>NC_067295.1:1960625-2599687 GCF_020740795.1 Apus apus
AGGGACCATGCTGTGGGGGTGGAGGGAGCAGCCATGGACCAAGAGCTTCTCTGTATGGCCATCAAGACCAGAAACACATCCTTGGAGAGCAGGAGGGAGAGGTGGGCTCTTCTCTGTGGGTCACAGCCTTTTCCTTTAATCTCCCTACTCCCAGGGGCTTTGATTTTTTTACCCCGGGCTTGGATTTTGTATTCTGCTGCCTCTCTCTGTCTCCCAAATCCTGACAGTGGTAATAAATATCCCCCTGCTTTGCTGGGAAAAGGTTTCCCACTCAGCTCCAGCCCAGGCTGGGGCACTGAGCTGGTTTGAAAGGACAACCCGCTGTGCTGGGTTGCCCCAGGGCCACTGGGCCCTGGATGCCCTCACTGTCCCTGCTCCTTGCCAGACTCGTCTGGCGCAGAGCTGGGAGGTGACTATTCATTCTCTAGCCAAGGCACAGCCCTTTTTTTTTCCTGGAACATATATTTCATTTTGCTTTGTGCTCTGTTTCTGTGGGATAGGCTGCTGCGATGGGAAGGCAAGACCATGGCTGTAAGGGGATCGGCAGCTGTGTAGCAAAAGGGAGGGATGCTTGGGAAGGGAGCAGCTTCCAGTGGGTTAAAATCCCTAAATTTGTCCTGAGCTTGGACTAAAAGTTAGAGTATCAGCCTGACAAATGCCTGGCAGTGGTACCGTGGCACACACCTGAATGGCTGCTGGGAGAGAATTGTGTGAGAGGGAGAAGTGTCCACCAAAGAGCTAGAGCACGACAGATTTCCTCCACTTGTGGGGACAGGCATGACACACACTCCTGTCACTGTTTGCATCCATTGCCTGAAGTGGATCACATCCTTGGGCTCCAAAATAGCTGAGGAGGTTTCTCCCTGGGGACTTGTTCACCCCGGAGAGCAAACAGGAAAACAACAAGCTAATATGAAGTGTCTGCTTGAATGTGAAACCCAAAGGCAGCGCTCAGGGCTGCACATTTCCCCCATACACCCACCTAGTGTGGAATGAAGGAAGAAGCTATTTCCAGGATTCCTCAGCAAACACAAAACTACTCAGCAGTTGATTTCCCCCCTTCTTTAATTCCTCTGCAATCTAAGGAGATGGGTTTTATGGTTACTTAGTCTGGGTTAAAATTCTGTGCTTCCCTAGCTGAAGAGGACTTAAATAGAGAATTATTATTAGATGTGTTGTTGATTATTTCAGGGCACCAGATATCTGGGCACTACAAACCACAAACCTAGAGCATCCTCCCCTGCCAAGCACCCTGGATTTCCTTGCCCACAAAGGCTACAGTACAGATTTGTAGATCTTCACTCAGCCCAGTGCTGTGAATGGTCCCATGACTACTCACAGGACAAATCCCAGTTTTCTATGATATGCTGCTCACGTCTGTGTTAAGGGAAGGGCTGAACCCAACCCCTACTAAGCAGCAGGGACTTCACTTGGGAGGAGATAGGACAGATGCAGTGACCAGAGGGGCTGGTCTGGAGCCCAGACTCTTCAGGCTCCAGCAGCTCCAGCTGTGAGGACCTTTTCTGAGAGCACGAGTCTCCAGCAAGGAGGGATGTGTGGGCTTTGCCCAAATCAGAAGCCATGCAGCATTGAAAAGAGATCATTGAAACTTTTAATTTTGAATAATGCTGTGGCTGAGGCGTAGCCTTCAGAAGAGGATGGGGCATCCAGCATCCCTGGCTGGAGACAGCCCCAAGCATGGCTCAGATAGCACGTCCCCTCTGCTGCCATGCCTGGGCAAGGCTCTCCATCCCTCCAGACCGAGCACTATGTTTTAATTGCACCAATCCCAGAAATCACCAGTTTGCTGCAGCCTTTCCCCAGGAGACCATTGGCTCCATGACCCCATTTCTCACTGAGAGCAAGTGGGTCCTTTAGGGCTTTCCTGAATTTTTCCTTTCTGGAAGCTCTTTTTCTCTTAGGTGACATTAACCAAGAGTTCTGTCACTCCACCCCACTTTAATGATTTCCTCTGGAACATTCTGTGTGCAATAAACTAGTGTGTTCCCCTTCTGAGGTGAATCTCTTGCAAAGAGAGAAAAAAACCCAAAACCCCAGCAACCCAACAACCCGCTCCTGAGCAGACTGGGCGCTTGTCACCAGGGCCTGCCACCCTCATTGCTCCGTGGAAGAATGTGTGCATGGCAGAGATCCCTGAACATTTCAGGCAGGATATTGCCTGCTCCTGGACACAGCCTCTGTTCGCTGCTGCAATAACATTTGCTATAATAAGCCACGACTCCGTTTCAGGGAAGGTGTGAGGGTGGTGTAGACGTTTTGGCCCAGCTGCTCTCCTTGCCTGGAGGGGGCTGAGGGTGGTGGGTGAGGGCTGTGGACACCTCTCCTTGCAGGCATGGCCAGTGGAGAGGAGGTTCTGCTCAAGGGAACCTCCGCCTTGGGGTGGGACTGGCAGGGGAAAGCAAGAGATGCCCTGGGGGGGCTAAGTGGGTGTGTTGCTCTCCTGCCTTCCCCCATGTGGTAAATTCAGGCTGGGTGGGCAGGATGGCTCCAGGTGTCTGCTGGGGCTGCAAACCCTCCTCTAGGTCTTCGGGTTCTGTGCCAGTGCCTGGGCAGGCACCGTGTCCTCCCAGCTGGGCAGCCAGCCCAGCCTCCTCCTCCTCCAGCCTCCCCTGGCCTGCTCCCAGCAGCTGGGGTCCCGCCTGGCTCTGCCTACATGGGACAGGCCTTGTCAAGGCCACCCCAAAATGCTCCTTCCTCTGCAAAGCTGCTCTTCTCCCTTCCTGGCTGCCTGGGAGCCTTCTGGGAGTCACCTTGTCCAGTGGCTCTGGTTCCCCATGCACAAACTCTCCAGGAGAGCTTCTTTCTTGGAGAACCGGAGTTGCCAAGTCCATCACTTTTTTATGGGGTCTCTGACAGCCCCTAACACTTCTTCCCAGTCCAAACCAGTCCCTATTCCCAGTTTGTGTTTTGCCTGGTTTCCATATCTGGGCTTTACTTGGTCCAGACCCCACTGGGGTTTACTGTTCCCACCCCACCTATTCACTGTGGGTGGACATTTCTGCCCTGGGGCGCCTTTGGTGGTTTTTCCAGGGACAGCTGTCAGCTCTTGGCTGGCCAGGGCAAAACAGGCTGGTCCCTCTCCAGCCTTTAGGGAACAAGGCACTGATTCAGCAAGAAATTTAGTGTGTGCTTCTGTCCCATCACATCTTCTTATTCAGTGCCCTAAACCCTTCCAGAACATATTCAAAGAGCTATTTTTGGGGTGTGTTTCTGGGATGGCAGTGTCACTCCATGCTCTCCCATCCTGGGTGCTTCTCCTTGATCTAACACA
Organism: Apus apus; assembly: GCF_020740795.1. Lineage (NCBI taxonomy): Eukaryota > Metazoa > Chordata > Aves > Apodiformes > Apodidae > Apus > Apus apus. Next base: position 1,963,918 of record NC_067295.1, read on the forward strand.
AACCCCACAGGCAGACGAGTTCCAGCTGCTGATGTGGGAGAAGGTGGCTTTGTGCCAGCTGGGGAGACAACGTGAGATTTATTTACCCCAGAAATAAGATGAGCACAAACTGTTCAGGAAGGGGCTCAGTTCAGGGGCATGGAAAGGCTTCTGTGGACCCCCACAAGCCTTGGACCAGGCTCTGCTTTTGGGAACCGTAAACAGGAGTGGAGTCTCTCCCTACCCAGGGCCTGTAAGAGCCATTCATAGCTGCAAATTAACAGCTACCATCAGGCCCATCTGTGCACGCCCCAACCCTGGGTCGGATTCCTGCTCCCTGGCTTTAACCTGATGACCATAATTACACACTCGTTTATACACCCGGCAGCACCTGAATGCTTTACAAGACAAACACCTAATCCCGTGTGGAAATTATAGCCACATAATATCTCTTTTCATTATTTGCTGAGGTGTTGAGTCTGATTACAGCACACACTGTTTGCTTTGTACCAGGGTAAAGCCCCTGTAATTTCTCTGCAAGTCAACATCATTCCAGAGAGGAGGCTGAAAATCTACAGGCTACTGTGCAAACGAGCTAGCAAATATTAATCCACAGTAAATGATCTGGGAGGTGGAGGCAGGGAAGGGGTAAGCAAGGTTATTTATACCCCCCCAGAGGTTAATAATGCCAAATTAAAAAAAAAAAAAAAAAAAAGAAGGATGAGGAGTGTGAAATGTTTCTGCTGCTGCTGTCCTGGGTCCCCAGGGAGTGGTGTGTTTTTCTGGGGGGTTGCTAATGGGAGGGGAAATATCCCAATTCAGAAGATGAGTCCTCCCTTGTTGTTCAGGAGCTTTAGAGAGCTGACAGAGGCAGGTCAAGCATCTCATGTTGTTCTGACTCGTGGACAACCACAGGCTTTCAATAAACCCTGGAGAAAGTCATTTAATAGTGCTGTGACTCAGTTTCCCACCTTTAAACAGTGAATGTTGTTGCATTCTAATTCCCAAGGGCAGTGTCCTGCATGGATGAGAGGCACCACTAGATGTATTTAAACCAAGGTCATGTGGAAGGTCTTTGTCCCATGCTGTTTTCCCAAGCGATGGGGGTGGCTGGCACACCCAGAGTTGGAGGGGACCCACACTGCCCCAGTTTGTGCACAAACCCTTTAGTCTTTATCAGGGAACCATGACTGGCTGCAGATGAAACCCATTCATGGTGCTTCTGAAGATCCCACTGGGAGGGCTGGGAAACGTGGACCTCCTATTATCCCCCTCAAATCCACTCTCCCATCTGCTGCACAGTGAGGTTACCACCTCCCCCAGCACCTTGCTCGGAGTCCAGCCTCCCACACTCCTTGGGGTGTTTCCCAGATGAGAGATCCCTTCGTTTCCCACCTTTGCAGACCCCCAGAAATGGATACATGGAGCCAGAGCCCCTGCACCCCCCTGAGGCTCCTGGCAGGTTCTGTCCCGAGTGAGGAGGCAGCAGCAGCACCTCACCAATGCTCTGCAGCCCAGAGCTTGACTGCTTGGTCTCTCCCCAGGAAAAATATCACCTTGGGCTGAGATGCAACAGGAGTGACGTTGTCTGGAAAGAAAGAAGGATTTGCTTTAACTTGCAGCCCCCGGGTCTGCAACCAAAGTACACAGGCAGGCGTCAGGCTAGACTGTACCCTGGAGCCCCACCAGGCCATGGGCTGGATCCAGGGCTGTGTCTCGGCCCTGCAAACTCCTGCTTGGTGGTTTCAGGGTGGTTGGCTCCAGGTTTCCACCCAGGGAGCGGCGGGGGAGCCGAGGTCACCCCAGGGCTGGGCAGGAGGGAGCTCACAGCCCAACGCCGGCAGCATCCACCCTGCGGCGGCGCAGCTCTGGGGGTGGCACGGGCAGGGGTGATGTTATTGAAATCCATGTCAAATGGGTGTTAATGAAGGAAAACCAGGCCTGCATATTGCATCCCTCTTAAATCTTTGGGAAAACGTGTTTTCATGCTGGAAGGAGGAGGGTAATTATTATTGCTCCCAGCCCCAGGATCCCTGGGTGGCTCCTGGTCGGCGTTGAGGCTGAGCCACCACAGGTGCCCCAGCACCCTGAGCACCCACTCTCAGTGGGTGTCCAGCTCTCTCCAAAATCCTCCAGAGGCATTTCAATGAAATTTAAAAAAAAGCAAATGCAACAAAAGCAAAGTGAACCTGGCAGGCTGGACAGGGTGAGCCAGGTCGAGCTGCCCCAGCTTCACCCTCCCACCGTGCTCTGACTCCTGCGCTCACACACACACACACACACACACACACACACACACGTGCACACAGGGCCACATGTGTGCTCTCAGTGTCCTCAGAGAGGGACAGGGTCCATGCTGGGCCCAGACTCAGTCTCCTGGAGATGGAGAGGCAAAGAGCTGTTTCTCCAGCGCTCAAGTTTTTCTTTCAGACTCTGAGCTGCCTTGCCAAGTGTTATAAAAATATATCAGTGTGAGCCAAAACATTTAGCACTCCACTTATTACTTTAAGGTTATAGGTTAAACAAATTCCTTCTCAGAATTTACTGTGTTCATTTTAGCTTCACAACACAGCCCTGCTAGCGGTAGATATATTTCACACTGTAATACCTCCCTTATGGATTGGAGGGGGGGAAAGGAGAAGAGGAAAGTAGCTTTCTAAATTTTTATGTGAACAAAAGCTACTATATAAACTAGCTGAAAACAAGTCCTTTGCAAGAGATAGTTTGTAAAACTTATTTTCCAGTAACCAATAAACCAAGAATGAAAGGTAAAGTTTGTTTTTACCTTACCTAATAATTTGATTTTTTTTTTTTCTGAGTTTTGCCTTGTTTTTGTACAATAAAGCCTAAAAAGAAAATAAAGAGCTGTGTTCATGCCTTTGGGCAAGCAGGTGCAATTGTTCCAGTCGAAGTGCACCTCTGTGAGCCAGGCTTAAACCTTTCTTAGGTGGTGCATGTATTCAGATAATGGGAGTCTGCTGGAATTATTTTAAATTCAGCTCTAAGCTGAACAAAAAAAGAGTTTGGAGTGTGAGGAGTTCTGGTTTGCAGCCCTTGCTTTGCCACTGGGCTCCCTCCAGCCCAGTGCAATGTAAACTCTGCCTTTTTTAATCTATTTGATGATCTACATAAACAAACTCCATCTTCACAGTCTACCTGTGTGTCCCTGTTGCTGGTAGCTCATGTCACCTCCACTCTGATCTGTGCAAGTAATGGAATCACAAACTGGTTTGGGTTGGAAGGGACCTTAAAGTTCATACAGTTTCAACCTCCTTGCATGGGCAAGGACACCTTCCACTAGATCAGGTTAATCCAAGCCCCGTCCAACCTGCCCTTGAACACCTTCAGGGGTGGAGCATTTCCACCTTCAGTCTCTGCGGTGGGGCTGATGTTTTCGTCGAAGGCTGGAGGCGTTAATTCATACCTGGAGAAAACCTTCCCAGAGGGAAGGAGGAAAAGCTGAATTTGAGGGTGATGCTGAGCATGGTGACTACATGAGATGTCACAGTTACACCATATGATGTCATTCCAAGTGATGTCATGGAGAAATGCTGAAAGCAGCTCCAGGATGCTGGGGAGGGAACCAGGCTGGAGCTGCCAGGGCTAGTTTCCTCACTTGCATCAGCCAAAAATTAGGGAGCGTGAAGAGAGATAACGTGACCCTTTTGGAGGGAGTGGGGTGTGTGTTGGGGTGCACAGGTGATGGAACTGATTTTTCTTTGATGTTCAGAAGTGACATGGGAGGTTGGGTGGGCAGCAAAGCTGGTGAGGGTGGCACAGGGTGAAACAACCACTTGTGTTGCAAAATGCTGAAGCCTGAAGTGTTCTGGCAGCTGGTGGGACCCTTCACATTCACACAGGTACCAAAGCAGTTTGCACAATATGTCAGTGCAAAATCTGGGGCTAGAGAGAAAAAAAATGACATTCCAGAGCTGCTCTGCTCTGGATTGTCCTGCAGCCCCAGTCAGGCACAAGGAGGGGGCTCATCCTGCCCTTATATCCACTTGCAAATTACTTGCAAGGTGAAGGGGCTGCAAGCTGCTGCCCTTGTTTTGATGGAACAGACCTGAACCAAGGTGTGGGGGGGAAAGCATCAGGTCCAGTTCACATTTGGGGTTTGGGTTTCACCTAGGAGGGGAGAGGGAAATCAGACATAGAGGTGTCATGTATGCGAGCTAATAAAATTGGGCCAGCAGATTGAAGATGGAGGAGCTGAGGGACTGTTTAGAGGTATCCGTCACATAAATGAGGAGGTGGAGGAAGTCTGGATGATAGTAACCCCATATTAAAAAATTCTGCCCTGTCAACAAGCAAAGAACTACATGGTGGAAATATGCCTGTGCTTGTTGAACTGTGAAACCAGATGTCTTAGAGCAATAACCATCGCACAGGAGGCGGGGAGGGCTGGGAGGAACACGGTTGTGTACGAGGAAGAAAAAAATCCATGCTGCTACAGCCGTGGTTTCAATTAAAATGGCTCAAACCAAATATTGTTCCTATTAATGGGATGTCCAGCTGTGACACCACCATGTAGTATCCTTACATATTCAGCACAAGCAACATCTGCAACATAATCCCAGCATCCATACAAGGGAGCCAAGGAGCTGGGAGGCAGATCACATTTTTCCCAGTGGTTCAGCCTAGATGAAAAGGCCCTCATAGGAAAAGGGGGAAAATACAGGCATGGGTGAGGCAGAAAGCAGCGTGAACTGTGCCTGATTTGTATCTTTGAGTAAAGGAGGATTTTGGCATGTACAACTGGGAACATGGCATAAGAACAAGCTTCAGACAGAGCAGAAACAAGTCTTAGTTCCTGCAGTAAGAAGAAACTGCTGTGCTGTTTTTCCAAGGACTGAGGCTGCTGGAAGAAGCAGCACTTTGATTCCTTGTAGCATTTCACTTGCGTTTAGAAAAAACCCAAACAACCAACCCCAGGCTCCAGCTCTGGGATGAGAGCTCATAAAGTTGAGGTTTGCAGAACAGGAGCTGTTGCCACCGCTTTTAAAGAGTGTTTGCCTTGCAGTGCATAAACTCATCTGTGCTCTGGAAATATGTTATTTGTCCCCTGAACAAGATCTTGTGTTTCCTTGCCCTGTGAGGGGACGTGGAGAAGTAGAGAGTGGCTGCTCACCTGGCTCGGAGCAGCCCTGTCTGGGGAGGAGCTGTCACCAGCAGTAAGTGATGCCTTAGTGGCAAAATAGGAGTTAAAATCAGAGATCCAGCAAGGCTTGGAAGACACCTGGGAAAAAAAGCTCCTGGATCCTGCTTAGGAAAGTAAAGGGACACCAAAGGAAGCAGATATTAGAGCAGCGAGAAGTTAAGGCAGAGGAAAGTGTCCTTGGATGTTGGTATGAAACCTGTAAGGGAAAAAAATGTGTTGTGGGAGAAGTAGGGGAGGCAGGATAGTGTGGGCTTCCTAGTAGTGATTAAATGTGTGTGTGGAAAATTACTGATTCTTTGGAGAAACAAATGAAGGTGTGCAGGTGTGTGGGAGGCTCAAGCTCTGTCTGCTTTGCACTCTGGGCTTTCTCTCTGAGAGAAAAGGAAGCATCAGAGGTGATGGAGCAGCAGTAACAGAACAGAAGGACACTTGAAGATGGCCCTTCAACTGACAGCTTCTCAGATTTGTAACCCACACACGTGAAACATTTGCAAAAAGTAGTAAACCATGGCAAATCAAAGCCTTTGTGAGTCACCGGGTCACAAATGTGAATTTTGCTGTCCCAGCCTCCTGATGCTGCCAATCGAAACTGGGCGACATTGTGGAGTTTTGACTGTGGATTTTGAAGGGTGATGCTGTGGTGTCTGCAGATCTCTGGAGACGTGTAGATCCTGCAGCATTTCTAGTCGTTTCATGGTGCTCCCCATTACCTCCGCAAGGGCCATCCCAGACCTTTTCTGTAGCCTTTCCAGAGCTGCTTTGGAGGAAAACCAAACCTTTCTTGGGTCTGCTGAAGCGGTCCTGGATCTTCTTGAAAGTCCTTCCTGGAGCTCATAGGACCTTTCTGAAACAACCTCAGAGCCTCTCTTGAGTTCAGGCAGACCGAGTCTTAGAAGTATCTGAGAGCTTCTCTGGACACATTCTAGAGTCATCTCAGACAAGCTCACTCCCAATGAGACACTTCAAAGCTTTCTCAGAGCTGTTACAGAGCTTCCCTGGAACCTTTCCAGAGCCTCTTAGAAGACATGAATAGGCAAAATCCAAAGTCATGGCTTGGCAATTGCCTGAACTCACAACTTGACAATTTTGGAAGTCACAAAATAATGGGAACAGCTGTAAGTGACCCTAAGTGGGACTGGGTTCCATTAGGAAACTTCCCGAGACACGTTAACTCATGTTAAATTAGGTGTAAAATACATCTTTGCAATTTCCCCAGTGCTGGGTGTGTCATCAGCAGAGAGCAGAGCTCCTGGGCTGCCATCACACGTTTGTCTGCACACTGGACACCATGTGGGCTCTAAACAGCTGCTGCTTTATCAAAATAACATGCACTGGGGATGGATTTGAGCCCAAAGTGCAGAAACCTTGATGGTGCTGATAATGCAGAGTGTACAGATGTTAGCTGGGAGAGTCTGGCCTCTTTTCCATGATGATCAGCACGTCCGTAATGGTTTGGGTTTGCTGGGATGTTTATTCTCAAAGCTGACATCTGGATCAGTTCCTCACATGTGAGGAAGACATGGCAACGGGGTCCAAATCCTCTTTTAAATCTAACTAGATCACTCCTGTGGTCTTAACAACAGTGAAAGGCTTGTTCCAGTCCTTGTTCCCACTTTCAAATCCCTTTGAACTTGCTTGTATCCTCAGCTAAAAGTTGTTCCTTGAGCCTCTGCTTTGTGATGGGCCCCTCCTCTCTTTAGAAGCAGGGAGAGGCAGAGAGGATTTATTTGAAGTAAGTCACTTCAAGATGAGGGTGCTTTGCTGAGCTCATGGACACCATTTGCACTCCCCTAAGTGGTTGTGTTGGGGCTTCAAGCTGCACTAAAACTTGAGAGTTTCTCTGAGATTTCTGGCAATTCAGAAGATGATTCAAACTTTGCAGTGTGTGCTCTTCCTTCAGTTCTTCTCATGAAGGTCTTGCATAGTTATTTTCAGGACCATGATGAGTTCCCTGATCCGCTTCTCTAAATGAACTTGGGATTTTGAGAAACAAAATCTGATAGTCACAAGCCTTAGACACAAATGTCTCTGTGGGATTAGCTCTACTCTTTCTCTCTGTTATTAATATTCTTCCTACACTTCAGTGTAGCATTGCAGGTCAGCTGGTTGGGGTCCCAAAAGGACACACAAGTTACTCAGCCAGTGAGGCTGTTTGCAGATGTCTCAATTTGTCCCTGACCTTGCCATAGAGCCTAAGGCTGTTGATTTGTTTTCAACTTGCAGTGCTCCTCATGCTGCCCTTGGGCATCCCTCTGCCTACCGAGGGTTTCTCCAAAAAGCCACTCACTCACCAGTTCCAAAAGCAAAAGGTCTTCCTTTCCCAGGTGACTTCTCCAGCACACCAGCTGTGTGTTCATCACCTTGTCCTTCCATACAGATACAGCAGACCTCAAGGCCACCAAATTAATCCAGTTTAGGTCCTTCTTTCAATGGAAAAGCACAAATATTGCCAACATTTTCCACCTGAGTCCTTGTTTCCCCAACCACCCCTTGGCCTCCTCAAAACACCCCTGCTTCATCTTACCCCAGCACTGCTCCCTGGTGCAGTGGAGGGCTATTGGTGCCTGCATGGCTCGTATGGCTTTTATTTTTTCTCTGGGACAAGGAGCAGTGTAATGTCTGTCTGCTTTTCCTGCTTGTCTAGTTCTTGGAGACCACATGTTCTTCCTTCACCAACAACTTCGCATTTATTAATCTGCAAAACAAGGCTGGGCCCTTTTCTGCAGCAGCAGTGGCGAGTTGGCCAGGGGCCAAGGAGGCCCTTAGTCACTTCATTTGCACAGGCTGCAATAAGAGGAGGGCAAACCCGTTGGGGAGTAATTCGAACATTCAGATGCCTGCACCAAACTCTCATTTCTACCTCATTAACTTTACAGTTTGACAACTTCACAAGGCAGGGACTTCTGTCGTGACTGCTGCCGCTCGGCCCAGTGGCAGACACCTCCTTGCAGTGTGCACAATTACTTCGGGTACGGTTGCAATGGGTTTTCCTGCCCGTGCAGGGAGTAAACTCCCAGCTCTTGGCTGGTAGGGTCTTCCTGTGGGTCACAGCTATGTTTGCATGGTAATTGCCCCCAAGCTCTTGTCACAGCTTCTGCTGCTCCAGGTGTATGTCTGGCAATGGTCTTACACACCAGGAATGAGCCCTTTCTTGCTTTTGCCTAGACAAAGAAAAAAACAGACGTACGTCAGTTAGTTAAAAGGAATTAACTAAGCCTGTTTTGTCTCTGGAGATGCAGCTTTAGCTCAGCTCAGCTGGAAGGAGAGGAGAATACAGGCCAGGGTCAATAGTGTGAGCTGGTTTGATGATGCCGCATCAATACTGGGTCAGCAGGTAGAGTTTGGATCCAGCTTCGCTAATTGATGTCCCCCTCTGTGGGACCAGCCTTGGGGCAGGGGGGAAGCCCACGGTCCAGGACATTGTCTTCATTCTGCCTTTGGCCCTGAGGCCAATACTCACAGATCCATGTGGTTCTGCTGAGCCCACTGGATCTGCTTGAGTGCAACGCACATAAGAGTGTCCCACATTGTCCTCGGGCAACTTGACGTTAAGATAAGATGCCAAAAATCAGTGTTTCTTGAGGTTTGTTCCCATTAACAGAACCTCAGGAAAAAACCTGGCATGGCCACATGTAGGCTCTGTAAGAGCAGAAGAGAACCCAGTGCCCTCTTCCTCATGTTGAGTGGATCTCAGCTCACAGTCTGAATCAAAAACTGCCTTTTCTGCCTTGCCATAAAGAATATGACTCAAAGGCACCCAGGGAGAGGTGAAGGGTTGGAAATACAACTTGTATAGCTCTTCTTCTGTTTATAAGGATGTTTTAACCTTTCAGAGTTTCCAAGAGCTTATTGCACAACTGCTGGCTGGACTTGCTGGTGCCTTGTGCCATGGCAGGTGAGCCAGAGCTGGAGCTGGAGCAGGGACAGTTGGGTAATACCAGCACCCTGAGCTGAGGAGCCTTAGGAGAAACCCAGAAGCAATGGTTGGAAAGGTTATAAACCCTCATGCTTTGGTGCTCTGTAAAGCCCTAATTAAGAGGGGGAAGGACTAAACTTCCTTTTTGGGCACGTTGGCCTGTTTGCACTTTCCTCTCAATCAGTTGGCCTGAGTCACTTCTGAAGATGAGGGAGACCCAACTTGATTAAATTCCTTGCTCAAAGCCCAGTGTGAGAATTCCTGTGGCTCCAAGGTGAGCTGTTTTATTGAGCAGACAGCTTATGCATCCATCACTGCCTGAGGTTTCAGATCCAGCTCTGGCTGGTGGAGATAGAAAATGTTCAGCTTTAGATGATAGCTCAGAGGCCTGCCAAGGCAATGTGGATTTGTCCTTGGTGAGGTACATATTACCAAGGCAGCAATCCAATGATGCAATCATTGCACATTGACCTAGTTTGAGCTTTCAGACCCTTTTAGTAGCTCAGACTGATCTCACACACACACAAACACAAACGCGTAAAAACCTGGAATCTAACTGGGAAAATGACTTCTCACATGGTGTTCCTTGGTCCACTCAACAATGCAGGCACAAAGGTGCCTTTCCAGAAGCTCTCCCAGGTTCCTCTTCAACCCAAAGGCCATATCACAGCAAAATTATGTTGGGAACATGGACATGAAATTTGTTTGACTGCAGAGGGACTGCTCAGTGGGATGAGAGCTGGTTCATCTGAGCAACATGGGGAGGTCAAATGAGGGACTAAAGGGAAAGGTGAGGAGGAGAAAGTGGTTGGGTATCACACAGTATAGCCTTTGTTTTCTGTTACATGAAGCACCAGAGATGCAGAGATATTTCTTCCTGGTAGCAAGAGCAAATGACAGGATAAGGTCCTTCCTTAACCTGAGAGCAGTGAGATTAGATAAGGCCACGTCCATGTTGTGTGGAATCTTGCACCCGACATAGCCGAGAGGTGCAAGACACCCTGCAGGTGTGGAGTTAATTGCTTTCTTTCCTAAAACACATTTGCAATGTGTAGGTGTCTTCTCGTCTCATAGTGGATAAGCCAGCAGGAGCCTTGTCCTCCAGGTCAAGCCAAAAAAGGTGATCCCCTGGACCTTCCTGGGGATCAGGACAGTACAGACCTGAGGGTCAGTGGTGGGAGTCTCTAAGCAGGCACAGTTGAAAAGGACAGCACAGCTCCACTCTGAAAGATTAAGGGGCAGAAGAAGATAAAATGTGGTGTAACCCCCTCTGGTTATTAAGTGTTTCTATTTTCCCTTTCCTCTAATAGGAGATCAAAGAGGCGTTTGATGAAATTAAAACTTTGGGCCAGGTCTTTTGATGGCATAAATTGACTTCATTCCAACTTAGTGCAGGTGAGAATCTGACTTTATCTATTTAAATAAATCTGGTGCAGTACAATAAGTTATAAACTTGTGGAACTTACTGATGCAAGATTATTGTTACAGCAAATAGCTTAACAGATGCCAAAATGGTTAGACTTATATATGTGAATTAGAACAGAAAAGGTCACGGCTGTAACAAAAACTAGAATATCAAGCTAGATTAGTTCACCAGAAAATGAACAAAGAGACTTGGAAAAATCTGGTGAATCCCTCCAACACTTTGAAACCAGCCCCTTGTTCCAGCCACAGTTCTCTGCACAATGTTGGTTGGGAAAAGGGTTGGGCACAAAATACCCACCAGGTGAATTTAATGGAAATTCTTGATCTTCCCTGAGCACGAGCGAATCAATCTCCTGATGAAAGCTCGTTCCTCCCTTGTTATTATTTACTTGGGGCTGAGCTGGGGGTTGAAACCAACAATCCTGACTTTCAGTTCACCCTCTGCAGACTCCTGGTATCTCCACCACAAAGGGCTGATCTCCACAGCAGAGGGTAAGTTGTGCAGCTGAATTTACCCTATGGGGAGGAATGAATGGTGGGCACAGTTCATCACTGTTGTCTGGAAAGCAGAAGATAGAGTTTTCTGAGGAATGAACAGTTCGACACGACGAGCAGCTTGTCTCTGCTACCAGCGGGTAGAGGTTATGCCCTTCTTGTGCTGGGTGTGGGCTGTGCAGCAGGTCCCTGGTCCCTTGGTGCCTTGTACGACTTGCTGTGCTGACTCATGAATGAGCAGCTTGGTCACTGGGTGCCCCATAGCTACCAGTGCCCCATAGCTACCAGCACCCCGGGATGACACATCTGGAGAAGGGATCTTGAACTGAGCCTTCATTTCCATGATGCAGTGCCATCACCCTGCCTGGGGCTCTGCCCCTCTCCCCCATCAGGTCATCACACAGTAGATATCTAGTCATGCAGAAAATTAAACCCAGAGAAAGATGTTTCCAGTAGTTCCAAGTTAATTGGGTTACCCAGATGAATCCTGTGTGGCACCGCTTCTTGGGACAGTCAGTACATGATTCTGGCTGAGCTTAGGTGACCTCTCACATGTGCCTGAGTGAGGCTTGGAGAAAATTTCCCCACAGGTCATGGTGCAGGGAGGAAGATCAGGCTCTCCAAGGTGCACCCAGAGCCATTCCCTGTGCCAGCAGTGACTGCACCAGCTGGAAGGGGCTCAGGGTTCCTTTCTCCAAATAACTTCTCACTCAGCACCTACCTGCTCCCAGTACCACCATTTCACCCACTTCAGACGCTGGGTAATGTTAAGTGAATTCTCAATTCATGCACAGACAGCTTGTCTGCTCTGTTATTTATTTCACATGATCCACCAAGAGTTAAAGGAGAAGAAAACATTTGGCTTTTAGTGGTTTACAAAGCCTCATTACAGCTGAAATAAAGTAACCACTAAATCTTGTGTGGTTACAGAGGTCACTGCTGTTCTGGCACGGTGGCGCCAATTCCAAGGCCAGGATTTTCATTTTTCCTCCCAGGAAAAGTGAGCACAAAGTTGAAGGGATGCCGAGGGGCTGCCTGGCCACACAAGGGCTCTTTCATGCCTGAGGGCCCCAGCAGATCCTGGGGAGACAGCGACTGGTGGCAGTGGGGACAAGGTGCCACCTCAGCCACCTCCCCGACTCTCAGCGCTTGGGTCTCGCTGCTCTGGCTGGGTAGTTCAGAGGGGCTTGTGAGCAGCTTTGGAACTTTTCCTGGCTGCCTTGTGAAATAAGTAGGTATTACGTGAGTGTGCACAGGGATGGAGGTGAGCCAGGAAAAGACCCAGCCTCCTTAATGGCATTTTTCAAACTGTCAGGTGCTGGGGGTGCATTCAAATACAGCAGGACTGGATATACTTCTCTGCCCCCCCTGGCTGCAGGAATGGGTCCATCAGCTCCCCACCCATGGTGTAAGACCATTCATGGTGCTGCTGGAGGAGCCAGAGCCGGAGGCCAGGTCCTGGTGTCCAGCTGGACCCCCAGCTCCAGCAGCTGCTGCATCCAGGGATTTGCTGTCTGGACTGAGGCTGATGTTCACAGGAACATTTCTCCCCAGCTGGTCCATGTTGACAGCTCTGCATGGATCTCGTGCAGCAGTGAACCCAAACCCTTACTCGTGAAGATGGGAGAAGATGGAGCAGGGCAGGGATCAGCTGGTGCCAGCCAGGGCAGTTTATGACCCTCAGCACTTTGCTTTTCTGGCTGCTGGTGAACCCCAACAAGGCTGAAGGTTGGGAGAGCAGAGGCTGCTAGCCCAAACAGCTCCTGCAAACTTCTGCTCCTCAGAGGGATGCTCAGGAAAAAGAAGGAGACAAAGCAAACCCCGTGAGAGGCTGGTGCAGACATTCACTCAGATTTTAAAAGGTCTTAATTCCGTTTCTTACTTCACATGCCAAGTGCATCAAGCCGAACTGAATCAACAGCATTTGAATTCTGAATGAAGAGGTCTGCTCAGAGTTTTAGGGTGGCAGAAATGATTTGCTCTAAATTCACACCTTTAATTAACTGGAATTAATTTTCCTAAGTGTTACTGCATGCGGGCAGAGCCTTGGTTGATTTAAAAAGAAAATTCCAGACCCAGCTTCTTTCCATTCACTTCTGTTGAACGTGCCACCAGCATAGCAAATTCAATAAAGCTGTTTTATTTAATAAGTGTACTATAACAAATTAAATTAAACACATTTAATACAAACAGATGATGCACCTCATTTAACTGTTAGCTTCTTAATTAAAACCCTGCCATTGTGTTTTGCCCTTTTATTGGCTTCCTCATGAAGCCTGGTTTTAAAGTTGCTTCACACACACACTCACACACTGGTCTCAGATTATACAACTTGCCTCCTTCTCCTCCCCATGGGCTTGGCAACAAGGCAGGTTTGTTCCCAGCACGTTGTGCAGGGCAGCTGCTGACCATGGACCTGGGGGAGGGCAGAGGAATGAAGATTTAGAGCTGCCCACAGGACCCCAGTGTGCTGGGTTGGGGCATCCCTCAGGAGCTGGTCGCCACTCCCAAGGGAGTAAATTCAGCATTTATCAGGACATCAGTAAGAGGAGCTGTGCAGACACGTAAGCTGCTGGGGTTTGATGGCAGCCCCTGCTCCTTGTGAAGGTTTAGGAGGAGCCACGAAGCTCGTTTAGAGTAGGGGTGGGATTTTGGTGTCCAATACCAATCTGCCTAAGGTGCTCTGGCTCTTGCAGGAGCTTGGGAGCACTGGCTCTACGTGGTGTTTACAGCTCTGGGGGGAACTGAAGGTGAGCTTTGCACTCAGGGAGTAAGGCCAGACTGGGGCTTTAGTCTGCTAAGAGTCTGTTGGGAGCAGCAACCCTTGGAGATGGTGCTTGAGCAGTTCTTGTGCTCCCTTCTAAGCAAGGGCAGCCCAGCCCTGCTATGTGGGTGCTTCACAGTGATAAAACTTCCCCATGCAATAGTTGATGCAGTTTCATTTCCAACAAATCCACAGTCCCAGCGCCTGCTTCCTGAGTTGTATGCCATTCGTGGGAAGACAGATGAAAGGAGATTGCTAGAAGAAAACTTAGCACAAGGAGAGGTGCTCTGCCCTCGTGCCACTGACACACCATTGCCACAGCCTGTGATTTACAGCCATGGAAGCTGCAGCACATCCCATGCAACCCTCATCCAGTGGGATGCTCACTGAAAACTGGGAAGAGAGAGGAGAAAGGCCGAATTCTCAGGACACTGGACAGTAGAAGGTGATAGTGCTGGTCGCCTGCAGAGCACTGTCCACCCCGGAGACACTCTGTTTTGAAAACAACCCTCCAGCTTGAATTGCCAACCTTATTTTTTCGTTATCCTTAAGCCATAACGCTCTGTTCTCAGTGCTGTTTGCTCTGGCAGAGCTCCACGTAACGCAGGGTTCAGGAGAAGAGTACAATTTCTTGCCCTTCCGTATCTCATTTGTTTGGGCATAATTTCTGACTAATCCCCAGTTAATTACTTTAAGATGATGGCTTCCATGAATGAAAGAGCACCTTTGTGCCTGCTGGATTTTAGCACTTACATATCAGTGTTTAGGAACACAGATTTATTATAAGAAGCAGTTTTGGCTGTTGCTTCCCTTGGGAGATGCTTTACCACCAAGCAAGCTACTGGCTCCTGTGGCACAGGGTGGGAGGGTAAATCAGGGACCTTCTCCTCTCCGTGGGTTTTGGTTTATTTTCACAAATAGTTTCCAGAAAACCTTGGTGGGGATTAAAAGGACTTACGAAACCTTGACATTCTTCATTAGGCAGGAACATAATTTTTTGGCCAGTCCTACGCAAAAGACATCAGCTCTGCAGCAGGAGCTTCTGCAGTTAAGCTAAAGGGGTAAAGCTATTAAGAAACAACAACAGTATGTTATTATTTTCTGTAAGACCCAGGCAGTTAGGAAAGGCACAACACCTCCAGTACTGTTCCACATGTTTTTGTCTTACCACTTTGAGGTGAGCAAATCCTCGAACAACTTCCTGACCAACACCTACGGATGTGCTAATTACTGAACCATGGAAAGAGGAACAATTTACTGAGGCTAAAAGGGACACAATGCAGCATATATAATGGAAATGAAGGAAATGAAGCTAATTTTTGAAAAAACTCTCCTTTTCAGCTTGCTTACATGAATTAGCATAATGTTGTAGGAAAACTGTGATTTCTAGCCTGCAAATATATTTGCCTTGAAACCTGGGACACTGCAGTTACTTGAGATGAGAATTTGTCTCCATTATAGTTAGCTGCAGGACATTCAAATGTTGAGTAAGAAAGTGATTTATTGGCACGGCAGCCTCTCTTCTTTAATATCTTGGCCTTCATTCTGATGTCTTTGGAACAGATTAAGTATAAGTATCTTCATCAAGACATTGGAGTAAAAAGTCTGAGGTACAAGCAAAATCATGACCACAGCATCTGCTCTGAGAGCAAACTGAAGCTGTGAGCTGCTCGTAAATGTCACCTGAATACAGTGCTGCTGTTGCACAGATGTTCAGATGGAATGTCTGGTGATCACCTCGTATCTGTAATGCCACTTTGCTGCTTGCAAAAACACACAGCAACCAGGTTTTGGAGCCTGCAAAATCCTGCAATGAAGGTTTAGGAGGTGCATTAACGGTGATTCAGCAGGTATTTCCCCAAACGTCAAATAACCTCTGCAACATAAAGCACCTGAGCATTGCAGTGACATCTTGTCAAGATCAACATGGCAGAAATGCATCTTCTCTTTTTAATGATGCCAATTTTTAGCTTCTTGTAGCTTCTTCTGTAGCTGGATTGTACCCTTTGGTAGAGAGGAGGGGGCAGCATGAATGATTGAATCTTGTATGAAAGCAAACTCCTTCCTTCATTATACTGTGGGTTTATTTTCCTCTCTGACATAGAAAACTCAAACTTTTTTATTGGCTGGGTGTTCTCAGCCCCATAACACTCTCACTGATGTCATGTAGTTGTTATTTGTGGTTTATCCCACTTCCCAGGAAAATCCATGTGATTTTTATTGGTGGACTCTGACTACGCTCTGCTTACAATTTACAGACTATTAGAGAGGAAATCTCCCCTTTGCATCCTCTTGGCTGAGCAGCTGGCCATGTTGTAGTTGAAATTTCCTCCTAAAGCTTTGCCCTGTCCTATTTCCAAGAAAGGTAGTTAGCTCTGGAGCACAGCAACACAGGCAATGCCTCTCAGCTCTGTGCTGCAGAGAACAAGAAAATGCAGGATGTGAGAATGCACACAGGCAAAAAAAATAGAAATAAAATTAAGAATTAATATTAGAGATACAGAAGAGCTCCTAGATGCTTATAAACCAAGGATAATATAATTATTTGAGAGTTCAGAAAGAATTCTGCTTTACTTCCTTGGGATACTACATGAATGTCAGTTAACTCAAATCTACAGCATCCCTGCATAGAATAAGCCCAGTTTCTAAGTGGTAAGTGCTGAACCAGGAGGTCTGACTAAAGAAACATGAGATGCCTGTGACCAGATAACCAACCTTCCTCCTCCTGGGAGTCCCATTGGCAGAAGTTGGACAGAAGAAGTAATGAATACTGGAAATGAAATGCAAATGAGCTATTTCTGAGTAGGTGAAGGAAAAGGCAGAAGGTGCCCTGGAGGTGCTGACTTGCTGCTTTGCCCCAGGAGGTCAGCATTCCTCCATGGGTATCACTATCTAGTAAGGAGCAAATGGGCGTATTATATACGGGCATATATATTTTGCAATAGTAATTGCAAAAAAGAGCATTACAATTTTCTTGTCCAACCCCCTTTCCCTCCCTCAGCTCCCCTGGATGAGAGCAGCCATGAGGTGCCACCAACAATGAGGTGGGAATTTCTCTCTTATTGCTTTAGACCACAGGGCTGGGAGAGTACATGGAGTAATTAATTTTGACTTACAGAAGCTGTATTAAATTGGATAGAAATGGGTGAAAATAGGATTAGGAATGGAGTTTAGCCAAGAGCAAACAGAATTAAAACTCTCTAAGAGCAGGTCAACACAGCTGATAGCCTTGATGCAATGAAAGCAGACAGCTTGGGACACTACTGAGTAGTGTAATGGCAGAAATTGTAACCTGCCTAGTGCCCACCTTGATCAGGGGAATTAGAAAACAAAAAGTGATTGTTGTTGTTGTTGTTGTTGTTGTATTTCTGGCCTCTCTATCTGGTCTCAGCTTTCTGTCTTCCAAGGATTAATTTGGAAACAATTGTGCAGAACAAGCAAGAGTCTCCATAAACCCCAGTTCATCTAAATGTGCTCAGTGCTTTCAACACATGCACTGAAATCTAATTAGTACAGGATTATGCTTGTCAGAAATAATAAAAAATTGAAGGATCCTTAACATGAAAACCAACTCCTCTCCCTGAAAAGCCTTCTCAGAAAATACAAAGACAAACCAGACTCAGGACATTTGCTTCCACCAGCTGGGGCCACTTCTGCAGTGGTGTAAATCCACATGACTCCACCGATGACAGTCTCTGTCCACTGTCAGGTGTGTAGAAATACTTGGGCTGGAGGGCCTGGCTTAATCCAGGTGTGCTGCCATGGAATAAAGACCCACAGCTCTGGCTGCCATCAGTCTGGAATCTTGTTTGACCTCTCTGGCACAGTTGGTCAAAGTCTCAAGTGCTTTTCCCATTCCTTTCTCCCAGTGTAACTCCTGCAGCCTAAACTGCTCTTTTCTTACCACTGTGTAATGCCATGGAGTCAATCCTTGTCTAACCCAAAGCTGCTGATACCTGAACTTGCTGAGGAATATCTCTAAAAGGTCAAGGTCCAGCCTTTGCATAAGGCTTTTCAGCTTCACCTACCAAAGAATTGATGAGCGTTAACTACTGAACACAGAGCTTTACATTTCCCTTCTCTCCTGGCTTTGTTAAACAGCCCATCCACAGAAGGTCACAACCAGAGGGTTTGTCAGTGTGTACAGTGGCTGCCCAAGGTCCCCTTTCATGTGGGAATCCAATTTCTGCAGCTACCGGGAGCTGCACATGAACATGAATTTCGGTTGTTTTCTCTGGGGTTTCCATGGTTGCTGGCACCCGTTGGTGTCCTTGTTCTAAAGTGGATGCTCCACAAATGTGTTTTCTTTGGTCTGAGGTAGCACATAGTATTGCTAGGAAACCTCAGAAGTTGGCCAGAGGAGCGGAGCAGTGTGTCGAGGTCCACACGGGGCCACCGCGGGGGTGGGCACCTTCACTGCCCAGAAGGGACATATGCTGGCTCGGGGCCACCCCCACCTCCCTTTCCCAATGTGCCACGACAATAGCTAACAGGTAATATGGGTGCTCAGGCAAATATGAGAGCATAAGTCGAGGTCTTGGAAAAACAAACACACTTTAAATATCCCTCTGAAAACCAGCTCCCTAAACCCGAGACGTGCAGAGCGCTGCGCTGGGCCCAGGCTGCCCGGCGCGTTCCCAACCCCTTTTAATTGCCAGGACCTTTCCTTTCCCTCATTACAGTCTCCTTCTGCAGGTGTTACATCACGTCCCCAGCTGGGAAGATCAAAGCCGGAGCATTGGCAAGCTCAGCCCAACATTAACTTCATTTCTGCATTAACCCTCCTGAGCAGCCACCCGTGCAGCGTGCCAGGGGCACGGCCTGGGGGGGCTCTGCAGGGACCCACGCAGGGATAGGGGTGGGGAGGGAGGTAGGGAGGTACATAGATAGATAGATAGATAGATAGATAGATAGATAGATAGATAGATAGATAGATAGATAGATAGATAGATAGATAGGTATAGCCCCCAAGGAGACCCTAGAGGTCCTGGGGGCCTGCTGTGTCAGGAGAGGGCACAGGGCCAGGAAGCTCTGGGGTCTGGCTCAGCTCTCCTGCACTGGTTTTTGTCAGGCAGGATTTGTGCCAGGTCCGGAGGCAGAGCCTGAAGGTCTGCCTGCATTTGCAGGCTGCAGGTGAGAGGCAGGATTATCCCCAAACGGCACAAAGAGCAGAGTTGCGGGGAGCGCGGGGTCAGAGCCCTGCTCTGCCACTGACGCCTCTGGTGGCCTCTGCCATGTCCCTTAGCACTGGGGGTCTCCAAGTTCTGTGACCACAGGGAGGAGGTCATGCACAGTGTGGGTGTTGCACAGAGCAGAGATGCTGCACTTCACGCCACTGGACATGCTGCTGGGCAGGATGCCTGGGGACACGTCAGACCAAATGCTCCCCTATGTCCAAGGTCATTCTCAGCCCTCAAACCTGGCCTCAAGTCTTGCAGTCTAGTGGTGGTAGTTTTCAGAATTCCCCAGTTGTGCTTTGTGCAGAGGTGTTGGTGGTTGTGCCACACAGTCAAGGACATAGGTCCCTTCCCAACATCTTGGAAGCAAAGCCAAGTCCTCCCCCAGCATGGCACAGCGGAGGATGCCAGGACTTGGCCCTTTCTTTTGCTGCAATGCAAGAGGAAGGGGATAATGTGATTTTTTAAATCTTGACAGCATCTCATTACTGGAAGTCAGTTTAGATCTCTGCCAGCCTGCCTTTCCTTCCTCTGCACAGCATTTTGCCTCCTCCCCAGAAGGTAACAGTATCTCCTCCTTAGGCATGCATTCCTTTCTAATAAGGTATTATGCCTCTATTTATATGCATCTTAGGTGCAGTCTGAGGCAGCTGCTTCTCTCCAGGGCCCTGGGTGAGGAGCAGAAAATCAAATTCAGCCTGGAATGTGCGGGTGCACTTAGACATCTGCAGCCAGCCAGGGTCAGCCCTTCCCCTGCACATCTCCAACAGTGAGATGATGCTCCTCTGCCTTGGGGCTGGCCTGGCTCACTGCTCTCTTTGGGGTCCTACCAGCAGCAGGTGAACCAGGTGTGTAGACCCAGGACTGTGGGAGTTTTTCTGTGCTGAGAAGGTGCTTGCAGAGACCTGGCTCATCTCAGCAACCCACCACAGCAGGGTCAAGGCTTCCAAAGGATTGGCCTATGCCATGGATTCAGGGTTTTGGCTGTTCCCAACTGGCTGTGCATGGTTTGCAGGGCAGATGTCTAGGTGTCCTGTCTCTGCCCCCCTGCTTGGTATCACTCCCTTGCTCCACCATCCAGCACCACCGTGACAAATGCAACACAAGGGCCCAGCTGGTCTGAACTGAAATCGTGCATTTCTGCAGCCCTTTTTGGATTCAGTTATTAGAGACTGGACTGCTTGACTCTGCCAAATTTCTGTAATGATTTTTGAGGCAAACAAGTTTTAGAAACATAGAATAGCATCATAAAATAGAATTATAGAATCATTTTGGTTAGAAAAGACCAAAAGATCACCAAATCCCAACACTTAACCCAGAACTGCTAGGGCCACCACTGACCCATGTCCCTCAGCACCACATCTACACAGCTTTTAAATCCCTGCTGGGATGGTGACTCCACCCCTGCCCTGGGCAGCCTGGCCCAGGGCCTGACACCCCTTCCTCCTCATGGGGGGGTCTTGGGCCATTCTTAACAGTGAGCAGCATTTGCAGGATGAAGCTATAGCTCCACAAGGACAACATGAGGTCGCTCTGCTCTGCTGTTTAGCTTCTCCCCAGGCTAAAATCCCAACCTTGAGAAAGTCCAGGTGGTTTTTGCTGCTGGCCTTAATGAATGCCATGCTCCCACCTGGTCCTTCAGCTTCTACAAAGGCCGTGTTTAACCTGAAACATGACTTTTGTCCTTCAAAACTGGTGGACACGGCCTTTCCCTCCCACATTGCTAGTGGTGGGGGGCTCTCAGGAGACTCACACCTGCACCACAGCTGGGGTCGGGGCAGGGAGAGGCTGTGCCAGGGCAGGGCAGCCCAGGGCTCGTCAAGCAGCTAATTAATGGCCTGGCTGCTGTTGTGGGAGCTCAGGGCTGCTCCTCCCCAGGGTGAGTGGGGCTCTGACATCAGCCCTTCCTCCCTGATTTGTTCTTGTTCAGCCAGCACTAATGAGCCTGAACTCTGA
The DNA here is from genome assembly GCF_020740795.1 of Apus apus. Classification (NCBI taxonomy): domain Eukaryota; kingdom Metazoa; phylum Chordata; class Aves; order Apodiformes; family Apodidae; genus Apus; species Apus apus. The sequence continues at coordinate 1,984,791 of NC_067295.1, forward strand.
ACCTCCCCAGGAGAGGGGGTGACCTGCCTCCCTCGGGCCTGACACGGGGGGAATCTGCCTGGGAGGGGGGGCCGGGTTATCTGCCCAGTTCAGGGCCTGGGTTTTCTTTCCTTGCTGGCTTTATTTGCCATCAGGATCATAACGCAGCCCAGCTGGTGGGGTGGGAGGGAAGGGAGGGGGTGGAAAGTGGCCTGTCTGATTAATTAATTGGTCACTAGCTACATGCTCCAGCCTCCACCAGGAACTGGTAGATAGCCCTGATTAACCCTTTTGGCACCTGGTGCTCACCCCTGGCACAGCTCTGAGATAATCCAGAGGAAAGAGGTGATAAGACAAAGTTTGGTGATATCCTGCTCAGGATGCTGCTGCTGCTTGTGCTCCTCAACAAGTTGGTCCTCACCCCAAGCTGTTGGGTAGCTAATTCATGGGGGTGGTGACAAGGAGGATGGAGGAAATTGTGGGTTGAGTTAAGAGTCTGTGGTGTTCAGGTGGGCTGGCTGGCAACCCAGGTACCAGGAGAGGTTCTCTGTTTTGTTTTTTTTTAACAAAACGGTGTAAAAAATACCTTCTAGTTCATTCTGGTCATTCCAAATCCCCATTTCCACCAGAGTTTTCTTAAATACTGACTTTCTGGAGTGCTTTTATTTTCAAAGGGATTAGTTTACAAGCAGCTAAAGGTGCTGGTTTTGTGTGACAAATAAGTTGCAGCTTAGCACTGAGCCTGATCTCACCTTTCCAGGAATGAAAACAGCCTTCAGTGCCCTTCAGCTCATTTAAACCCTTCTGATGCAAAGGAACAGGGAGCTGTGCCTGCCTTTTGTCCTGGCCCTCTCTGGGAGTTGCAAGCTGCAGACAGTGGTAGGAGGGAGCAGGGAATTACTAAGGTGTGCTGTGGATTCTCTGTCACTTAAAGACTTTAACCCCAGGAGTTTTTCCCAAAGATCTGCTATGGCTCACACGGGGTTTATAAGCTTGGTGTGGAAAGGTATGTCCTGGATTACGTGTGAAGTCAGGCTTGATGATCCTAATGGCTCTGTCTGGCTGGAAGAGAATATCGTCCCACGTGGGTTTTCCTTCCCTTTCATGTCAGAACGTTCTCAAGGAAGGCTCACAGTGGAGGTGAAATGGCAGCTCAACACTGAAGCAGCAAGCTGAGGCAGCAGGGAATGGCTCAGGGGGAAAATCAAAGGGAAGATGTCTTTGTTACCAACCCAGCTGCAACTTCCTGCTCTGGCTAGAAAATACCCGAAGAGGTGACTTGTCAGCCGGCTGCGTGTCTTTGCCTTGCCTTGCTTCCCCTTAATAAGTGAATAATGAACTTGTAGGGCAAGGGAAAGGTGGAATTCCCAGAAGTTATCTTCCCCAGGTAAGCACAAAGAGAGTCTCTGTCTTTCACCCCTCAGATCCCTATAAATAGCTACAGCTTCTCAGTGAAGGTGAGGGCTTCCCTTCACTAAGCATGAGCTATAAACAAGAATTTTGGACAGACTGGCATTCCTGTCAACACCGAGTCATGCCTTTGGGTTCAGAGGGGTGAGCTGGACCCCGTCCAGAGTCAATGGACTGGTTTCCATCAGGAATATGTTCTTCATAGTTCTCCTTTTTGCTGCCACAACCTTTAGTCCTTATGATGCCCTGAAGCTCTTCCTCCCCTTGGGGTTTTTGATGTGACGTGGATCTTGTGGCTCTTGCTGTGGTGGAGATTTTGGGTTGTGGCTCATGGGGTAAGGAAGGTTGGCCACCCTGCCCCATGATACTTGCTTAGACTAAATGTAATCTTTTTCCTAACTGGGAAGTTAAATGAACTCTGCAACCATCATGTGCATTTGATATCAAAAAATTGATTTTATGTTTGGTGAAAAATGGAAGAACAGGACCCAGCTCTTTCAGATGGGCTAGTGGGAACACAACCAATGTTTTGACAAGCAGTTCAGTGGATGTTGCTAATATGTTATAAAAGCATATAAGTTATTTTGGGAGAACAATGGTGACATTTTACTGTGAGCCACTGTTTTCCAGCAAAGCAATGACATTCTAGATGGGAAATGCCTTCTCTTTCAAAAGCCAACTTGTTCAGGTGTGGTGACAGAAGTACAAACATGAAGCAGATTAGTTACATTGGCCTTACTTTGGTGGTGGAGGTACAAGGCTTTGCTATTTGGTCTTTTAAAACCACCACCTGTAGCAGGCTGGGTGTGAAATGAGGAACCTTGGGGAAGAAGCCGTTGGTGGCTCACCTGGATGAGGAAGCTGGATCCTACAGGCTTGGGGAATCTACTCAAAGCCTGATGTTATTCAGTCTTTTGATTAATGATCAGGAGTATGTGTTCTGGGCTGGAGGGGCTGCAGGTTGGAACTCAAGTGCTCTTAACAAGGTTGAGTGGGTAACCTCCAAAATAGGATGTACTGAGGGACAAGTGTGAGATCCTGCAGGAATAACCCATGGGCAATTAGAGAGGATGCAAACCCACTGAATAGGCATTGGCTCTTCAGAACACAGCCTGAAGATTGTTAGAGGCAACAATTTGAGCATGAATCAACAGCCTGATGGAGAAAGTGAAGGGACGAGTGTTGCTTGGAAAATCAGAAAACAAGGAACTTCAAACACTGCTGCAAAAAAGAGAGGGGACAATCAGTTCTGCAGGGTGGAGAAGGGAGGGCTTAAATTTCCGTAAGAGAGGTTCAGACTGAATTTTGCTGAAAGCTGCAAAGGGGGAGGCTAGCAAAGCAGTGTTACAGATCTGTCAGGCTTTGTCTGCTTTAAGAGCAGACTGGCCAGAGAGGACAGTCGAGAAGCTGATCCTGCCTTCAGGCAGAAAGGACAAACAGCCCATCCTTACTCCTGGGGCTGGTGCTGGGATCACTGTTCCCAGGCAGAGAGCAGTGGGGACACTGCCCATCAGCTGCTTCGTAGCTTCCTTTTCATGGGGCTGATGATTTGCACCCAAAGGGCTTAGTGAAACCCTTGGCTCCATTCCTCCTGGGTAGAAACAGTTTGTTCTTGCAACCAGGTATTTGTTAATTACCTTCCACCCGATTGCAGGGCCTTTTGCTTTGCTGTGATTATGTTACCCCATGAAGCAGGATCTGTGGTAACAAGTCAGAGTGCAGGGAGCAGAGGAAGGCTAACGTTTCACTCTGCTTATGTGCTAATCTGGAGCCTCCTCTCCCAAATCCTCTTAACCTCTGAGTTTTTTCAATCACCTGTGTTTGCATCAAACATCCCTAGTGTGGACAAGAAAATAGAACAACAGAAGATGTCTTCACTTCCAGCCTGATGTGCTCCACTAGCTACTAACCTGCTAAAATATTTATGAATAGACTAAACGTTGATAATTTGATCTAAAAGTGTCTGGTGGCTGCTCTCTTTCTTGCCTCACCTATTGTGTAGTTGGGCATTGTAATTTTAGGCTTTGCTCAATGTGCTCATCTTTTAAGACAACTGTGACCAAGTAATCAAGGCTGTCATCACAGCAGAACCTGGCTCTTGAGTCAAAAATCTCCCCACTGGTCTTTTTTCATTTCCTGGCTCAGCATCAGGGGAAGAGATTATGTGATCCGATAGGTAAAATTATCCCATCAGAGGTGAATGTCCTAATAAAAGGCTTTTGCAGGCCTGGTGTGTGATATCCCTGAGAAGGCTACATTCATTTGGAGCCCTTTATTGAAGGGAATGCTCAGTCCCTATGGAAACCTGATGGGACAAAAGGCGATTCTAGCTGCTAAGACACCACAGCTACACACACACGCAGGTCAAGGATGCAAAACTGTTGCTTTTTCCTGAGTGGAGGGGGGGGAAGAGGAAGAGCAACAGGACACCCCGGTGTTGGATGTTGGGCTCAAGACTGAGAGCTGTGTTTTCCAAGCTGGTTAAAATTTGGGGTGATGAGCACTGCTCAGCCTGTCTGTCCCCCCAAACCCAGAAAATTATCTGGAAGCCTTAATTGGTGGGTTCGAGGAAACTTCATCAGGTTCAAAGAATCTGCAGAGAGAAAAATGGAAATATTTCTGGGTGACCTTCCCCAAGACCTCTGCCTGTTCCTCTCCCTGTTTGGTCAGCTGCTTTTTTTTTTTTTTTTTTCTTCTTCTCTGTGGGTTTGGAAAGGAATTTTAAAAACGTGATAAAAAAAAAGCTTTCTGAAGTTGACTTTGAGTGATGAAAAACAGTTATTGAGGATGAGGAAGGTGACTTGGTGGGGTTGTCTTTTCTTTGTAAGCTCCTGCCTGGTGGGACAGGATGTGCAGAGCATCTCTCGGCTGCTGGCTGAGCTTTTGCCTGAGAGAGGTGAACCTGGGAGGTTTCAGCAGTTGGAGGAAGAAGTGAGGATGTGTCCTTCTATCAATTTGGGGGATTCTGGGGAAAGATGAGAGCAAAGGTGAGAAGCAGCTCGGTGTTTGTGCCATGCAAGTGGCTCTAAGGGATGTGGGTGCCAAACGCAGGTTTCAGCAGCAATGGTGGAACAGACAAAGGTGCAGTGGATCTTGTGCCACGATGATATGGGGAGAGCTGGGGCCATGTTTGTACACTGAGCCCTGCAGCTCACTCTGACACCCCAAATCCTCCCACTTCAAACCACAGAGCACCTTCTGCAAGGGCTGGGAATTTTTCCTGCTGCTTGGGAAGGCTGGGGGAGACAGAGGCAAGCACAACACACATCTCAAAAATGTGTTTTCAATTAAAAGAAGAAGAAGTTCCAAAACACACAGTGGGTTAAACATTACAGTGAAAAACATTCAAGCTGCTCTTCCTTTGCAAAGTAACCAACAGTTTATGTGTGTGATTGCAGGCAGGTGGTTCCTGTTCATATTAAAAATGAGTAATTCAAGCTCTCAGAGGATTTCTTCAGAGACAATCTGGACAGACCTGGAAGTCCAATGTACCTTTTAAACCATAAGTGTTTCCCCTCCACATCCCAGAGTTCTCCTTTCCAAGCATTTTTAAGGAGCTCTTGGCCAGCAGATCAGGATCATCTCACTGTGTTCAGGGAGGGGAAAACCTGTTACCATAAATTAAGAGATCCCCTGCTCCCTGCAGCCTTCCGGGAAATCCAAACCAAAGCTCCTCATGGGTGTGGTATGTTCAGTCCTGCCCACTCGTGTCTGGGTCCCTTTGCCCTCAGGACTCTGCCCCTGATAGGGTGACATCTCTACCTCATCCCCAGCCTCCCTGGGGTCCACCAGCTTGGCTGGTACCTCCAAGCTCTGTGGGTATCTCAGTTATCATCACAGCTTCTCCTCCCCCAGCACTGGCTTTCTGCCTTGCTGCCTTGCAGGGCCCCCATGCTGTCCCTGCTGTCCTGTTGGGCTGTTTGCTGCTGTCTGCAGTCTCTTGCCCAGGGAAAGGTGCAACCCCCTTGGTGATCCATGGCCTGCAGGGCTGATACTCTGCTTGCTGAGCTCAGAAAATACAGGTTACAGCGACGAGTAGCCCAGACCTGGCAGCCTTGGGTGCAGGGAGGCTGAGCCTGTCCTTGGCACATCGAAACATGCAGGTCCTCCAGGATTTGTGGATTTTTTTGAGCCCTGCTCCAGGCTCCCCAGGCAGGGAAGCCAGTGCTGCAACTGCCCTGGTCTCTGCCAGGCTCATGGTGTCCTGCTCACCTCCTGCCCCAGTCTCACTTTCTGTCATTGTCCCAGGAATTAAGGAACAGGTCCCTCACTGGGTTTGCTGACCCCTAGGAAACAAATCATCTTAATGAATCGTTTCCTTTAACACCTCGATGCAGTCAGAAAGTCTCTGTGTCATGAGATGAGGAGCCAGTCAGGCTTGCAAGAGGTTCTTGCTCAGTGTGATGTGCATGAGCAGAGTGTTGGGACATGGGCTGTTCCTCAGGTGCCCTCTCTGGTCCCTGCTTTGCTTTAGAAACTCCTGAGCTCTTTTGAAGGCATCGTAGCTTCAGCTCCCCTTGTGCTTTTGGGCACGTTTGTTTTGAGAGTCTCATCACCAAAGGCCCAGCCCCTCTCTCTGCTGCACAAAAGAGAAAAAAAACCCTTAATACTATTTTAGAAGAAGGCCTGAGGGCTGTGTTGCAGTTTAACTTGATCACCCAGGGGAATAAAAGAATACCACATGCGGAGATCTTTTACTTAACATTGTGATGTTTAATCTTGCCCAGTCAGCAGTTTTTGAACATATTCCAGGAAAGCTTTTAAGCTCGGTAAAGCCAGAGCTTTTGCATTTTCAAGTGATACTTTAGCTACAAATGACATGCTCTACTTGTCATTTGGCTTTAAAGGAAGGTAATTAAAATCTTCCTAAGAGTATAGTTACACCGGGGAAAGAACTAACATAAACTAAAATAAAAAGAGAGAGACAAGCCCACAAAAATGCAATTTAGCAGATGAAAAATGTAAAGGAAAACTGTTAAAAGATAAAAGTATCAAATGCACAATAGCTGTTTGCCAAAGGAGGACTAATGATATGGGAGGGACTCAGACACACACAGCAAAAGCACGGGCAAGGCTCGGGAATTTCCAGCATATATTATTTGCAGTTTTCAGGGCCACTGGAAGCCACAAGACAGACTTGCAACTGCCTATTGCAGTTCTGGCTGCAAAACACATGCTCTGTTATGCGAGGTGTGAAGAGAAGGTAAAGGACCAACCCAGCTATGAGCCCTTGCCCCGAGCTGAGTGAGTGGAAGTGAAGGTTTTCAATGAGGGTTTTGGGGGCAATCACCCCTATGATGGCTATATCTAATGTATCAGATTAGGTTCAAAATCATCATCTCTTCTGGGTTTTAGATGAGGAATGTGAAGCTGGTTCCCAAAGTCAGGCATGCTGATGAATCCATGCAAAGTTATTCTCCTAAAGGAGGAAACAGTTTATGTCTCCAAAGGGTTTCCCAACATCTGTGCTGGGCAAGTGAGGTCCAGAGGGAAGTGCAGCTCTTGCACAAGGGTGGCAGGAGTACGGAGAGCAGCTCCCGACCCTGCCAGCCCCCAGGCACACGTCTCTGCACTTGGCAAATATTGCCTGGAAAGGACCACTTGAAGAACTTCTTCCCTTTTCCTTCCAGAAAACCTCACACTGTCGCTTCATGGCTGGTTTTGACCTGTGGAGAGGAAAAGGAGTAGGACAGGGGTGCATCATTCCCGAAGAACCTTCACTCCCAAACAGCTGGAACGGTTCAGAGATGTTCCAGTGTAAAAATGGGGAAATGAAATTTTCTCCCAGGATAACATCATGCAGCAGCCTCTGGCACACTCAGCCATCGAGAGGCCTGCTGAGGAGTTCAGCAAAACCAGACACTATCTATCTCCCTGGGATCAAATGGAAAATAAGAATCGGGTAGTTTTTTTTTCTTTTGGGTCATGCTCTGATACCAGACTGGCTGGAGCAGCTGGTGGTTTGAAACCTGGGACTTCCCTCGTGACGGCAGATTCCCCTGGGACCCATGTATTTATTAGTATCATTTGCAGCTATAAACCCAGCCATGTCCCTGCATGGTCACTGCCTGTAGTTGTTTCCCTTTGTTAGTGATTATTACTCCCTGGTGACTGTATCTCTGAGACAAAGTCTTCCTCCCTGCTCCAGACAGGCATAATTGTCAGCAGGGAAGAAAAGCAAACTTTGTCCTCAGACTGAAGAGCAGAAGAAAGATGATTGCCACAAGCCCAGCTGCACCCCACTTCTTATCCTTCCTTTCTGTAAGTCAAAATGAGCCTGTTAGGAGAGAGAAGCTTCCTGCCTCTCTTAGAAAACACACGGGCCTGCTGAGCACTGGCAGGGGTTGGCATCATCCCTTTGCTTTGGAAATACCTGGTCTCTCCTTCTGGGAACCTCCACAGGGTCTTTTCAAGAATGGGAGGGTTGGTCCAGTAGGAAGCGGTGGTGGAGAGATGCTCCAGACCAAAGCCACCCCATGCAGAGGGATGGACAGCTCAATGCATGGCAACTGTGGCACAGCACAGGGATGGACCTGCCTCCTCGGGCTGGAGATGGTCTGTTGAAGAAGCACATCACCATCAAAGGCATTTCAAGCTGGTTTTCCCCTTGCTTTGCTGAATATCCACCTCCAGCTCCAGACAAGAGTCATCTCTGGGGTTACATGTTACACAAATTCCACCCTGACCTCAAAATATTCAGAGCACTTGAAAGCTTTCCTATCCCAACAGACTAGTTTTAGCACCTCAAAGTCTTTGTTGGTGAGTCCCAGCAACAGGTGTAACGTGAACAAAAAACAAACCCAGAAGCCAACAGACTGTGCTGCTCCCTTGGAGGCTGAAGGAATGGGAGGAAAGCTGTGTGCAGGAGCAGAGATGAAAGATGCTGCAATGACTTTTTGCTGACATGTACAAATGTGATCCTGACTATTAACTTTAATGACCTGCCATTATGGGAGGGAAAAAGAGGGAGGGATCTAATTTTTTGTAATTACTTTAATTGCCACCTTGTGGTCTGGTTTCGTGCTGCTGGCTTTGCAGTCAGGTGGGAAAAAATCCAGTCCTCCCCCCTTAACCCCCTGTATTTCACATTTGGGTTCTCTCCTACCCCATTTGTGCAAAATCAAATAATCCAGGGAACCTAGAAACTGCCTCTGCAGATTTAAATTCTAAATGAGTCCTCCAGTTTTTAACATGGCTTTGCAATGATGGAACTGCTGCTATAGATGGGTCTTTGTAATTTAAATTTAATTGAGCTCTTAAACAAACCACAGGTTTGCAAAGCTTCAGCCAGTGGAACTGGGAGAGGCTGTAAGTAGAGGGATGGAGCACATTTCCTTGTGTGTGAGGAAAGCTTGATTGTGTGAGGGCTATTTACTTCAGTTCAGGGCTCTATTAAAGTTAATGAGAATAACTTCCTCCTCTGAGTGACTTGCAAGGGTCAGAGATGCAGGATCAGGCCCTTGTTGCTGCAGGATTTTTAGTCCCCATATTACATATGCAATAGCATCTATCATCAGATAATTTTTCCATAAATATGAATGTTTATTCCATGAACAGAAGGTTATTGCACTGAACATATTAAGAGTTAGCAGTCATGCTTCTCATCCATTTTTCAAAATGCTCTAAGAACAGGGAAACATTCACATTCCTGGTGTTAGAGGCTGAGAAAGTAAGGGAGCAAAGTATGAAATCCAAGAGCAAGGCCAACAGGAGGATCCAAAGTAGAGATGGGGCTTTGCTGTCTCTAGGCTTGTATTTCTGCTTGACCCTAAACCCAAGCTCACCCTCTGGACTGGGCTGATGGAGGAATTTAGAGTTCTGCTCCAGCCTGCCTGCTGGACTGGCTGCATCTGGAGAGAAATTCCTGAAGCATTTATCTATCTGTCTGTCTATCTGTCTGTCTGTCTGTCTATCTATCTATCTATCTATCTATCTATCTATCTATCTATCTATCTATCTATCTATCTATCTATCTATTTATTTTAAAATGGAAAATGGGAATTCCACCAGAATGAGACATGCAATGAATTTCTCCTCACTTTGCCTGATGGTTAGCTTTGCAAAAGCAAAGAGATAACTCTGAAAAAGCACTCAAAGGTCCTGTTTTGACATTTTTCAAAATGCACCATTTGAATTCTTGTTTCAAGCTTCCCCTTAATTGTCTAAGTGGTTTCAAGACATTTTCAAGAAATCAGTGAGAGGGATGGTTTCAATTTCATTGAATGTAACATTTTATATGACCCATTTTGCTTTTCTTTCAGCTTGAGATTTGCCAAATTTTAATTAAAAAATGAAAAATAAAATTTGAATTAAAAAGCCTGGTTTTGATCCAGCCTTAAATGAATTTTTCCTTAGTTTTTTAAAACTACCAGTAAGCCCCCAACCCCCTCTTTCTTCCAAAGTCCTGCAGCTCCCTTCAGTGCCTTCCTGCTTCACTTTCCCTCCATGTAAAATCTGCCTGATAATTTCCTGTCTAATGGAAGGGCTGAGATAATGAACTTCAGGGCTTTCAGGCTGCTTGGGGATCCTCAGCTGGAAGCAGCTCATGTGTTAGCAGAAAGCTTTAGTACTTCTGGCCACCTTTGGGAGTGGTGGAAGCAGGAGCAGGGAAAGGTCCAGAAGCTGAACGTGATGCTGGGCCACGTTGTGCACATCTGGTGACTTCCCACCAGCAGCAGGCAGCTGCCTGCAGAGCCTCGCTGAGGTTTATCCTGGCACTAGGCACAGGTTTTCACACCTGTACACGAGGCTGAGCATTGCTGAGCTGAGCTTGGGCTTAGGGCCCAGGCCAGGAGCTATTTTGAATTCTCAGCAAGCTTAGATTTTGATATGAAGCTGAGCTTTTATTGCTGTGAGTTGGGGAGGCCTTGGATATGCACAGAGCTCTGCGGGTGTTAATCTTCAGCCTTTGACAAGTGCCCGGTGGGGTACAAAGCATAGAGAATTGCAAAGTCAAGACCTATTGTTGCATGCACCTTTCTGGCCACTTGGGCAACCTCCGAGGCATTTTTCTAATGAATATTTCTATTCGTCCTTTGCTCTTTTACTGGAGTTCTTGAACCTGCTGAAATGAAATCAAAGGGAAAATGGATAGTGTCTTTGGGACTCCATAGAAACAGCACAGCTCCTCTGGAGCAAAGATCACATAGTTTGGGGGATTATGCTGGAAAGAGTTTAAAAGAAACTCCATTAGAAGTAGGACGTACCAGAGATGACAAAATGCCACCCCACACCCCACAACCTCCCTACTTCATTCTGCAGATCCAAGTGATTTCACAATTTCCAGTGGGCTTTGGAAGAAAAATCCAGCCTTGGCCTAAATCAAATCCAAATGAGCAGGTGTATCAGTCCCCCCATGTTTCCATGTGCTCCTGGAAGGTGAGGCTGGATGGCTGGCCTTGCCCATGGGGCAAATCTGATGGCCTGTTCCTGGTCTTTGGGTGAACTCGTGCCAGGATATGGAGCTAGCGTTGGTCAATGATTCAAAACTATGTTCAAACAGATCCCACCCAGTTCTGAAATCTTGGGGAAGGATCACAAGTCTTGTTGTCTGACTGTAGTTTAGAAAAACTGAATCAAAAGTTGTCATGAATGTATGTAAATAGTTTGACAGGGCTGCAGGGATGAAGAAATGGTAGAGGAAAGACCTGGAGCTTTTGACACAAAGGTTCCTAAAGGTCTTGGTGGTCACCAGCTCCATTTCTGCTAGATGGCAGGCTCACCCAAGCAGGATTGTTAAAGCAGGGTTGTTAAAGCTGGGTGCCACTGCTCAGGGCTGAAGCACATTGATAGGGAAGTATTTTGCAATTCTCTTCTGTAGAAATTTAGGAGTCTTCCTTCTCCAGGGCTCTTGGTCTGGTACCTTTAGTCACCATTAGACTCACAAGGGAGAAGAAGAACCAAACATTCTTTACCCTTTTTGTTGTCTTTCACTTAGTCAATAGTTAATATTTTTGGAAGCCTTGGTGTACTGATTTCTATAATTAAGTAACCCCAGCAGAAGAGGAGCTCTATCTTGCTTTTGGTCCAAACTGCTGGCCAACTCTGAGCAAAACCCAGCTAGAAAAAGAATAAAAAGAGCTAAAAAAAGTGCTGCGTGTGTAATTTATCTGGATGCCATTGCACGCTTGGGAAGGGCAGCAGGGAAACCAACATTCCTGTCTCCAGTGAGCATTCCACAGAAATTCATTGAGGAAAGAAAAAAAAAAAAAAAAAAGCAACCCAGCCAACACACAAAACACTTTAAAGAGCTTCCAAATGCCAAGATCTGCTCTGTGGAGAGCGTTTGCTTACCTTGTCCCCCCCACACTTCTCCATCTCATTACTTGAAGGTGCTAAGCAGCTTAGTTGTTCCTAACCCAGATTCCCTTGCAAAAGTTTCTGCATTTTCCAGAAACTGGGTTATGTTGAAATGGGATCTCTACCAGCAGGAGATAGATGTCTGGTCTCGATGGTTAGGACCAGATATGGAGGTAGGCATCAAAGTCAAGATTTTGCAGGGATTGCAGGGAACCAAACCCCAGACAAAGAGCCTGGGACAAGGACTGGGCTGGAGCAACACCTCCTGTTGTCCTGCATCTGCCATCTGGTGGGAAGTCAGCTTGAGACAACACTGAAAAGCCACCTGTCTCAGCAGGATGTCGTTGCATGGGTCCCTCTTCCTTTCACAAGTTAAGTCATCAAAGCAATAGCATCATGGAAATATTACAGTGAAAGGTCACAACTACCTTGTACCAGGTTGCCCAGAGAGGTAGGAGATGTCCCATCCCTGGAAACATTCAAGGTCAGGTTGGATGGGGCTCTGAGCAACGTGATCTAGTTGAAGATGGTCCTGCTCACTGCAGGGGAGATAGAGTAGAAGACCTTTAAAGGTCCCTTCCAACCGAAAATATTCTATGAGTCTATGATGTCTCAGCAAGGCTTGCACCAGGAAATCTCACAAATCCCTTATGAAATAAACCTGTGGGTCAGCAGGTGACTCACTAACAGAGACTTCAAAGGAAATTCAGGTCCTGAGAACCGGTTTTATTTTCCCTTAATAAAGGTACTTTCCTTTTCTATTTATTAATTAATTACCAACCAGACCTATTGTTATATCCTGTCTAATGACTTTCCCTCTATTCTCATTCTTGTTTGCTCTGGTATGAAAAGCTAATTTAAAGAGAAGACTTCAATGAGATCATATTACAGTGTCACAAAGGAAGGAAAAAAGTTGGACATGAGTGTCCCCAGCACTGGCTGGAGCAGGGACAGTGAATTCAAAGGGGTGTGCACGGAGCCTCTGCTTGGATCTACAGGAACCTCTCTTAGCCAAAAGGATATTGTTTAACCAGTTTTCAGGCTTATTTGGCTTGGGCAGTGAAACTTGTCTGGCCAGTTTGAGACATTTTCACTTCCTTGTTCTTGTTTTCAGAGGATGTGGGAAGTTTATTGAAAAGATGCAGAAAAGATTCTGCAAGGGAAAGCTGAAATCCAGTAGGATCTTTTTGCTGAAGAAAGAGGACAATAACTCTAAATTTAGACCACTGTCTCCTAGATAGCAGAAATAAAATGAGAAATTTACCAAAAGTGTCCAGCAGTTCTGATGCAAAATCCCGTTCCATTTCACACTCTCCGTGATAATATCTCAAACAGGGTCTGTGGAAGAAGATACCAACAGCATTCGCCACGTAACCCGTAGGTGAAGATCAGCTGAGGAACCCACCTCAGCTGCCCTTGCCCAGAGCCTGCTCTGCCTTTCCTGCTCTCCTGCCACAACCAAGGGCCGTTACTGAATCAATGGGAAACCAAAACCCCGCAGCTGGCTGGGCCACCTGTGCCTGCAGCCCCCATGGGCCGGCAGCCCCTTCCCGGGGCCAGCATCCAGTTGTGGAGCGGGGCAGGCAGCGCTGGCAGGGGGCCGAGCGGCGGGGTCAGCCGGGGAGCCAAGGGGCCACCCGGCCCCCAGCGCTGCGCCTGCTGTGGAGGGGGATTACTGTGGGAATTAGTGCCGCTGGATAGAGACGCGCTCTCGGGCAACAACTGTGGGTGTCCTTTCCCCCAGCCCTTCCCAGGGAATCTGCCAGCCCGACCCATCTCGGGTGCAGGCGCGGTGTGCCGGGTGGGCGCAGCTGTGTGCGTGTCACGCCTGATCCCCCCGCGCAACCCGCCGTGCGCCAGCTGCCCGGCCGGGGGGCCTGGGGCCAGGGCACTGCCAGGACCTGCCACGGCACAGCCACGGCTCCTCTGCGTCCTCTGACCCACAGGAGCAACTCAGCCATGGATGGAAGTTCCTGGTCCCTGCCCAGGTGATTCAGCCTGGCTCTGGTCCGGGAGGTGTGTGAGCTACAAGTCCCTGATGGGAGGTTAGAGTGAGGGGGTGTGTGTCTCTTCTTCCCGGCAACAAGCAACAGGACAAGAGGAAACAGTCTAAAGTTGCACCAGGGAGGTTTAGATTGGGTATTGGAAGAAAATTCTTTGCTGGAAGGGTTATCAGACACTGGAACAGTCTCCTCAGGGAGGCAGTTGAAGAACCATCACTAGAAGTGTTTAAAAGCTGTGTAAATGTGGTGTTGAGGGACATGGTTTAGCACTGAACTTGGTAAAGCTGAGTTAATGGTTTGTCTCAATTATCTTAAAAGTCTTCTCCAACCAGAATTCTGTGTGATTCTGAGCCTCCAGGTCACCTTGCTAAGCCTCCTCTTCACCTCTCCCTTTGAGCATCCCCAGCACATTGCATTGGACAGAACAGTTGCCATCTCAAGTTGATAAATCCCGTGCTTTCCTCTCAGGTCCATGTTTGTAGAGCAGAAGGGAGCAACACTTTGTCATCCTCACTGCCAGCCTGGCTGTCCCTTCAGTCCCCAGCAGCCTCTTCACCTCCAGCCCCAAGCACGTAGTGCCCAGTGCTGAAATCGCTGTCACTCTTCCCAAAGTGCTTTGAGATCTTCTGAGAAAACAGCACAAGACACATTCCTCAACCCTAATTCCTGGGGTAATTAGTCCCTGTGAGTTAATTTCTCAGCCTTTGGGCCCAGCAGATGTGTTGCAGCCCCGCACCGGATGAGGATCTTGTCCCAGTGCCGTGCTCTCGGCTCCACAGCACGCAGCATGTTTGCCTCTGATTAGGACTGCTCTTGCTTTCCAGCTTTCTGTCACCACGCTATTGTTCTATAACTTGATACCTAATTTATTTTAATGACAACAAACAATTTGGCAAGTGCTCTCCATCTTTGTCCTGGCAAAACTTGACTCTAAGATTGATAAAGCTGTTAAGTTGGGGAGGGGAGTTGTTTTGTACTGCTGGGTTTGGGGCTGGGGTGATTTTTTTCTTGGTGGAAAACCAAAGACATCAGGGAAATCTTTGAAAAATCACCACTGATACCCCAGCCTTTACTTCAGAGCTGTCAGTTCAGGGAGAAGCTGCCACGGCAAAAATATAGATTGACAAAGCAGTGGGTGACACCCACAGCTGAGCCCGGCAGGGCTGGGATCCCAACAGCATCTTCCTTCCCCTCCCCTTGCACAATGTCACCCTTTTCCTCCCTGCTCACCAAAGAGCTCTGCTGCTCCCTGGCCCTGGAGCAGGAGGAGAAAAATCCCTCCTCCCAAAGAAGGACCAGCCAAGTCCCTGTCCTTAAGAGCCTGCTGCATCCTTTGGCAGGATTTCCAGGGCTCTTCCCAGCTCAAGCAAAGCTGCAGGATGATGTACAGGTTGAGCAGCTGAGGACAGGCTTCCCACCCATGCAGTGCTGTATCAGGAGTCCAGCAGCCTTGCTCCCACTTAGTCATCCCAGGACATGGAAGAAACTGCAGGGCTAAATGCAGCCCCCTGCAGAAGATTGGCATTGCCATGTGCTGCAGGCAGCAGTAGCCTTTAGGGTCTGCATGGGGCAGGTAAGACCAGAACCTTGGAGAGGATAGAAATAGTGTTTATAAGAGGTCTTCTCTCCTTCCTACATGAGACATGGCTCTGACCTTATCCCTCCTGACCTCTGGGTCATACTGGTTTGCTCAGCCCGCAGATAGACTGATGATCAGCAGAGATTCCCTCTCCTGGAAAAACACTCCTTATTTCTTCTGGGGTCCTGGGGAAGCTTGAGTCTTATTTTATATTCTGATAAGTGAAAACAAAGAGCCAAAGTGGAGCAAAACCAGATGCACTAATTAAACAAACACAAAATCTATGGTCCCTGCACGTTCCTGAAGCGAAGCTGGCTCTGATTTATCAGGACTCCTTCGGCTTGTGAAGAATGAGGCCAAATGTCTCAACATCTCCAGCTCTCTGCTCACAGGAGCCTACAACACTTGACTTTTCTGTGCCAGCTCGTGGGTGGGCAGAGATCTGCCCCAACGTGGTGCTGGTTGCCCATGAAACAACCCCTCCTTGTCCTCGCTGGTATGCAAGCCCACAGCCAGCCACCAGAGTGAGACACACAGATGGCACTGCCACCAACAGAAACCAGCTTCTTTGCAGAGAAGGATGTCTCTGTGGAGCTTCTTTTCTGCAGCTCTAAAAATAAAGCAACAAAGAAATGGGAAGAGACACGTGAACCGAGGAAGGCAGCTCAGGGAGCAGGAGCTGGGAGGGCAAAGAGGAGGCAGTGCCTGGAGATCTGGCTCTGGGATTCACAGTCTGTTGCTTAAAATTTGAAAATATATCCCTGGGGAACACTTGAAGAGGATGAGTACGAAGCAAGGGATGAATTGCAGGCCAATGATGATAGTAATTATTGAATCAATCTCCTGCTGAAGCCAAAGAGAGTTCACTCCTTTGTGTTATTAAAAATTTTAGTACATAAGAGAGTGCTGCAATGAGGAGCAACCCTTCTCTCTGTCCCCACTGCAGAGACATCCCAGAAGGTGGGCTACACTGCACCAAAGGAGTTTGAAGTTAGAAAAGTCTTTCTAACTGGAGGGAGTTCAGCACTGGGAGAAACTGCCTGGGGTCAAAGTTCTTAAACTGTGCCCAATTTGTAAGGCAATGATGCAACATTCAGGGGCTTCCATCTAACTCTGGGATCAGTCATGCAAGTGCTAAAATGTGCAGGAGAGCATTGGGCTAAGACCAAAATTAACCCATCAAGCTGGAAAGCCACTTTCTTCCTTGGCAGTGCCCAAGGAAGAGGTGTTTTCTTTCTATGACTGATAGGAATAAATATGTGGGATAAATCAGGCTGTGGCTGTTTCTGGTGCAGCTTCCCCTGCCACTGCTGGCTGGAGGAACCTGGAGACTGTTTGGTCAATAAAAAGATTCACTGCCACCTCCAAATCTCACTGCAAGAATCTGGTGGTTGTTTCTGCTCAGAACTGGGCTTTCTACAGTGTTATTTCTTTCCAACACACATGCTATGAACCTATTAAGGTGATAATTCATATTTAAGCACATGCTGATCACTGGGAAGGCTCAGATCATTGCATACATTTTGCATTTGAGTTTCAGTGATTTCTGAGCCTTTTTGCTCTCTCAAGCATGCCATATTTGTGGTTTATTCACTGGCAGAACTAATAATTGCAGTTTCATATGGAAGGGAAGGCATCAGAATTTGATGGAAGGAGAATACCAGTAAGACAGAGGTCATAAAAATACCGTACCCAAACCCAGCTGTTGATCCATTTCCTTCATTGCTCATCATTGCAATATCTGCTGGCTGAATTATTTCCTTTCTGTTTAAACGAAGGGAAACAACCAGGCAACCAAAAAGAAATTAAGCCCTAAATTGGATGAAAACATTCCCAACTGAAAGAGAATTCTTTTCTTGCCAGTGCAGCCCTGAGTTGAGTTTTGCTGGTGGATGGTGCAGAGAAGCTGGTGTCAGGGAGAGTATGAAAATTGAGGCCATGGCTAATTGCAATTGTTCTGCCTGCTCAGACTTTAAGCAAATTGAGATATTTTCAAGCAAAAGGTTCTGTTGCCCTGATAAGGTAAGTGTGTGGGGTTTTCTTCAATTAGCTCCAAATTTAACTTGCCCTCCAGGTGGCTAATTAAGGGCTGTAAGCTCAGTAAGGTTCCTGGGAAGTTGTTTTCAGCTGTACCTGAGATGGCTGCAAAACTCCAGCCCTGTCTGCTTGGTGTGGAGGCAGTTTGGGGATGTGCTGCTGTTCCCTGGGAGCTGTGTTTCCCACAGCATGGTGGCTGCAGGGATGCTGGGGGTCAGCTTTGAGAGCCTGGCCAGGATGTGGGCACAGCTGTGGGCTCAGGGCGAGGGAAGGCAGTGCAGTCCCAAGGTCAGGTAGGTACTTAACCTCCTCTTCTTTCTCTACCCCAACAGCCTTTTTTTCCTTCTGCCAAACCTGGTGGGCCCAGAGGAAGAACCAAACATGCCATCCATCCCTTCTTTTCCCTCGTCCTGCTCTGTGGCTGGGAATGTCCACACTGTTGCTTAGGCAAAGGGTGATTTGGAGTCCCCTGAACAATCATCAGGAAGGAAGACAACGATTTTAAATGAAAATAGTCACAAGTGGGGAGTTGCTGTGCTGAGCCATAATTCATTTCAGACTGCCTGTCTTGCAGCTATTTGCCAATCCCTTCAGCATGTAATCTTCCCATTTCCTACAGGCAAACTCTTTTTTACACACTTATAATTAGGTGTGTTTTTTTCTCCTCTCTCTCACTAACCTCAGGCTCCAGGCTTGCAACTTCCAAAAGAAGCTCCTGTCCCATTAATTTATTTTTAATTATTATTTTTTTTTTATTGCCCTGTTCTTCAGGGGAAAGGGGGGTTGGGGAAGGCAGAGAATCTGAGGGAAATTTTGGCTGCAGTGTCCTGGAGCAGTCGGGGAAGGAGATGGGAGCCAAGAGAGTGGTTGCAAAGAGTCAGGGACTGGATTGGGCTGAGATGTGCCCAGCGGCAGCAGGGAGGAGAGAGTGGCTGGAGGGGGGGGGACAGTTTTGCCATGGGAACAGGGGTGTCTTGGGGAGGTTTTTAGCAGCACAGCTGACTGCTTGACTTCACCCAGCAAAAACCTCGAGCAGAGGCGGTTTCCCCTTTATTGCTTTGGGGATTTGACATGATTACACACATTAACTTGTGGCTTTTCTCTGGTAATTGTTGGTTACTTCCTATAAATGAGTATGCGTGGATATGCACACTCACATGCATGTATATATATATGTATGCATATATATACACACATATGGATGTGTTCATATATAGGTACAGATTATACACAATACTTTTTGACTTCTTGCACCTTAAGGCAGGTTCCTTCAAACACCAGCTACAGGGTCTCTGAAAAAAATACCCTGGGTGGTCTGGGTGATGGAATTATATTTATCTGCCTATTTCTTATCTATTTGCTTTAGCATCTGAGCTCCACATTTGCAGGGCCCTGGGAAATGGATAAAGTCACGACCGGATTCTCCTGGGTGCCTGGGAGGAGGGAAGGGATGAAGGTTCAAGTGATCCTGATTTCCTGAGCAGAGGCAGCAGGAACTGGTGCCCGAGCTTCCCCTGGTTGGTATATGAGGTGGTGTGGGATGCATGCCAGGTTACCAAGGATCAGGATTTTCAAGATTTGAAGGTAGTTGCCTCTGGTTTGTGTCCAGAGAGCATTTCTTCAGTTTCATAAAATACATATTGTAGGAGGTGCGAGAGAAATTATGAGTTGGTCTGTTAGGGAGGACGAGGACCATGTTTAGGTGATGCTCGTTGTATATCTAACCTGAAAGGGGAAATGGAAACATGTAAGTTTGGCTGGGCTGGGGTCAGGAGGTACCTGCTTGGCTTGGGGGAGGTAACGAGGACGAGACACATGGCCCCAAGTTAGACACAGAGAAAAGAGGGCAGCTAAGCTCCATTTTTTTTGCCCTACTCAGTGTTATACAAATAAGAGGGGTATTTTATATGAAGACAGCCTGAAAAAAAAGCACCTTGAAAATATTATTATATTCTGATTTAATAAATCTCATTGTCTTATATATCCTGAAGATGGAGAGGAGATGTGAAAGGGAATTACTAGCTGCTTGTTCAAATTTGTTTGCACTGTTTTATATTAGTCCCGTTCTTCAGGGATTCAACAGCTCATCCACAGGGACAAGGAAGGATTTAATTCTGACCCTTTTAGCATGATTTAGCTTCTGGTTTTGAGATTTTTTTTCTTTATTCTTTTTCTTTTTTTTTTTTTTTATACATATATATATTTCCTCTGAAACAGTGGAAATTGGCCACAGCTAGAAACAGGATGTTGAGCAAAGCACTTTTGCTCCTAGTGGTATTAAAATCTCTTGGATGCCTGGTGGATAGATCATTCCTCTGTGCTCTGGGTTAAACAAACTGTCTGATTTAGGGTGCAGAAATGACTTCTCTTGGGTCAGAGGGGTGAGGACTTTGGAGCATGCAGAGGATCAGTGCGGATTTCCCCCAGCAAATTCCCTGCTATTGCAGGAAACTTGACATTAGTGATGCTCTTGCACATTACAATAGTGTTTTTGTGTGTCATAAGGTGCTGGGAAGTTTCTGTGATAGCAATAATGTGAGGAGTGAGTGCCCTGTGAACCTCTCTGGAACAAATGCCTCTCGTTTTCCAAAAAAAATCAAGGAATTGGTGTGGAGGTTGAGTGTGGTCCACTGCAATCCTGTGTTCCCAAAGCTTTTCTTCCTAAGTCACCTTGTTACCTTCATTCTAGCATGACAAAGAATGGTTTACTGAATGTCCCTTTCTTGATTTTTCCCTAAATCCTGGACTTGGTGGTGCCTCCTTCCCCACTGGTGCTCTGCCTATCTGCACCCAGCTCCATTTCCCCCCACAAACCTCAGTGACATTGTGCAGCAGACCACAGTAAAACATAAACTGGAGCTGCACAGGTCCACAGGGTGATTTAACTACTGCTAGCTAAGAGCTTTGTACCTGG
The DNA here is from genome assembly GCF_020740795.1 of Apus apus. Taxonomy (NCBI): domain Eukaryota; kingdom Metazoa; phylum Chordata; class Aves; order Apodiformes; family Apodidae; genus Apus; species Apus apus. The sequence continues at coordinate 2,005,012 of NC_067295.1, forward strand.
CATTGGTGCAGAGATAACTCAGACAAAATGTTAACCTGGCTGCAGCCAAAGACTTTGTCATTTGACTTACGATAAAGAAACTTATCAGCTAATTACAGCTGGGCTTGGAGCCTTTCAAAGGACTTGCAAGGGTTCCCCCCCCTACTCTTCAGAAAAAGTAGTAAAAAGGACAATTCAGGCTAGAGTTGAATGAAAACCCACGGGTCTCCTGATTTAATCTTTGTCACAGGATCTGGGCAGTGACAGACTCTTTGGGGACGGGCTGAGGCTGGTACCACGGCACCGCTTGGCTCCAGAGAGGTTTTGACAGGCTCCAAGGATTAGCCAGCAAAATTTGCCTTGGGGAGCTATTACCACAGAGTGCAGTGCAGCAGCTCCTTCTGCTCCTCATTTGTTCTTGGTTGTTGTTTTTTTTTTTTTTGCAAGAAAACCAGCCGTGGTACAGCTGGAAAGGGAAGGGGGCTGGAAGGAGCCTTCACCCCATAGCCTGTAGAATGAAAGCCCGTGCAACGCAAGGCAGTGTGTTTCTGGAGGGAGTTTTACACATAGTTAGGGTCACAGGGGTTTTGGTCACCCAGAGAAAATGCCTGGCTGCCATTAAAGACTGCCCAGTGCTCTGCGTGCTCCCAGAACTTGGAGAGATGTTGGAATGAAACACTGGGGTGCAGCAGGTAGGGAGGCAGAGGATTACAAATCTGCCAAAACCTTTTGGTGTTCAAGAGCCACAGAAACTTCTTAAAGTGAATGCAGATTTCACAGTTGTCTCTGCTAAATGGCTTGCAAGATTCAAGCTTTCATTTGGGTGGTCTTTCCTCTGGTATCTCATCTCTCCTTGTCACTCTGCTTCACCCCGTTGAGCTGCAGCAGAAACCCAGGACTCTGCAGATCGTTTCTCTAATGCAGAGCGTGGGTTTGGTAGAAATACATAGTTTTTAAATTTATCTTAATGATACCAGTCTTGGAAAAGGGACAATCTTGTCTTCCAGAAATCTCAGCTCAAAATCACAGCCGGTTTCCCAAGCAGTTTTTTTTTCCACCCTGGGAACTAAGGCTAATCACAGCCTCTGCAGCCCACCCGCTTCTCACCACGCTCCTGCCCAATAATCCTGCTCAGCCACGTGGACCTGCACAGCAGCAGGACTGGCTCTTTCCTTCTCCTAAGATCAGTCTTGCCACCTGGCAACTCAACAATCTAACAAGACTTCAAGAAAACTTGACCAAAGGTATTTTAATGTCATTCCACAGGATGAACTGTGTTTAAATGCTGCACTGTATCACCGATGCTGCATCTCTAGCAGGAGAGAAGGTCTTTTAGTAAAAAGGGCTTCTAAGAAAGATGGGGACAGGCTTTTTAGTAGGATTTGTTGCAATAGGACAAGGGGTGGTGGTTTCAAACTAAGAGAAGGTAGATTCAGACTAGATAAAAAAGACATTTTTTACAATGAGGCTGGTTATACCCTGGTACAGGTTGCACAGAGTGGTGGGAGAAGACCCATCCCTGGAAAAATTCAAGGTCAGTTTGGACAGGGCTCTGAAGAACCTGATATAGTTGAGGGTGTCCCTGCTCACTGCAGAGGGCTTGGACAAGGTGAGCTTTAGATGTCCTTTCCAAATTCAACCATTCTGCAATTCTACAATTTTGGAAGAGGGCAACAGGAAGGAATGAAGATGTGAAAAGCCTTAGAATGAGACTGTGCAGTTTGGAGAGGAGAAAAGTAAAAGGTATTATGAAATGTGTGTACAAAGCATGGAACGAAAGAGACGTCTTCCATGGTCTTGCAGACTGTACTCACTGGGGAGCTGCAGGCAAGCCTGGTGGCAGAGAGCAAGACACAGCTGGGTGGCAGTTCCCCCACAGCCCAGCACATGCTTAAACTCCTGAACCTTGAGTGATTTCCATGGCGTGGTGCAATCTATCCACCCCAGCCTTGCTAGGGTGACAGGGAGAGACAGAATCCTTTCCTCCACTTCAAGAAAACAGCAAAGTGCTGCTCACACTAACACATTAGTGCTGAAATCCCTTCATTCCTGCAGAATGAAATGGATACCCATAATTATTAATGGACAATAAACTTGCAGACTGGAAAGGCAAAATTCATCTGACCATGGACAGATGAGTATTTACAAATACGTCAGCCCAGGGAAAAAAATTCTGCTGAAATCATATTACTTACAGAACCATTTATTTATTTATTTTTAAGCAAATGTTTCTGAATGTTGCTTTAAGGGATTTTGTTTTAGGGAAAAGCTGATTTGTTTATGTCAGGGAAGTTAAATAGTTCTGGGCATCAAAGGGTTAATGGAACTTTGTTTTGGTCACTCCTTCTTTGTGGCACTTGAAATGTACTCATTGAAGGAACGTTCTAAGGAGACTTGGCAATTCACTGAAATAGCAATTTTCAAATAAAATTAGTGATTTTTCCAACTTCCCGTAGAAATAAATAAAACTATTGAATTGGGATTTTTTTAAATTCCATTTTAAATAGCAATAAGTTTTGTTGTAATGTTTTAAACACATCCATTTCTAAGTACCTGTACTATTTATTTAGCTTTTCTGACTTTGACCTTTTAAAAAATATTTAGAGATTAAAAAAAACCCAAACAACAAAACCCAACACTTTGCAATACCAGAATTTCTGGAAAGTTAAAATTCTATTTTCGAGTGACTCTGCCCAGGCAACAGTCCTGCCACGGGGCACGGTTGTCATCCTCTGCTCACAGGCTTGTCCCTTTAAGTTTGCCTGGAGTCTGGTCTGGAGTTTTGTCCTCAGAGCTGATTCCTGTGCAGTGCATCCCAGTCAGCCCAATTATTCCAGTAAAGGGAAGAGTGCTCACAGGGGACAGGTAAGTGCTCTTTGGGTAGGACTGTGTAGAGGTTGTTCAAGCAAATTAGAGGCCATCAGCAAATGGCTTGGTCAATGTTTTCATTACTTTTTTTCCAAGGTTTCTGATCTCTATCACTGCTGATATTTCAAGGTCAGGCAATTGTGGGAGTTGTGTTTAACTGCTGAGCTGCTTGCTTTGCTGCTGACACATTTCAGGCCACCAGGTGCACAGGGGAGGTGCCCTCCTCAGCTGTTAGACAGGGAATTGAGAAGGACCTCTGCTGCAACCCGGGCTTGCTGCCTTCCTAGAAAGGAAAAAGTGTGTTTGGGTGGAAGCCAGTGAGGTTCTCTCCCGCAGTTCTCCACTCAAGGATGGCTGATGACCAAGCCCGACCCATTCTGCACTTAGCTGGCAGATAGTTATGGATAGCAAAAAAGGCAGATGGCTGAGAAAGGAAAACCTTTTACAGCATGGGATTAGTGTCCTCTGGCCAGCTGGCTGTGCATACTTTATTCAGACAACTTTGAAATGTAGGATAATGTATGTGTTCAATGGACCAGAACTGACTCTGGGAGCCTTAAGGCTCTTCCATCTTCCTGAGAATGAAGTAGGTGCTGAGGATGTTAGAAATGGCTGTTTTTAGAGAAACCTGCTGCCAGTTCACACTGCACCTGAAAACTTGGGGTAAATTTCACACCACTCAGCTCCTACCTCCCTCCTTGCTCCTGACACATCCACCAAAGCCCTCTGCACCATTCTGCTTACCTGGACTTGGACCAGTTAAAAAAACCTGGTACGTTATTCCTAGGAGGTCTATTCTAGTGTTTCTTTTCTTTGCTTCCAAAAGACAAACTGAGTCTGAATTTTCCTAAGAAAACCTACTCTTGTGAGATAGTCCAGCTGACTTCTTTAGGATCTGGATGGGTGAAAGCAGAGCCAAAGAGGTGGACAGAGACTTGGGTGCTCCTGCAAATCAACATCCATCCAAGCAGTGAACCAACCTGGTTAAAGTTGTCTCTCCTGTAGTGTATTTAAAAAAAAACCATGTGATTTTCTTGCATTGCAGCAGTACCTCAGAGGAACCCCAAGCCCCAGGGAACTCTTGCACTGAGCGTTTAAAATTCAGCTCCAACATAAGGCTAGACATGAAGAGCTCAGCCCACGCAGGAGCCAGAGCAACCTCCTGGGGTGAGTGTTACAAGAGCCTTCCAGCTCTGCCAATCCACAGAGGTCACGAGTTGTCACAGCCAGCAGCTGCAGAGCCTCTGCTCTTTGGTTCAAGCTGTTACAGCTTTTAACTGAGGAGTGGATTTACCAGGGATGAGAAAAATGAGCTTTAGCTCTCCCATTAACTATATCCTCTTGCTCCCTTGGCAGCTTGCACAGTCAGCTGCTGCTCACAGGCTCCACTGGGGAGAAGCCACAGTGCCAGGACTGTGATTTTTCTGTACTTCTGTAGCACTTGGGAGCCCCAGCACACTGGATACTGCATCCAAAGGGACTGTCTGGTGCTGGCGTCCCACTAAGAACAACAGCTTTCTGCCAGGCTGAGCTTTTCCTACCAGCCTCAGCACCACCCAGTTCTGGCAGTCAAGAGGGTCCCCATGAGCAAAGTTCAGCTTGTGAAGGTGGTACCTGAACCATGGTCATCCTGTCCTGCCCTCCGAGGATCAGGTATGTCAGGCACTTTGGCTCCTTGCATTCCTCCTGACTCTACCTGCAAAGGAGCTAAGTCATGGTGAGTAGGTGTCTTCACATCTTCTGCAGGGAAAAGCCAGGTCCTTTGGGCCTAGAAAGTACTTTGGGCCTAAATAGTGCCCAAATCACAGCTTTATTTCTTCTTCATACCCTAGAGCTTCTGAAAATGGAGAAGAACTGGCATGTGGGAAAGGTGGGTGCATCATCCTGGTTGCAGCAGTTTGAGCCTCATCTGACCAGAGGTAAGGGCTGCAGGAAGACCCTTTGTCCATGAATCAGCAGTAGCTTGTCATGCAAACTCTGGGAGCAGTCCAGGTCCTGTCACTGTTTGTGGCAAAGGTTTGTTGACTTTGGTCCTGAATCGTGCATGCCATTTTTATTTTTTTTTTTTATACCATGTGTTTTGAATTTCAGCTTTTACATTCAAGTCTCTCCTCTCTGCTGCAGCCTCCACCCCTCCAACATTCAAAAAAGGTAAAACAAAGACAGCAAGAGCAGTTTAAGTTGGTCCCTCTGGCTGTAGATTGTGAGCATCTTAACAAACAGCTGATTCCTTTATACTCTGTCATTCCTTATCCATGAGCTTCCTTCAGGAAAGCAGCCTGGAAGAGGGATACAAGAGAGCAGAGAGGGAAGATCAGGACGTGGGACTCCCTGGTCGTTTCCCAGGGCTAAATGTCTCTGGTCTTTGTGCATGATGAGATCCCCCCACAGGAGCTTCCTGCCAGGCAGTTGTTATCAAGGTAAAGAGATGGGAAGAGAACAGACTCTTGCTTGTCCCTGATGAATTGTCCTCCTTCTGGGCCTTCCTCACATGGTTATAACACAACCAGCACCTATATAACTGGGCTGGAAACAACATTTCCCAAGTGAACAGGTTACCTGTGCCTGACCAGCCCACCTGCAGCCTGCTCCGTGGTGGCCGCTTCTGGTGAGGGCTGGATCTTGCCTGCCCAGCTGGCAGCTCCCTGCTGCCTTCTGCCTCCACCTCGGTTTCTGCGCAGCACTGAAGCGGTTGCTGCTGCAGGGAGGCCCCTGCTTTGGGAATTTACCTCCTTGCTTTGTGCAAGCAGATGCTCTCTGGGATTCAGCTCATCCCCTGACTCCCTGACCCCACCAGCAGCTCCTCTGCTACAACCTCCCTGGGTGTCCCTTCAGTCCATTCTACCCCTGAAGTCTTTTGGACTGCTCCTCTCCTTGGCTCGCTCTGGTGTCCTCTGACTCCTCCTTGGCTCTTCCCTTGGTGCTGTTCCCACCCCCCTTCCCATTGTGCTACTCCTTTGGAAGTGCTGGGACAGATGCATCTCCAGCTCTTCTGGCACCAGGATGAGGCAGGGGTAGATCCCTCCACCTGGCATCTCAAGGGTTAATCCAGCTTAGAAAACAGACAATTATTTGGAGAATCTTTTTGCCTTTTTTTTTTTTCGTTGTTTTGGGTTTGTTGGTTTTTTTTCTTTTGAGCTGTTAACTGACATCAGAATGGGAGATATGAATATAGAAATTATTCTTTGCTGAAAGCTGCAGAAAAACCACAACCCTCAGATCAAACAAGTTTTTGTGTCACAGCAAAATTAAATCCTTGTGATTTCCATATTCCTCAGTCACCAGGCTGGCGCCCAACCCGTTGCCATAGCTCCCCAGCACAGGCTGGCAGGAGCTGGGGAGGGATGGGGGTGCTGGCCCAGGGTTAAGTAGCTGTTTAATTATTCAACCCAATATCTGGCAAGCACTCCAGATTGATGCAGGGGGGGGTCTCCTGTGATCTCGGGCTGGGTAGATCACTTTAACCCTTTCTCCTCCCTCCCCGTGAGCTGCCTGATGAAAGGAAAAGGGGATTTATTTTGCTTGGCTTTTCTTCCCCTCATCCCCTGTTGCTTATTTTCCTCTGTCAAGCCTGCTGAAGACTCTGTGTGAGTCAATCAGTGGGCTGGATCAGGGATTTATGATATGAGATGACAAACTCCTTTTGACACCTGTGCCTGCCCCTGGACCGTGCCTTCGTTTTCCCAATTCCCAGAGCAGCATGGGGTGGTGACATTGCATGGCAGGAGCCTTGGCTGCAGAGACCCTGACACCAGAATCACAGACTGGTTTGGGTTGGAAGGGACCTTCAAGACCAACTAGTTCTTCCAGTTCCATCCCCCCTCACCATGGGCTGGGAAACCTTCCACTAGATCAGGTTGCTCCAAGGTCCATCAAACCTGGACTTGAACATTTGTGTTGTAACTTCAAGGATGTTTTCTTGCAGGAAGAAAGTTGCATAAATGAGCTGTGGGGTTCCAATGGCCTTGGGCATTACTCATAGGCTCACAAAATGGTTTGCATTGGAAGGGGCTTTTAAAGGTCATCTAGTTCAACCCCCCTGCAGTAAGCAGGGACATCCTCAACTAGATGAGGGGGCTCAGAGCCTTGTCCAACCTGACCTTGAGTATTTCCAGGGATTCGGCTTCCTAAGGCCCTTGGGGAGCTTGGGCCAAGGGCTGGAGAGGGGCCAAGTCCAGTTGCAGAGTGATTGCCCAGCACTGGCTGAGCTGGTGAGGACAAGATTTGGTGTCTCCAGAAACTCCCACCATGGTTTGTCTCAGCTGTGCCTGTACAGCATATTGGGAACATAGGCTGCTTTTCCCTACTGGAGCAAAACAATGAAAATACTTGGAAAAAGATCAACTATGCTGGTCAAGGCTCCCTCATTAAGGAGAGTTGTGTTTTCAGATGCCTTCTTCTCTTTTCAGCTCTCCCTTAGCTTTTAACTCTAGAGGAGCCTGGGCTCTTGCTCACATAAACTCAAGGGCTTTTTCTTTCTGGAAATCATATTAAAAGTCAAGCTCCTTTGCCAAGCTGATCATTGTGTTGTCCTGTGATATGAGAACACTGGGGGTAAGGTAAAAGTGCAAAATCCACCACTTAGTCATTCCTGGACATGAGAAACTGCTTTGATTATCAAAGAAATATGTTGAAAGTGGATGCTGATGGCCCCTGGGGGTCCAGTACCTGCCTGGTGCCAACAAAAAGAGACAGATTAATGAGGTCTGTGGCCAGTTGCTTCTGTACTCATTTCTTAACCTTTATTTTCCAGAGGACTTCCAGACAGATAAAGGACAGCGCCTGGTTAATCATTTATCCAACTGCATATCCACCCTCTCTGTTCATATTCTCCTCTGGCCTCAGAGGAAAAAATTAATGTATTTATTTTCTGGTTTCTCCCCCACAGTCCTGCGGAAGCAATTTTGGTTGCAATGGGAAGTCAAGCCCCATCCAATTCAGTTTAAACAAAAGAAAACAAAACAAGCAACCCTGAAAAGAAAGAAAGGAAAGAAAGAAAGGAAAGAAGGAAAGGAAAGGAAGCCATAGGAAACATGCTGGAGTGATTGGAAAGGTCTGCTGGGGAGAGGGTGCTCCAGCCGGCCCTGGCCTGCCTTGAAATGTTTTCTGCTCCAGCATATTTTTAGCTACTGTCACAGAGTGATTTCCTTGCTGATCTGCTCGAGGTTCATGTTGCATTGCTGAAAAGCTCACTTGCTCCAGTGCAGACCTCCAAGCTAGAGAGCTTCTGACCGCAGATTTTCATCTGGATGGTTTTCTACTGTCATGGGCCAAGTAGTGGAGTCTTTTCTCAGCCTTTTAGCAGACCAGAGCCCCATTGGATCAGAGGCCTGACTCATCTCTAAGCACTTTCTCTGAAGCCCTTGCTGTGTCAGATGTTCATCACCATCCCTGCTTGGCCACAGACTGTTCTGACTTCTGGGTGAGCAGCTGCCTCCAGCTCTGCCTGTAGCCTCTGTCTTTCACCCTTTGGTCACTTTTGTCACAGCCACATGGAGGAGGACCCACGTGGGGAGAACAGAGATACACAGTCACATTTTCAGCCAAGCATAGCTGCTCAGACCACTGTGGGGTATCTGCATCTTTCCTGCTCACCTAGGTGACCCCTTGCCTCAGTTTCCTCATCTTCACACTGCAGTGGCTTTTTATTTCCTTTCTTTTGTTTGTTCTTGAAATTATATTTTGAAAATAATGCTGGTCACAACACTGTGGCATTGCAACATTCCTGGTATAATGTATCCTTCCTCTCTGTGCTTTCCTGAAAAACCCATGTCCCAGAATGATCATGAAACATTCTGAGAAGAAATGCCAAGAATTTCCTAGTAAATGTCTTGGCTCTTACTGTCTTGGATTTTTGTCTTTCTATAAGTAATGAAAACGAAGCATCACTTAAAGTCTTTATTGAGTCTACTAAGCTGGGTTGGGTTTCACTGCCTTCTGGTTTCTTGGGAAGACTGTCCAAGCTCTCTCTAATTTCAGTCCACAAACCACCTTGACCTTCTCTGTTGGGAAGAGAAGGATATTGGATATTAATGTAGTAAAATCTCGTTCACCTGATGGTCTCAGTGAACATCAGAAACACAGTGCCCAGGGGAAGGGGCAGTGGACTGAGCTCCTGGGCCATCCTGGGGTGCTTGTGCAGTGACAGGGCACTTCTCTGCTTACAGCATGGTTAAATGGCAGGGATGGTACAGCTGGGTGCAAGTAACTCCTCTGCATCATCTCCAAGGGCCTTCTCACACCCACCCCACTCATGCACTCTAGTCACGTTTTGGTATTTTTTTGTCTGTGGTTTAAACCCAGAAGTTAGTAACAGATAAGCGTTTTTCAGGGTAATTTATTTGGCTTCAGCTGAGCTACAGCAGCTCTGTACTTATCTGCTTCACTTGACCTCATTTAAGATTTAAATAAAATGGTATTTTCATTCTGATGTTGGTGGCAGAAAGGCTGATGAGGTTGTGTTACGTGTTCACAGCTGGCAGGTCCAGCATCTTCCTGTACATCCGACCAGCACTTTGACATCATTTAAAGCCGTCTCAAAATGAACAGCAGACCCCTGGTGGCATAACAACAGCCTGCAAGGGCTGCTGCTTCTGCCCCCAGTCCGTTGATGGGACCTCTGCATCACTGCAGTTTTGTTACTTGTCAGCTGCCTGCCCTGGAGGGCAGGAACTTCCTATGGCACGTCAGGTTGCAAAGGTGCCTCATCCACTTACCTTCAGATGTTCGGGGTTGGAAAAACCAGCATCACTTCAATCAAGGAAAGGAGCAGAAAGCCCTTCTGGTTTCACAGAGGAAGCCAGACTAGCAGGCCCGTGAGCATGACAGCATGTGGCTGAGATGAGATTAATTTGCTTAATTGTTGCACGCTGTTAGCAACAGTTACCATGTTTACCAGTTGAGTCAGTAGTGCTTGTTAAAACTCTAACTCAAAGGGACCTTAGGTAATAAAAAACAGCCTTGGAATGGTCTTTCACATTAGCTACTGGTTGCTTTGCTACAACAAACAACACTGCTTCCTGCACCGAGCCCTCTCCTGTTCAGGAAAATATTGATCTTTTGTGGAAAAGATCTGTGGAATTTCATATTTTAGAAGAGGTGACTTTCCCCCCTGCAAGGTGTTATTCCTGGATGTAGAGTGCAGGGGCAAGGGGGGCTGTTGTACCCTCCACCACCACAGGCTTTCAGCCTCAGACACCATGGCAGGTGCTTAAATCCATTATTCACAGCAGAATAACAGAAGTATTTTTATAGCAAGTATCCACCAAGCAGGAATGAGAATGGGGAGGGGAAGCAGGAGAGGAGGAGAGCTTGAAACAAGAAGGGGTGGTTAGAAATTCCCCTGGTGATGAGTAATGGCTCAGAGCAAAGCAAGACCCCTGGAAGCTGCACCCCTCAGGTGGGCACATCTTTGTGTCTGAATGACACTTGTTTCTGTGGGACCAGCTGGGATCTGAGGGCTGGTTTTCAGTTGGGAAAACCACTTCTCTTACTGGGTTGTCAGGGACTCAGGAACTACATTAATAACTCTCACAGGCCTCATAAAACCAGAGAGATGCTGCCAAAGGAAAAGGGCTGAGCAAAGTTTATAGTCACAAGAAGAGTAAAGGAGAAATCAAAGCTTATGACACAGTTTTGTGTGAATAAGGTCAGAACATTTTGTTTTGGTTACATGAGTGAGACTTTCACAATGGGACACAATGTTGAAATATTTTGACTATTTTTTTGGTAAGGGAGGTAAATCCCAGCATCCAGCTTCTCTGTGATTCCCAGCTGAGATAAGGTCTGAAAGAAACACTACGGTCCCATGAGGTGTAGGTGCAGTGAAACCACCATTCCCAGTTTCACCTGTGTAGAAGAAATATTGGACCTGAACCCACTCTGCTCTCATGGATGATTGGGTGCTCTGCCCTTGGAGGCCAGTCCATGGTCCTTTTTTTTTAGAAATGAGAGGTGTACATTAATGTGCAGCCTCCTAATGTATCTGAAAATGTTATTCTGCCTTCAGCAAGGAATAAAATCCCACAACCCCACTGAGAAAGCTGAAGGTGTATGTGAAATGCAGGACAGAAACCACAAGCACAGAACTGCTCAGTGCTGGAGGGAAAAGCTTCATTTCTCTTTGTACCATGGCAGGGGATGAACGGAAGGAGTGAATCCACCTCCTTACTCAGCAGTATGAAATGATTTCAGGAGGGAAAATGAGCTCATGAGGATTGCAAGTTTCCCTTTCACCTTCCCTCTCACTCCTCCTAGACATGGGGATGGGTAGGGGAGGGTTAGACTCGTGCTGAAAGCATCAGCCAGCTGAGCTGGGGAGGAGAGGCAGGAGACCTGCCGCAGATCTTGTCCAGCAGCCACCACCTTTCTCCTCAGAGGGAGGGTGAGCAAAGAAGGACCTGCACACCCAGCCCCACAGCTCCTTCCCCCCACACCTGGCTTGACCCAGCTCCAGCCCACATTTCATCCCGAGGGAGAGAAGTGACAGTCTGACTCTTGGTCATTGCCCCTGGCAGCAGCTATTGCTCATGTAGTGATTTAGCATCACACTTTCCCCTAAGTGCTCTGCTAAACATGCTCTGATTCCAGCACTGCCTCTTGCAGCTCGAGTCTGGAGTGGTGGGATGACAGGGAGGTTGGGACTTCAGAGGAGGAGCCTCAGCCAGCACAAGTCCTCCTGGCTGGGTGGATTTCCACATCCCATTTCAGGACCAAAGTTGGCAAAGGGTCTTTTGAAGTGCAGATGTCTCGGAAAAGCAATGATACACAGAATTCTGTTTAAATGATAGTAATAAAATGAAAACAACTTTAGGAAATATATGTAAACCATTCCTAATCACAACCAGGAAATCAACTTTGCTAGCGAGAGGCTAGGCATGTGTCTAATCTGGGGCTTGGGGTAGGAACAGAAGAAACGTAGAAGGAATCAATTTTTACCGTGTTATGCGGAGCCTCCCACTGACAGACACGAGGCAGCTGCCAGCCCCAGCGCTTCAGGCAGAACCTCACCAAGCTGCTCTGCACTTTGGGGCCAACATCCATCGGTGGGATCTTGGGAACTCCATCTCCCTCGAGACAAGAACGAATGCAAGAGGTGACAGTGACATGGTCTGCACAAGCAAAGCATGTCCTGCACTTGATCGTGCTTGTGGATGTGGCTGCTGGGAAGTCTGCTGGAGGAACCTATTGCAGCCTCACCTCTCGGTGGCATCACATTCAGTGACAATGGCAAATTATGGCTTCTGGCTCTGGACCTCCCAGCTTCCAGCTCCCCAGTCTGAAAGCATTTCTGTTGTGCTTCTGCATCCTCTCATGCAAGAGCAATGCCAGTGGATGTAGGCAGTTGGACTCACTGGCTTTCTTCCCCTACTAATTCTTCCTCATTATAGGCCTTTCTGATCTTCAGAAAGAGCAGAAGGAGAGGAGACTCCATGCAAGGTGGCCACTTTGGCCAAACAGACCTCCAGAAAGTGCCCAGAAAGCTGCATTTCCAAGATACCACTGGGATTGTTTAGAGAGATGCCAGTAACATGGTGGAGCCCCCAAAGCAGGAGACATGAAGCCTTCAGGCAGATACCACGGTTCACACAAATGAGCTGGTCCACAAGCCTTCAAAACACTGTGCAGTGTCAGAGCAAGAGCAACAAGCTTGTTCTGAAACCAGAGATCTAGTTCCAATATATTCTGTGCAGCCCCATGCACTCATGCATATATAAATGTTGAGATCAGCACCGGATGGTGTTTTTTATTTAGTTTCATGCTTTGTTAACTTCTCTAAATTACGTGGAACACTCCTTTTTTTTTTTTTTTTTTAAATACTCAAACTTCAGCCTGTTCTCAATTACCAACATGAAGAAAAAAAAAATAATAAAGAAAAGAAAAAAAGTCGAGTCTGTGGAACAAGCTGGCACCACAACGAAACCATCATCAGCTACACAATGTGTCCTTCTTGCATGAAACATCAGAGGCGAGTTGGAGGCTGGAGAGATGGAGGAGTTAAGGCACGTGGTTGTAGGCAGCAGAGAAAGACACTGACAAAGATAGAAAGAGGTCTTGAGTATTTCAAAAACTCTGAAGGAAATGTCAGAGATATTTCAATGATAATCATCCCTGCCTTCCGGTTTGGGTACTTGGAGGATTTATGCTGCTTTGGAAAAACAAAAAAGCAAAATCTGCAGAGTTTTTTGTTGTTTTTTTTTTTTTTTTTGTTAGGTTTGGTTTTTTGTGGTTTTTGTTCTTGTTTTGTTGTTTTGTTTTGTTTTTTTGTTTGTTTTTTTGGGGGGGTGTAGTTTGCTAAATCTTAAGATACAAACCAAGGCTGCAGCCTCTGTTAGAGACTTACCTTTAAAAAGAAAACTGCAGCTAACCAGAACCTGGAATGGCTCAGGACATGCGGTTTGTTCTGCTCTTGTGTCTTTATCCAGTGATCGAGGTTGCTCTTTGATATGACAATTGAAGATGGTTTTTATTCAATTATTGCATTAGTGGGAGTCTGAGGCAGGCTCATGATCTCCCAGGTTATTGCTGTATGAGTTAATGTTCACACCCCTTTTGGGTGTCCCAGAGGAGCACTGCAGGCTTACGGCCAAATTTTATTTTGACTTGGATCCCAGTGTGCAAGCCAACTGTTTCTGCATTTCATTTCTGTCATATCCTGTACATTAAAACACCATTAATTCAAACCTTTTGTTTCTAAGAACAACTGTGCTGTAAAACAGCAATAAAAAGCTGCCAAAATTCTCCTAAACCAGTATAATATCATGTTCATTCACGCAAACTGGGATGTAAAAATAAAAAAATAATGCATGTATTTTTTGTCAAAAACACACTGCAAATAATATTTCTTTCCTCCCCAGCTTTGCAAGAGAATGAGGAAGGATCACTCCAAGAGCAGGTTTCTCCCCACAACCGTGGGATTACACAGCACCTTCTCCCTTGCCATTTTAACCATTAAATACAGAACAATCTGTTAAAAGATTTTTTGTGTGTGCTGTTGTGAAATGCATTAACCTCAGGCTCGTGATGTCAGTTGCTCTGTCCTGCTTGCACTGGGTGTTTGTTGGCAACGTCAGAGCCCCCTTCAGCTTTATCCGTACCTAGTTGCTGGGTGATTCAGTGAGGTCTCCAAGGCCAGAGGAGGACTGGCCCAGCCCAGCTCCCACCATATGCTGGCCGCATGGCAAGCACTGAGGAGACACCTTCAGATATGCTGGGCTGACCACAGCCAAGAGCCAAGAACCAGAAACACAGTCAGGAGGCAATCAGCTTCATCATCTCCACCTGGATCCTGCCACTTCTATCTGACACTGGGCTTGTTGCAGGGTTTAATTAGCTCATGTCTGACAGGTGGGACAGACAGCTGCGTGTATTCATAGAATCACAGACTGGTTTGGATTGGAAGGGACCTTAAAGGTCATCTAGTCCTGGGTGGGGAAACCTTCCACTTGATCATGTTGCTCCAAGCTCTGTTCAACCTGGCCTCAAACATTTCCATCGAGGAAAAATGCAGGTGAGCTGAGGGGGGTTTGTACCAAACCTACTCCAAGTGTCCCCTTTTTCCCCTGGGTCTCCCTGGGCATAGGGCTATGTCTGCAGCCAGAGCTGGGAGGGGAGTAAGGACTGCCTGGACCTGGAGTTCCTGGGGGCTGGATGTTTGGCCACAGCCCCATCCCAAAGGCAGTGGCTGAGGAGAGCAGTGCAGGAAGCCAGCTGTGTCCCTTGTCAAGGGGGTGGTGGCATGTGGCATTCCTCCTTCTCCAAAACACCTGCCCTGTGCTTCTGACCCTCCTCCTGACTTTTTCCTGCAGAGATCTTTGCTTTTACATCTGTGCTCAAACTGGCAGTGAGTTTCAAACAACAGAATGTACCTTCCTGCTCCACCCAAGTGGGTTCTGCTTCCCTGGCTTCCTAAGCCTCTGGCTAAGCTGAATTCACAACCACTTTCCTCTGTTCACAGTCAGTTTGGGATAATGATGATGCTGATGACTATGGCCAAGTATCAGGACACAGGTATCTGTAGACAGGAGGTGTGGTTCCTTGGTTCCATGTGCAGGGAGTAAGTGTTGGGCTGGGCTCCTAAACCAGAACAGCCAAGCAAAGTGCTGTCTTGCAGGAGTTCCCCATCCCTTGGGCCATTTCCCATCCCAGGTAAAACAGTCCTGGAGCTGTTCAGGTGCAGCGAGGGCTGCCATCAGCTTCAGTGAATGGGCAAGTGTTTTTTGCACGTCCCTTATTTCTCCAGAGCTGGGGCTTTTTGGCAGCCTGAGTTGAATGTTTATGAAACAAGGAGAAGTTAGAAACTGGAAGGAGGAATTAGGAAGCAAAGTCCTGCAACTGTGCTGGGACGGGGTCTCTGGCGCCAGACACCCAGGAGCCACCGAGACCACAGGAACTGCACCGAGCCTCTCTCCAGGAAGGTTTTAGAAGTGCATTTGAGTAAGTGTAGACCCTCTAACAAAAAAGTAGACATCAAAACATTGAGACTGCATGACTCAGCTCCTGCCCCTGGATCAACCTGCTGTTACCAAAGCAGAGCTGGAACACCCTTGCGAACAGGTCAGGCTCCTTCATCACACACTGTCTTTCATTTCAGGGCTGATCAGGGAATATTTTCAGGGGAACTTAAAACACTGTAAATCCAAGCCCCAAGTTGCTCAAAGTCAGCTCAGAAAATAAGAAAGGAAAAAAAATAATAAATCCAATACCACCAGGAGAGAGGAAAAGATCTTTTCCCAGGCCACAATTTCTGAAGATACCAGACAAATTTATGAACTGGTGGTTAAACCAGTTCATGGAGTCCAAGATACACCATGAAACAAGCTTAAATGTATAAATGAGCTATGTTTTGAGTAGGGTATTTTGCCTCCATTCGCTGTAGCGTTGTCTCTAAAGTTTCCCAACGCACATCCTGATCATTCTCTCTTTGCTCCCTGGCTTAAGAGCCTTGTTTTGGCTCTTGCTGCAAAGAATAATATAACAGAGAAGGGGAGGGAAAAAGAATCTCTGTCAGCTGCTAAACATATAAACCTGCAGATTTATTTAGTAGTAATAATCCCTGAAGGAGAAACATATTCAATGCTTCATCATCTGAGAAACTGCCCACATCTGTTCAGAGACAGCAACAGGCGGTGGGGAGCATGTGCCAGCTCGGAGGCAACCTGTTGCTGCTGCCCTCCCTCCCCCAGCCCCATCCCACAGAGCCTGTCCTACTTCTGAACCCTCTCAAGTCACCTCTACCCTCAGAAATGCTTCTAGATATTCTCCTTCTTTGTGGAATTGCTCTCTGCTTCAGTGCAAGCTCTCCTCAGCTGCTGAAGTCCTGATAGGGAAGTATCCCAGGATGGCCTGGAACAGTGAGGAGCTCTCGAAGAAACCCTTGGATGGCCAAGCATCCCCTGGGGACCTGCTGGTCAGTGCCATTTGTTTTGGGCTCGTTGCAGGGATGGTTGTAGCTCTCTGGGCTCTTGGCCGTGTTTATTAAAAAGTCATCCATCACCACACGCACTTGGCCAGCAATGTGGGAGTGTCAGGGAGGCAGGAGCACTTGGCTCCTCTAGTTTTTTGAGGGAAGTGACCTTTCCTTCGGCATGAGTCACTTCTGAATTTCAAGCAGGGATGTGAACGTGGCTGGAGGATCATGTGCTGCGTGTGAAGAGGATGGGCTGTGGGACAGGGCTGCTGGGAGCAGGACAGGAACTAGTAGCCAGAGTGGTTCATCTGGCATTAATGAGAGCTCAGGAGAAATTGAGGAGGAGCCGGAGAGTTGGGTGAGCGCATGGCTCACAGACTGGAAAGTTCATCTCTCCATGTCCAGGAGCTGCAGAAGGGACTGCAGGTCCAGAAGGTGCATGCTGGCATGCATGACCCAGTGCCTTGCCCTACTGGATTCTGCCCTTCCCAACTCCCTGACTAACATCCACAAACTGCAACAAACCATCTCAGGGGTCTGGGGGCTGCTGTTTCACTCCTTGCTGCTTGGGAGGCCAAAGACAAGGAAATGCTGTTTGTTAGCTTCCGAGCAGCTGGATCTGGAGCCACAAAAGCAGCTGGTTTGTTCTCTGGTTTCCCAAAGGTTGGTTGCCACATGCCCTTTATGCTCCTGTGATGTTATCACCAAGCAGGGCCATGGCCAAACGATCTGAGTTATCCTGTGGAGCTGACTCAGACCATTTCCACTGCGTCATTCCCGGTGATTTTGTTCCCTCTAAACTTTTAATTTCTTCATTAGCACATGCACAGAAAGTTTTAAATTGCTCACGGCCCAACTGCATTCAAGCTGAGTTCCTTTTGGCTCCCAACCTAATTTTGTTTTCATTGGAAAAATGGATCCCGTTTATTTAATTTTCCTCACACAAAACAAAATATGTGGGTGGAGGAAATGGGACAGATTGGAAAATACTTTGACTGATAAAACCCAATCATTTCAACATTACATGCCTTTATATCTGCAACAGAAGCCGTAAGAAAGTCATTACTAAATAGTTACCTCAGTTATCTGCAGCTCCAAGCATAGGTGGAAGTGCTGATAAATTACTGATATTCTGGAACTAACTGCTGGAAGATGGGGACTATATATTACTGGATTTTAATAGACACCAGGAGATATTAAACTGGGAAACTTCAGGCTGATTAAATGAATGTGTTGATACAACCTCTACAGCTGGTGGGAAAACATACTTTACCCAACTGCAGAAAACTTCCCTGGAAAAAATCCTATCCCTGGTGTATTTCCTGAAAAATATACATCAGGAAGAAAAATCAACATCAGATTTGAAAAAAAAAACAAAACCAAAACTATTTGCTTTATAGAAAAGTTTTCAGTAAAAAAAAAAAAAAATCAAGGGAATTTTTATTTTTATAGGTGTACTCATAAGCATTATTTTCTTTAAAAAACATCTAGGTGGAAGAATGTCATTCTGCTCTTTATGTGCAGGCCTGGGAGTCACGTGTTGCAAACGGGACAATAATCTCTCAGGAGAGTGTTGCTGTAGCAAACTTCGCCCTTTTTAAGTAGAGATGATGGTGGCACGTGCTGTGGGTGCTGCAGAGATGCAGGAGTGTTTGGGCCAGTGGACAAGGGAGGACACAGAAGATGTTAAGAGCTCAGAGTTCACAAGGTGCTGCTGGTGGGAGAGGAACTGCTGTCTCTAGGTGTCATCACATCATGTCCAGGCTGACGTCCTACCACAGAGCATGAAATGGCAGCCTTAGATCTGAGACCTTGCTACGAGATGTCCTCGACAGGCTACATCTTATGGATGGACCCTGCTCTAAGCCTGGGGCTCCACCACAGTGTCTGAGAGCATCTCCCAGCTGGCAAAGCCTTGTGTGGGGTGGAATCTGCCGTGTGGTACCAGCATGAATCCCCTGGTAAGGACCTTGTTGGTGAAAGCTTTGGGAGCTTCAGCTTGGGAAGACATCCTGACTCCTCACCTCTGAGCTGGGATGAGTTCATTCTTCCTAATGACTTACCCACATCTCAGGTTCAGGGAATTCTTGTGTGAGTCATAGTCTGCTGAAGCGTTTTTTCTCACTCCCCAGATACTAATATTTTGAACAAGTCTCACTCTTTATTATCATGGAGATATAAGGGAAATATCCCACAAGGACAGGGGTAGGTCTGAACTGCATGTCAGAAAGTTTGCTGTTAAGATTACATGTGATGTGTGACCAGACTGTTTGGATCTGTGGTCGGGCCCCAGAAGATGTGTGTGGTGACTGACCACATCCTCTCCGGAAGAGGAATGTTTGAGTTCATTGTGTTGGTGAAGTGCTGTGGTTTGATGGTGGGACAACTTCACTGGAGGTGGGAGAGGGGAAAGGGGCTACTGGGGCTGAGCTCCACCCCGCACACCCAGCCATGGAGAGCAGCTGGTTGGTCCAGGACACACCAGACTTGCCTTATGGTAGATGCATCATATTTCTGTCTGTGATTTCCTGCGTGGAAAAATGAGAGCCAAGAGCAACTGCTCCCACATCCCCTGGGGTGGCCGTAGCTGGGGCCAAGGTCACAGATGTGCTCAGGCCTCCCCATTGTCGTCCTCTCCCGGATGACAGAGCCACCACATTTGGGAGGCTGCTGAGCCATGTTTCTGCTGTCTTTGGGCATGTGTCATCAGCAGGTTGTGATTCATTTTTTATCACTAGTCCTTCAGATAGTTCCCTGGTAGCTCCTCACTCAGCTGCCAGGGCAGATGTTGGTATCTGCAGGGAGGGCTCACATCATCCAAGGCAGAGCATGTCAAGAATGTGACTCAGGCCTCTGTCTCATCTCTCTGTTGGTTCTATGGGTCCTCTCATGCACCAAATGGCATCAAACTAGACATCAAAATAGTCTAAAGGCAACAAGAGGCACTGCATCTTCTGGCAGGAAGCCTACAGTGTGGTTGACAGATTTCTGGAAGACTTTGCAAACATTTGATTTGGTAGCTTGGCTTGGCTTCTGGAGGTGATGGCACACCATCTCCAGAAGTGACAGTGCATGGTGCTGCACCACTTCACTCAGGAAGCACAGCCCACAGCACCTGAGTTTTGGCATTTAAATAGGATTTCAGTTCTTTGGAAACCCTGAAATTATGAATAACCCAGTTTCTTAGTCTCCTATGTTGTTATAGCACATGTCCATGATCCCCCCATCTGCATCAGGAGCACTGCAGGACAGAATTCACCCTGCACACAGAAGGCCTCCAACTTCTGAGACACCAAAGAGGCACTGAAATGCAAAACAGAAGCAGCCCAGAAGTGATAGGGGTGGTTCAGCAGAAAAATCTATTAAAGAATGGACTCAGCCAGGCACTGTTTGACTCTCCTGGGGTTACAGGATTTCCAGGCTCTCCCTTGTTTGCCATCAGGGGAAGGAAAATTGGGGCTGTAACCGTGGCCCAGCTTTCAAAGGGTGATTGTACAGGGCTGAGGTCTGTGGTGCAGCAGGGTGGAAGGGGTTGTCCATGGAACAGCCTCCCACGGGTCCCCTGTGAGAGCCGTGAGGCTCCGTTGACTTTTCACACCTAATTAAAGAGAAAAATTCACCAGGCTCACGGTTGACTTTCAGGGGATCGTGGTACCAATCAGCAAACAGCGTTTCTGTGTTCATACTGTAGTTACTTTTGGGGCCCAGGGTCAGATGGAAAAAAACCCCTGCTTGACGAAACTGTCTGTCTCAAGAAATATCCTCCCTGAAGAATGTCTTTGTCCAAGTCAATGGTCCAATAAAATCCCCAAGTCTGGGCCTTTGGCTTTGCAGGGAGGGGTTCTGGCTGGTTATGATTCTCCTCAGATAGATGTGAAAGGGCAGGGCTGGGGACACGGGGCAGCACTGCGGGTCTCTGGCTGCTGGTGTCAGGGGTGCAGAAGGTGGCTGTGCTCAAGGATGGTCCCTTTGCTGGGCACAGCAGTGTGTGTGCAAGTGTGAGCTGGATTTGGGCTTTATCAGTCTCTGCTTGTCTCCTGTGGCCTGAGGTGCAGTGTGTTGGCAACTGCAACATGCCCAGGTCAGAGCAAACCTTGGGGTGACTATGAACCAGTGGGATACATGGGAGGGCACGTGTGTCAAGCTGAAGTGCTGAACATCCCTGGACATCCCTGCATGTTATCTTGAAGAAGCAATTAGAGGGATGGTGTGTGCAGCCCTCTCTGAAGACTCTCTCCTGGTATCTGACTTTGCACTGACTTTGCTCTCCAGAATATTGCAGGATCTCCTCTCTCTGCATTACACACATTACACAGTTTTGAAAGGCTGGACTAAATAATAAAGACACCACTGCAGGTTCTGACTCATGCTAATTTCCCATTCAGTTTGACCCAAATTAATCCTATAGTGGGCACCAAAAAAAAAAAGAAAAGAAAGATGATTGCTGTGAACATGTTCTAGCTGCATTGAATGGGCAGGACTTCATTTGGCTGCCTATTACTGAAGTGGGAGAACTGCAGAACGCAAAAGAAAACACACAGTGCTCACCCCAGGAAGCTTTGATTCTCGGTCAAAAGCCACAGTTTTTGTCACAAAACCCATGGGACTGGCAGCTGAAATGTAGAACAGAACTTGTACCTTGGAAAGCACGAGAGAAGGGGCTTGTGTGCAAATTTAGAGGTGAGGAAATCCATTTTTTAAATGGGAAGCAATTTTTAAAAAGAGTTGGATCCAATAGGAGGGACAGATTCCTGGGGGAGAGGATGGAAATGACTCCTTTTTATTTCTTTTTCTTCTTTTTTTTTTTTTTTCTTTTTTTTTTGGTGGGATCACATTACTCATGGAAAAACTGACCCGTAGTGACTGATTTCCTTGTTTCTGTCACTGACCTTCTCCCAAGACCTGATTCTTTCTGAGTATTAAGAAAAAGGCTCAAACCACAAATGCCGTGGCCCCACCTTGTAAAACTGAGCATTCTGCACTGCCTCATCTTCCACACCCCCCAGGTTTGTGCATCCTAAAATATTAACCCCATCTGTAATAGAAGTGGCTGCTTTTTTGAGGTCAACATTGCCACGTCCTTCAGATGATCATCTTTCAAGGCGACACAGTCTGCACCTTCACACATTCTGTATCATCTCATAAAGCACCAAGGTTCAAACCACCCTGTTCTCTTGGCTACCCCAACAGCTTCTGCAGTCCAGGGAAATCTCAGCAGTGTTTCCTCTGTCTTGTCATATGATACTTGCAACATCATTTCACAGTGTCTCAAACCATGCTAAAGGTCATGAGATGCCTGGAGTCCTTGCTTTGCATTTAAATAGTTCCAACTGGGAGCATGTTGATAGTGCAGACACCAAGTCAGGTCTTGTCTGCCTTTCAATCTTCTTCTTTCTGCCCCTCTGAGGACAGGATTTGCTCTTTCTTGGGGGAGGTGGATGTCAGCTGAGGTTTCTTCCTGTCACAGTTTGATTGAACTGAACTTGGAGGAGAATTCTTCTCAGCAACCGCCTGGAATGTGTGGAGGAGGCTGGATTTCAGGTTTGTTTTTTTACAAAGTCTTAGCTGGGTTTTGGTTTGGAAACCCCAAATTCAAATGTAAGATTGGTGACTGAGATAAAATAGATCTGAGATCCAAGTCAACCTGGTTTTGCTTTCACAAACCCCAAATCATCTTGGTTTGCTCTTCATAGAAATGAGGGAGGAAACCCCCAAACTTTTATCTGACCCCTCCTCGAAATTCTTTTGATGCCCAAGATAAAAATGGAACTGAGATTCACACAAAGTCCTGGGGAAAAAAGGGGCCTTGGAGTAAGAGGTTCTGGCCCTGTTAACCACCCTGGATGGAGGTGACCCATCACAGCTTGGCAACCCAAATTCTGAAGTCATTGATCCTAAGAAAAGCAATAAATCACATTTGACAGCTTAAGAAAAAACAGTCTGACCTTGTGCCTGTTTTGATCCCACTGATGCAACTGGAGATCTCAAGGAACACAGAAATGGCAGCTCTGAACCAGTGGCCAACCAGAGAATATGTGGGAAAAGTCCTTCTCACATTACTGATATGGGGAATATGAAAATGTCTCTCTGGGACAGTGGCCACCCCTTCCAGATCAATTGTCAGTTGAATTTATTAAAAAGGTCTAAGAACAAAGCCAGAGAAACAGAAGCAATGATCCCAGAAGAGATGAAACCAGCAACCAGGACCAAGACATTGCATAAAGAAAATGGTGGCTATGGCCATTATTTCTTTGCAAATGGGAAGAAAAGCATTCCTGGGCTACAAAACCTGAAGACACAGGTAGTGGTGTAGATTGATAGAGACACCCCCATGAAGTCACACTCTGAAATCAGCTGAGCATCCAACCTCTGAGTGAAACATTTTCTAGCTGGGTCCTCTCCCAGTAAACTCAAACCCTCAGCATCTGTGCTTTCTGTAGGGAGAAGCTGGAAAAATAGGTTTATCTGTCCCTGTCACAAGCCCATTTAGCATCCAACTGGTTCCACTAGGGTGGAAAACAAAGTATCTCCTAACAAGAAATGTTTACTTCTTATTTCCGCTACCTTGAGCATTTAACATCATCAGCCAGTTCAGATTTTGGAAGTTCTCAGAAGCTCTGGAAGCTGCACACAGTTTAGAAATGAGTCTCACCAGGCAGAAAGCTTGCAGCCCTCCAGGTCAAGCCCTTTTAAACACTCTTTTATTGTGACTTTACTGGATCCATTAAAAAACAAAATCAAACCAAACCCAAAAACCCCTTCCTGAAGATTACACCTTTGAAAGGATAGCTACCTACAAAGTTTTAACACAGTAGTTCAAAGTGTTGGAAAAGACACTTTTACATTTTGCAGAGAACAGCAGGTTTTAATCTATTGTGATTTTTTTTAATTTTTTTTTCTCCTCAGCATGTTTCGAGTCTGTTACACGAGTGTTATCTGTCCGGTTTCCAGGTTTTTATAATCCACTGGGGCCTGTGTAAATCTCAGGATTTCCTCTGCAGACTCGGCTCATGTTCCACAGCTGTGCTGCAGCACATGTGTGAGGAAATTAGAAATGAAATCAGCTGATCCAGTGTGGATTAGGGCAAGGAGAGCAACCCAAGCTTTGCAGGCTAGCTGTCCTGTCCACAGGGTCAATGCCACCCTCTGGAGCTTGTCCACTCTTAACCCAAGATCCAACACAAGACAAGTGCATCCCTCAGTCCTGCCCTACTGCAGATACCCAAGACCTTCTAGTCTCTTGCTCCTTGGCTGCAGTAAATTCTCATCATGGCTTAGTCAGTTCAGTTAAGCACAAGCACTTGTGGGAGAAGTGCCATGAGGTGTCAGCTCAGAGGAGACCAAGGGCAGTGCAGTGAGGTTGTGGCTGCAGCTGGGTGACAGTGGCCACCCCCTTTCCACCAGCCTTTCCTTAAAGTCTTTTAATCACAGACTGGTTTGGGATGCAAAGGACTTTAAAGATTATCTTGATCCAAACCCCCTGCCATGGCCAGGGACATCTCCCACCAGACCAGGTTGCTCCAAGCCCCATCCAACCTGCCCTTGAACACTTCCAGGGATGGGGCAGCCACAGCTTCCCTGGGCAACCTGGGCCAGGGTCTCACCATCCTCAAAATGAAGAATTTCTCTCTAATGTCTAATCTCAGTCTCCCCTCTTCCAGTTTTAAACCATTCCCTCTCATTCTGTCACTCCTTGCCCTTCTCCCAAGCCCCTCCCCAGCTTTCCTGGAGCCCCTCCAGGCACTGGAAGGTGCTCTAAGATCTCCCTGGAGCCTTCTTTTCTCCAGGCTGAACGCCCCAACTCTCTCAGCCTGTCTGCAGAGCAGAGCTGCTCCAACTCTTGGATCACCTCTGATGCTCTGTCCCAAAATCTGCCCATGGCTCTTGGCAAAACCCTTGCCCAGTGAGGACAGAGGGGTGTGCTGCAGGGGCTTCAGTGCAGGCAGGGGCAGGCAGGGCTGGGTGCTGCAGGCCTGCGAGGCCCTATCAAAGGCGAGCAGCAGCGTGGGGTGCCAGGCGGGGGTTAAGTGAGCCCCAAGGGCTCTGGCACTCGGGGGGCTGGCCCTTTGCCCGGCAGCAAATCCCACTTCAGAAAGTCTCACCCCACACAGCAAACTTTTCGCCGGAGAGGTGGGTTTGCCTGAAATCCCCACGCCAGGTGATCTTTACCTGCTTGAAGTCTTGCGCCAAGTGCTGCTGCCAGGAGGGCAAGGGGAGAGGGTCCCTCCCTCCTCTCTGACAGAGCCAGCAACACCCACGGGTGTTGGCTGTGGCTTTTCTCAAGCCAAATACTTTATTTTCTTTTATTTTAGGCTATCTGCTCCCCCTGAAGAGGTCTGTGGCACCAGAGCCTAGATCCCTGTCACCAGACCATTTTTCTCTCCTATTAGTTACGGTTTACTCCTGTCAAAACTCTCCAGGCTTCCCAAAGCTGGGAACACAGGGAAAGGGAGCTGTAACAATGTTTAATATAAATCAAGCTAATTGCAGTGTTGAGCACAGAAGAAGTGGCACAGTAAGAAAGTGTGGACAGACACGGGCAAACCCTGTAGTGCAATCACCCAGGGCACACCGGTGAATTTAATAAGCTGCTTACCTGAATGGTGGTTCTTGCCTTCCCCAGCACCCGGGTGATTGCAAACATCCATTTATCTTAAGATTGTCTCATGTGGAATTGGCAGCTGGGCTTGCTTAAAACGTCTGTGCAAAGCTTAAATTCTTTAAAGGTTTTTCAAGGGGTGAGTGTTGCATACCAGGGTCTGGCAACCGTCGGCTCTGTTCCTGGAACTGGAGACAAAAGGTAATGAGGCTTGGAGAGCAAGTTCCCCCAATGCTGCATTAACGAGATGCATGAATGTGACACGCATGTGGCTGGAAAACCCCACTCCTTTTCCTTTTAAAGTACTTGAAGGAGCAAGGGAACGGGAATCTAGCCCAGGTTTCCTGCACATTCAAGCAGTGTTTCTCCCTCTAGGCCAAGGGCTTGTGCGTAGGGAAGCAGAACAAAGGTAAAACACAACTGTTATGAACTGAGATGAACTTCCAGCCAAAGTTAGGAAAAGGGACTCCAGCTCTCAGAAGCTGCACAGTGTGGTGGCCACAGGTCTGGACAATTCCCATGGTGGGTAACCAGGAAGCACAGCCTTCAAGGGCTTGTGTAGTTAATGAAAACCTGCTAAAAGGGTGAGATCTAATGCCAGTTTGGGAGAGGGTGCTGGAGCTAGTGTGATGGTCCCATGGCTGTCTTCAGAACTATAGACATGTCCCTTGGGTCTGGAAACTGGCTGGCACAAAGTCAGTCAGCACATGCTGTCTCTTGGGATGGAAGGCAAAAGGTGTTTCAAAACAGGGAACATTTGGTTTCTTGCAGAGGAAACCCAGCAATTTGATGCAAACCATGTAGCTGCTTTGCAGACAGCAAAACTTTGAAGGAAACAGAGCTGGGCTTAATCCTATAACCAGTGTTCTTCCTAGTGTGGGAGAAGGACACCCCAAGGGTATTTTCTATGATCTTGGTAAGAAACAACCCTGAGCACCAGAACTAGTAAAACTTGGTTTCCTATGCTTTCTTGCTCTTCTGAGGCTTTGATGTCTAAGAAGATGCAAGCTCTGACTTAATTTAATCTCCCTGATTAAGCATCTGCAGAGGTGGTCACTAATTGGATTTTCTGGTGTCTGATGTTAGGGGAGATTTTTCACTAATGCCACGTTGTGTTATTGCTCTGGGAAGTCTGGCAGTAGCCCTGGAGTCAGGAAAGCTCCACAGAGGTGGCTGTGAATTGGCTAAAGGCAGCACTGCTTGGCATTGGTGTTCAGTAAGTGACTACAGAAACTACAGAGGTGGTCATGTTCCCATGGGTGGAGCTTCACCCTCCCCTCCTGCTGAAAGTCAGGGAAAGGGGCTAGAAAACTGTATTTGGGGTCCTCAGGTGCTTTGCTGGAGGGTCCTGTCACCCATGAAGCTCCAGGCACAGCTGTGGCTGGCAGTGGGATGCAGATTTGGCAAACCCACCTCTGCACTGGAAGAAAAACCATCTTGGACCTCCAGAAGCCAGCCAAGCCAGGTCTGGCAGTCACAGGGAAGGTCTGGAGAGATGTAGTAGCTTTTTTCTGCCTGTTGCATTGTTGTTTAGCTCCTCACCCCACTGTGTTCACAGGCTGGGGAGTCTTGGTGGTGCCTTTGTATTGGCAGGATTTTGGTGGCTTCTGAGCAGCTCAGAATCCCCAGACACTGGGGCAGGGTTTGGAGTGTGTAACCCCCCAGCACAGTTGTTCCTCCCACCCCTGCAGTGTGGGAGGCCCAGCCCATCTCTGCAGCCCCATCCCTGCAGCAGACACGGGACATCCCATGTTCTGCATCCAGAAGACCTGGGTTCACTCTCCTGTTGACTCAGTGGACGTTGTTTCTCGAAAACCACCCAGACTGCATCCAGATGTCCTCCCTCAGATCCAGCTGTTTTGGGGGAGGTAGTTGCAACTCCCAGCTGCTTGTCACTGCTCCCCTGCCAGCAGAGCTGCCGGGTCAGTGCTCCCTCATCCATCTCTGTCCGGAGGAGCCCCGTTAGCAGAGACCTGCTGCTTGCTCCCTTTCGGAGTTCAGCTCCTTCTTGTCTGAAGGTCAGTCAGAAAGAAACCAACCGACCAACCTCTGCCTTGGAAAAACTCATTCCTTCCAACCAAGCACCAGCACCAGCTCTGAAACACCACTGAGCTCTCTGAGCTCATCCTTTTAGTACGAAACATACCTCGGTGCTACCCATTACAGTGCATGTTTCCTGCTTCTCTTGCCCTCCCCTCCCTCACTCCCCTCATTCACTCATGCACAAATGCATTTCCATCCTGGGGGAAACCTGGGGCCAGAGGACAGAGCCCTGATCCTGGGCCAGGAGCCAACAGCTCCTTAGCATTAATCCCATCTCTGCCACCGACGTGCTGTGTGGCCTTGGGCAAGGCATTTATCAGCCCTGTCTGGGTTTCACCCCGGTTTGTAAAATGAGGATAATGATGCTGACTTTTACCTACCTCACTGAGCTGCCTTGAGGATTATTAGATAATGCTCGTGCAGTGCTTTGAAAATGCTCGGGGTGTGAAAGTCCAATTATTATAAAATCAAAACATTTTCAGCCCTCCTCATGAGTGGGAACAGAGCAAACACATTTCCCAACAGTTCCCAACAAAGCAGCAGCCACTAAAATGTTATAAAAGAGAGCAAATGCAGTGTGTGTGTGTACATATCTGTAGAGAACAGCAGTCTGGACTCAGCTTGAATTGATTCATGTGGTTTTTGACTTAGATTATCCAAGCTTACAAGGAACAAGGCTCGTATTTCTGCTCCTGATTCCTAAGCCTGGGTCCATTTATTTTTTTTTTTTTCTCCCTTCTCTCTCTCCTGCTTTTTCTTCCTCAAATGAACTCTTCTGGATCCTTCCTCATGAGGTTATTGGAAGGGTTGGGTGTGCTGGTTTTCATCTTCTGGCTCCAAAATGGTGGCCTACCTCACTTCATTTAAAGCTGAAGGGCAAGTGGAGGGGAAAATTGCCCTTTTTACATTTTTTATTTTTTTTTCACATGCACAATGCCTTCCCCCTGCAGAAAACCAGGAACACATCTGGATAGTGTTTTGCTAGGGCTGCTCAAGGAATTATCAGAACAGTGTCCTTAGCTTCATATTATTATGTGACGCACAGCAAAACTGAAGGGGAGGGGGAACCCACAAGAACTACTAAATAACAAAAAAAAAGAGGGAATTAAAAGAAAAATAAATCCAACTCTCTGCTATAAAGAAGTATTTCCATTTGGTCAGAATGCAAAACAGCTTTGCCAAAAGTGATACTGTTTAGGAGTTACAGAGCCTGTTATTTAGTTAATCCTGCATTTCCCCATCAGGAGGATGCCAGGACCCGTGGTGTTGGGGTGTCCTTGGGGAGGAGGCTTGGGATCAAGGAGGACCCGTGTGTCAGAGCTGGGCTCAGGATCCTGGGGAGAAGCACAGCAGGGACTTGCAGGGTTTGGGTTGTGGTTTTTTTTATACCTGGCTGGTGAAAGGAGCCCTGTGTGGCTGCTGTGAATGCACCCGTCTGTCTGCTGCTCCTGCACTGCCCCGCCAGCTTCAGCCCCCTGGGCCAGAGCCACTGAGGCTGGCAAGATACCCAGCTCCTACAGGTCTTTAAAGAACAGATCTTTGGAAGATCTTGGTGATTTCAGAGGCCATTAAACCTCTAAAATTTCTGGGCAATATCTATAAGGTCCTTTGACAGTCGCCAGTCTAGAAATGCTGTGTGTCGAGCCCTGCTCTCACCACGGAAGGGACCACGGGGCTCACTCTCCAGCTTCACAGGTGTCCTGCACTTGGTGACACTGGACTTGTCCATCTCTGTAGTGGTCACCACAAGCATCAAGGTGCTGTTTCATAAGGAAAAAGAGTTCTTGAAGAGATGAAGCAAACAATAAACTCAAATACGGAGTTAGTAAATAAGCTGTGACAAAAACTTTGTTGCTTCCTGCCCTTCCTTTCCATGCACCTCTTGATGAGCTGCATTTGGCAGGTTAAACACCACCTGAAATCCTTTACTGGTTTGTTCTAAGGGGATATAAACCATTTCTGGGAACCAATAGAAAGCAGGTTCCTAAAAGCCATGGTGACAGCTGCATACCAAAAGCAGACTAATAGCAGAGAGGCAAAGGAATGGTAGAATAATCTGTAGTGAAATAAAGATTTTAATAGCAAAACCAAGTCTTCAGAGAGTGAACATGATCCAAAGCAAACTATACCTTTATATATGGGGATCTGGGAGAGAGAGAGAAAAAAATCATCTCATTTTTTCCCCCCTAAAACAAATTACTCCTTATGGAGCAGTTTCATATCTGCTGCTAAATTATTAAACTCCTTCTCTGGGGAAAAGAGATAAAACAAACATCCAGCATTTCATATTTTTTTTTTTTTCATAACTGAAAGGGGTTTGGGTGAGTGGAAAAGCAGGCCTGCCCATGAATAACCAGGCAATCGAAATAAAATCATCAGATGTTTGGTGATGCTGAGAAGATGTGGAGCCTTAAATAAATCAACAGCTTAAAACTGCTTAAATCAACAAGAAAAAAAAAAGTCATCTTATATGCACTGGGCTCTTGGTGCCACGTTTTCCCCAGTCAGTGTCTGGAGGAAGTGGGCTGCAACACATTTGATGTAGGAGGTGAAGAATTTGTGTCTGAATGAGGCAAGAAGGGACAAAAAGGAGGAAATAAGCAGTAAGTGATACGGGATTATGTCATGCAGAGCATGTTTGGTTGCACACGTGAGTAGCAATTGCCAAGAAAAGCTGTAGAATGTCCAACATGAATGGGATCAGCCAGCCCAGCTGGGACAGGGACCAGCTCCAGCAGAGCCAGGAGGAGGTGGTCTCCTTGTGTCTGGCAGCAGGACCAAGAGCTGGAGGAAAACGCCAAGGACAGGTGAGGTGTGAGGGATGTTCCACGAAGTAATCCCAGGATCCTCCAACCCTTCCCAAGCTGACTTGGTTCTTCTCAAGCTTGCTTCCGTGCCTGAATTTTCCCAACCAACCTTGAAGATCAGGAAGAAGACCAAGCAGTGCTGTGGTAGGTGACCAGCTGGGAGGAGTGGTCTATTCCAGTTGCTCCTGGCCAGATAGGAACAGGGAAGGTGAGGGGGGTGACAGATGCTTCAGGGCTGTTTTGTACCCCTGTCACCCAGAACAGCCACCTCCTTCTACACGCTGATCTTGCCTTCAGGTGTAGGAGCCAGCCATGCAGCCTGGGGCTGTGCTGCCCAGGGCAGAGAGGAGTAGCACCTGGTTTTACACCTGTTTTTATATTCTTTTCATATTCTAAAGATCACCTTTACCTGGAGCTGGCTCTGGGTCTCCCCACATAATACCCTAGGGAAGGCACCTGATTTCACCATCTCAAGATTTCCTTCCTCATGACTTAATCAGATTTGTGCAAATCCCCATGAACATTTGGCTTTCTGGATGTTGTCCGAAGGAAAATAAAATCCTAAGTAATTTGAAATCCACTTTTTGAACTGATCTGTGACAAAGATGTTAATATTCAGCTTAATTTCCATCCACAACATAATCAACGTGGTTTCCATGGGAAATTGTTAATGTGATTTTGATAGAACATACCCCCAAAATAACATTGTTCATTAGAAGTGGCATGGATGTTGTCATTTGAGGTAATTAATTCCTCTCTGTAGAGGAGCTGATCTCTTCTGCTGGTCCCAGGTGTCTGTAGAGCTGCAGTTCCACAGTATTTCAGCCTGCAAAAAGAGCCTTTTGCAAACACTTCAAGTTTTTATGGTTTCCATCTTCCCCCAAGTGCATTCAGTCCTTTATCAGGTGGTGCACAGTTACCCCCAGCACCTTGCTCATTTTTTTTCCCCACAGTTTCAGCTGGAAATGCTCTTTTCACGGGTGTGTGAAGTGTAGAGCACAGCAAAAAAAAAAAAGAAAAAGCAAAACAAAGAGAAAATACATTGCACTGGAATTAATATTTGAGTTTGACCAATATCTGTCAACTCCACAATTGTACTAAAAAAATGGAACCTGGTGGAAAAGGAAATGTTATACTGCTCTTTAGCTGAGTTTAACAGATTGTGTGGAATGACACACACACAGAATGCTGGGGCTTGAAGGGACCTCTGGAGATCATCTAGTCCAACCCCCTGCCAGAGAAGGTAAGTGGTAGTGGGATAAAGCAGCATTTTTCTATCTGGAATCAATACTGTCAGGAAGTAGAAACATTTGCCATGAAGTGAGAAACAACACATGGTTATTTCATTATATTTACCTAATAAAGTACCTTCCTTTCATGTAGTATTAAAAAAAGGTCTCATGTGGCATTTAATAACAGAAGGATGCTTGAAAATGTCTCGGCAGTTAAAGAGGAATAGATGAGCAATATTTCCTTCAGTTTTCTTGGTGTGATACAGTCTGTGCTTTAGCATGTAGGAAATTGTCCTTCCCATCATGCATTTATTGGAAATATAAAGATTATTAATTTTTACCTTATGATACTCTGCTAGGGAGAAGTATTCTTCTTACACCCATGTTGCAGATTTGAAAGCAGCATGTGGTGAGAGCTGCCCCTCAGTCTGCCATTCCCACTGTAGGTGCAAGCCCTGGCCACCTCAGAGAGACGCAAGGGAGGGCAGTGAGGGCTGGAACCAGCCCCAGGGCTCTCCCCTGCCATGTCCTTCTGTGGGCAAGAAAGAGGCAAGAAGCGCTGGGGAAGTCAGGGCTGCCTGGCCAGCTTTGGTTGCCACGTGTGCGGGATCTCACAGGAGGAGTGTGGGCAGGAGAGCAATGGAAAGAGCATTTCCAGCTCCTCCAGGCATTTAATGAGCAGAGTGTTTCCCAGCCAGGTCCATCAGGCTGGTGCAGAACCACCTTTGGGGATGTGCCGCTCTGAAAACTGACTGGAGGAGAAGCAAGACCTGACCTGTATCGGGAAGACACTTCACGTATTTTTCATGATTTCTAACCTTAGCCCGTTACTAGAAAACCCTGTCAGGGTGTGCTGGGAAGGATAAGACAACTGCTGAACAGGAAAAAACAACTTTCATTTTCTGGGCAAGCCTGCAGCTGTCAGCTGAACTGATCCCTGCCCTCTCCAGAACAACAGCTGGAGCAGGGAATGCCGGCCCGGCGGCTGCGGGCCCTGCCCGGCCCGGCCCGGATCGCTTACAGCCAGCACCTCCCAGATGCCACTTCCGTTAAAAAGTATAAAATGGGGAGGTAAAACAACCCACAGACGGAAAAATTATTTGCCTGACATTGGAAATTCTTTTTGTTACATGAACCCTGACATGTGTTACGCTATAAAAGGCAGGCGGGTGAGACAGAGGGGGGAAAGAAAAGGGAAACTGGAGGAAGAAAAGAATTCTCCGTGAACTTGTGTTTCACCTGTTGTCTCAGGACAGGGTGTCTGTGGGAGGAGGTGAGATGCCTGCACCAGTGGTGACTAGATGAGACCATCGGTTGGTCTCCCAGGACTCTTTTTCTGGCTTATATAATAAATAAGTTGTAGTTCTTCTCTAGAAAACTAAGTTCCAGCTGAAGTTGCCGAGCAAGAGAATTTGACACTAGGCTCTGATGTGGGTGCACAGCTCATGCCAACCCAGGGAATCCTCTGGTGGCTGGAGAACAGGGCTGGAGGGAGGAGATGGAACTGGAAGAGATGCAGAAGAAGTCGTGGCTCCAGCTGATGTTCCTGCAGGTGCCCTTGGGTCAATGTGCCCCTCAGCCATCTTGCCTGCACCCTGCCTGTGCTCTGTGCAGGTCTGGGTGTGCTGGAGGGATGAAGATGCAGCAGGAGCCTGATGCACATGTAGGCACAGAACCACAGGCCAGGGAGCGGGTGACATCTTGCAGCCTGTGATGAGGACCTGGTGTGCCTACCTGAATGAAAGATCACTAGAACAACCCTTCCACCAGAGGAGTCATCAGCCCTCCCCTGTTTTTATGATATTGGTATGATTTGTTATGATGGTATAGGAAATGTTCCCAGGGAACAACAGTTCTCAGCAGATGCTTTCCAGGTCCAAAGTGCTCACCAGCAGTGATTAGTTACAGAGCTGCAGCTTATTAATCACTGCTGCTCTCATCGCTAGAGCTCATGTCAACATTTCACTGCTTTGTCTGCTGCTTATTTCCAGCATAATCCACTTAATGAAAGCTGCTCCCCCCCAGCACACGGCTCATCCCTGGAACCCCCCATGATGCCTGGTCGGGCATCTTCACATGTAAGGTGGGGCTGCAGCCCGTGCCTTGTACAACCTCCCCTGGTTCAGAGAAGAAGTAGCAAGAAGAAACATGGGACAAATTGCCACGGGGCAGAGATGGTGGCTGGACTGGGGGACTGCTGGTGGCTGAGAGCTGGAGGGCAGAGGGCAAGGGGGAACTACTAATAGAGATGGAGCCAGACCCTTCCCAGGTGGGAGGGAAAAGGCACAGCTCTCAGCTGAAGACCCAGTAGATGCAAGAGAAAAGTGGTCTCAGAGAGAGTGGTTAAGTCCTGGCACAGGGGCAGGGAAAGCTGTGGAGTGTCCTTCCTTGGAGCTACCTGACACCAGCCAGGCAGAGCCCAGAGCAATGTTGCCTCATCCTGAGGTTAAACTTGCTTTGAGCAGGGGCCTGGATTAGAGACCTGGGGGTCCCTTCATACCTGTGTGTTCGTGTGCTTGTGGGACATTGGTCTTTTGCTCCACCTTCTACAATGGTGAAAAAAAACAACAACATGTGCAAGCTCAGAAATGGGCATCCAAGCTGACCAGCCCTCAGGGTCTGGATGACAGCCCTATAACAGGGTAGACTTTGCTTATCTCCTCCCTGTCCTCTCCCTACATCACTACCACCTCCACAGGAGCCTGCCATTAATTTCCC
Source organism: Apus apus (assembly GCF_020740795.1). NCBI lineage: Eukaryota > Metazoa > Chordata > Aves > Apodiformes > Apodidae > Apus > Apus apus. The sequence goes on from NC_067295.1 coordinate 2,038,666, forward strand.
TGCAAACTTTGGAGGTTGTGGACTTCATTTTTTCCATTACAGACCCCAGCTCAGCCCTGGCTCTTCTTCCCAGAGTCCAAGGTTGCCCATCCACCCCACATCCCCCAACTCCACATCCCAGCTGCACATCCCCCTCACTCCTAAGTGCCTCCCAGCAGCTCCTGGGTGCGGGTGGGTCCCGGGAGCCTTTGGCTGCTTTTGCTCAGCAGGGGTGGGAATAGGCAGCGTGAGGGAGGAGGTGCAGAGGTAACTTTTGCTGTGAACTTCAGCCTCCCCATTAGAGCGAGCTGGAAACATTTGCTGGTGGGAGAATGTTCCTGGTGACAGGTCCTAAAATAATTGTGGAGGTGACATGAGTGAGCGACACTGATAATGAACACGAGTTGGTGGAGCTGGCATAATTTCCTGCAGAGCTCTGTGGTCCCTAAGGATGCTTTTACGCCCCCGCTGGGCCTAATTTAAGAGAAAGTTTGGGGAGTTCGACTTCCCCTGAATCTAGGCAGCTTGCTCCAACTTTTCCCATTACTCTGATAAAAGATAAACATTAACTCTTGGCTGATTTATATTGAGATTTGGTGTCCAACTATTTATCAGGCCTCTGGGGAAACATAATTCTGTGGTGACTCATTTTCAGTGTCCCAAACAAACATGTCTGATGGGGTTGGGGAAGAGACTTGCTGTGTCCTCACCTCTTTCTGACAGGACAGCAGGGAACCTTTTCCACAATGTGGAAGGAACAAGTGCCTCTTCTGAGGAGTCATCTTGCTCATTGCTTTTTTGCAGTTGTGATATTGACCAGGTTATGATTATGACCAGGTTGGATAGGGCCCTGAGTGATGTGGTCTAGTGGGAGGTGTCCCTGCCCATGCAGGCGGGTTGGAACTCGATGGTCTTTAAGGTCCCTTCCAACTCAAACCATCCTATGATTCTATAATATGAATGTTGGGGAGGGAATTCAGCCACAAAAAGGTTAATCATGACCACAGGGCTTTATTTTTGTAAGAATGTTATGATGTGTTTGCAGCACAGATGGAAACTTCACTGTATTCACCCGTGGGTTTTTTCTAGTTGTGGGGCTTTCGATTAAGCCGCTGGAGAACTTTGGGAGGAACAAAGCTCTGGTTCTGGACAACAGGTAGGCACTTTTTTCTTTTTTTTATTTTTTTTAATAAATGGAGAAGACATTTGGTGTGCAATTCAGAGATGGCAGGAGACATCAGGCTGGGCTGGACCACCTAGACTGGTAATCTCCCTGCTCCTTGGGTTGTGAGCCATTAAGGATTTGAGATGTATGTCCCATCTTGAACCTGGGCAAGAGGGACTGACACTCTGGAGCCATTTGGGGATTAAAAGTGATGATTCGCTGCTTTATCACACTTCAAACAGATAGAACTTCAGGTTCAAGTTCCTCTTGTACAGCAGACATAAACCCAGCCCAGCAGTAGGCTGGACCTGTTCTTGCTTTTAGGTCTTCCTGTGGCCTCAAGGACTGTGTTCATTCTGTCTGCTGTGATGTGCTCCTCTGACAACTTGAAACAGACCCTCAGAGAAGTCAATGGCTGTTATCTCCTCTTCCTGGCCAAAGTGTTTCCATCACACTGATCAAATCACTGCCAAATCCAATTTTTTCTGTGACTTTGCCCATTACAAGCCCTCTCAATGCATTAAAGCTTTCCAACATTATTTTTTCAGGTAATTTACAGTTTTCCCTGAACTAATTAACTCAATAACTAATTTTCTGACCCTTTCGTTTTAATCTAGGAACTAAGTTTATGGAGAGAATTACAAGTTACCCCATATTTTTATCTCATGTGTGTTTCCTCTAAAGGCATCATAATTAGAGCTCTTCAGCTCCAACGCCTCCAGATTATTGCAGATGAATGATGCCTCCAGAATGAATAACCTAATCATCACGATATCAACCTTTCTTATTTCTAGACAAACTGCAAAGAGATGATGATGTACTTCATTTATGAAGCTCTCAAAGTAAAGTATGAATGGTTTGGAACGAATTTCTTGATTTTTTACACGTGCACCTCCTGTGTATGTGACAAACACCCAATTTAGAGATAGTGTCATCAGAAAAAGCATTGCCAAAAGCAGTATCCTGCAGTTCATTTTTCACCTGGTGTGGGTGTCAGTGCTTAGTAAAATTCACAGATCCTCAGGAAGAATTGTTTTCGCTCTTCTTTGCTTGTGAAAAATGTAATTAATTACATTGATGGAGTTTTTTTCTTGTCAGAGCTAAGAAAAAGCTTTCACATGGTGCTGGCACAGAAGTATCTCCAGGCAGGAACGGTGGCCCCCACATTGCTTTTCAGTCCTCACTGTAAATCTAGGAAGTATTATAGATCTTTGTTCCCCTCTAGTGGTACATGCACAAAAGGCAGCTGAGTCCAAACTGCTTCTTCCTCAGAGGTCAGAATTTTTTCCTGCAAAGGCAACGCTCAGGTTTTGCTTCTGCAGGCTTGAATTCGGGTATGGAGGTGACATACCCAGGCATGGCTGGGGGCATCAGGGGCATTTCCAGCTGCCAGTTCAGCCAGGCTGAGCACAGGCATTGTGACACGGATTCTTGGAAGAGGTTAGGCTGTCAGTCACTGTAGTCAGAGTCATCTGGAGCCAGGGAAGAAGGGTTATTGTTGGGGAAGAGGAGCAGCTCGTGAGAATCAACATCCCCTGCCTTGCAGTGGTACTGGGAGAGTGACTGGGCATGAAATGATGAGACCTCCCTCCCCTGCAGGGGTAAACAGGTGTGGGGGGTCCTGGGGAGCAACTTGGTGGAGGGAAACTCTTCAGAGGTTGATGTAACTTTTTCTCCTGCAAGAGAAGGGTTCTGAGGCCACCTGAGCCCTTAGTGTCCCCTCCACAGGCCTGGGCAGAGGGGAATGGCCCAGGGGATGCAGCAGCCTCAGTCTCTGCCTTGGGGGTCCAGGGCTGGGAACCCTCCTGCAGTGTCTGGCTGGCCCAGTTCTGCTGGTTTTCCCCTGCAAAGCAACCCAGTAAAAGTGAGAGGTGTTAAAACCCAGCAGGAGTGGGGAAGAGGGAATAACACTGGGGGGAAAATTCTGACATCTGTAAAATGCAAAATGTTTCTCTCTTTTTTTAAGGTTTTCAGGCAATTCTAGTTAATTTGACTCCAGCCTTCCCCAAATACCAGCTCCACCAGTAAAACTGGAGCAGAGAAAAGCCTGTGGTACCTCCCCATCCCCTGACAGGCTCACAGGTAACCATCACCCTGGCCTGTACTCCTGCTTGTGTCAGTGTCACCACATGTGGGTGTCCCTCTGAGCACGTGTCACTGTGTCCTGGTATCACCATGTCCTGCTGTCACCAGCCTGGCTTTTCCTTGGGAAAGCACGAGAAGTGGCACATGGGGACGTGCCCCCTGCCACGACCACCCAGCTCAGCCCTTGGTCCTTAGTGATAACCAGGAGCAGCTCAAAACTGGATCTCCAGGACACTTGGATTTTTATTGTACATTCAGACCAATAAAATTCGTCTAATCCTCCCTGAAAGTTCTTCGGATGACTATGCAAACTCTGTCTTTAGAGTAGAAAGGAAGAAAAACAAACATGATCCCTTTTCTTGGCTCCACGATCCGAATATTTCATTAAAGGATTAATAAGCGATTAAACAGCAGCATTTCCCTCCGAAGTTTCTTGCTGAATTCCAACAGTGGCCTCTAGTGGTGTCTTCTGCTGAGCGGTCCTTCCCCAGCCTTACTAATGAGTAATAAAGCATAATTAGAAAACAATTTAAAAAGAACTCTTCTGGGAATATATCCCTCTAGGATGTCTTTGCCCAACAGCTTTTCTGCTCCTTGCTGGTCTTGAGCTTTCCAAGAAAATTTTACACCAAAAATTAGGGACATTTTAAGGTGGTGCCATTTGACACTTGCCAGTTACTATCACAATCGGGGATGAAATTAATTCTGTATATTTAAAATGTTTATATATATATATTTTTGGTAATAAATGAAGATGTGGAACAAAGTTCTCTTAAAAAAAACCCCAAACAAAACCTATCTATGTTTTCTCCTGTTATTCCATCATTTCTCATGTTCCTCATTCCCACCTCTACCTGGCAATCAGACAGTTGTCCCCACTCTCTCCTGGTCCCAGCGAGGACCCTTTCCTGCTAATAATGTGAAGGAAAAGCTACACTCACGGGGCAAAGGGGGAAAAACCCCCTCATATGGATAGGAGTAGATCAGAGCTTTGGGAAAAACATCACCCAAGCCCCTACCTAGAAATTCTAAACCTGTTTTGAAAGAGAGTTTATTGCACTTTATTTCTAGAAGCCTGGTTGGGAAGGGGAAGGGATTAGCCTGTTGTGGACCAGCCTGGGCAGAGAAGCCCAGGAAAGCTGCAGGCTCATGTGCTTTCAATAAAACTCTTTCCCCAGCTGTGAACATTTTCAACACCTGAGCAGTGGAGGCAGCACATGCCACGTGCCTGGTTTGGGCCCATCTCCAGAGCCATCTGCAGAGTTGTCACCTCAGCACTTCACAGAGGACACTGCGAAGTTCACATGCTGCAGAATAAGTGCCCAGAGCGTCCCTGTCCCCTCAGCTCACCAGAAGAAACACTGAAACATCTGAGCAGGAGCCTCGTGCGCTCAAGACCAGGCTTTGATTTCCACCTGAAGAGACAAGCTCAGGCAGCCTGATTAAATTACCTGAAAGCACTGAGAACCAGGCTTTGGGGCTGGTCTTTGGTACCAGCTCTCTCAAAAGCTGTACTAATCACTTCAGCTGATTATTTTTATTATTTCTCTTCTATGTCTCTCTCTTTTTTTTTCTTTTCTTTTTTTTTTTCCAACCAACTTCACCCCCCTGCTCAGTGCAGTTCACACAGTGCCCTCTTTCCCACCTCAGCAAGAATTGAAATGATGATAAATGATGATTCCCAAGAAGCCGAGGAGAAGAGCAGCTCTGGAGATTTGGGCAAACAGGAAAGAACACATTCTCTTTTCAAATTTAGAGAGAAGATCTGTGTGAACCTGGATGTTCCTGGTGGGCAGGCAACAGCTGCTCAGAAATCATCATCTCACAAAAAGCATCCAGTGTGACTCCTTTAAACAAAAGGGGAAAAAAAGTGGTGAAAGAAGTTACATGGCAATCTTTTTCCAGGTTCCTGGATTAAAAAGGTCTCTAGATCTGGCCTCATCACAGGCAATAATTCTGCAAGAAGACAGGGCAAAACCAAGACAACCTTCTGCAGGAGCAACAGCAGTGGTAGCCCTGTCTTTGCTGGGGAAGCATGGGAGGAACAGGGGGATTCCATACCAAGCTCTGCTCTGGACCAGCCTGGAGGAGAAGTTTCCTCTGAGAAAGCACAACAGACCCTTTTTAGGAGGTCTGGGGCTTGGGGAGGAAGAGCTGCAGGAGGAAGGTCACCTTTGCTCTCCACAGACACCAGAGACCAGAGTGCAGGAGGAAAGCACCAAAGCTCTGTCCATCTGCACTGCTCACTCACAGCAAGGAAAGCTGTCCCCAGCCTGTGCATCACCATGCATGACCCACCACCTTTTTCCTCAGGTGCACAATGATCTTCTCCTGACCTTGCAGCACACAAGCTGCTCCCACACACACACAAAAAAAGAAGCTCAAGCTATTCCACAAAGTCACTTTTTCACTGAGCGTTGCAGTTGGCCTAGGAACTTGCCCAGAAAAACCTCTGGAGCAACCCAGACTGAGTCTCCACTCCTCTTAGGGATTTAAAAATATATCAAAGAGAAAGTATAGGACCTGAGGATCTTTTGGTTTGTCAATTAAAGTGATCAGGATTTGTGCCATGATAGTCTGTCTCATGTCACACCCCCATTTCTCCCTCAGAGATGCTGAGGTCATGTCGAATTTAATCACAATATTTGACCCAAGGTGCAGAAGGCTTAAAGGGAGTAAAACCCATCATGGTGCATGTGTAGTTGTGTGTTGTCTGGCCCTGCCCTCCCCTGAGTCTGTCTGGAGGCACATTAAAGGAGGGGACACGATGCAGAGGGGAGCTGTGAAGCCTGCAGTGATTAGCCCAGGGCACATCCTGTTCTGCTGTCTGGCACTGGGTTTCTAATTCAATAATTGCCAGCATAGTTTCCCCATCTGAAATACTGTTCTCTTAATAAATGCAGCTCCCAGGAATTAATTCTGATTCAAGGCTCTTGCAAAGATAAATATAGAGTCAGATTTCATTATCACATGGTACTTTGCTGGGATGGGGAGAGAGAAAAACTGGGCTTTAAGGATTTTTATCGTGTTGTGGTTTTTCTACCTGTGTGGAAGAGGTAAGAACCTGGTAAGCATCAGCCAGGGGGAGTGGGAACAGAGGAAGATGTGGTGCCAGGTACCCCTGCTGCCATGGGCTGCCACAGGGGCACAAGGAGAGTGGTGGTGAACTTCACCTTCCACCTTCAGAGATCAGGTTTGACTCAAGGCATCAGAGAGGCACAGACCTCCTGAGCACACTTCAGACTTTGCCAGACCCAGCTCTGTGCTTCCCTGGAAATGCAGGAGTAACCAAGGACTTTGTTTTTCTCTCCATCCTTGGCTATACCCAGTGTCCCAGCACATCCTTGCCAGTTTGGGCAGGTTTCTGAAAGCTCCAAGATTTCCTGTTGAGTGCAAATAAATCTGAAGCCCAAGATTCAGGATAAGGCTCAGATCAGATGATAACTGACGTGGACTGAATAAAAGATTGCAAGAAATGACAGCAAACCCTCTGCTACCCATCTGTCTGCTGTAGCCATCTGCTTGCTCTTGTTGCAAGCTTAGACCATAACCTCTCTTTGGGAGAAGACCTTGGCTTGGTTAGACCCAGGCTTTGTGTTTACCAGCTTGGACTCTACCTGCTACACTTTACAGAAAATAAAGAGAGAGGAGAGTGGACAGGCATGTTTTACAGCTCACGCACAGAGCTGGAAGGCAGAAGAGCAAAGTTCAATTCCATGTTGGATGTCAAGGAAATCAAATATAAATAAAACAAAATATAAAATAAATAAAAAATATTTTTAAAAGATCTCCAAAATAATAGTAATACTATTCCCATAACTCACAGGATAAAGGATAAATTCATTAATTGGGGAAAATGGGTCATAAATTACAATGTGTGACACTTTAACATCACTTCATTGAAATAAAAAACTGTCTTTAAAATAAGGTTTTAGCCACAAACCAAATATTTAAGCTCACCGTGTGGGGACAAGAGTGTTGCTGTGGTGCTGCAGAAATCCTCTTATTCAGTGTGGAGCTCAGGGAAATCCTTCTAAAGCACAGGACAGCTGGGAAAAGGTAACTGATAGCATTGTAGCAGCACTGACAATGCATGTCCCAGGCTCGACCCACACGTGGGACACCTGGCTACAAGACATCCATGCCAAAATAGTTTTCCTGATGCAATGTGCTGTCTGTCTTGGATAGTTAAATGGTCTTTATTTGCTATAAAGACTTTTCACCATCAGTTAAGGCCCCTTTTGGCAGGGTAGGAGAGAATGGGCTCCCCTGATACTCCAAGAAGAGAAGAAGCCACAGAAAGGCACCGCAAGTTGGGCACAGGCAAGGTCATGAAAGGGAGAGCAGAGCAACCCTGTCATGCACAGGGGGGTTTGCAGCTGGAACATCAGTACCAGGCTCAGTGCAGCTGCAGTAAAAACATCTGGGCTGTCTGTTGATTTCCAGCTCCTGGGGAAAGCCTGATGGCCCAGGCCTGCCAGCCTCCATGTGCTTTTGAAGAGCTACATCCCATTCCACTGACTGCCTGGAGCAGCCTGGGAATGCTGGCATTGGGACCATGCTAAGATGAAGGTTGGCAAGTGTTAGCACATAACTGGATGAAGCTGTTGTCCAATGGGAAAGTCCTAACAGGTCCTTCACATCTACACATTGGATGCTCACACACAAAAAAATAATCATTTTGTCACCTCCTGCTTCTGTGATGAATGAGTACAGCATAAATCTTTGTTTTTCTTTAATCCTGTTTATCCTCCCTGTTGAGTCAGGAAGTGCTGCCACGTCCAGATGAAGCAAAGCACAAGGAGATGAAGGAGTTTTTCCAGGGTGCGCAAGAGTGAACCCACAGATGGCGTGTGACTCAACCACCACCCTCTTCTGTAAACTAGAAAACAAGTGTGTCACACACAAGCCTCCACACAAGCCTCTGTGTAGCTGTGCCAGTGCCAAGCTGACTGGAGAGCTGACCTCTACAAAAGCCATTGTTGTGTTCATTCGAGGGATCTTCCAGTCTTTCCCAGACCACAGGGATGTGGTTTTGCTTTTCTGTGCACCTGCTGAGTCCTCCCACGTAGGACTTACCCAAACATGGGTGAAGTGAGCTTGTGAAACAGAAGTGGAGGAGAGGGAAGGCAGCCCAGCATCCCAATCACACGTGTAAGGATCCAAGCCCTGGCATGTGCCAGCTTGCCAGCAATCTTTCATTTTGGAAATACAGCTGGCTCAGCCAAAGCTTATTGCAACCTCTCAGCTTTTCTAGACACAAATATCATATTATCACCTGCATTCCTGTCTGACAAGAAAGTCAGTGCTCAGGTCCAGCAGACAGGGAGTCATTTACACCTCTCTGTCTCAGACCTGTATGTCTTTCCATCCTTTTCCAGCAGCAGGTGTTGTTCTCGGGGAGCACGCTGCCCTCCCTGCCTCACCAACAATTTGGCCTTCAGCACCAAGGGGGCAAACACCTCCCTGAGGGTCCAAGGTTCAGGCAGGTTTATGTTGACTCCTTGTGACTCTGTGTCTGCCTTGTTCTCGCTTAGAGGGGCAAAATGTCAAGACAAGTTTAAATGTCAGGGCTCACATGAAGCTTGTCAAGCCCTGGGGTGAGCACCCCCTGTGGAGAGAGGATCAGCCTCTCCAGGAGCAGGCACTGCCAGAGTGACAGCTGTGCACACAGCTTTGGGAGCCCCAGGGACCACTGTGCACCTTCCTCATCCTGAGAGATCAGAGATCCCAGGATTTTACCAAACTGCCTAGTAAATTCCTACCCTGCTGCTTCTGGCTATGATCTGCCAGGTTTCCATGTGACAGAAACATGGACTGAAGAATGCTCAGAAGTCCTGGGTGAATAAACATTGTCCTCCAGGTGTCCTGCAAGGTGGGGCTCAGGTGCAGCTCTGATGCCATGGGCTGATGGCAGAACCACAGAAGAAATTATCTGCACACGTGGGGGTCCTCATGGGGGGGCGAAATCTGAACCAGCTAAAACTCACGTGGGAGACCAAAGAGGCAGCTTGGCTACTTCAAACCACTAAGAAGAGCTTCCAAATCTGGGCATCAATGATTGGGACCTCTGGGTTTAATGTGTCTATTTCAAACAGTTTGCTTTTAAGCAAGGATGAAGATTGAGCACCTTGGTAAAATTGTCCCCAGGCCTGAGGCATGGGTACTGCTCAGGAGCAGTGTGGGGGTGACAAACCTGGCTTTAGGTTCCTTCTTCCTGGCAAGCTGTCTCCACTCTCTTAATCTGAAGTGGCATCATGGAGCAAAACAAAATCATCAGCCAAAAGCAGAGACTGAGCAGTTTTATCGAAGAGATAAAGCAAGACAGAGGTTGTGCTCTGCAGTGGACAATTAAATGGGGGACTCTGAGACAGGGAGGATGAGGCAGGGAGAGCCTGGCAGGGCAGGAAGGAGAAGCAGGGCATGGCTCTACAAAGCTGTGTTGAATCTCTTCCAGTTTGGTTCCTGTATTGATTCTCAGCCCTGCACTGTGTTCCTGCTTTGCCTTTTACCTCTCCCTGAGCCAAACCAGAAGAGCCCAGCCTGCTTTCAGGCTTGCCTGAGTAAACTCCTCTTACTACATGTCTAATAAAACAAGGGAAAGCTAAATAAGGTGAAACCTGAGCAAACTAAACCCAAGCTTTTGCCTTGACCAGTGACACGTGAGGCAGCAGCTCTCCTTGCTGTGCTCTCAGGTTTCAGTGAGCATCTGCTGCTGGGGCAGTAGGAAGGTGATATTCCAGACGTGGAAAAAGGAGAGAATTAAATAAACACAAATTGTTGGAAAGAAATAAAACCTAATCTGGGATGATGTGGGCCACATTTGTCTAACACAGCCTGAGTAAAAATTTAATGGCAAAAACCTGCAGAGGTGGTAAACACGTTGTTCCCTGTTATATCTGTTTTCTTTTTAAGACCTGGGATTTTTTGCTGTGAAGATTTAAAAAAAAAAAGGAAAAAAAAAAAAAAAAGCAGCATTTGCTATAATGCTGTTCAATGCAAAGTACAAAGAGGGTTGTTTCAGCTGGAGCCTAAGGGATTGTGATTGCTTGATCTCTTAATTCCTGTGGAAATCCCAGCTAATGTCACCAGCTTACCACGCTTTCTTATCTTGGAGATGGATTTTCTGAACCATCTGAAACATTTTCTGAAACAAACAAGCTCTAGCAGAGGAGCCCAGTGGCCACAGCAAGGGACAGTCTCCAGACCTTTTGGTGGAGCTGTGGTGGGGCTTCTCTTGGCTTTGGAAGTGCCTCTGGTGCCTCTGTGGGGTGAGCAGCAGGCTGGGTGCTGCAGCCCAGCACAGGGCATGTTCTGCATGTTCTGTGTGTTGTGCTCTGGTGCTCAGCATCTCCACCCCAGCTGCCTGTGGCCAAACCTGGCTCCAGACCTTGCCTTTGGGAAGGTCACAGAGTATTAAAGGCTGAAGACACAACAATGATGAATTTAAAGCACAAATAAATACTGGTACCTCAGAACAGAAGGAAAGAAACAGCAAAATCTGGCAAAGCACAGGACTTGCTGACCAGTCTGTCAGGAAATGTTTTCTTGTCTTCTCCTCTGGAATACAGACCCATTTTAACAAGGGAATCCTGGCTGTGTTTTATTGCAAGACCAACTATGTGTCTATAAATAGTTTTCCAAAGGACCACAGATATTAAAGGTCTGTGTGTTATGACCAAGACTCAACAAATTGTTTTAAGATTTCTCTGAATGCAGGCCAGCCCTGAAGCCAAAAACTTACATTCATGCTTAACCTCAGGATGTATAGTCCAGTTCTCATCCAAATTCACTTTTGTTTCCATGCTTCTCAGCCCAACCTGTGGTTAGCTGCATTTGAGCTCTCCTCTGGGCATGCTCCTTCTCTTTTTGATAGCTGAGTCCTGTTATGCAGATTTCTTGCAGTCCAATCACCAAAAATGTTCATTCCTTTCCCTTTGGCACACACTGAGTTTTGCAGAGACATAGAGGATAGTTATTTGGGGTTTTATTGCTTGGTGCTTAGAACTGACACAGTGTTTATGGAATTGTGTCTTGGACTTCAGTGGCTCAGCTCTCCTCCACAGATCAGAGCTTCCTTCATAAATCACACTGATTTTTCCAGGGTTATTTGTTTCCTGTGAAGCAATTTTCTATTGAAAGTATTCCTGGGGCTCAGCTCTGGAATGCTTCCTCATGCCACTCTAAGCCACGTTTGGTTAATCACTGATTTAATTAAAGAGTCAATTCACAGGAACTGTTCCTTTGAAGAAATAGATTTCAACTCTCAGCGATTACATCCCAATGCCAACTAGATCAGGCCCTCAGCTAGCAAGAGAAGTGCTGTGCACACAGACTTCTTGTCTTACTTTAGCAAATTAATTTGGCCCAAAGGCTTTAATCCTGATTCCCATTACGTGGGGGAGTCAGACCAGCAGGATGGAGAGGGAACAGGTCTGCTTCTTGCTTGACTCTCTAGGGGGTATCAGAGTATTTGTCAGTTAATCTCTATTACCAAGAGAAAGGATTGTCAATCTGCCCCTTTCTGTCCCCCTAATGAATTCATGGCTTTTTATTCATGCCTCTCCTCCATGAATATTATAATGGGACAGGCATTTGCCAAGCTGCTGTGGAACAGCCTCATTACACTTCTTGTTGTAGCACTTGACCCAAACACCAGAAAGTCCCTTGAGATGACAAGCAGGTCAGAGGGACAGCAGTGGGAACCCCGAAGCTCTGAGGAGGCAGCTCAGCACACCAGTACAACAGGCTGCAAATCCCAGCACCGGGCGGCAGCAACACTGGTGTGTGTTGTACTCCAGGAAATTATCTTTAATAAACCTGCGTGGTGCTTCCTGGAATGTTTCCTGACAGCTGAAGCAGAGAATGCTATTTCAAGGATTCACACATTGCCAGGAGGCAGCCAAGATTGCAGAGCTGGGATTTACGTGCTGGGTGTCAGCAGCTCCCTCTGCTTCCTCGTGCCCACCAGCTGCCGGGACTGCTTCATCCCTCCTGCTCAGGCTGGTGTGTGCTGGGATTCTGATTTAGACAAGGTGACCTGAATGAAATACTGTTTGTGTTTGACCAGGACCATATTCTGGGTGTCAGTTTAATTGCAGCTTAATTACTATGCTTTAAAGAGCTGAGTAATTAGTCTGCCATGAATGTTACAGCATTGGCAAAGGTGTCTGAAGCGTGTGCTTAGCAAGAAGGTGACCAAAAATCTGTGCCATAGCTCTTTAGGGGTACAGAGTGGAATGTGTGGGTGCTGCCCTACATGGGGGTGTGGGCAGCATCTACAGAGTTTATGAATGGCAAGTGGATCTGTTTCCAGGAACTCTTAGACCTGTCAGTTAATCTGCATCACATCTAGCAGAAAGAGAGAGGACCCGCAGCAACTGAGGAAACGTATCATAAAAGGAGACAAAGTTTTCCTGCTCCTCATAGGCCAATGTGTGGAAATACATCTACATATATGCATACACAATAATAGAAACATTGAATCACAGACTGGTTTGGGTTGGAAGGGATCTTAAAGATCATCCAGTTCCAACTGCCTGCTATGGGCTGAGTGACCTTATACATATGTAAATACAATATGTGTGTGTGCACACAAACATGTATCCCTATTTATTTTCCATACACGAGTTTGGTAAACCTAAAACCACTTAGTGTGATGAGTACAGATAGCTACAAAAACACTAGATGTAGAAAAGTGATGTAAAGCAATCCAATTCCAAAAACACAAGCACTTTCCAATGCGGGTCTCCAATCTGCTTGGGAGAATGACTGAGTGGAGCCTACAACTGGTATTTAATTCCAGCATTGTGCTGCTGTCAAAGGAAACCATGCTGGCAAGCTGAATTTCAGCCTGCCAAGGTCTTTTTGTGGAAACACAATTCAGAGCTTAACAGTAGAGAGGAGGGGGAAAAAAAACAAACCTAGAAAATAAAGACATAACAGCACAATCTCTGTGGGCAGATAAAGCCCAGAAATACAGAGTTCTTCTGGATTCATTTATTGTCCTGGCCCTGAGGGCCTGAGACACTTCCCCAGCCCAGGCTGGGGCACAGTGTGGGTCTCTCCATCCCACACTGTCAAAAAGCCATTGATATCTAACAGTATTAATCCCTCCCCTTCCTTATTCAGACTGGGGGTTATGACCAGCAAGTGAGGAAGTTTAAACAAATGTGTAAACCTATTACATAGAATCCTCAGTGAGAGTATTACTGGAGTAAAATCTGAGCACTGGGACCTCACGGTCCAAATCAAAATAGCTGGTTTCCTTCAGTGTGGGAATGACTCAGTAGTATGATTCAGGCTTAATATATTGCAGATCTGGTTTGCTCTGGCTTGACTTTGTGTTCTTACACTCTTGGGGCCCTCAAATTTTCTCTTCTGTCAGACAGAATTTCTTTTTCCGTGAACTCAAACTCTTCCAATGACATTTGCTTTGCAAGGCTGGAATCCCCTCCAAGGAGGGCAAGGGGGAATTTTAAAACTTTTTTTTAGGTTCTTAATTAATGAGATTTCATGAATTTTGGCAGTCATTCTCAGGTTTTAACCTGTCAAGGTTTAAAAAGCATGTTCTGCATCAGCCACTAATTTTTCTATCAAATGTGAGACTAGACAAAAACTTACTCCAGTGAGACCAGCCTGAATTTTATTCCAGAAGAGATAATGATATTTTCAAAGACTGGCATAAAGAAAAGAGTTGTTAAATAATTTGTTTATTGCTCACTTTCACTTTTCCAGAGTTTTACAATTTTTTAAAGTGGAATTTCATCATCCCATCTTCTATTTTGGCTTTTGTATTCCTATGAGCTACAAAACCTTCAAGTCAAGCTGCACCAGTTTTAATAAAATTAGAAAAAAATCATGAGTGAGGGCTGAAAACTGGAGAAGAGGATGAAATGAACAATTCGGTGAAGATCTATTTCAGATTATCTCTGTACAACAGCAGAACACATGGACTGGCTTGATCCTAAAATAGATTCCACCAAAATCTGAGATGTTGTCAGCTTTGCTATTTTCATTGCAGACCAGCTGAAATCATCAATGATAGAGAAAGTTCCATTTGTCAGTTGCTTTAATTCCTTCATATAAAAGCCAGAAGAAAATTCAGTCAAAACTTTGCATCAAAACACCATTCTGAGTGATAAAGTGTTGAACTGTGTTATGAAACAACAAGACTTATTAATGCAAATACCAAGGACCTGTTTCCTCCAAGTCTAAGCACATACACTCAGTCACTTTTGTTCTGTTTGAAATTCACCTTGTGTAGACAATAGGTAAGGTATAAAACACAATAAATCTCCATGAATCAAAGTTATATTTGTGCAAAGGTTGACAGGAAAGTCCACAGGCCACTTCAATCCTTCAGTCCTATTTTGACAGCACAACAGTTTGTGTTGGTAGAACAGTCCTTCTGCATGACTCAATTTCCCCCCTGTTGTTCAGGTCAAACTCTTCTTGTTTACAGCGAAGATGACACTAAGTAGATCTGCATGTTTAGTGTCCAAGTGATGCATTTATCTTTTGGAGACAATGTTGAATGAATTCTCAAAATGATCCTTTACTTTGGAAATAATGTTGAGTAATAGCAGCAAATCTCAGAGCAACTCATCTTCCAAGGGAGCTTAGGGCTGCACTGTCACAAAGAGGGACCATATATATAACTATCTGCACGATTTATCAGTCATAGAGTGGGATAAGCTCTTCTCTTCCAACCAAGGGTGAGGTTTGCCCTGGCTACCAAGGTGCTGGGAAGTTTAACATGTTTTGATACAATACTTTTATCTGATTATTGACTTCTTTGGATCTAGTCCCTTCGTGCTCTTCCTTCTTTTCAGAAGTTCTGCACCAAATACTTTTCCTTTTACCACTAGAACATGCACCAATGAATACCAGGAACATCATGTTCTGACAAGTTCTTCCAGGATATCAAGTCCCAGGAGAAAGAATGGGATCTAGGGATACCTTGAAGCCCCTCATTTAAAACACCCTTTAGCCTATGACACCAAATCCAGACTATTCCACGGATTTGCATGGCTCATGTTCTCTCTGCACAGGCTGATCTTTGTGACTGTGGCTTCATGTCAGGTCCCAGGGTAAGTGCAGCTACTCTCAGGAACTTATGTTCAGGATGTGCCTCTTGGATTGCAACGTGTGAGTGAACGAGGCATCCTGATTAAACTCAGCTTGATGGAACACACTGAGTAGTTCTCAGGGTAAAAAGAAGATCTTACTTCAGAACAAGTTGATTTCCCCTGTGCCAGCCAATTGCTCATTTTGGATCCTTCTTAATTTTGTGTACATTTTTATGACTGTGAGTTCGTGTCAGTGCCTCAGCACCACCTCTATTCATCTCTGGTATCATTAGAAACAAAAAGAAATTGAGCATCAAACAAAAGTCATATAATAATACATCTGCTAAGTGGCTACAATCTTGTTGCTTCCTCAGAGTAGTTAATTTCCAGCTGCCCCTTGGGCACTGCACAAATGGTAACAAACTTCAGACAAAAGCTACTCCATCATTTGTTGTTCTTATCACAAGCCAGAAAATCCAAACTGCCTCAGGCCAACAAATTAATTACAAATTCCAGTGAGGAAAAACATTTCTCACTGAAATGAGTGTTTTCATAGACTCTGCTGTTGTCTCTCCAAGATGCCCACACACTTGTTTTCAATAATTGGAGTAACTCTGCTAGCTCAAAATAGCACCAGGTTTTCCATCTGAGGCTGAGAGATTAGAATTTTGAATTGAGGGCGGTGAAATGCTGGCCCAGGTTTGCCCTGAGAGATTGTAGGGGCCCCATCCCTGGAAACTTTCAAGGTCAGATTGGATAGGGCTCTGAGCAACCTGATCTAGCTGAAGATGTCCCTGCTCACTGCAGGGGGGCTGGACTAGATGACCTTTAAAGGCCCCTTCCAAGCCAAACCATTCCATGATTCTGTGATTCTATGAGAATTTACCAAAATTCTAAAGGAAAGGCTTAAAATACTTAACAAAGCCGGGGTTTCTTTCTTATTTAGTGGGGCAGACACACAAACTTGGGTGTTCAAGTGCTCTGAGAGCCTCCTCTGAGAAGGAATTATTTTTCTGGGAGGGTGGTGAGACACTTTGCCCAGAGAAGCTGTGGCTGCCCCATCCCTGGGAGCGTTCAAGGCCAGGTTGGATGCTTGGAGCAACCTGGTCTAGTGGAAGGTGTCCCTGCCTATGGCAGGGGGCTGGAACTACATGATCTTTAGGTTCCCTTCCAGCCCGACCCATTCTAGAGCTGGAGGAGAAGCAGCAGTTTGGGGCAGGGCCGGGCTCTGCAGCACCATGGAGAGCGGCCGAGCTCCCCCCGCGCCCCCGCCGCCCCTTCCAGCTCCAGAGGAATTCCCTGGGTCTGGGCACCTCTCAGGGCAGCTGAGGAAGATCTAGGAGTTGACTTACGACTTTTTAATCCATCAAACAAATAGATGAGATTATTGCTTCGGAAATCTGCTTCGGAGGGCAGGCTGGAGCTTGGTGAGATCAACAAACACCTGTTCCAAAAGCCACCTCCCCTTGTGCTGGGAAACAGCCCCGGGGTTTCCTCATGCCCCAGCTTGCAGGGAAGGGAACAGATTGGGATGCCCACAATGACAGCATGAATGTTTTAAATGACTCACATGCTAGATTTCTTCATAGGGTCCGTTATAGTCTGTAATGTCTGAATTAAGCTAAAACCATAATTTTTAATATTTATTATCCCACAGTCTGGTTGAGGCTTTACTAAATAACACTGGAGATGGAGGTGTCAATAACTGATAAAACCCAAGGCCTATGAAGGGACATCAGTAGGCACAGCAATAAGGATTTTTTTTGTTGTTGTTTATTTGCCTTTGGCAAAGAACAGCTTGTTATTTTGCTATTCAAATTTTGGCTTCAGTTTACCTTATTTTCAGAGAAAAATAATTTTTACTTTAGAGTTGATTAGATCCTAGAGCATATACCTGTGAAACACTTAGATCTCCTTGTTTCTAAAATCTGAAATAATAATGTTAGAAGAGCCAAAACGTTATCAATTTTCCCCTTCTTATGACAACACTTACACAGATAATGTGGTGACATTTAATTATGGTGTTGAATAAGATGTTAAAGCTCAGAGTTTCCATTAACATTTGCTTTCATGTTCTGCAGCACAATAATATTTTTTCTTAGAACATAAAGGTACCAAACCCATCCTGGTAGGTGGAGACTGATACGAATAGAGATTGAACAAAAGCAGTTCTGAAGACAGCAGGAGTCCTTGCCTGGCTGTAACTAGATGAGAACATAACATATGAGATGTGTGGTGGACAACAGAAGCTTCGTCTCATTCCATGTTGGTCAAGAGGAAATGGAATAGGTCAGACTGGTTATTCTTGATGCTTCTGGACTGAGACAGGATTTCCCACTGACATATTTAGGTGACTGAGCTCCATTTGCACCTTTACCTCAAAAATTATTTGCAATGGGGTTTGCTGACTTCTGGATGTCACTGAGGACAAGTGAACAAACTGTGTCTGTTTCCACCAGAAGTGACCTGGAGTGTCAGTACGAGCTGAGCTACAAGGCATAACCCTGCTGGAGCAAGGGTGACTATCACAGCTTGAAGGCTGGTTGGAGGAGAGGTCTGCACAGATCACTGGGAGCTCATCCAAGCAAGATAATGACCCCCTCTCAATAACATTACAGTCCTTAACTGGTGAAGCTGCCAACTGGCTTAAACTGGGTGGCCTCAGTCCCCAGATAATATGAAAGAAAGGCTATTAACCTTTCGAGGTGGAAGGGTCTCACAGAATGGCTTCCCTTCCACAGAGCAGGGCTGCAAATGATTGTTGTACTCCTGCTTTTATCTTCAGCAGCAGCAAACGCTGCTTACACTGCCGAGCCCCCTGCAGTGTGTCTGTGAAACGCTTCTGCTCTGCAAAGAAAAGAACGCCCTGGTTCTTATCAATATCATTCAGGCAGTCATTTATGCAAGCAAGAGAAAATGGATGGGTGTACCCAAGGGCATAAGAACCTGAAGCACTCGGAATTTGAATTCTAGGACTATCAGAATACACCGGCCCTTTTCTAACCCCAGCACCCCAGGAGCCCCTGTGGGGCCTTTCTCAGAACAACACGATTGCATTGCAGTTGTGCTTGGGAAAGACAGAGCTGCTGGAAGGAATAGAAACAGAATCCAAAAGGTCACCTGCTTCTGTGGGGAGACTGAGTCCCAAAAGCACAGGGGAACCCTGTTAATTAATGTTTTGAAAATGCTGATAAGACTCTGACCACTTCTCCCATTCTTGTAAGCAATGAATTTCTGGGAGGATTCATTCAGTTACTCTTGAAGTCTCTTTTAGAGGAGCAAGTGAAAAATAGGTAAGGATGGAAATCTTCAACCAAATCCACCTGTATACAGTAAAATTATGTTTTTATTTTTATTTTGTTTTTAGCCTGAGAAAGAGTTCTTTGCCCAACATTTTGTGGCTATTGGTGAGATCAAGACATAGAAATGTAAAAATAGAACAAGTTTTGCAGCATTTTACCCAACCAAGCACAAAAGCACAGGTCAGCCTGTGGAAAGTTGCTGAGTTTTCTATGATCATCTGACAGAGCCAAGAATTTCTCTTTGTGTGAGTGCATTTTGGTTAAGTGTGAGAACTTCTTGCACCACTTTGGGAAACAAATGAAATCTCCTTAGTTAAACAGTTTGAGAGCCATAGTGTTTTGTGGGAGAATATGATTTTATCCCTTTGCAAGTTAGGACTAACCCAAGTTGATTTTGAGTTGAAGAGAGTGCACACCAACAGCCCAGCTGTGCAGCAGTCTGATCTGTGCTTCTGATTCATGGATCAAGCCTGAGAAACTCTTTTTTGAAAAGAAGTGAAGTGGCTACTACTGAAAGCTCTGCTCCAGAGCAGATAGACCACAGCTGAGCAGCTGGGGCTTAACTGCTCTGAAGTCCTGTTGAACTCAGAAGTAAAATCTATTGATTTGGAGTGTGGTTTTTTTTTCTATTTCTGACCCATTCTGAATTGCATGGTGTCTATCAAATATGCAGCATGACACTGCTGGCATTTAGTGCAGGGGCTGACTACAGAAGGTCAAGTGCATGATGGAGCCAGAGAGGCTTTTTGCTGGGAATGGACACCCTGTCATTTCCCATATCAGACATTAATGAACCCCACCAGAGATATTTTCAGACAAAAGCTTCCTGACAAGCTCATAGTTTCCATCACCATCCTTAATATCTTCCTCTTTCCCTAAGTTTTGTGATGGCTTTGAGACAAGGAAGCTTTTACCATGAATACAATTAGCATTTGCCATGGATCAGTTCATCTGTCCAGAATCTCTCATTCATAATAGAACAAGATCAATGTTCAGAATGATGGACATCAAGGTCTTACTTCACTCCAAGCAAGGCTTGCTCATGGCTGCCTCTTGCCTGAGCAATTAACAGCAGCATTACCACCAAGGGGTTAGAACAAGAGAACACAAGAACAAGCCACCCTTCTCCTTGGAGGATTACCACTCCCTTTTCCCCTAGAAGAAGGTCTTCTGTTGCTGTCTAATACCTGCTATACTCCTGAGGGTTGATAGAGAGGGCAGCAGAGCTTGTTGCACACAAGCAGAAAAGATTGGGACATTCTGGGTTTTTTTTAAAACCTGAATCATTTATGGAGGAGAAACTGGCTGGTAGTGCAGCAGCCCCAGAATGGGACCTGTGCTGTTGGCCAAATGGTCTGCTCCACTTGGTGCTGAACATCCTTATTTTGTTCCTTTTTCTATTTGGAGCTGGTGTATCTAGTCCATAACGTCTAAATTTCTTCCCAAACCAGCGTTGACACTGACAGGTGCAACCTTGAGTCACCTGGAGAGTGTCCTTTTAATGTCCTCCCCCACTCAGCCAGGGGAAGGCAAAGCAGCCAGCAGAAGTGACATCTTCTATCAGACCAACTGACAGGTTGGCAGGGGCAGCAGAAAAACCCTCAGGCGTGGAGAGCTCCAGCAGAGCCAAACTGCTCAGGGCTCTGCCCACATTTCTTGGCAAATTCACTCCCCTCAGTGCCACTGAGGTTGTCCATATCATCACCAGCTATTCTGGATGCAGAGTTCTGTCTGCCTGCTTCGGTCTGCACACAGGAACGGTCTCAGCTGTGTTCTGAAGCCTCTGTCCCTTTCAGACCATACTCTCTTAAGGCAGCTGCAGTGGCTGAAGCTGCAGGAGCACACGCTGTGTTTCACCCTCCTTTTCAGCAAGGCAGGAAAAGGCAGCAGTGAGTGATGCCTCCTATTGAGTATTATCCCGTTACCCTTCTGAAGCTTCTCATGGAGACAGAGAACAATGATCCAGGCACTGATGGTATCATAGTGCTCCCTGGTGTGACATTTTATTAGTGGAGCTGGAGGAGCACAGGGGCCTTGCATAAACAGCCCCTTTCCATCCCTTCCCATTGTTTTTGGCATTCCAGCAGTGCCATCCCTCTGTTAGCACAGGGCTGTCATCTGAGCAACAGTGTTAATTACAAAGAACATGAAGAGCTGCAAATGAGCACCTTCATGGGAACTTCAAAGTGCATTGGTAGAAGTGTGAAAGGATCCAAGATGATGTGTATAAATATGTGTGTTGTCCAGATGCTCCTCATCCATATTGCACCTAAATTGTAGCTTTCAGCCTGCTGTGGGCTTTACATTTCATAGAATGATGATCCAAATGTACTACATAACAGGAAATAGTCTCCAAGCTGTGCTGTGTATCTTTTCTGAACCCCTCTAGACTCTGGAAGCTGGGGGGTAAATGTGATGTTCCCTTCCAGTCTCTCAGGACTTGTGCTCCTTACCTGGATACAAAAGCTAACACATACAGAGGTGTGATCCAGGCAGTGACTTAATCTGCCTTCTTCTTCCTCAACACTAACCATGAAGCAGCTCTGCACCCTGAGTACAGCAGAGCTTTAGCAGCAGATGAGCAGCAGTGCAGGACAGACTTTGTCACTCTTGGCAGAGAAATACTGACATTAAACCCCTTTGCGTTCAAGAAGAGTTTCCCAGAGTTAAGCAAGATTGTACAAATCTGGGTAAAATCTTTGTAGCCAAAATAATTTTAAAAAGCAGAAGTCTTATCCCAAAAAGGAATTAAATACTTGGTGTTGGATTTACATTTCCAGTGCGTCTCTGTGAGAAGATAAAGAAAAAATATTGAGCTGGATTAGCCAAAGACAAGAGTTATGGAGTTAGAGAGTTATGGTCAAGGGTTTCCCCTCTCTTCCCTCCCCACCAGTGTGGATGTTGTGCTTCTGAACAAGAACATCCATCCTGGGTTTAATGGGCTTGAACTAAAATATCTTAAATACACACCTCTAAGTGCCCCTTGCAGACTTGCCCATATTAAGGCCCTCGTGCCCAGGCCATAAATCACCTAATCAGTATGTTGTGGTGCACTAGTCTCAGGAGAATCTAATTTCACATCTGAGGTGCTGGGAGCTGGCTGCTGGCCAGAAAATTGAGATAGCATCCTTCATCAGGGCTTGATAAACGTTGCAAATGTGTGTGGCAGTGTTTGAGAAAGCAGAGTTAAGGGCTCTTTGTGTTCAGAAGAGGCTGCTTTTGTTGGGTTTTGCTTTGGAAATAAGAGCAGTGTTTTACACTCAGGACACAGACAGGAGTTGGAGTTTCAAGAAATTCATTTAGGAGGAAAGCTTAACAGAAGTAATTAAAGCCCAGCCTGACTAACCCTCAGAGGAAGGAACTTAATAGTCTGCAAATTACTTGAAGCTGATGCATGGCTCAGCATTTATTCATTCTCAGGAGCATTTCCTCATGCGTGTCAGTCTCTGGAAGTCTGTGTTACCAGTCACGGAGCCTGGGCTCCAAGAAGAAGATGGATGACAGAAATCCAGCACATTTGCAGGTGAATGCATTTCAGAGGGGATGAATGCTGCAAAAAGTGCCCCAAATGAGAAAGAACTGAGGTGCAATCATGTAATGGATTTCCCCAGGGGTAATGAGATGCAAGTATTGGAAAATATTGAGCATTTGGGGGTTTTAGATTTAGTTTGGACGAGATGCTTATAAAAAGAGACAAAGGGATATTCTTGTGCTACTGACCACATTGGAGAAATTAAATACTAACCAGCATAACAGGAATAGCTGTAGGATATGTCTGCTTTCTGCAGTGTGGGAATAGCTTGTGATTCTCTCAGATTCCATTCATCCCAGTGGGCTGCTGGGTGCTGGAGAAGGTTACATTCAGGCTGGGGTAAGGCACAGGTTCCTGTTGTGGTGTTCCCAAACTAACTACCAAGGGGGTTGGGATGGTCCTCCAGCTTCAGACAGCTTTTCATTGAGACTAGATGACTGGGGAAACTCTTGTGTTGCTGCAGTCCAAAGGATCATAACCAGCTTTTTGTGCCTTGAAATATCTGATGCTCCCTGGAGCTGAATCCTTTGGTTCAAACTTTCCTCGTCCTTTGTTCTACTCAGCTCTGAGCTGTTAGAGCAGGGAGAGCAGAGCAGGTCAGTGACATGGCCAGTACTCAGATGATCTAATGGATTTCTTCTGGTGGCTCAGGCTTGGCTCCCTGCCCCTCTCCAAATCCAATCCAGCTTGTCAATACACTAAGTAAAAGCTAGAAAGGAAAACAAGACAGATACTAATTGTGGCTGTCAAACATCTGTCGGTGCTGGACGTGGAGAGAGAGTGAACACAAGGCTGTTTCCATCAGCAGGTACTTGCTGCCAGTCCTCCAGTAAGCTGGAAATTCAGGATTAATTGCCCCGTGTTTATCTGCAACCAGACATTAAGTAAATTGAATTAACATTAGAATTGATTGTGTTGCCAGCTGAGGGGATGCAAGGCAGAAACTCTCCTGATACCGGCTCCAATTGAAATGGTGAAGGAGGAAGAAAAATCTGAGATAAATTAAGAGGAAGAAAGTGAATTGCCAAGTGTAAGCTCCTCTCACTGCTCCCACAGAGTATGAAGGACTCCAGGTGGAACACGGGCATCATTTGATCTTGGGTGTAGTCTTATTTTAGCTGTGTAGAGGAAAAACTCCCAAAGTGTGACTCCTAAAAGCAAAGGAGAGAGACATAGCTTGGACACTCTGCAATTATTCTTGAAGTGGAAAGAGATTAAACTGCTGAAAAACATTTTCACAGTTCTTTTTCTTTCTATATTTGGAAAACAAGACAAACCAAACCAACCAACCAACCAAAAATCCTACAAAACCTTAGGAAAAAATAATCTTGTAGGGAGGTTTTCTTGTCTCTGCTCAACCCCATGGCTTGGTGCTGAAAGCAAGAAATTATCTTGGCAGCTCCCACCCAGCCTCTGCATCCCAAGGGGCTCCATCCTTCCCTCCTGGTTCACGACAGAGGCTCCAAAGATGAAGACAAACCACCCACCTCCCTTTCTCACCATCTGTGCCTCAGCTCTTATGAAAGTGGAGGTGTCTCCTGCTACTTAAAGACCTGAGCAGCAAAAAATTAAGAGCAAAGTGTCAAAATAGCAGTAAGGCAGAAATTACTCCAAAATATCTTGATTTTCTAAAACATTTTGATTAAAAAAAATAATTCCCAGCACTGTTTTACTTTGCATTTCATCTGAATATATGAGCACAAATAGGGAATTTCATCCCCAATTCGTGACCAAGAAGGACATGAGAGCAATGACAAGGCACAAAAATCTTGTGTGATTTTGGGGAGATGAATTAATTTACCCTGCATTTGCTTTCCCCATCTGACAAAGAAGAGAACACTCTGTATGTAAATGTCATCACTGGCTGTAGATGCTCAAATCCTGACGTAGGGAGAGCCACAAAAGCTTCTGGATAGTTTGTGTCTTCAATTCAAGAAAAGAAACAAGGGTAGGAATGGATGGATATAAAGTTTGGGAAAAGACACAGACATTTTTACCCAGCTCATTCATACCCTGACTTCCAAAGGGTGACAGAAAATGGGTGTTCAAAAAGTTGCAACACTCAGGAAGTTCATCAAACCACAAAGACTGTCAATGCAAAGTAGGAATGTTGTATACAATGGGTAAGTAAAACCACTATAATAAATCTGTCACCTGATGAAATCCTCTGCTGAGGGCTGCAAACACTGAAGTATTTAAAGAAAAAAACAACAATACGAGGTGGTAAAATGACCAGCCCAGGATTCTTCAATAAAATGCTATAATAACAACGAAACAAGGGCAGAGAAGAAGACAAACTTTGTATGTAAGTGATCAGCCTCCATGGTTTATATAGGATGCAACAGCCACAAATTAAACTTATTTGACAAGAAATCCTACTTGCCAAAAGGAATTTTTTCTATTAAAGAGAAAATCTGTTTTGCTTCTCATGTGCAGCGACCAGGGGGAAGTTTAACTTGGATAAAGCTGAAGAAGAGAAACAGTAAAATAGATCTGATAAGCCTTAAAAAAAGGTGATAGGCAAGACAGGCCCTTCTCTAGAGCCTTCCATCCATCACCAAGTGGATTTAATGCTTGTTTAAGGCTCTACCTTGAACACTGAGGTGGTGCTGCCCATTGCACAACTGAATGAAGCATCTAATCATAAAGATTAAAAGTCATAGAGCTTATATCTGCACCCAGACTGGGGTTAAGCTTCACCCAGGCCTCAACAAAGACCCAGCACCTGCTGGAAGAAGGTTACTGGTAGAGGAGGAATCCTGTTTGTTAAACCTTTTATTGACAAGGACTTGATGGGAACATCATCCCAGCTTCCAGCATCTTCCCTGGTGCAGGATCATCCCCAGTGGATTCCAGTGTCCCTGTGGGCTATCTCAGCTCCTCCCAGGAGCTGGAAGCTCACGAGATGCAACCTCACCCAAGGGCAGCACTGAGGCACCTGGGGAAGTGGAAGCTCCAGTTGCTACCATCTGAGTCTGGCTCTTTCTTTCCCCCATGCTGGTTTTCCGAAGGCCATAACCCACCTGCAGAGGGAGGCTGAAGGACAGGAGCTGAGCAGGCTGCTGAGATATAAACCAGAAATCTGGTGAGCAGCAGGACTAACCCTGCTCCCTTGTCCATTTACAGCAGCTGCAATCTCAGCTAATGCACTGCTGGCTGCTTTTAGAGGTGGGAGGTTTGCACACTTTAGGGGGTACATTGCTCCAAAGAATTTTCATTTTAAATTGACCAGCCTGAGTCATGGTTTGAAATGTGACATTAGAAGCACCAATATAACCATCTCTACCAAATTTTCTCTCCCAGTCTCTCTGTGCAGGGCATTTTTGATTCCCTGAAGCAGACAGAAAATAAAGTGGTGAAACTCGAGCTGCAGAAATGAGGTTTTGTTTCAAGGATCAAAACAAAACCTCACCAGAAATTGATATGACTTTCCACCTTAACACCAGGAAGCAAAGAAGTAAATAAGGAGTAAATAAATGCTTCCTAAATGTTAGTCTTAAAAATCACAGTCTCATAACAACTTCAAAAATGGAAATGAAACTTGTTGGTCACAGGAATACAGCTTTTTTTTCAGTAAATATCTGGGTTTTGCTGTGGAGTGAGAGGGAAGATATCAAAGCTTCTTTCTCAGTGCTGTTATCAACTCACAGTCGAGGCTTTGCAGAACACAGTGTGCCAGCAGAACAGGCAGAATACTCCCCAGGGCCAGGAACTCAGTATTGGTAGAGCATTTCAGAAGAGGGACTTGAAATATTTTAAGCACAGGACATTATAGCTGACAAAAACCAACCTGTGTAATGTTGTTCTTCATAGAGCAAGATGTGTAAAGTGCCAGGAAGAATCCAAGAAGACGTATCCTACCTATTAACCAAACACTTGCTAGGAGTAGTAAGCCTGCTAATGAGACAGGCTCTCCCCAGCACCAAAGCAAATTCGACTGTGGAGGTTAATCATGAGGCTCTTATGTGCCACACATCAGCACGTGAGCATGGAGATGGGTTTTAATATTTAATCATTATTATTATGTTTGCTCCTGCTTCTCATTAAAAGCAAAGCAATACATTGAAGTGAATTTGTCTGCAGACTTAATTTCCTAACAGGACTAAAGGCTGCAAGTTATTTGCATTAGAAAACAGCTAAAGTGCCAGCAGAGGCCATGGCAAAGAATAGATGCAGAAAACACAGCCTCAACCGTGTGTGAAAACCTTCCTGGACTGAAACAAGAGGGGGGGGGGGGAAATAAAATGCTGCAAGCCTTTCTGAATCAACAGTTTCTAAAAAACTGTTTGTATCACCGGAATATTGTTCCTTCAGCTCTGAGTGTTTCTCAGATAACACAAAGGAAACACTTGTTTAGGGCTGTATCAGATGCCAGATGCTATTGCTTCTACACTCCACATCTTTGTGCTGGAGAGCACTTGTAAGTCAAAGATCATTTTCCTACTCTTTTCCTTGGAGAGAACAACAAGTTCTGGAGTTGAATCCTAAAATGAGCATTATATTATCAAATACTTCATTTTTACCAAACTGCCTCTATTATCCCCTCCAATCTTGCAACAAGTCCCCAGGCGTGTAAATATTTGTCATTAGACCTCCAGAGCTTTCCATTTAATGAGGCTTCCCTCCTTATTTAATAAAGGCTGTTCTATTAAATGATTTACCTGTGTTTACACCCACATAATGAGGAATCTGGCAGAAAACCAAACAGTTTTGCAGGCTTGAGGTGCTGGTTGCTGCTCCCATTAACAACTACAAAAGGAATAATGAATCATTAGGTAAATCACCTCCTCTCTGTGCTTTCCAGTCACAACAGTACAACAAAAAACCACTCATGGAGGTCACAAAGTGACTTCAGCAGCTCCAGTCCTCTTCCCACAGAACATATTCCTGGAAGTGCCAGCACCAGTGCAATAACCATTTCAGGTTTGGAGCACCTCAGCTGCACTGAGCTGTTTAGAGGACATTTATGCAGGAGATTTTTGTTTTGGACAGCTGAACTCTGAAGAATTCTGGTGAACTTTGTTTAGAAGACAGCTGGAAAGGGTTACATGCTACCTACTAACTAATCATGGTGGTCTGCTCGTTGCACTGGTAGAAGACAAGAAGTTTTCATTGAAAAGCTGGTTTTCTGCTTTTCTGGTATTCTGGCCTCCATGTGGTCCTCTCACTGCTTGAGGGTGGCCATGGAATGCAGAGCATTTTTACAGAAGTGCTGCCCAAGGAGCAGGTGCATAAGGCAGAACATGATGAGAATTCAGGGAAAGACCTTCCTCTGAGCCGCAGGTCTGCACATCACAGGTCTGAGTCTGGTTCTCAATATGCAACCCCTCACATTTCTCCTAACACAAGGTTAACAGAAGGAGGTCACATTCTGAAGAAGATGTGCTGCTTGGACATCACCTCATTGAAAACAAAGCACCTTCATTAAATGAAAATGCATGTAATTACATTTAATTGTAGACTATCAGAGAACAAATCTATGGAACCAATTTGAAACACAACACAGAGAAGTACACTGCTTTGAAACAGGAAAACATGTACACTTGCAAACATCTTCCCACAACTATTCTGCAGTTAACCATTGGTCACCTCAAATGGTTTTCCTGTTTCATCCCTTTGATGAAACCCAGCAAGGTCTTAAGAAGGTTTTGCTTTGCAGCTGGAATCTTGCCATTTTCCTCATGACTTCAATAGGATGGGGAAATTATCTTCAAATGTCAGTTGAGTCTGTTGGAGACACTTACAGGATGCCAGTTCAAAACCAGAAAACAGCAGGATGTGGGCAAAATTATTTTATTGAATTATTCATCTTTCAAACCCACAGTGCCCAAAAACCTGACAGAATCAGAGCTCCAGGACCATTCCTGTGTGCTCAGGACCAATTATGCTGCTGGAGAGTGACGCATGGAGGACAGAAGGAGGAGGGACAGGGATGGTGGGAATGATGGCATGTGACACCAACATGCCTCTCTAACCAGGTTCTGGAAGGTCACAGAACCCTTCACCAGCAATGAACCGAGTGAGAAACAGGTAGAACACCTAGAGGTGTGTCCCCTCACTGGTTTTAACAATTGGTTAAAAGAAAAAAGAATGAAGTCCTTCTGATGGAAAATGAGCTTCTCATCAAAAACTGCATTGTCAGAAATACTGGCTGAAACCACCAGATGCTGCTGGTACAAAGTGGTGTGTGTGGCATTTTGCCACGTAAAGGTTAAGACCAGTGATTCTTCTCCAGTGCTGGGGAAATGGTGCTTGGAGGCTGGCAGAGAGTTATAGATGGGTTTGCTCAGAGAGGAGTAAGCTCTGTGGAAGGATACATATTTTGATCAGCAGGACAGGACAAAAATTTAGACCTTAACAACAGTTTGTCTGCCAGATCTAGGGCTGAAGGAGCAATGAGTTTGGTGCATGGCTGGTGAGAACAGCTGATTCGAAAGTCATGGAAAGAAAAACAAAGTTTTCTTCCCCAACCAAGTTGGAAATAGCAGAGTAATGATCGCTCGAGGTAGCAGTGAGCAAGCCCTTGGCCTGTGATTTCTCCTCCAATAGGGCTCCCAGGAGGCAGAGAGTTCTGTTGGAGCATCACCAAGGTGGGGAGGAATCCCAGGCTGCTCAGCAGTGACCAACTGGTGAGATCTTCATGCATCTCCGGCAGGGGTGATTCCACAATTGGACAACAGGTGGGTCTGTAATTACAGCCCATTTGAGAGATTTTTAATGCACTGAATTGAAAGGCATTGATTTTTCTTCCTCATAAGGAGAATAACAAAGAGAAGAAAACCTCACTGTGATTCCCACTGCCTGGTTTTCTGCAGCATGTTCTGCAGGAAAAGTGAAAACATTCAGCTTCAGCCAGCCCAGTGGAATGTAAGGGAATGGAGCAACTATGTCCCAGTTAGAAGCTGTGCTGAGGAATATTTTCTGTGAGCTTGGAAAGTGTTTGAGCTGAATGCAAACCAATCATTGAGGGGGGGAAAAAAAGAAAAAAGTAAAAAAGAAAAAGAGGGGAAAAAAAAGCCCCTGCTGTATGTGGAGTTCTTGGGAGAAGCAGAGATTGGAAACCCAACCCCACAGCCATGGCCAGGGCTGACGGGGTGGACGTGTGACAGAAATCTGGAGCCAGTGTGGTCTGAAGCTTTGAACAGTGAACAGCAGAAAATGGATCCATTTATTTCTATGGTAACATGAATAACTCAGGGCTACACTAGAGCCCAAATCTCAGCTGGATTTGAAAACTCCAAGTGATGAGCAACCACTCTCATCCAGCAAGCTCGATGATTTTCTTTCAAGGTAATATAGCAGAGCTCTTCCTTCCCTGATCACTTCTTTTTTTTCCCTCAAAACTGACAATCTTAAAAAAAAAGTTCAAAATCTGAAGAGAAAATTTTCCTGTAACCTTCATGTAGGATCTGAGTCTTGGGAGCCACAACTCGACCCAGTGACAGCCAGTGTTGTAGTATGCTGGGATAGGCATCTTCACACCATGGTCATCCTGCACTTGGGGACTCTTGTGTGGAAGGGGCATGTTTCCCCGCCCCAGCTGGCAGTTCAACCAAGAACATACTCTTTGCCAGTGCCTCTGACTCCCATTTTTTAAAAGAAAGATTTTCACCACTTAGGAAGATTTTGAAGCACTAAGGAGTCAATTTCCAGCCTGGCAAAGCCATGCAGATTCACCTGCTTTTCAGTAGAGTGTTTTTGTGCAGAAGACTCCTGGCACACCACTGTTGTGTGCTCGTCCCCCACACATCTCACCTGCTGCACACACTTCTGTGCCCACGCTTGGGTGCCAGGAGTTGTTTTTCCTCCCATGTTTATTCTGGAGGTGGTGTAAGTGATCTTTGGTCTCTGAGCAGGGGCATTAGCCATTGAAAGCATGATAACCAGCAGTGTCCTCTGCCAGCCTTAGTGTTCCCTTCATTCAGCCCCAGAATGGAGCGTCACTCTTGTCTGGAGTGGGTAAGGAATTCAACAAGCCTGGAGAGCTTTTGAAAATCCTGTCTCCATCACAGCACAGATCCTGGTAAAAATGCTCTTGTCAAGGTGTTTATTTAGAAGAAGAATGCTGTTTTCTGCAGGGAAATTTAGGGACCGCTGTGTTTTCTCAGCAACTTCTTTAATGTAACAACTGATAATAAAATGCTAATAAAATATACGAGGGAAATTCACTAAATTAGATTCAAGCTGGTATTCACAGTGGGACTATTGTATCCCATTTTGCTTGCAGAGAAGACAATCAAAATCTCCTCTTCTCTGTTTATCATCCCAACTCTATTTTTATCAGATGACTCTCCCCATTGTCATGGCAAAAGCAGACTGGAGTCTTAGTTCAATTTAGCAATACATGACCATAAATACATCAACAGATTGAATTAGAAAGTGACATGCCAAAAGCAGCTTCTCTTTTTTTTTCTGTGCATTCACACATCTGACTCAATCATAGATCTCTAATTGAAAAGCCTCAGCCCTGGATTAAGATCATATACATTATTATGAAACATGACACCTCGTGCATGCTGATGAGGACAAGGCAGGGGCTGAGGAGCCCTGGGCTCAGTTCACCACCCAGCTCTGACCACCCCCTGCGGTGAAGCAAAGGGCCTTTGGTGACCCTGGTGTGGGTGTTTAGATATGTAAGAGCAGAGGGAGGGGGGCTGTGGATTGTTTTTGTTCACCTGTTGCATTCAAAGGGTGAAATATTTCAGCCTCTTCCTGCCCAGCAGGTGAAGTCAATGGGAGATTAGGAGGGAGTAAAGCAAAGCCCCAGGCCAGCCTGCCAGCTTGGATCCCGAGCCCTGCATCTTCCTTCTAGCTAGTAATTTTAGGGCTTGATTTGTAGCCAGCTGGAGTAAAACGTGCCCCCCCAAAAAATGGGATTTTGGCTCCCGTTTGCCGTGGAGGGGCAGGATGCTGAGAGCCACCCTATCACTTCCATTATGCTCACCAGGGACAGGAGAGTAAAACGTGCTGGAGATGCCGGTCCCGTCTCATCGCCCCGGAGCGCGCCCGCGGGGCTGCGCGGCCCGGGCAGGAGCAGCGGGTCCCTGCGCTGGGGAGGGGGCTCCCTCCGCGTCAGCCTGCGGGAGCCTTTAAAAGGAGTTCTCAGAGCTGGCAGGGAGCTAGACCGGAGGAAGCCATGCAGGTCTCCTGTGGCAGCCCTCGCTCTGCTCCGCGGGCACACAGCGGGTGCTCCCAGCCCCTCCCCGGAGCCGCCGCTCTCCGCGCAAGGCGCAGCCTCCGCACCCGTGCCTGGAGTGGGGGTCCGGGGGGCACAGCGAGACGACAGAGCCAGGTAAGGGCATCCCTAAGCGTGGGGAGAGGGGCACGGGGTGCCGGGGGAGCGGGGTGCGGAGCAGAGACCTGCCGTCTGCGGCACCGACGGCTCCAACTTTCTGCAGAGCCGGTGGCCCCAGGCTGGCCCCCCCCCCCGGGCTGAGGCCCCCTCCCCTGTCCCTGCTCCGCCCCCCTTCCCACCGGAGGCCTGACCCGGAGGGAGCCCCGTCCCTCCCTCCCGGGGGAGCGGCCGCCGTCCCCGCCCGCCGCCGGAGCGAAGCGGCGGATCGCGGGGTGCGCTCCCCGGGAAGGGGGGGCTGCAGCCGGAGCAGCCGCAGGCCCGAGGGGGGAAAGCAGGTTTCATGCCTCTACCCGACGGAGAGGAATCCCTGGAGCTGCAGGTAATCATTGTCGGAGGAAAAGGGAACAGCGTGAGGGCTTGGAGGAGCCTAAAGGGATGGGGAGGGAAGAGACGGGAGGGATGGGACTGGGCAGGCGGGGCGCTTTGCAAGGAGCACCCCGGTTCTTGGGGCTCCCTAGGATGAAGGAGGCACTCGGTCCCCTCTGCCGCACCCCCCCTGAGTTTGCCCTTCTTCGGGGGCTTCTGCGGAGGAGCCCCGTCCTGGCCGGGGGGGTGGCTGAGATAGGAGCCTGGGGCGGGCCGGGGATGCGGGGTTCGAGGCGGGACAATCCTTCGCCTCGCTTTGAAGCTTGAAACGGGGAGCGAGGCACCCGCGGAAGGGATGCGCGTGCACGACCCGACCCGCCAGCCGCTCGGCAAGGCTTAAGCCCCATCGGGACCCAAAAAGGTGGCAGAGCCCTGAATGCTCTGCAGGATGGGGCACAGCAAGCCGGGGGGGGGCATCATTCTTCCTTCTGTTAAGACACGGGAGGGAAGAGCAGGAGGTCGGGATGTGCTTCAGGTGGTCAGCGAGATGGTCAAGGTCAAAGCTAAGTCTTGGGAGTCACCATCGCTCTGGGCTGGGAGCAGCCCCGTGTGTCCCTGTGCCTCGCTGGGTCACTGCAGCTCCCAGCATCCGCAGGGCCGGGCACGGCTTGTTCCCTGTGCCCTGACTTCTGCACTGAAGAGCAGGGAAAGAAAACCTGACTCAGAGGAGTTGAACTTGCAGGCTTGCACTGGGGTAGACTAGAGATTTTTTATAGTTCTGTGGGGAAGGGGAAATGCAGGTCACACCAGGCAGGCAGTACTTAGGGTGCTGGGATCAGTCTGTTAGTCTTTGTTCAGGGAATCCCAGCTCCTTGGGGCAGCCTGGTACTAGAGCTTGGTGGCTGAAGTGAATCTGATCTGCACCTGGGGAGCTTCAGAGACCTTGCACCTCGACTGTTGGTGGGAAAGGATCCCCAGAGGTCCTCTCCTGGAGCTGCTCCACTTCATGCAGCAAGAGAACCTGTTACTGAGCTTGGTCTGACTGGTGGACTCTGTCCTGGAAGGAATCTGAGCTGAAAGGATCTGAAGCTGCTTCAGCTCTTTCACAGCCTGTAGTTAAATACTCCTCAGCTGAATTGTCTTTGAAGCTGTTACATTGCTGAAATCAATTGATGTTAATGGATTGCAGAGGAGAGAGGGGAAAAAAAGAAACATTTTGGTAACCTCCCTGGTTGCAGCGATGCAGGGGTTGGAGTCTAGCCCCAGCCACATCTGCCCAGGTGTGAGCACAGAGTTGGGGGCTTCCATCCACATTTTCCTCTGGCTGAAGTTGCTTAAATTAACTGATCTGGGAGCCAAATCAGAAGCATGTGATTTACAGGACTGGTGTGACAGGACCACCTCAGCCAAAGTGAGTAACTTGAGAGCGTAACAGAGCCTGTGTTTGAGTAAAAAAGTACTTAATAGATATTTGGCAAAAGAGAAAGTGTTTTATGGGCTGTTTGTTTGTAAACTAAAAATGGGAACAGGTCCTCAGGTTACATCTCTGCAGAGGGCTCTGGGAAACACTGCTGGCCTGGGAAGGGTGATAACGAAGTGTTGCCAACTTGAAAACAGAGTTTCTAAAGATTTTGATAGTGCTAGAGGTGGCAAGATGTTATTTAATTTTGACTTCAGTTGGTCACTGTTAATACCAATATAACCAGTTAAAACAGAAGCAAAATTTAGTGCAAGAACATTGGTTTGTCTTCTGTAGAGGAAAATCAATTTTGCAGTGAGAAACACACCCTGAGAAATACCAAATGGCAGATTGAACAAGGAGAAAGTTCCCATCCAAGCTGAATCCTTTTGCTTTTTTGCCCCCAGTGATGGAATAGGCATGGGAGGGGGGGAAAACCAATAATTTTGTGTATGAACTGGTGAGATTTCTGTGCTCTTAGGGAGCTACTGCTTTAGTACAAGAACATTGCAACCATAAGAAGTTGAAGTAGGTTTTGGCATGATGCTGCATTTCCCTCCTCCTCATCAGAGCCCTGCCTGGGTGTTTGTGTTAGTTCAGAGTCCTCTGTCAGGTCACACCAGCTTCCACACTCCCCACCTCCCTCCCACCCCTTTCCACCAGTTCTCCACATGCAGCAGCTCACGTGGCCTCTGCCTCCTCCATCCACACCAACACAAAGCTTGAGGCCCCTTAGGCTGTACCTGGGGAAGCAGGTGATGAACATTCACCCCCAAATTTGCTACAGGTCCAGGAGAGTTTTAATTTTCTTCATTTCAGCAAGTTGCTGCACTTACCCATCACAGCCAACTCCACGGGATTGGGGGGAGGAGAAGGGGGGCAAAGGTGACATTCTGCTGCTATTGGATACTTCTTGGATGCTTCTCCAGGTGATTTACTTTTTTTCCCATTACTACCAAGAATACTTCTTTTAAAAACTTATTTTTTGGATTACCTTTTTGTCTCCTCCTGCTAGTTATTCTGCACCTGAAAGCAGTAATTTGCAGTTCTGTTGCTGTAATTCTCATCACAATAATTTTGTTTGATGCTGCACAAGAGAGAGCTATGACTCCAGTGGTAAACAGGCAGTGAGATCAAACCTTGATTCCTAAAATTGGGTTTCTTTATGCAATTTCTTCTTGGTCCCAGCCATACCCAGCTTTGACTCTGATGCAAGGCACTTCATAGTTATTATTGCTTTACTATTGTAACCACAGCCAGGAGGAATTTCAACTTTGAGCTGCCAAGACAGCTTTAAGGTTTGTTCTTCCTTATGTTGTGATGATGCTTCAGTCACAAAGGGCTGCTCTGTGCTGTTTGG
Source organism: Apus apus (assembly GCF_020740795.1). Lineage (NCBI taxonomy): Eukaryota > Metazoa > Chordata > Aves > Apodiformes > Apodidae > Apus > Apus apus. Next base: position 2,073,280 of record NC_067295.1, read on the forward strand.
TGGATACCTGCTCTTGTGCCCAGCAAAAGCATGTTAGGATACCTGCTAGAGAAGTTTCCACAAAGGCTAAATACCTTCTTCTGGGTGGAATGGTCTGTACCAGAACATCTCTGCTATTTCTTCTCTCCATTTTTTCAGGCAGGGACACAGGCAGTCAGAGGTGTTCAGCTGCAGTGGGTGCCTATTGTGTTTCAGGGTACTTGCTCTGTGAAAGGAGAACTTGGAATTACACTAGTGATTACTCTGATCTGTGTTCTTAGCTCCCTAGCTTGTCCCTTTTGGTTTGTGTGTTTTAAGCAGAAAGTCCAGAATTTATGGAGTGTACCAATGTGAGGTCTTGGAGATCAGACACTAAAGGGAAAAAAAAAATCTGAACACCAGGAAGTCCCCTAGAGGTGTTTTTTTTTGACTGATCCTTTAATTAAGAATACCAGATTGAGTGTATAAGATTATCAGTCAGCATGCCTTAATTAGATTTAGTTGTCTTTTGTTGAGGTTCATGGTCATCAACTGCTGTAGTGGCAATATTAGTTCAGGTAAAATTGTGCTGGTGAGGGACAATCTGTCAGCTGGAGAGAGGGAAACAGAGGGGGTATCTGTGCTCACCAAAGCCTGCCAGCAAAACGTGCTTTTGCAGCCATTCAGGTTTTGTTGCTGTTGCCAGAACAGACCCCAAACCACCAGTGGCTATGAGGCAAAGGGATGAGGTTTCAGGGGCTCAGTGGATAAAGAAGTGGATGGGGACTCTGGAGATCTGGGCTCAGTTTTCAGATCTCAGATGACTTTAAATACATCTCATCCCCAGCCAGTGCACAGGAAGCATTCAGATGATGTGAGGTCCTTGCTGGTGCTGCCAACCAGTTGGCTGTCACCAAATGAAGTCATTAAAGACTTTGTGTGAGAGCCTCTCAGCAAAAGCATTGCCTTCTGAGCCTACCTGCTATGAAAGGGAAAATTCATAAATGGAACAAAAAGAAGGGAGAGTAAAGGTTAATGTTACACAAAACCAAGAGCCCAAAATACTAAAGAAGCAGTCAGACAAACTGGTGAAGCATCATTGGCTCCTGAGGAAGGCAGGAGACCATCACAGCTACTTTTGAGGGAGGCTGGAAAAGCTGTCTTCCTCCGTGGAGAACACACAAAGGTTGCATCACCCATTTTTATTTTTTTTTTTAGTGTTCTTTCCATCAAAGATATCAGCTGGGTCACACAGCATCTGGCTTGCAAGAAAGTGTGTTCTTCCAGAGGCCAGAACCCTCACAGCTTAAGTGTGGGGCTGCTTTGGCTTCTCCTAGATTTCCCCTATAAATAATCTGAGTTTTAATACAACTCTACAATTTAAAATTAGTGTCAGAGCAGAATTAAAAAGTCTGTTCTTATGGGCCAGAACTGGAATTTGCTATTTCTTATCTCTTGTCCCTCTCTCACTTCCATCTTCAAGCCAGCATTTGTTTGGGCTTTGGCAGCTCTCTCAGCTTTCCCATCGCAGCCACCCTGGCTTTCTGCTTTCTCTGGTACATCTCCTCCCAACCCCAGAGTTATATGCGAGACACCTACTTTCCATCTGCATAGTTCCAAATCAGAATAACATATTTATGATTACTGCTGGTAGCTGGAGGGACTTCTGCTCTCACCCACTGCAGTTTTCTCACCCAAAGAGAAGGCACAGCAACCAGCCCGTGGAGGTGTTTGCGTTCCTCTTGGAGACAAGAAGCCTTTTACATGCTTACAGGATAGAGGATTTTGCTTGTGCTTGACAGGCATGGGTGTCATGTGGGCTGGGTGGTTTTGAATCCACATTTTTCCCCCCAGATTATTATGGAAATTAAACTATCAGGTTGATGGGAACAAAAGTTGCTGGGCATGTTCTGCTTGAGCACCTTCATCACTGTCTGCTGGCCAGACCTAGGAGAGATCTTGGGCCAGATCCCTTTTTGGAATCTCTGCTCTTTTATAGCAGATGCTTTGAAGTCTTTCTAGCAGAAAGCTTTATAAATACTGACTTAGACCCTGTTCAGACAGAGAATGAAGAAGTATTAATGTGAGTCAAGCACGCCACAGAAAACGTGTTGGACATTTTCAGCCTTTTTCAGTTGTCTAACAAAACCTATTTTATCAGCAAATCTGTTCAGCTGTTTGTGTCCTGAAGCTGCCTGCTGCAGTTTGGAGTTCTGGCAGAAGAAAGATGTTCCTTAGACATAAAGCACATTTCAAGGTGAGAGGAGAGGGATTCAGACACACTGAAGAGAAGCGCAGTCTCAAGAGCTGGCAAAGGAACAGCTTGTTCCTTTCCATTGTGATTTTCAGCTGTGTGAGTGTGGCCTGACCCCAGGGAGGGGTGTGCTCAGTTATGGGCCTTTCCAGCTTGGAGTTAATGGGTTTTTTTCCTTTCCTAGAATTCTGTTGGATGTTATGGAGGGTTTTATTTCCCCTCCTACACAGCTGCTGATGCTCCCTGGGGGTTCTCGATTGGTTCTGCCAGGCAGTAAGTGGCATTTGAAAATATCAAGCTGAGACTGTTTCTCTCTAAACAGGGAGACCTGTGAAACAGCCCAGCTTCCGATGGGAAGAGCCGGGAACTGTCTGTGGTGCTGGACTGGGAAACTACCCCGAGCTGGTACTGGAAGGAGAGAGGACTGGTTCAGTCTCTGAGCCTCTCCAGGCACCTTCCACCAAGTGACAGCAGAATTGCATCAAATCAGGTTGAAAACTCTTATCACTAGTGCCAGGGCTCTGCTTTCAGTCTGATTGGTGTCTGCTGTGCTGTCAGTTTTTTAAATATTATCTTTTGACATTTTCTGTATAGGTTTTTAGACTGCAAGCTCAGGGGAAAGGTGGGTTCTGGATTTGTGTATTTTTGTGCAAGTTGGGAAGAAGGACATGTGTGTACAGCAGATTATGGGAGTGAGACAGGCCAAGGGAGAGGTTTGCTTGCCACATGGCACAGGAAGTAAGCAAAAATTAACATTGCTCATCAGCAGAGGAAGGACTGGCCTTGTGGCCAGCAGGCTCTGCACCCAAGCAGCCCATGTGCCAGGGCACTCAGAGCCCTTTGCTGCAGGAAAGCTTCTGCCTGGGAAGTGAGATGCCCCATCACCCTCTGTCCTCTCTCTGGTGTCTTCTGGCAGGATGCATGCTGAGTTACTGCTTCCCATCTTCACACTTACATCCAGCCCTGACCCCATCCCATGGAATCTGTGAAAATTAAACAGATACCACCAGCTACTGGGATGAGCACTTGACTGCTCTCACTGTGTGGTTTCTTTGTTCAGGCATAATTCCAGCACAAATTCTGACTAAAGACAGAAATGAAATGATGTGTAAAACTCAGTCTACTTTGAGTTTGCTCTTTCTTTCTCTCTCTCCTTCTCTTCTTGATTTTTTTATTTATTTTTTTTTTTTCCTTTCTAGGAACAAGATGCCCATGAAGTTTAATCTCTCTTAGCCTTAAAAGAAAAACTGAGGACTAAAAGTTATGGATCCTTTATACTTTTCCAACACATTTAGCCCAGAAGTTAGCTCCAGCAATGTGAATTCCTCACTGCTGACTAGTGTGACAGAGAATGGGACACTCTCAGAGCAGCCCTCGTTCAAATACATCCACAAAGTCCTGATCCCCATCTGTTACCTCCTGGTATGTGCTGTTGGACTCAGTGGCAACACGTTGGTCATTTATGTGGTTTTGCGCTATGCCAAGATGAAAACTGTCACCAACATATACATCTTGAACTTGGCTGTTGCTGATGTGCTCTTCATGCTGGGCCTGCCATTCCTGGCCACCCAAAATGCCATCTCCTATTGGCCTTTTGGCTCCTTTTTGTGCAGGCTGGTGATGACTGTAGATGGTATTAACCAATTCACTAGTATTTTCTGTTTGACTGTGATGAGCTTGGACCGATACCTGGCTGTGGTTCATCCCATCAAATCAACCAAGTGGAGACGTCCCAGGGTGGCCAAGCTCATCAGCGTGACTGTCTGGACATTCTCATTCTTGGTGGTGCTTCCAGTCATCATCTTTTCAGATGTGCAGGAAGACTTTCACACCTGCAACATGAACTGGCCAGAGCCTGTCAACATCTGGTCAGCAGCATTCATCATTTACACGTCAGTCCTTGGGTTTTTTGGTCCTTTGTTGGTGATCTGTCTCTGCTACTTGCTGATTGTGATTAAAGTCAAGTCTTCAGGGATCCGAGTTGGGTCTACGAGGCGCAGGAGATCAGAGAGAAAGGTGACCAGGATGGTGGTGATCATTGTGGTGGTCTTTGTGTTTTGCTGGCTTCCATTTTACATGATGAACATTGTCAATTTGATATTCATCCTGCCAGAAGACCCTGTGTTGGTAGGAGTGTACTTCTTTGTGGTGGTCCTGTCCTATGCAAACAGCTGTGCCAACCCCATTCTTTATGGATTCCTTTCTGACAACTTCAAGCAGAGTTTTCAGAAAGTCCTGTGCCTCCGAAGGGGCAATGGTGTAGAGGATGGTGACCCCATTGAACACAGGCAGGAGAACAGCAGCCGCTTGCAGGAATCCATGTTAACCCAGAGAAATATTGAATTCAATGGGCATATGCAGACCAGCAAGGTCTAAGGGCATGGTTTGGGACTGCAAAGCTCTTGTAGACCTTGGGGACTTAAAGGAGAGATGTATTCATAGCAAAGCGAAAAGCTAAGACCCACAAGCTCAAATAAAGGTACATAAATGTCTCTTCACTCCCCTTCCTTTCCCAGCTAAAAGTGTTATGGGTTGCACTGGGCTGTGATGGTGCTTTGGCCCTTATGGTGTTTCAGCTGCCTCAGGCGTGTGCTGCCACTTTCTGTGCCTGGAGACCTGATCTACTGGTGCACACTGCTGGTTTCCTACTGCTCTGGTGATGGAAAGCAACACTAAACCTGTTTTAACTACCTTGCTCAGCTGAGTTTATGGCTGTTTTGCACTGTTTGGATCAGCTCAAAGCAGAAAACAACTCAGATAACATCTTTGGAAGTCTTCAAGAGGATCTTTTCAAAGAAAACCATGATTTTTTTTGAAGAGGAAGTTTCACACAAAAAAAAGGCCACAGCACAGATCTTGACATTATGTAGGAGCCATGGCTATAATGTGCTGTGGAGTTCATTTACATTGTTTTACTGTCATTAACCCATATAAGAGATTTGTAGTATTGGAGAATCTTTCCAACAAAATAAGAAAGAATAAAAACAAGACTAGGTAAAAATTGCTGGAAGGATTCACTGTGTTCATGGTACTTTCACGTTTTAAGGCAAACTGCATATAAAATGTAATGTAACCACTTTATTATTATATAAGTGATGATGATTGTGAAGTCCTGGAAAAGCTGTTGTGTATATTTATTGGCTCTGAGTGTAAGTATGGACATGAATATAAACTGCATTTTCAGAAATTAAAACAAGTTCAATCCCCTCCTGACTATCCATTTCATAGCTCTGCCAGGCACTGCCAAAAAAATACAGATGAGTCTCTGATGCTTGAATCATCATAGACACAGCACAGGTGTTATGGCAGGGCAAGTACAGGGACTCTGTCCTGCTCTAGCACCAAAAGGAAGGTCACTGTGCCTCGTGGTGTTCAGGAGCTCAGTAGATCCATGGAGATCCAACAGCTGAAGTGGGACCATACAGCAGGATGAGGGGAGCAAGGAACAGACTCAAACCTGATTTCTGCCTCTTGTCTGATCCAAGCTGCTTGCACAGTTGAGTGAGGACCCTTCATAAACCCAAAGGAAGAAAGCAAATTAGATGTATTTTTCTCTTGTTATCCAGGCACAAATGATTTATTCTCTTTAGAAATTACTGTCTACCACCACTGCCACCCAAGCAGGTCAAACAGTTTTGTAAATAAATGTGTTTGTATAGAACAGCCAGTGGGGCAGGGGATAAAATAGGACAGGGCATCTCAGCTGTCCTTCCAATCTTGGTGACCTTCTGTAGCATCTCTAAGGAACATGGCTGAGCCCAGCAGCAAACATCAGCCTGGTGTTTGTACAAGCAGGGCAGATCACTGAAATAACTGTAAACAGGGTGTGGTGCTGAGATGGTTCCCCCCCTAAAGTGCAACCCAGAGAAGCGTGGACATGAGTGATTAATGTGAGAGGCCCCATGTTGAAATTACTGCAGGTTTTGCAGGATGTATCCAGGTCCTGGTCCCTGCTTTGGGCCATTAGTAGGCATGTCCAGGCTTCTCACAGGAGCAGGCTGGAGCCCACCTTCCCTAGCCCTGTGCTACACCATGGCTGTTAATTCAAACTCACAGCACAACCAGGTTCACATTCATTAATTCAGTTATGCAATATCTATTATTTCCAGAATTATCAGGCTGTTCCAGGCATAAATCAACTCTCTTATCAGTTCTTGAGACACATGGAATAATTAGTGCAGGCCTTTATGTCATCTCTGCCAATTCCATCTGCCCCCAGTTGATTAGCCAGAAGTTCTTCTCCCGTGACAAAATCAGAAAAACCCATTTTAGTTCACAGATCATTTTGCAAGCAGCCGTAATAATTAATGCTCTCACAGAGGGAGGGTGCCCCACGTACACAGCACTGGGAGCCAGCTCTGCAGAACACAGGGATGCATAATTCAAATCAAAGTGTGCTGCTGAGAACATCTGTGCCATCGTCCATCGCTGGCCTGATCCTCTGGAGCAGCTGAGTTCTCAAGCACAGGGAAAATGAGCAGAATGAAGCGACCAGGGGGTTGTTCACACTCACAGCAAAGCTGAGCAATGCTGGTTGCTCTCACCAGCTGCTTGCTATAATAGTATTTGCTGTGGAAGTGGCAAGAAACAGTTATGAGCAGAAAATATTTGAAATGCCAGGGTAAGATTTAGGAATTTGCCTCTGAGGCTGAGAGGTTCTGCCCAAACCACTTCAACCCTTGGGCACCAGTTTCTGTAGCTGTAAAACTGGGAAGAATGGTGCTGATCTCTGTCAGGGTTGAAAGTCAGCACCCAAAAAAGAACTTTTATACTTTGCTGTCTCCTACCCAGGTGCTTGGAGCTCCATAAAACTCCAACCTGGCAGTCCTGGAGAGTGACGATGTATTGGGAAGAGAGGGGAAAGGAGTAATCCCTGCCCTCCTAAGGCTGCCTGGCAGAAGGGCTGCTTGAGTGTCTCAGTCTCAAAAAATAAAACCACATTGCTAGAATAAGTCTCACACCTCAAGACTGAGCATTGTAACAAGAAGCAGATGGAAGAATAAACTACAAAAACCAAAGAAAATAAAACACCTCCTTGGTGCATTAGTTAAGAAGACAGAAGAGCTGAGAAATACTCACATGACCAACACTTGAGTAAAAACTGGCAGTGTTGGAATAGTGATAATTTCTGGGTAACATCTCATTTTCTCTTCAGGGAAAAAGCTAATACTCATTTCAAACCTCTCTGAGCACGGGAGGGAGCTGAAGAGGGGTGATTAATGAAGATTCAGAGTTTTATGCCTCTGTCATGTTAATCTGGTGTGATATCAGGACACAACAGTGTAACATTAACCTGGTGTATTAGGGAGACTTTGTTTTCCTTTCCATGATGACTTCATAACATGCTGGAAAGAAAAAACAGCTGTGTTTCATGCCAACATGCTTTATAAACATGAATATTGTCCTAACAACAGCATCAGCTCTTACCACAGAGGAAGAGCTTTAGTGCAAACTATAAGCTCTTTGTGCACCCAGCAAAATTTCTTAGTCCTTTTCTCTGACTCTGAGTCAGGTCAGCATGTACTGGGTGGAATTACTATGGACTAATAATCTGCTGTGCTCCTCAGGCTCCTGCTGCAGAGATTGGCTTCACTTTCCTCCGTTAAAACATTCTGAACCAAGTGCACAACTAAATAGTCTTTTTAAAAAAAGTCATCCAGCTCTTATTTATGATGCTAACTCCTAGGTTTCTCATCAGGAATAAAACCCCTGCCCAAGTCCAACTGGCCAGGCTGTTTTCTCAGCCCTCAGCCCATTTCCCAAGTGACAGCACTGTCCCCTTGGGGACACAGTGGCTTCAGCCCCCTGGGACATAAGGGCTGCTTCACCAGCATGTCCAAGCTACCCCTGAACTCAATGCCAGGTCAAGATTGAGCAGAAGTGGAACAAATCAGAGCTGATTTCAGTGTGAGATCAAATTTGCAGTCCACAAGGAAGCACAATGTCCTGCTAATCACCCAGTACTTTATAATGGCCCATTTGATGCTCTGACCACCAGTGAAAGACACAAAAGATACTGACAACCACTATCCATCTGCTGATCAAGCCAGGGATCCTCTTTCCCTTGATTTAAAAGGGAATTGGTTTTGATAAAACACTCAAGATTAAGTCCTTCCAAGAAAGAATGACACCAGAATGCAGAAAAGCCTCACAAGTGTCTGAATTTACTTTTGATTCCTCTTCTAACTTACAGCAGAGAAGCTCCTATTAATTTTCATTAAAAAACCCAACAACAAGCAAACAAAACCCAAAACAAATTTAGAAATACATGCAGAATGTACCCACATGACTGAAAAAAAAAAAAAAAGAAGACAGAAACAAGCTTTCCATTATGCTAATGGCTAATTTGTTTTCTGATTTAAAAAAATCAAACCTGCTTTTATTTACTAAGAGGAGAGTAATGCTCACGCTCCAGCAATTGGATAAACGTGCATTTCAGAAGGAATTTTTGTTTTGTAAACACATTTAATTTAATGCAATATATTCCCATAAAAACAGGGAACTAAAGAGGAAGGGATGACTGTCTTGTCAGGCGCTTTCTGTGAAGAGAAGATGGGCTTGTGCTTAAGGTGGCAGCTGAGACCCACAGGCCTTGACTCAGTTCCTAATTATAACCTTACCACTTGGTTGGCTGTGAGGCAGGCTCTGATTCCCACATTTTTCTGCCTGTAAAACTAACCCAGGTTTTCCTTTCTCACACTTGTCCTATGTGGCAGAGGGACTGGAATGTCCCAGCACCAAGTGCATGTTCAGTGCTGGCACCACTGAATTGGCATCAATTTTGTCCATGTCTTGCAGGAATAGTCACTTCTTATGAAAAGGATCAAGTTCTGGCACATTGATTTTGTGTCTCTGTGACCTAAGTCTCCTTTCCCTTATTCAGGTGGGAGTTTTGCTGGTAAAACCTGTGCTAGCTGGTCAGTCAGGTGGCTTTTGTTGACACTGCATCTCCAGAAAGTTTGCAGCTGGGTCTGGGCACCAGAAGCCTGGGTGTCATTACTCCTGCCAAGAGGGACCACTTGGAAAGAAAATTCCAGGGCAACTCTTTTGGGACAAAGAGGATTGAATAGATGACACAGACTGAGCCTTGATGGACCATTCAACATGCTAATGAACCATCCATCTGTGGCACAAGGGTGATGATGTAAAGCTGTGCCAACCAATGCTCCATGAACATTTTATCCTCAATTTATGGAAAGAATGCTCGTAACTTGTACTCAGTAACAGAAAAGGAGGAATGAAATCTGGGTAAAGCCTTGGGAAGTCACATCTCTGAAGCACATGAAGGAGCATTTTAGCATACAGCAAGAAACAGGAGCTTTGATAACCTGAATGCTGAAATCGGAATGGAACCCAGGCTGCTGTGTCCTTCTGCAGCCAAATCTGCCCTTGATATTTGCTCCCTCTTATCTGTTGTGTTTATCACACTCAACCTTGTCCACAATTTCCCTCCCTATCTCTGAGCCACCAACATATTTCCTGCCCTGCAAGCAGAGCTACGTGAGCAGGGTGATGCTCTGCTTCCCGTGGCCAGACCTTTCATTCAGACCTCCTCAAAAGCCCTGCACTGGTCTGAATTAAAATAAAAAATATAAAGTAATACTTCTTTCTCCTCCCCCCTGCAAATCACCAGGATAGCCAGGCACTTTTAGCTTTTTGCAATAGGTTTTGTATCCGACACCAATGCAGGTGTTTTGAGATCTGCTGTCACCCTGTCTGTCTTGAACAAGATAATTCCCACCAATGAGGACATAACACCAAAGACCTTCAGAGGGTGAAGTATAAATCTGCATCTGCCAGGTCATACTGCTGATTAATTTCAAGGCACAGTCAGTGGAAGGATTCTGCCAGTGCTTCAAAACCAACCTTACCTAAATGGTATTGGCTGAGTTCATTCTCTGCTGGTTGCTAATGACTGGCAAATAGATGACTGACTGGGCTGTGAAAATGCAGAAAGGATTGCAAAGTGTCAGTGTGATCTATGAGAAACATGTCATTCCTGTTGCTAAAAAGGCAGGGAACTGTTTTTGCCAAATCCTCTTTATGCACATTAAAAAATTAGGCATGCTCATCGTTTGCATTAGAGCAGAGTTTCTGGTTAAATAGATTCTGAAGGTTTTCAGCTGGGCTGACTCATCTTCCTCCCAAGCCTGGCAGGACCCTTGGCCACCCATACCTGTCTCAAGCTGAGCCACATTGGAGTGTCCCTGCCCAGCCCAAAGGCATTTACATACAGCCCCTCTTCTCTTCAGCCTTTTGCTGCACTGTCAGCTAGATTTATGCTCTCAAGGATGATGAGAAGGGGCATGTTATTAATCATGAAATCCATCATCTACCCCGAGGACCTGATGGAAGAGGTCCCACAGAGATGCTAACACTGCACTTGCCAACTCCTGAGATTGCTCCCAGGAGGCCAGCAGATTTGCCTTGGCAGGCTGGCCAAGCACAGGCCTGTGCAGTGGTGCCTGCACTCAGCACACCTGCCCCAGGCAACAGCAGAAGGACAGGGATCTCCTGCTGGGACCTCAGCCCCGTGGCCGCTTGGGCCACCTGCAGCTGCTGAGAAGTTGGCCCTGGTCCCACCTCACCTGCCTTGTTCCTGCTGGCAGTGGGTCTGCAGCTCCGGGCTGCTGCAGCAGCTCTGGGGAGCCCTCCTTACCCCCCTCAGCCCAAAGCAAACACAGCCTGATCTTCTGACAGGACCGGGCAGGACAAGCAGGGGTCCCTCTGGCACAGCAACGCACCCGCTACCAGGAGACCAACTCATTCTTGCATTACCTTCATGGTGGAAACTGTCTGCCCTGCTTTGATTCACTCTCAGCCCTGTTTCCTCTGGTCCCCAGTCAACATTAATCTTAATTATGTCTCAGTTAACAAGCCTCTAAGAGTTTATTAAACAGGCTTTTGTGTTCTTTAATTGAAAACCTCAGCACAGAGCGTCTCAGCGTTGCTTTGACAAATTGCTCCCAGAGGTTGGCGGAAGGGAGAGGGGACAGGGACATCCTTTCTAACGCCACCGCATGGCCCACCAGCTACTGCAGCATCTGCAGGTGATGGGGAGAGCTGGGGCACTGGTATCAAGTACAATGTTTCTCTTGGGAGGACAGTTTCAGGTTTCTGAACACACACAGATTCCCGCAACCCCTAAATGTCTCTGAAAAAGAGGAGCTGGACTGCCAGGGACCATGCATGGGTTGGGGGGCACTTTGTATCTCTATAAACATGTCCCAGTCCCTGTAGCTCTTGGCAGGAGCAATAACGTCCAGCAGGGAGCTGAAGTATTGCTTCTAGAGACAGGAGATTTCCTCTTGATTGCACTTGCTTTCCTTTTCCTTCAGGTCTGACCCACAGGCATTCCCACACCTTGTCCCAGCTCCATCATCTCTCCTGCAACTTTGGCTTTTATTCCTCTATTCTCATCAACCTTGGATCTACCTACTACAACAATTTGCGAAAGAGGTTGGTCTGAAAAGGCACCATTTGGGGTCCTGGTTTTGAACCGGGGCCAGACCTACCCTGCTTCTACTCCCATCACCCCTGGGTCAGGATTGGGACCACAGTTGCTGGAAAATAGATGTCCTGGTGAGAAGTCTGCCTGCCAACATTTTCGCTGATAATATTGCAATGCATCATATTAAATGAGCAAATTTAGGAAAGCTTTCAATGCATCAGTTTTCAGATAGGGCAGCCAGGTGACCTTTCCAACAAACAACTGTCTGAGGAGCTCAGTTTCATAATGAACACCCCAGCTGTGGTTAGAGGAGGAAGCACCAGGGGCACCTGCAGCCAAGAACACACATAGGGTCTGCTTACCACCCTCGGGGAGAATCCAGCCCCTGGGTCAGTCCAGTTGGGCTCTGAGGTGTCATCTCCTCAGCATGGCCCAGATAAAGCTGTTCAGAGTCAATTTGACAGCTTTTATCTGGCCCTTTTTTTTTCAGGGAGCTGCTCTGCTCCTCACAGGTCTCCTACACGGCTCCTGCAGAGCTGCAGACCATGTCCCCCCACAACATGGTGCCATTTCCCCATGGATCCTCTCCTCATCCCAGGAAGACTTTTCTCAGACTTGACTTGTGCCTTCAAAAGCTCCATTTGCTCTTTCTCCAAAGCCTCCACCCTCCTCTAAGGGAGTTGTGGGTTTCCCCAGCAGCTTGGCAGTGGATTTTGGAGGAGCCAGGCAAGCTGACAGCATCTCTGAACGCATTTTATCAAAACATGTCATGCTTTGACAAAGACTGACAAAATCAGATGAAAATCTGTCCTCCCAGCCAGGCCTTCCCAGAAAGCAAGAGACAGGCATGACACTCCCCAGTGCAGTTATTTTTTTTTTTACACATTTCAAATCCAGTCACTGAGGGACTGACTGACACTTTTAATACTTCGCCAGACAATTCTTTACATTAAAACTTCCTATTCATCTTTAAATACGGATTTCTTGGCCAACACTTTAATTCATTAAAGTATTACACATCTTAGCTCTGACAACAAAAACCCACATGCACGTGAAGGTCAAGGAAACCCTGTCCTGTGCCCATCTGACCTTTTCCAACCTCGGTTGCAAAATATTTTTTCTTGTTGCCATTTCTGTTTCTGCCCCCAGTTATGGATATTGATTGAGATTCATGCAGACCTCTCAATAAACAGACTTCCAACTGCTGGATGCTGAACTGCTTGCCTGAAGCATGTGAGCAAAATCCAAACAAGCAAGAGCTGGGATCAAAGAGCACCTTTCTTAAGAAAGTCACTCTTTATTCCAATAGAACTGGATGTAAGTGTGGGGGTAAAGTCACATATTCAGTGCCTACTTTTTGCTCCTTCTCTCCTTGAGTTGCAGTTAAATGTAGTTTAACTTTCCAAATCCATATTGTTTGTATGTGCCTTAATGCAAACCTCCCTGGGACTACCCTAGCCCTAAGAAAACACCTGTTAAAACCAGACCTCTGTTCCCTGAGGCTCTGAGAGCTGCTGGCCCTGGGTTATCACTGAGATCCAACCATTTCCTGGGGCATGTGGTCCTGGCACAGCCTTGACACAGGCAGCAGCATCCTTAAAAACTGCCAGGTCATGTTTCTGGCATGTGCAAAGAGTGCCTGTCCCCTGCTCCTGCTCACTGCCCATTACCTTCTGCAGCCAGAAAGAAAGCAAAAATTGCTCTTTTTATAATTCTGTGCTGTGTTCCAAGAACAGCTCATCCAGCTTCACCATCTCGGTTACCTGAGATAGCTGGTCACCTCAACCTGCACCTTGTTTTCATGCCACATTTATTCCTGCACATTTTTGTGCTGTTTCAATAACTCCATCTAAATCCAGCCTTGTTGCTATGAGATGGATGATGCTCTGGGGTTTCTGTGTTCTCTCTCTTTCCTGCTGTAATCTCGTAACAGTTAATCCTCTGTATCTCTTCATCATTCCCTGAAAAGCCACTAAAGGTGACAGCTTTCTCTACTTGCTCTCTTACCGTCTATATCTTGAGCCTTTAAGCTCTCAGTCCAGGTTTCTGACCTCGAGCACTGAGTTGTCCCAAACATCAGCTGTGTCCTGTTCCCTTAGCCTACTCTCTGTTTCCTGGGATGAACCATCAGAGTTGCTGTAGTGTTTTAATTTTTTGCAATGTGGGTCATGGAAAGCAACAACCTTTCAAAGAAGTGGGTGCTTCTGGGGACATACAGTCCTGTCCTCTGGTGACCCAACAGGCCCTCATGCTGCAAAAGTACCCACAGCTCAGCCAGACGTACCCACAGCACAGCCCGGGCCCTGCAGCTCAACGGTGGGCTGGGAACATCCCTCAGGAGAAGTGTATCACCATACCTCTTCATGGAGTCAGGCTGTCCCTCTGCCAGGCAACCTTAGGTGCAGACTGGGGATCTGGGTGTTGTATTCCTTGTGCAAGAGAAGAGTGTTTGGATGGGAGGTCCAGGGTGCAGCCATCATTGTTCCAGAGCATGTGCCATCAGCTTCCCCATCTTGAAACTCCAGAGGAGGATTTTGGGCTTCCTCTCCCAGTGCTCCAGGGGCAAGTCCCACCACGTCTTTCTGTGGAGAACCTGGAGGGGAAGAAAAAATAAATTTCCTCTCAAGTTTTCAATTAACTGACTTTCTCCTGGCTTTTCCCAGTACAACATTCTAGTGCTTTCTTGAAACTTGAACTAAAGGTGTGTTGTGTCACTGCCTAGAAGTGCCTAGCATGCCCAGAGAGTACAAACAGAACCTGGGTGGAGGTGGGGATTACAAAAAAAAAAGGTTAGATGGGGCTTGGAGCAACCTGGTCTGGTGGGAGGTGTCCCTGCCCACCCAGGGAGGTTGGAACTAGGTGATCTTTAAGGTCCCTTTCCAACCCAAATATTCTGTGATTCTATGACTCTATGAAGGGCTCTTAGCAACACCATGTAGGTCTAAGGCTTCAGGAGTCCAGGTCCATTATTCCAGTCCACCATTTCTCCAGCAGGCAGCTCCTTCCAGTCTGTGCTTGGTCAGGACATGTAACCCATGAACTTACAGCCCTCACAAAACAACAAGGAACTTTTTTACTCAAATTAATAACATGACACATTGCACAGGCTCTTCCCACCACCTGAGGTTGGGGCACAAGTCACGGTCACCACTGACCCTTGGGGCTGCAGCAGCTCCTGCACAAGAGGAGGGACCGCGGCACAGCACCCCAGCTCCTCTGCAGAACCAGCAGAACAAAGGCAGGGAGCAGAAATGGCAGAGCTGTGGCACGTCACAAGGAGAAATGCTGGCTCTGAAGGGACGTGATGACAGCAGCTCCCATGGGCAGGGCCAATTAATTGTGCAGCTTCCAGAATTCGTTCTGCTTTCCCATTTGCGCCGCTCGGGAGCCTCACACCACAGCCTGGGCTCGCTTGCTGCAGCCACACGTGTGAAGCCAGTCCCATATGCCAGGTGATAGACAGAGGTCTGGTGGGCCTCCCAGCCCAGCCTTGCAAATATTTTCATTTCTGGCATGCATGTGCCTGGCTATTCCAGGCAGCAAAGACTCATTTACATCGAATAAATTCACCTCACCAGATTGTATTCGGATTTCTCCAACACCCGTGAAAGCTCATGTGGGGGAAATGCAACTAGATCTGCTTTCCCACCTGCTGTAGCCCTGATGTGAATGTGGAGCTGAGCTGGAACATGCAGACCAAGCCAAGCAATGTGAGCAGGGCCTTTCTGCACCCCTGAACTGGGCAGGTTTATTGGCAGGGAAACATCAACCCTGCCTTCCACTCTGGGGTCCTTGTCCAGGTTCTACAATGCCAGTAGCCAGAGTGACAGATACCAGCTAAAACCAGCCTGAATTTAGCCTCAAATCACTTCAGGCAGTTCATTTAGGTGAAATTCACTGCTGTGCAAGAGAACAGAGTGAAGTCTATGAACCACTTATGTCTCACAACAAGGGACCTGGTGCTGGCTGGCTGCATGGGGGTGGGTTCCAGCCTTGGTGAATCCCTTGAGAAATTTTCCAGTAGGGTATTAAGACACCTCCATTATTGTTCAGCGAGCAAAGAACATTTGTAATTTCCACAAAGCACAAAAAGAGAACGTGTGAAATGGAATTGTATGAAAAGCCCATACATGAAGCTGTTTGTCTTCCCCCCCCCTCCTTTTTCCAACCATTCTACTTCCCCAGCCCTTTAAAGGAACAAAGTGAAAGCTGAAGCTGGTCCTAATCACTTCATTAAAATGCTGAAAAATTTCAAAGCTGAGCATATCCTGCCCATCAAGATGAAAAAACCCCACAATAATATCTAGAGTTTTGATGATGCATCACCAGCTCCCTGATTCACTCTGGGACTGGGGAGATCTTAGCTTGAGGATGATTGTAATAAATCAATACAAGTAACTGAAATGCTGATAGGACACAGAGCTGAGATGTTTAATTTAGCTGTGGCTTGGGGAGTGTCTGTGTCACCCAGGGCCTTGCTGGACTCTGGGTGCTGTGGTAGCATCCCAGAGGGTGCTGCTGGTCCAGGGACGGGCAGAGAACCCCTATTTCATGCAACACTTCTGAACAAGTACTAGCTATTTTATTCTTAATGTGACCAAAACAGAAAAACAAGGTGCAGGTTCTGCATAATTTAGTGAAGAATTGCTCCAAACTGATTTCTGGTTTGTGGCCAGCTGGACTCAGCTGAGTGGGAGGGAGGGTGAATTACACTGTCAGTGCTCTGCTTTGAACACATTTTTTTGGTGTGTTTTCCCCAAAAAATCAGTATAGCCTTCTTTTGTGTCAATTCCATCATTTTAGCTGGGATATTTTGCCCTGTTTGGCTGCCTCACAGATCTGAGGTTTAATAGAGATAAAGAATAAAACTCGTGGGTGCTGCAAAATTCTCAGGAGCATAAGCTCCACGGTGAGGAGCACAGCAGGAGCTCACATACACAGCCTTTCACTGATGTTTTTCCAGTCAAACTGAATTTCAGAGGGAAACGAAAGCACAAATTTGTGGCAGATGACAATTTAGCAAATGTCATTTCCAGGGAGTAACAATCACAGCAAGCTCAAAAAGCCTGAAAAAATCTCTTCCTGCAGCACAAAGCTAGGAAAATACCACTTTGCTCCGTGGCTTGACGTGTTCTATCACACCTGAAACTCCCCAAGGGTCTTTTGCAAGTTGTTCTTTGCATCAGAACCAACAGCACAAGCCACTTTGCACCAAAAGTGATGCTGGATGTAATCTAGGTACAAACATGGACACATAAACAAACTCCTTGTACTCAGCACCTGCCTGATGCTGCAGCCCAGTAACTGAATTTTTATCACTGGGATACAGACACCGCAGATGAGAGTGGCAGACCCCTAAAATCTGGCAGACATTGTTAAATTCCCTGGATGCAACCTCATGTCTGGACCTGCCATCCGAGATCTCCAGAGCAGTGTGGGGTTTACACCTCACTGCCTTTTCAATCAAAGGGAGAGTCAAAATTCTACCTGGAAAAGGGGTGAAAAGCACAGATAAAGGAACAGAGGGAAGAAGATATTGTGGGGTAATTGATTTGGATTCTTCCTTGCTTGGAAACAGGGGGATGTGCTACCCTGGGCAGGAGCAGGCAGCCCAGCATTTTACAGTAACAAAAGAGCAAACCCAGTGGCAATTCCTGTGTTTCCTGCACCAGGAGTTTCACTGCTTAAATGGCTTTTTAGTGGCAAGGGCAGGAGGAGAACCTCCACTTGCTCACGCTGTGGTTGGAGCCAGCAAAAAGGTGTCTGCTCCCCCCACCACTGAGGGAGGAAGCAATGTCTGTGCAAGCTGGCTTTAATGCAATTTTCCCTGGGGAAAAAAAAAAAAAAGGACCTGCAAATAGCATTAGGTTGTCATGTCCAATGGATGGCAGCAATTGTTGGGGTGCCCAGATCCTCTGCAGCAGCTTTTGGCTGGAGATGCTGCCAAGAAAACATGCACTGCTTCGGGAGAAGGGAAGAGAAGGCTCCAGCAGAGCAGCACTGGGTGGGCTCCAGCAGCTCATCCTCCCCGTGCGCCAGTCCCTGAGGGGGCAGAGGGCACAGAGATCTGCCCTGTGCAAATCCAGAGCTGCAAGGACATGAGTAACCAGCTCTGAGCTCTTCCCACATCACCATCAGTCCTGCCTCACTGTAGTCACACAGCACATGAACTTTTTTGCTCTGGGACTGAAGACCTGGTTAGGCAGAAAACATCTAAAACCCTAACCAAATGAGGCAAAGAAAAGGGGCCAAGGAGCCAGGTAGGGTGAACTGGCAGGGAGAACACCCAGGTCTGCAGTTTCCAGGTGCTGCTGCTTGGACCTTTGCCACCAGGGAAAATGAGGGGGCAGGAGGAAGAGCAGCATCACCAAGGTTGGGCAGGGCCAGCCCTGGAGCAAGGACAGGGAACCAGCCTGTCCCACCTCTCCCTGAGCAGCTCATGGGGGAGGCTGGGGGCTCCCAGCCTGTCCTGGGGCACTCCTTGCTGCTCAGTCTGGAGACACAGCCCTTGGGAAAGACCCTTCCCGAGCAGGGAGGGGAAGCAGCCAATGTCAGCACAGCTCTTTCAGGCCAAAGTCTCCAGCCTTTTAGCCATGTATTGCTCCCTGGCCTCTAAGTGGTTTCTATTTGTTTTAACACTTTCCTATTCTATCTGTTACATTTTATATGCTACTTTGAATCTTTTTTAGAGCATAGGTTCTTGCTAGAATCATTAAATCCCATTCAACTCACCCCAATGCAACCCATTAGCTTTATTTGTTGCCTGGTTTCCTTATCTGCTTTGATATTATCTGCCTGTTCCTGTTGTAAAAGAAAAGTTTCCTCATGGAGAGGAAGAAAGCAGTTTGCCAAAGGCAGAGGTTCCTTCTGTTCTTACCCTGACCACAGAGAAGGATGCTTCCAGAAGGTCTAAATGGAAACCTCAGAAAGCAAGAGGGACTAAAGCCCCAAACCGGGCTGCGAGAAGATGGGGTTGCAGGATGTGTTGGGTGCCCCTGCTGCCATAGGTTGGAATATCCTGGTGATGGAGGGAGGTCAGCAAGGACAAGCAGAGCAGACAGGATCTAGCGAGGGGCAGCATGGGCAGATATTTGCTATATTATCTAATTTAGGGACCAAGCACCCAAGGTGCTGCATGCTTGCAGCTCATCCACACCACAGATGTTCCAGATGTGCTGGGGAAGAGTTTTTCAGGTTTTAGTTTTCGTGTGGTGGTTGCTTTTCAGACCTGAAGAGAGGTTTCAAGAGGATAAGAATGAAACTTCCAGAAGCATCCAGCACATCTACAAGAGCCACCTGCTCAGTGGCCAGGCAGCCTTGTAACTGCTGCTGGGGAGGAGGGTGTTTGATGACAGGTCCCGCTCTGAGTATTTACAGGCAGGAAAAAAGCCACACAAAGAGCTGGAGTTTAAGGGAATTTATTATTGGGAGTGAAAGCTGGCAGAAGAGGGATTTTGCCACTCTTTTTTTGACTGGGAAAAGCATGACCCTCCCTAGCTCACAGCCCTTACTGGGCTTAAGATCAGCCAGCAGAGAGCTGTGGTTACAGCAGTTAGTAAAAGCAGTGACTTGTTTGTGCAGGCTGGTCTCAAATCAAGGCACGGAGCTGTCTTGGAAGAGCACAGTTGGAAGGCTGAGCACAGAGCAAGAGTTCAGGCTTCACAACCCTGACCCTGGCTCAGAGAGCTGTTGGGAGCAGGGAGCAACAGCAGGAGAGAGCACAGGAGCCAGATTGCTTTAGTGGGTAGCTCTGGGGACACTCAGGAGACAGTGTCAGTCCTTCCAGGTCCTCTTCTCACCTGGCTTTGACTGCTCATTACCACCACAGGGGTGCAAGCAAGGCAATTAACTGTGCCTCAGATTCACTGCTGAACCTACCACAAGATGAGGAGCTCACCTTCACCTGCTGCTGTGTCTGGAGAATTACAAGGTGCTATAAGAAGGGTTCCTGTAAAGAAGATGATTTTTCCTTTGCTTGCAGCTCACCAGAACAGTCTCAGAGAGTCTCAGAGAGTCAATGAACTGCTTCAGAAGTTTAATCAACTTGGAGGAGGCAAAGAGTACAGAGCAGGAGCAAGTACACAGGAACAGAATAATTAGGAGAGAAAACTGGGAGCACACCGAGGTTTTTGCTTCCTTGATGCCCTTTGGCACCAAGGGCACTAAGCACCAGCCCCATCATCAGCTCTGCCAGGGAAAATGAGCTCTAATAGCACTGTAGGAGCTATTAACCCGACCAGTGTGTGTTTGTCACAGCCCTTTAACACCTCTTTCAAGAGAATATTTCTGAGCAGTTACAGCATGGCTTAAAGACTGCACAAAAAGGCACTAAATTCTCTAGGAGCAAGGTCTTCTGCTGGGTCAGTGAAGAAGTTCCAGGACCAGCAATAGGACTAGAGTATTTATAACAACACCCTCACACTGAGTACTGCTGCAACTCATCACAGGCAACAGAGAAGACATAAACACACTCAGAACACTATAAAATAAAATAGCACCTCCTCTAATACTCTATTAAATACTAAGTGAAAAATGCAATCATTTTTTCCCCAGCACCTCGCTCATTTGAATGACATGAGACTCACCTCTCCCAGCAAGCCCAAAAGGCACTATGGCCTTCACTGCTGCCTTATACAGTCCTCACCTGGTTCAGGCAGGCTCAGGTGGGCTCCAAGTAATTTGCTGCTTCTCCATATAAAGAGGTTTTCAAGCACCACTCCTAACTTCTGCTTCAGGAAAAAAAGAGAGGAGGGAAGGGGAAGGAAGGTCTATGCTGTTTTTCAGTTTCTTGGGAAGAGAGGGACTCTGTTATATGTCAAATATTTATTTCTGTGTTTGGGCTCAGAGAAGTTGTGTCTTTAGGTCAAGTCTGCAGTGCAAGGAGTTGTGTTTTTTTTTTCTCTCCTGTGTTATACCTGCAAGGGTAAGAACAGAGAAAATGAGTAAGGCCAAGTTGTAGAACAAATCTGCAGCTAAGGAAGGACCCTGCAGAAATCCTACAGGCAGAATGCCCTGCTTCATGTTGTGCAGTCATGCAGGGTAGGGAATGAGCACATTTGGAAAACATAAAATAGACTTAAGCAGAGGATTCAATGGGGCAGATAAATCCCCAGTAATTACTGAGCTGGGCTGCAGGATTTCTTATGTGTGGGTTTGTGATATTGGAAATTGCAGCTGGAGCAGATTTAAGGGCTATGAAAACCAGCCTGGCTCAGCTTCTTCAGAAGGGGATTTTTAGTGGGAACTATTTAATGTGGTTTTTTTCAGGCTTTCCTCAAGAAAGAAAAGAAGCTGAAATCTAAGTCTCCAGGAAGAGCAGGTTAAAGGGACACTGTGCAGCTCTGGGGTATGTTCCTCTGCTCCAAGCCAGAGTTGCCCTTATCACTCCTGGCAGATTCAGGGATGCTACTGAAGGCTCCCTGGGATGGAGAGCTTGTCTTTCTTGCTGCAGCTGCTTGTGGAGTCTGATTCTCCAGATTAAAGTGGTTTTTTTCCTTACATTGAACATAAATCTTGCCCTATCCCAGTGGACACTGGCAGATCATTTGTTTGGTCTCTGCCTTTCCTCTCCTCTTTGAGACAAGGACAGATGCTGTCTCAACACACTGTCTCCTTGTGAGCTGCTCTTCTGGGGCTTGGATGCCAAAGAACTAAAGGAGAGGATGTTAGGTGAGTTCATCTCCTGTTGCTGAAGTCTGGGCTACTAAGTGTAAATTTCATACAGGTTTGCAGTTAGAAAACAAAAGGTTTGTTGTCTTAAAGCCTGTTTTCATCTTCCTGTGCCAACCAAAAGATTTTTTTTGGGGGGTCGGTGCTTCTCGCCTGGTGTTTTCCATAATCTTTCTGCTGTAGCAGGTTCCAGTTCTCCATTTACAGCTCCTTGGGTATGATTTCCACAGGTTCCTTTGCTTCCCCTCTTTCTGGCCCAGCCCCAAGGACAGGTAAAGTCCTTTTGGCAAATTGGTTTATTGGGGCTTTATACCACGGAGGCTTCATCTCCCACCAGGATCCTGGGCTGAGAGGGACCTCCAGGAGATCTGATAGATCTTGATAAAATGCATCAGGGATTTATGGCAGTGGAGGCAGTTTTGTCACTTCTGTGTAAAATTGTCATCAAAGGAATTGGAAGAAAGATTCTGACAGATCCCTGATGAGTTATTTCCAAGCATGAAACACAAAGTGCCAATTTAGGGAAATAATTGGGGAAAACAAATACCAATTAAGGTTTTTTTTTCCTTTTAATTTAGATTTCAGCACTTAAACCTCCCACTTTCTTCTCTCCAAAAGAGAACTAAAAAAGCTGTTTTTAATATTTAGTTTCCAAGATACATATTGCTGGGGAAAAAAAAAGGGGATTTAAATGATGTTCCTATATGAGAGACCCTGGCAAGCTGCCTGTGTGTTGAAGAGCAGATCTCAAATATTTGTGTTTTGGCTCATTAAACTTCTCTAAACAAGGATGCTGGTCCCAGCCCTCAAAGTTGGAAAAAACTTATAGCTGCATTCAGAAGGTGGCAGTAGGAATGTCTTTGTACATTAAGACTTTTTTTAGATTTTTCACTTTTTTCCCCAAGGAGCTGGGCAGGTTGAGACTTCTAGGTGGTTGTTTTTTTCCTCTGTAAATGACAATTCTGAATAATGTATGCAACCCAATCACCTTTCATATTATTTGAAAGGTTATTCTGCACCTGAAGCCAGTGGGGCTTTAATGATTTACTTGCTTATGCCAGTGGCGTATCAGTCATGAGCACTTTGAGTGTGTCCTATTGCTCCAGTACCCAGCCTGTCTCTCCCTGCGTGTCTCAGTGTCATGGAGAGCTGCATCTATGCTGCAATAGATGGATGGATCTTTGCTGGCTTCCTGGTAGAAAGTAACTTTTCCAAAATCAGTTCTGGGTGTGTTTTTTTCCAGATCTGGATTAAGCACTGTCAGTAACTCCAGCTGGGAATGACAGTTTTAAGAGGACTGGATAGTTTTGATTTATTTTTTTTCTTTTTAATTTTAGTCAATGCAGGGAACTCCAGACTGGAATGAGCTGAAGCTGTGGTGAAACTGCTGGATGTGTCAGGAATGTCAGATAGCTCTGGAACCCCATTATCCTCCCACGGATAAAGCCTCCTCCACCACAGGCATCTCCTGAGGTCCCTCTGCCAGCAGTACCCTGCACCCTGAGCATGACTTCCTGCAGCTGCAACATCTGGGTCTGGCTGGGGAATGGGCTAGAAACAGGGACAAAGAAAGGGTGGAGAAAGGATTTTGGAGGGCTCCAATGGGGTACGTGGAGGGGAAAAATGGTCTGCAAAAGCCTTCACTGAGGCCAGAGCAGAGGGAAGGTTTCTGCTGGTGTGTGTGTGCTCAGGGCTGGCACCTCCCATCAGGGCTCTGGGCACCAAGGGATGTGCTGTAGATGAGCAATGCAGCCATTGGGGCTCTCACCAGCATCCTGATGGAAACAGAGGATGAGGAGGGTGGGAAGGAAATGCTGGGCAATGGGACCCAAGCAGCTGAGATAGCTGAGAGCAGGGGAGGACCTGCATAAAATACCTTTGAGAGTGGTTTGTTTCTAAGTATGCAAATTTCTCACGCATCCTCTTCAGGGTTGCAGGCTGTGATGGAAGCAGGAGCAGGGGTGATGCTTCCAGGCTTGTAAACCCATTTTCATCATTCATTTACTTTGCGGAGAGGCCACTTAAAAGATTCTGTCTTTGCAAAGGCTCTGAGATCTCAAAGATTTGGTATTTGTTTTACACAAGGGTCATTAACTTCTGTGTCTTCCCATCCTGATACATGATGATGGTTTTTTACTGCCCAGCAGGGATGGGAGCTGGTGCCAGTCTAGCTTCTGGAGTACTTTGGTACTTTTGGTAAAATTGCCACCTGAGACTGTCATATGTTCAGTCTAGTGCTTTTAGCCCTGTCCTATGAAAGAGAGCATGGAGAGAAGATAAACAAAGCCAGGGTGCTTGGAGCAATATCTTTATTTCAGCTACTTTTCCAAACAGCTGCGGGTAAGTCCAGCAGTGAAGCTTTTTCCTGGCAAGAAATTTTAATGTACCCATCACACAAATGGCTCTGGATGCAAACAAGAGGCTGGGGGGTGGGCAAGGAGGAACTGGGGAAAAGGATTTTTCTTGCTGCTGTGTGTACCTTGCCACTGGAAAGGAGGAAGAAAGAAAATAAATCCCCTAAAATATCTCTGCCTGCAGCAAAGCACCGTTTGTTTTATTTTTCTTTTTCTTTTTTTCCAGTTTTCTGCTTCCCAGAAATGAGGGTCCTGTAAGTTCATGATTTCCAGCCTTGAGCACAGCCGCAAATTCCAGCTCTGAAATCAGATCCTAAGGCAGGCCCCACAGTATTCCTTAAAATGGGAAATACATTCCCAGCCACGTTGGAGGTGCTGGTGTGAGAAGCATTGCCAGCAGCACGAAGTCTAGCAAAGGCAGAGCACGTGGCTCCAGCTCTACTGAAAGCCTTTTCCCTCTGAAAAAGCTTTGCCAGGTGGACACGCTGGTATTTAGCTGACTCCAGCATCGTGCTCTCTGCGGGGAATATTACACAAAATGGAGAAAAAATGTAAGTTAGGGTAAATGTACTGTGCAAAATATTGTTCTTAGCACCAGCTGGGTTCTTGCCTACCTGAATGGAGCAGAGCTGGGGCAGATGCTGGTGAGTGTGGGCTCTTACTGGCAACACTGCACGCTGCAAAGGTACCTGAGTATTGTTGTGGGAGTAAAAACATTTCGTAACTAGCACCCAGAGAACTGGTACCTGCAGGTGATCCTTAGATAGAATTAAAATGGTTTCTCTAAAGCAGAGCAAAGAAGTTAAATTTTTGCCACCAACTTGGCAAACTCTTTAGGGATGTTGCTGGGGGTCTACAGAGGGCAGCCGAACTGGGGTCTTCTGTATGTGTCTTCCCCAGGGCACATAAGGGCTGAAGCCTTCTTGGTACTTGGGTAGCTTCTATCACCTTGAAACAGTCCCCTCCATCCACACAGGTGTTCTTGGCATGGGCAGACAACCCTGTCAGCAGGCCAGGAGGCCTGTAACCCCTCCATGTGGGACTAGACATGCATTTCTAAGAGGGAAGTATCTACCAAAGCTTTGAGCCTAGAGCTGATGAAGGGCTACTCTACTGCTGGCTTGATTAAATGGCCGTTGAAGATGATGTAAACATCAGACTCCTCACTGTAGATGGCATTTTCTCTTTCCCGCTTGAACATCCTCACCCAGACCTCATCTCCTTCCTGCAGGTCCAGCATCAGGCTCTGGCTCTGCATGATGCTCCGGTCACTGGGCTGGGCATAGAGGATGGCCACCTCTTTCTCATTCTTCATCAAGTGCAGGTAGGTCTCCTTGAAGTTCCAGGTGTGGACATTGAGGCTAAAGTAGTAGATTCCTGCAACGTAGCAGAAGAACTTCCCCGAGAACATATTGAAGTGCTTGTAGAGGTTCACAAACTCAGTGTCAAAAGTGACGTGCTGGAAGTAGTCGGAGCTATGAAGGGGTTTTCTCCGACCCACCGAGAAAGCAGCATAGAGCTGCTTGCAGGAATGGCCTTGAGGGCCAGGCTGGCCTTTCTGTCCCTTCCGCCCATTAAAGCCACGTAGCCCTCTTTCTCCTGCTTTCCCAACTGTTCCAGGGTATCCTTTCTCTCCCATTTCACCCTTCTCACCTGCAAGCATAAAGGAAAACCTTGTCAAACAGAAGCCCACAATCCCCAAGCTGCAGCCACCTCCTGCTGGAGACAACCAGCAAAGCAGCTGCTAAACCATCATCTCCTCAGCACAGGTATCTGGAAGACGCTGGCACCTTCTCAGTTCTCAGAAGGGTGAAAATGCCAGGTGAGAGCTTGGCTCCATGGAACTTCTGGTGCCAATGTTCAACATCCAGTAGTAGAACTCTATGACCTGATCATGCTGTTTATGTGAACCCAGCCTTGATGAGCCCTTTGTGCAGAGGTTAGGGCAAGAAATGCTCCTGGTTTTGCAGAGGTCTGATTTGGGCCTGGGAGAGGTAATTGGTTTTCTCTGCTCTGCTTTTCCCTCTCCCAGGGCTCCTGGCCCATCTCCAGTTGGGATACACTTAGTTTTTGTTTGCCTGCCTTACTGAGACAGCAACGAGCACCAGAAGGAGGGCATGAGCCTCTTTCCCACTTTCTGAAGCTGCATTTAGTAATTCTGAACTAACATTTGTATCTGGCTTTTAGCGTGACCTAACATGAGCTTCCAGGGATTCTGCTTTTTGATGGATACGAGCCTTTTGCCAGCTCCTTACTTGTACCAATTTAGAGGCTGTGCCGTGTCACCTCTTGACCTTCTTTTGGGTGACATCAGCAGAGGAGTTCCTTGGTGTGGGGAGGAGCTCAGCGTGCAAAACGAAGGTGAGCAAGCAAGACAAAGGATGTCCTTACAGCAGTTGGCTTTACCCACCTTTGAGGATGGTGATATCTATAGTGGGCTGGACTTTGGGTACCGAGTAGGCAGGGTCACTGCTCATCCTCGTGTATCGTGAGGAGATGATGGAGACAGGCTGCTCCTGGGGCCCGCAGCAGCGCACGCACGAGAGGCGCCGCGGCTCCCGCCTCGGCAGCCCCTGCTCCAGGGTGGCACCCACGGGTGCAGTGGACACCAAGAGCAGGAGAAACACCAGAGCCATCTGGAGTAAGCAAAGGAACAGAAATGATTAACAGGGTGATTCCAGTCAGATGGGCCATCTGTCAGTGTCGCCACACAGTGTGTTTCTGCTGGTTAAATATTAGCTGATTGGTAGTGGCACCAGGAGACTCCAGGTGGGAAGGGTGCCCCACCAAGTACTGTTTACAAGCAACACAAAGGGCAACCCCTGCCTCCCATTACGGTTGAAATAGCTGGCAAGAGACATCAGGGAAACAGAAGAAATAAACCCAAAACCCAACCACAACCTGTGAGATCAGAAGCTAAGGCTGAGATGCCCAGAGCTGTCACAGCAGCTCTGCTCAGGGCACACTCACTGCCTGGCAAAAGGTCCTGGGGAAAAGGCACAATGTCTTCCTCTGACAGTGGTTTCTTGCCACCCTGAAAAATTCAAAATTAGAAGCAGAAAATGAAAATTGATTTAAATATAGAGCCTAAAGCTGTTTTATTTCCCTTGGGGTTTTGTTTGTTTGGTTTTTTCTCATTTGTTTTGTTTTGTTTTTAGGAAAAACCTGAAGGGAAATGAAACTATAAGAAATCAAAAGTATTTGTCCCTTTACATAGTTTCCTGCAGCCTCTTGCTGGCAACCTCTCTCCAAGGTGACTATGCCAAGAAGTTTGTGGCTTTGACCATATCCATTTGCTGCTCTTAGCACAAGTTCTGTGTATGGTTTGTATTTTTATTTTCCAATGTGCAGAATGGAAAAACAAATAGCTGCAAAAAAACAGAGTGAAATGGGATTCACAAACACCAGCTTTTGAGATCATTTATTGCATCTTCATCTGCCAGTAGCAAGCTCCAAAGGCCCTGAACACTGGGTGAAATAATGGAGACAAAGTGCTTCAGGTGGTGCAAAGGAGGAGAGTTTTCTCCAGCTCCCCATTGCCTTCCTTCTTGAGGAGACACTGGAGCTGGAGATGGGCAACTGCCTCCTACCAGGTGTAATTAATGTCATTCTCCTGATTGCAGTGGTGTTCCATATAGGACAGATTTTGGACTGATGCCTTTTTGGACCTTATCCAAAGCCCAATTAGTCCCATGGACTCTTGTTGACCTCAGGCTGGGAACAACTTTTCCAGCTCCTCTTCTACCAGATTTAATTCCTGGAATATCTGGGGAAAGTTGGAGCTAGATGCCATGGGTTTTGGGAATAACTCAGTGAACTCACAGGTCCCATCTGCCGAGGGAAGGAAGGAGCCTGGAGCTCTGCAAAGGCTTCACTGGGCACAAAATGAACAGTTGAGGAAATGGGGAGACAAAAGATCAGCACAGGGCAAGGTACTTGGATTCTCCTGGCCTTCTCAGGAGATGCTTTCTTCTAGTTCTTACCTGCCCCAAAAGAACTGTCATTCACACCTTTTACTGGGTGCAATCCCCCTCCCTGGAAGCCTGCTGAATACTTAGCAGCAACATAATAACTTCTTCTGACAGCAGTGAAAGTTCTTTCATGAAATCTCTCATAACTTGCAAAGATCTCTCTATTCATTATTGTACCTCATTTTAGGTACAAGCCTGAGGAGGGATTTGTACACCTTTTGTATCCACCTTCAGAGCCTGAATCCCATTTTCAATAAGTCCTTTTTAATTTTCGTGCTCTTCTTCAGCCATCTTTGTGCTTCTGAACAGGAATGCAATACTAGTCTAAACGGACAGCAGGTCATAAATAACCAGCTCATACGTGACCAGAACAGAAAGTTTGTACTGTGGAGATCATCTAGGGTTCACATAATGTTTCTGGAGTCTCCCCTGCTGGGATTATAGTTCATGTATATATACAATGGTTTAAAGAAGACCCCCCAAGAAGCCAGGCACCAGGAGACTCTTGCAGGGCAAGCTGAAATTGTCTCTGTTGATCTAGTTGAAAATGTCCCTGCTCACTGCAGGGGGGGTTGGACTAGATGAACTTTAAAGGTCCTTTCCAATCCCAACCATCCTGTGTTCACTCAGAGTCCTGGGCAACCAGGGCCAATATATCCTCTTTTGAACTAGAAGTTATTTAGCCCTTCTCAGGAGTGTGAGCAGTCAATAACTTCAGGATAAAGTATTAGATTACACTATCAAGACATTAAAACCAGAAGACATGAGTGCTCATAATACTTTTGTGAAGGAGAAAGAGCATTCATTAAATGTGGTAGTCATTATGGGTGGAATGAAAGGACTAATAAATATGAAGAAATTGCTTTACATTTTTATAGGTCATTCTTCTCCTCAAGATGAATGGCTTTCCTATTTTTAGAATTGACTTCAGGGGCAAAAATAGTCTGACAAATCAGTGCTCAGGTTGTGCACGTTGCACATTGCTCTAATCCAAGCACCCAGTGAAGAAATTGTGGCTACTTGCATGATTCATGAAGAACAATTTCTCAAGTTATTGGCTAGAAATTGCATTGGGGAAAAAAAAGAAAAGAAAAAGAAAAAAAGAAAAAAAGAAAAAAAAAAGAAGGAAATAAATGATTCAACTACCCAGTTGATTCAGGGCATCCTGGAGCTGACACCCCCACACCAGGTTTTCCTTCCAAAAATTAGAAGAGTCAGTTCATTAAAGTGACAGAAATGTGTGTTTAGTTACAGTATCTGTGATATGAAACTTTAATGATGACTATGAATAAACAGCTTTAGATTTCCAGTTTTCTCCTGACAGGAGAAGTGAAACAGGGAAGAGGAGGGGAGAAAGAAGCCTGAGAGGACTGCAAGCAGTGGGGGATGGATTCAGCAGGGATGACTACTGGAAGATACCCAGCACAAAATGGGAGATTGGGTGAAGAGTAACCTGAAACCAGAGAAATCAAATGTGCAATAGGAAAGGAAACAAATCAGGTAAAGATTTCCTTATACCAAAATCATGTTAACCTGGAGAAAAGAATGACTCCTTTGCTTGCAATAGATAATTTTAAGATAAATTGTTTGCTTGTCCCATGACACTTTCAAGCCTCTCCACTCCAAAGCCATGAAGCACAGCACAGCTTTTGCAAGTGGAACTGGGGTGAAACTCAACAACCAAGTTAGAACCTGATGATCTTGAAGGTCCCTTCCAACCTTAACCATTCTATGATTCTAATCAATGTGAATTTAATCTGATGCCGAGGAAGGAATTTTGCACATGGTAAATGGGCAGATCAAGCTTTTGGGCAACATTTTTACAAACCAAATTAAAATTTAGGAATGATGAAATGAGACAGCTGAACTTGATGAAAAGGCAGTTAATTTCAGTGAATTTTGATGAGGATGGCTGGTGGTTGCCTTCATTCTAACATTAAAATATATGTTATTGTTGGAGACCTATTTAAATGTCATGAAAGGTTTCTTTGACTGAAACCACCCTTTAACCAAGGTTTAAAAAGACTGAGTTTTCTCTCCCTTTTATTCCTTTTTGAACTTCTGAGTGGAAAGACAAAATTAAAATATTTGTTCAAGTTTTTCTGCCTGGACCAAAACAAGAAGCAAAAGTAAGTGAAATTACCAGTCTCCTTGCCTAAAACTCAACCCCTCCTGTTGTTAAAGGGTCTGTTGGTCTGTCTAAGCAGAGCTGAAAACACAAATCCTTTGATGGCTGCTGCCCAACAGTGCTGGTGAGGATGCAGTGCCCAAACCAGGGATGCTGTTGTCTACCATGCTCAATCTAAGGCAGAACAGATGATTAAGTGACAGATTATTGCTTTGCACTGACCTTGGAAGTATGCTGATTTAAGTACAATCCACCAAGCTTTTTATTTCTGCATTTTTTTTCATGCCATGAATAGTCTACACCAGAAGACCTGGTTTTCCAGCAACAACTGGCATTCCTGCCAGCAAGAAAAGCCAAATTCCTCCCTTGCAGGACTTCAGAGAGGCCACAAACCTTTACAAGGGAGGGACAGAAACCATTAGTCCCAGTTCAGGGAGTTAAGTGATGTGATTCTTTCTTCTTGTGTGTGATAACGACTTTGAATATATTCTCTTGACACTATTACAGCTGGAGAGAACCTTGATTGATTTTTTTGGTTCATGATTGAGTTTAATCTTACAGATCAAGGTAGACAGTTTATGTATGAGGTACATTTGCTTGTGCAAAGCTTTTTAATCATCCTGTGTACCTGAAGGATTTTAACACATTGATATAAAGTAACAGATCTGGGCAACAGGAATGATAAGAAATCCCCATCATATCTGCAAAAATAGTTCACTTGCTCTGCACCCAGAGAAAGTAAAGCAAGAATGCAAAGCAAGCCACCCTGGAGGCTGGACCAAAAGGTTTTCCCTGGGATAAGCAACCTGATGTTTGGAACTTGAAGCTGAATTTTGGCCAAGCCATGACTGGTCCCTCAGCACTGCCAGAAGCCCATGGGGTGTGCAGGGCAAGGCAAAGGTACAGCTCCAAACCCACCCAGGTTGTCACTGGGTGCAGAATGTCCTCTCCTGCAGTGACGCACAAAGAATAAATCCCACCAGTAACTGTGCTGAGCTCACACGCTGCAATACTGAGAATTCACCCTGCAGAAATTGCTCCTGGATCCCTGAGCTTGTGCTTTAAATTTCTGTCAATCTTTTCCTTCCTGCTATTCCTCAGACTTCACTGGGAAAAGCCCCCTATGACTGTCTGGTCTAAACTCACAGCACATGGGACAACAGAGGCCACTGCCCATTTTAATTAGTGACAAACCTTGACTGAAAACCCTGGAGGGGCATGAAGACTAAAACCACTTCTTTGCACTGCAGAGATGGAAAACACATGGATGTGTCTGCCTCACATCTCAGCACTGTTCCAGAGGTGGAAAATATTCCAGTTCTGCTTTTTTACCTCTTATCTTGTGTCAAGCCTTGACCTTCTCACTGCTCCAGAGCTCCTTGCATCACCAGCAGCAGGAAACGAAGCATCGTTAGGGCTGGGTTTGTCTGGACACTGGACTTCCTCTTGGAAATTATTTCTTCAGATTTGTTTTCTTTTTTTTTTTTTTTAATTTTCTTCCCCAGGAGGATCTAAAATTTCTTCATGAGCAACTTCTTGTAGAAAAGCCCAAAACACTGAAAGATCTTGTGTGATTTTCCAAGGCAAAGCTGCCACAGCTCAGCCGTTCCTCTGTCCGTGGTGCCAGAGCTGAGCCCAGGGCAGCTCCTTCCCACTCAATGCCACTGGGATGCTCCACTCCAGCCGAGCACCAGGAGCCCATCTGCAGCCATGAAGTGACTGGAGGGCTCCCAGACAGGGATATTTGGATCCTGAGAAGCAATGTGGTCACAGAGTTTCGGCTGCCTGCAGTGCTTTGCAGCTGACCCATGTTAACGCCCTCCCGCCTGCTGTGTTTACACGGGCACTGGGGTGAAGAGGAGCAGGTTTGGGAGAGCTGCGGAGGACAGCTGGAGTGGCTTGAGCCCTGCAGGGGCACAGCCAGGATCTGGCCCTGGTCCAAGGATGTGAGCTGCATCCATACTGATGATGGCCTGGGGGAATATTTGGTCCGTGAAGCTGTAGTTCCTTTATCTGTGTTGTTTGTTATTTTCTGGTGCTTTTTTAGAGTGTGCCTATTTCCAGTGTGGGTGAAGGGCCTTAATTCTGCTGTCCTGGAAGGAGCTGGGAAATATCTTCACCCCATCAACCCATGTCCTTGTGCAGCAGCAGCTCGTGGGGTCACCACATGTTCTCTCCAGCTGTGATTTCACTTGGCAGCCACGGGCAGAGCCCAGGAGCCCGAGCAAACACCCCTTCCCATCACCTGCACAGACCTGGGAGATGGGATGGATTTAAAGCAGTTCCCTGCAGGTGCTATGGGAGCAGGAGCTGTGTCTGATGGAAATCAGTCCTGTGTACTTGGCAATGTCTTGGAAAAGGCCCTGCTCCAGGCTGGGCGGGTCCCTGAAAGCCATCCCACCTCCACAGCCAGCCCAGTCAGGGACTCCGCTGCCAAGGCACAGGCGAACGTACAGTCAGTAATTTCCAGGGCAGCTTCTCCCACAGAGCAAATCCTCCTGACAAAATGGAAGGCACCCACCCCTCCTTTGCCCTTCCCAGGAGGAGAGCAATTTTCCTTGGACTGTCACTGCTGACTCAGTGCTCCAGGAACTTGGCTTTACATGTGCCCAAAGAAAGCCAGCAGAGGTGTCCCTGCAGTGGGTCCCATGCCATCCCAGCTGGGTGGGTGGGAGCACCAGGACACGGGTGCTGGCAGCAGAGGACCATCCCATCTTCACTGTGAATCCCTGCTTACACCTCAGGAATGAGCAGCACATTCCAAATGACTGCAGTTCTCCAGCAAGGCTGGAGAAGCAGAGTCCCATGAAAGTTTCCATATCTGCAGAGGATGCCAGGAAATGGCCCTTTCCTGCCCGGGGCTCCTGAGCTTGCAGCTGAGCCAGATGGGGCTCCGTCCCCATCCCAGTGCCCAGCCACAGCTGGGTGCAAAGTCAGACCAGAAGGAAGCAGCATCCTGGAGTGCTAAAGGTGGGCAGTGAAACAAGGAGAGCTGGGAGGAACAAATGAAAGCTCAGCTCAGCACTAATCAGGCACTTACTGCTCTTGCTGCAGAGAAGCAGAAAAAAAGGAGGCAAAGCAGAGCAGGCTGAGACCACCGCACTGCACATCTCACCAAGCAACCTGTTTCTGCAGGGATCTTTCTTCCCAACAGCATATTTTTCCCCCCAATTTTTTCAGATCCATTTAACTTACCCCGTGCCTCAGGACCCCCTGCCTCTCACTGTCCTGGCTGCTGCTGAGCAGGACACACACTGAAAGGTGCCCTTCACTCGGGGGTTTGTGCTCTCGGTGGCGGCTGCAGCTTCCCAGCTGGAGTCCAAATGAAACATGGAAAGTCAGCCCAGCTCCTTGTGAAACCCAGCAGCTAAGTTGTTTGCAAAAGCAGGGCTTTATTTTTATTTTTTTTTTCTTGTTTCTTTGCTTGCATCAACTCGTGCTGGGTTCCTGTGCTTTTGTCCCGTTACAGTTTCCTGCGGACTCGCAGCCAGGCTGCGTGGTGCCTCTCACAATGAAGACTGAAAAAACTGTGAATTAAAAAAATGTAGCAAAAAACCACAGACCCAAAACCACATCCAGTGTTCCAGCCAAGAGAGAAAGTGCTGGGATCATATGGAAATAATTTTTCTGTGAGAGATTGCAGCATCTTTTTAGGCAGGAGAAAGGAGAAGAAGTAAAAAAACCCGAAACCAAACAAGCCACAATAAAAGCTCTGGCTTTTGTGTACAAGCTGCAGAAGCTCCAAAAGCTTTTTGAAGTGAGCAGCCATAGGAACTGCCCCTGCAGTGACCTGGGGAGGGTGTAGGTGTGTGTCTGGGGGCCTGGGAACAGGCCAGCACAAGGGAAGGTGTCACCTCCCTGCTGAAAAACAAACTGGTGATTCTTTGCTTTGTGTCAGCAGAAGTGGGGCCAGTCTCAGGAAGATGATGTGCAGCTGCAGGATGCTTTTTGCCCTCTTTGCTTCCCAGGCATTTTCAGAGAAGCTGTCCAGACCTGTCCTTGCTGGGCTGGTCCATCTTCAGAGGAGCTCAGGGTGGTCCTGCCCATGTGTGAGTCCCTTGGGAGGGCTCATGGCCACCACGGGGTGAGGAGGATGCAGAACTGAGCACGGTCACACATGCCCACAGGATCATCCCTCTGCCAGAAGGTAACTGGGGTTGTAGCACAGGTGGCTTTTGTCCGAGGGCCTGCTGGGACAAGGGGGGTCTCAGAGCACCCTGAATGTGACACACCTCCCTGGCCCCAGCTGAGCAGCTGCACCAAGGCTGTGAGATTTTAGTGCCCTCACTTTCTCAGCTGGAACTGCAAATTTCACCATGTCCAGCCCTGAGGAAAAAAACCCAACACATTGGTGGCTTTGTTTAAAGCCAGGTTTGGGCTCTGAATTTGGGTTTTTTTTTGGTTGTTTCACCCTCTCTTCCCTTTCTTTTTTTCTTTTTCTGTTTTGTAACTGCCTCCCATTGATGTAAAAGAGGTGGTTAG
Organism: Apus apus; assembly: GCF_020740795.1. NCBI lineage: Eukaryota > Metazoa > Chordata > Aves > Apodiformes > Apodidae > Apus > Apus apus. The sequence goes on from NC_067295.1 coordinate 2,107,547, forward strand.
TGGAGCTGGGCACAGTGCAAGTGCCAGCATCATCCCTGCACTGGGACTAAAGAAGAAGAGCAATGCTTTGATTGTCCTGAGAAGATCAGAAAGGAAAAGGTGTGTTTTGTCCTCTCTTGGTGCCCTTCCCCACTTCAGGTCACAACTCAGTGCTTTAAATATTCCTCCCCTGCAGTCCTCTCTGGATCAGAGACAAGGAAAAGGCTGTCATGATGGAAAAGGGGGTTTGCACATCTTTTCAAAATTTAATAAGAAACAAAACAACCTTTAAAGATGTGGGTAGACCTGGGTTCCATTGGGGAGAACTCAAATTGTTTGCAGACAGCTTATGTTGGGAATGGTTTTATATTGGTGGTGTTAAATAGAACCAGCAGGTGATTAATTACAAAATCTGCGTCCAGAGTGATGAGGAAGGGGAACAGATGCTGCTGGGGAGGGAGGGCTGCCCCCATGAGAAGGGAGAGGGAAGATTTACATGTGCCACCAGGGTTGTGCTGGTTCCATTGAGGAGAAACATCAGGGTTTTCTGCTGTCCTGGCACCAACCCCAGCAGCATCCAGCTCTTCATGAGTGCCCCTCCAGTCCTGGGCTCCTCCAGCCCAGCCTTGCTGGAGCCCCCTCTCCCCGTTTCTGTCCCCATCCCTGTCCCTGTCCCTGTATTATCCTACCACAGCAGTTGTCCCCATCCCAACCCCACATGATGGGCAGGAGCCAGGCAAAAGCCACCTGGGAATGGAGGAAATGCCTCTGCAGCCTTCCCAGAGCTGCCAGGAAAAGAAAAACCTGACTCATGCTCTTTTTGGAGGGACCTCAAACAGACTTGAAGAAATTACTTTGCCTCACAAACACCAACCAAAATCCTTTCCTGTCATCTTCTCTGTTCTGGATTAAACATCAAATCTGAGTAATCCTTGCTCATAAATTTTGTTTCCTCGGTGTCCTGCTTCACCTCCCTGTTCTCCTGGTGATGTTGGTTGGCACTTTCCATGGAAGGGAGAGTTTTTTCCATGTGTCCTGCACCAGAGTCATACTGCTGGAGTTGCTGTTTCATTTACTTGGTCCCACAAATCACCTGGACTCCAGAAGCAAATATTCTGCATGAACAGATCTGTGTGGCAGTCATCTGAGACACCACATGGGTGACATCGATGTCTTTGCAAGATTTGGGTTTATCTGCCTCCTGGAACAGATCAGTGAGTGTGTTCTGAGCACCTTCTGCACACTGTGGAGAGTCTCTTTCCTTCTTTGGTCATCTGGCAAATATTTATAATTAGAACACAATTAGTAAATAATATCTATGAGCCCTGCTGAGGCCTGGGAGCTGCTTTGCATCAAGTACATCCCTCCAACAGGAACCAATGCACACACAAGCAGACATCTGTGTTTGCCAAAATATTTAAAGCTGAGGAGCAGTGCCCAGGAGATTGGGGTTTGGTTCCTGGCCCTGCTGCTGAGGCCTGAGGTTTTGGGAAGGCTCTCCCCTCCACGTCTCTTCTCCCATTCTTGATCTGCTATTTTTAGATTAAACTCTTTAAGGCAAAAAGAATGTATGAGGGGAGTGCAAGTGGGCAGAGCTCTGGTTTCACAGAGGGTGGGAGGCCTCCACTGAGAGCTTACTTGCATGGATACAAAAATAGTTTATAGATGTAACTCAATAAAAAGAGTGTTTGGGGCCCTGCAAACTATCTTAGCTGGTCAAAAACTGTCCAAAACCAGGCTGTGTGAGATATTTTGATTTTTACCCTGAAACCTAGGGCAGAAGAGAAACGTTATGGTAACCAGTGCCTGGCATCAGAGCTGGTGTCTCCGGATTAAACAGCTTTTCCGCCTCTTCAAACGACAGCCTCCTTTTCTGAAATAATGATCACATTCAAGGAAGAAGGATGTTTCTGTTTACCCTGTTGATTTATAAAGCTTGGCTTTTGGCCATGCAGGGAGCAAGGTGGAAAAAAAAAATCTAAAAAATAAAAATCAGCTTGCACAGTGCTGAAGGTTTGCAGGAAATTCATAGGAAACTGTGTGTGGTGGAGCAGTGTGTCCAGAGGGGCTGAGCTCTTCTGCCTCCTCCCTGCTTGAGGGAGCAGGGCAGTTCCTGCCATGAGTGTGACAAGAAATTAAACAGCACTCAGTTAGAAAACGGACACATCGATGGTGAGTTGAAGGGATGTAAGTGGTCAGCTGGCAAAGCCATGGTTTTCTTTGCAGGCTTGGTGTGCTAAAGACAGTCTGGTCTGCAGGGAAGTCTTCTCCTCTTCATTGCCCTCATCAGACCCCCCTGTAGTGCTGGGTCCAGTTCTGGGGTCCTCAGCACAAGAACAATGTGGAGCTGTTGAAGTGAGTCCAGAGGAGGCCACGGAGATGCTCTGAGGGCTGGAGCAGCTCTGCTCTGGAGACAGGCTGGGAGAGCTGGGGTGTTCAGCCTGGAGAAGAGAAGACTCCAGGGAGACCTTAGAGCACCTTCCAGTGCCTGAAGGGGCTCCAGGAAAGCTGGGGAGGGGCTTGGGACAAGGGCAGGGAGGGATGGGATGAGGGGAAATGCTTTTAAGCTGAAAGAGGGGAGATTTAGATGAGATATTAGGAAGAAATTCATTGACTGATGAAGTGCCTCTAGGTTTTTAGAAGGGTGCTGGAGGACGAGGAGCTTTGTCTCTTTGGGAGTGCATGCTGGGGATGAGCATTTACGCTGGGAAAGGACACCCAGAGGCAAACAGGTACACGAGCTGTGGCTCCAGGTCACCAGGATCAGTGACCCTGTGCTGCACTGGAGCTGTTCCAGCTGTGCTGGGATGCCAGAGCCTCTGCTCTGAAAACGTGTTTCCCTGCATGGTCCAGGCACAGTCCTGGCTCTGCTGGTGGAGAAAGGCATTGGAATCATGTCAGCCAGTGTCCACAGAAGAGCTCATCCTTTCTCTCCTTGAATGAAGGTACATCTTCTTTAGCCTTTTGCTAGCCTGCAAACGCACTACATATAGTGGCTGAAGTTATTAGAGTTGTAGCCAGTTCTTTAAACAAAAAGCCAGGTTTTATATGGATTTTTCCACCAGGCTGAACTTGGTGTTTGTTCTCCCCTCCTGCTCCAGGCTGGGGCTCTGAGCCATGACAACGTCTGCACCACGTGGCAGGGACACACACACACACAGATGATTCCTATGGAAACATTAAATATTAAACCAAGTGTCCCTCCTGGCTTTCTGCTGGGGTGCCAGTTTGGACCCCAGCAGCCCCCCAGCAGCCCCAAAATGCAGCCAGGTCCCTGCAGTGTGTCCCTGGGAGCCCAGCCCATGCAGGGGGTGTGCACAGAGATATGATTAAACTTACACTAAGCTCCAAAAATGAGTGGAAAAAGTGAAGAGCAGCTCTCTGTGCTCTGCCTTGTCAGCCCAGGCAGAGCTTTTAAAAGCCTCTAATGTAGCAAAACCCCACCAATAAAATAATTCAATGCAACAAATTATCTCCATACATGTACATGGGTGAGCCTGTGGTGCTTTTAAGGGGCCACTTGCACAAAGCCAAAAACTAATGAGGGGCTAATTGGACTTTAAACAGCAACTTGTGAATGATAAGTGGGAGCTGCTTAAGAATAATTTACTTAAGAATAATTTACTAAATAATACTAAATAATTTACTAAAAAAATAAAAAACTAAATTTACTAAATTTACACAAGAGAGTGAGAAAACTTTTACATCTAGAGCCTGGCTCAGAGGGGAACTGAAAGGTTCTGGAGGAGAAGAAATGCTGCAAATTATAGGTAAGGAGGAGAAGTGGGTGGCTTTCCCCAGGCTGCTGGAGCCTTCCAGGGAGGCTCATGCTGAGCAATATTTGCAAAAGAGAAGTGAAACGACCTGGATAAATACAAGTTAATCAGCCTGTCAAAGTAGCAGAATTGCTGATGATCTCTACTGAAGAGTTAATGGAGGGTAACAAGGCCAATGTCAATCAGCCAGGCCTGGTGGGAAACAGAGCTCTCAGAGCTAATTGCTATTATTTATTACAAGTTTATTTGATGCAGGTACAGAGACTTCACCAAAGCACCAGTCAACAGCTTTTAATTAAAAAATGAAAGTGATACTAATTCAGGCTGGCACGGAGAGATGGGTGAGTGTGTCTGCAGCAGCGTGTTGGGGAGGGCTGGTCCCTCCTGCCATCAGGGCTGACAAAGTCCTGATGACCAGGAACAGGGTCAGCTTGGCCAGGAACCTGCTGAGCAGCTGATGCCCTTAACATTGACTGCAACTCAGCTGAGCCACAGCATCGATTCGTCACCAAACCTCATCCCCCACCTGTCAGGCTGCAGACACTTAAGCCCTGTTCTGAAATCCAAATTTGGAAATCCTGAAAGATTTGAAACTTGGTTTTGACTTAAACGTTTGTTAAATGGAAATGGGAGTTCACAGGGGCCATCAACAGCAGATCCATCTCCTCCTGTGTCCACCTTCCCTTTGCAGAAGCAGCAGCTGTGTTTTGCTGAACAACCTCTTAGGATGGAGAGAAGAATTCACTTGAAACGCTGGGCTTGGAGTGATTAGCACCACCTCATCAAACTTCAGGTTTGTGTTGAGAACACTGTCTGAGCCCTTTGTGGGCTTTTTTTTTGGGGGGGAACAGCCCAGCTTTGTGGCCATCCTCATAGTGTCTGATGGTGGGAAGAGTGTCTGCTCAGATCTGTGAAGTCTTGAAATTTTCCCATCATGTAACATAAAAGGTGGCTTGACTTATTCTCAAAAACTCATTTTCTTGCAAACTCTCCTCACTTAGAACAGTATCAGGCAGTGAGCCCTGCTCCTGCCCTTAGATTCTCCTAAAAATCCAATCTGGTGAGAGACTCAAATCAAAACAGCCAAACCCAGGAAGAAACCCTTGGCACAGCACCCCTGCTCAGGGCTCAGATGGGCTCACCACACTCACTGTGTTTGTACAGAAACCAAAATGAGCTGAGAAGGAAAATATTTGTCTTGGTTGTTTTGTTTCCAGGACAAAAGTGAGTTTGGATTTTTCGATTTCACTTCCTTTCCAGTTTTTAGATTACTTGTAATTATATGGTGCTGAGCAAATAGATGGTGCTCTACCTTGTTGTAAATGGCTTGGAAGTTTGTTTTAATCCCTTGGTAGGGTTCACTTGGTGTGTCATTCATCACGTTGCTGCTCTGCATTCCAGCAACTGGGCTGGTTTAATTTGCTAGGCTGAATGAAATAGCTTTCCCATGCCTGCTTATGCAGAAGTAATGATGGGTAGAACCCTGTAGCACATCATGATTGCTGCTTTCCAGAGAGAGATGCAGGGATGGTGTCAGAATAATCTTCAAAAGGTTCAAACTCACAAGAGTGAGATGGGCTGTGGGTAACAGAGTAAAAATGATGGAGGGTGGTTTTCCGCCCAGATTTTTATTTTTAGCTTTTAAAATTTGTTTTCAGCTTTGTAGCTGTCACAGTAATTTTTCACTGGGGAGATAAACACAAGGGACAGGTCTGAGCAAGCCTTTTGTCTGGGAACACGTTGCCTGGATGGCTCAGCCCATTCCTGCAGATTATTGACACATGTCAGTCACTCCAGCCCAATCCTTACTCCAGCATTTCAGCTTTTCCTCACAGACCTTTCCACAGCACAAAAGAGCTCAGGCTGCCTTTTCTGAAGGATTTTTCACCTCCTGAGCTCCAGCAGAGTTTCCACTCCTGGCTGGCTCACAGTTCCTCAAACAATCTCCTACTAAACACTCCCCAGCTCTCCCTGCTCCAGCTTAACACCGATTTTCTGTACCGTGGCCAACAGAGCTGAAGCTGTCAGTAAATTTTGTCTCCCTGACAGTGGCTGCAGAAGCAATGAGGAAGAGCTGGCTGAAATATCTGTCCCCTCTGATCCTCTGAGAATTATTGTCTATTTCTTAAATTGAGGGTGTTTTATGAAGTCATGGGTTGCTCTGAACATTTGAAGGATACCCAACCTGAGAGATTTCCAAGGGCAAGGACCTGTGATTAAAAAATGTGAGCAAAGATTACTCATATTTGTGTTCTTGCCTGGATCAAATGAGCAATTGCAGCAAAATGCATCAGTGCTGAGCCTTGTGAAATCAAAATCCTGTCTCTCTGCTTCCACACTTCAGTCTTTGCCACGGACCAAAGGCAGATGCAGACAAAGCTGTCCAGAGGCCTGGCCAGGGAGCAAAGTCTACAGCTGCTCTTCGTGATGCTCATCATTTGTCTGGGTTCCTGTCTCAGGATGGCCAAAGCTGATAGAGCAGAGAAGAGAAAGGATCTGCCAGGGACTTAATGTGGAGCAGAGACCCAGCCAGAGCAGATCTGCCTGGCCATGAACAGCAACTGCCAACAGGCAGATGTTTGTCTGGTCTTAAATGACATTGCCTGCATGCCTGGAAAAGATGTTGTCTCATGAACAGCAGTGCCCTGGGGCTGGGCAGCTCTGCATATTCAGGTCCCACCGCAAGGCACTCGGGTGTTATGCAAAACCACTGGGAAATGGGCTGTGGGTAGGAAGTCTCTAGGGCAGCCTGGGAGGGTGTCCTGATCTTCTGCATGGGAAGATCTTGGTGAAAATAGAGGGGGTGATGCATCCTTTGTGTTCTGCACTGCACAGGAGAAAACCTGGGGAAGCATCGTTTTCCTGGCTGGAAAAAAGAAATAAATTACATTTTGGATGTTGATGAGTTTCAGCAAGAGCCCAAATTCTCCACAAAAAGCAGATATTTACCATGAATATGCAGAAGATCCAGGCTGTAAAGCAGCATTTCTCCCACCCCAGTTCTGCCTTCCTTTCCTGGACAGGATCTCAGAGACCTGGCTGAGTAACCCCCCAAGGAGATGCCAAGAACTGAATGCTCACTGCAGCTTAAAACCCAGCCAGAGCCCAGCCCAGAGCTGTGCTGCCAGGGGGCTGATCCAGAGGATCCTGCACATCTCCTCAGCTCCCACCCAACCCACAGAGAAGGGCTCCAGACTTGCAGGGTTAACCTCTCCAGGAGGTAAATCTCCAGAAGATCCACCTAGATCAGTGTCAGACTCCCAATAAGGGTGGACCCAAAACTTCATCCCATGGTTTTTATGGAGGCAGATGATGGAGCAGTGTGGGTGCAGCTGACTTGCACAAATGCCTGGAGAAGCAGGAGAGCTTTCTCCAACCCCAAGCTGCCCTGAGGTTCCTCCTCACCAGCCAGCAGGACTCAGCTCTCCATGCTGCTTTCTAAGAGCGGCCGTTTCTGCCGATTGAACAGGCAGAAAAACATCACTGAACATTCTAGGGGAAGGAGGGGGACAGCGAGTGTGACTCACCCATGGACTAACCTGAAACATTCTGCTTTATAATTTAATGTGATGGAAAGCCCCGATTAGCTCTAATTAGGGCAGCCTCATTGCCTTGCCCAGAGCAGAGCTGCTGTCAGGTCCGTTTTCTTACCTTTCCACAACACAGGCACGCTGCAGTTCAGCAGACTGGTGCTCCTGGCAACAAGTACTCCCCCCACAACACCCATGGATGGGCACTGAGGATTTATTATCAATACTCTGTGGTGGGGCCCTGAGGCACCCCCAGCATCAGGTGCCTCAGGGCAAGGATTTATTCAGGGTGAAAATTCAGAGCATAGGGAGTGCAGAGGTGGGACGTGCCTGGGGTGACACAGGCCCCTGGGATAGATCCACCTTCCTCTGACTTGCAGGTAGTGCTGGACCTGTCAGAGCACAGAGCCAGTTGCCTCCAGGCTTTGCAAACCCAGTGTCACCAGCTGCTGCGTGTCCTGAGGAGGCTCAGTGACATTTCTGAGCTGCTTCTCAGAAAACCACTCAGAAAAAGATGAAACCCAGAAGTTACTGTAAGAGCCTATCTCATCATTTTTTGTCTCAGTCAAAATGAGCATCACTGGGCTTCCTGCAAAGAGCTTTAAGGCTCCTTTGACATCTTTTCTTATGCTGACCTCCTTGCAAAATAGTTCCTGTGCAGGAAAGGAGTGTAGCTTGTCCCTCTGGTGTGGGATGAGCCCACGTTTCCCTCCTCCCTCCTGTGGTGGCAACAGGGGCTGCTCAGCTCTGCCCCAGCACAACCCTGAGCAAAACAAACCCTTCTCAACTGCAGTGCCCTGTGCTCAAAGAGCAGAGAAGCTCTTTTCTTGCAATCAAATGGCACTTCTCTGCTGCCCAAGAGAATCCCGAGGCTTGCCTCATCAGTGCAGCCAGGTTTTTCCTGGGGCTGGGACAGGGTTTTATGACAGCTGTGTCATGCAGAGCACTGACTCAAGACTTGTGCCATTTTGGGTCACGTTATTAACTGAAAAAAAAATCTGTTACAATGGGTGGCTTCACATCAGCAGGGAATTTGAATCTTTCCCTGAATTCAATCACCTTCAGGGTTTAATGCAGCTCTTGGTCTGAGGGTGTGGAAGCCTCTGACAATGCTCAGTGTCTGTGGGCTTGGCCAGGAGCTGGATTCCAGCCCATGGTGCTTCTTATGGTGAAAGGAATTAAACATAATGCAATTAAACATGAAGAAAAGCTGTGATTCAAAGATGATGCTTTATGTGGATTTCAAACTTAATAAAATGATAGAATCATCAAATCCTAGAATGGCTTGGGTGGGAAGGCATCCTTGAAGATCATCTAGTCCAACCCTCTTGCTATCAGTAGGGACATCTTCAACTAGAGCAGGTTGCTCAGACCTTGGATGTTTCCAGGGATAAATATTGGTGCATAGAAGGAAACTGTTTAATTTCAAAACAATAAAATGTGTGTATTCCATGCTGGGAGGGTCAGAAGAGGACATTTCGACACAAGGTGGTCTTCTTGTCTCCTTCCCAAAGCAATACCAGGACTTGGGGAAAGGGTCCAAGGAGGAGCTCAGGGCTGACCAAGGTGTTGGGCTCCTGACAGGTAAAGCACCTGGAAAAAGTGGCTTCTTCCTGGCTCAAACCAGGACAGCACCCACCACCCAGCTGCAGGGAGCAGTGAACAGCAGAGGGATAATGAGCTGAGCCCCAGCAGTTGCAAGTCACTGGGGTTAATGGCTTATTGATGGGATTACAGCTTCCCTCTCCATCATTACCATGTGAGATCTGGCTTTAGATTTTCCCTAATTTGTTTGTTCTTAACTGTTCAATATATCTTTCCTGCAAACGTGCTCCAATCTCTGGGCTGTTCACAAACATGTTTGCCCAACTTGTTCCTGTTCACTTAATGAATCCCAGCTTTTCATTAGTGTGCCCATCATGGGATATTACTTCTGTTTCCTGAATGGATGCCATAAAATAGATACATCAAATAAAGAGTAAATTAAACAAAAAATGGAGGAGGGAGGGGGAAAAAAAAAATAAATTTGGTCAATATTTTCAGGAAGGAGAATTGAAAACCAGGTGGACTTTACACTGAAGAGGGAAGGCAGAGCTGCAAAGCAGCAGCTGGCTTATCCTGCATCATCCAGGTCCAAAGCCCCAACCCTCAGTCAGGATGAGTCAAAAACATGGCAAAGCAGCAAAGTGTCAGGGTTTGCACCTTCAGTAAGAGCTAAACCTGCTCTGTAGGGCTGATTCCCCCTGGGGTGTCATCCTCACTGTGTCAGCCTCAGTCACTTGAATCTCCAGCAGAGCAGAACAGAAACAGATTTCCCATTTCCCCGAGGAGCTTGCAGGATTTCCCAGTGGTTTTCCAGCCCAAACCTGTGAGAGGATGGAAAACCTCCATTTTTTCTGTGAACTGGAATCAATGAACTTCTGAATTTTGGCTCAGCTGACCAGCTGTATTGATTTTAATTTTATGTATATTTTCCTAGAAAATTACTTCCATTTTACAATGGAAATGAGTTCAGTTGAAAAAAATAATGAAACAAGGTGCCTCTTTTCCCAGCCACAGTTCTGGCTGCTTTAATGGGTCAGTTACATTGTCTGCCTTGGGATTTTTTCCAAATGGGATGTTGCTAGACACAGATTGTGACTCCTGTTTAGCTATCTAGGTTGGAAGATTTAATTTTACAATCAATAGTTGGGGTTTCCTTAATTACATAAATCTATTCCAATTCCTGAAGGCACGTGGTAGATGAAGGACTCATCCCACCTCAGTGGAGCCACCCATACCCCAGCAACCTGTGTCCCAGCTGGGATAACTGGGGCTGCAGACTGGGGAGCATTCCAGCAGGAGCTGTCACGTTTTGTCACGCTGACAGGAATGTGACTGGGATGTACTTTCTGTTCCCCCCGTGCACCTTGTAATTGAATCAGATAAACACCTGGAAGGTGCAGTCACATTCAGGGGGTGTTAGGCTGTATAATTACAGCAAATCTCTCAGCTCCTCTGAGCTTCCTGGCAGTGACTTATTTCTGTTTTTCTAAGTGCTGCTGTTTATGATGGAGGAGTTCACAGAGCAAGAAACAGGATAAAAAGCCAGGCTGAAGAATTTGATTACTGTAAAATCTATTTATTTCCCATGTACCAGTTATTCCTATTACAGGACATTTTAGAAATAATTCTGCATTCTTCAAGTAGTTTAAAGAAGAATAGTTTTCCAAGGAGAAAAAAAAAAAGCTTTTCTCAAATCTATTTTATCTGTTTCTCAGACAAAGTGTGAAATTAGGAGCTTGTCCTCCAACCAAAGACAGGTCTTTCCCTTCACTTTAGAGGGTTATAAATCAAAGTGGATGTGAATGGCTGAGCAGCACCCTGGAAATGGATGGTGCACGGAGGAGGGGTGGGATGGAGATGTGCAAGAAACACATGGATGTCATCCAGCAGAAGGGCTGGTGGTGGAGATGCCACCTGATACCTTAAGACTTCACTCGAGACATTTCTGGATCAAGATTCTTGTGGAAGCCCCCTGTGGTTATTGTGGAAGCCCCCTCCCTGGAGGTGGTCCTTTCCAACCTTCACCATTCTAAGGTGACTCTATGATTCCATGATTATTTTTCCAAACCTGGTCTCTTGTTGTGATTTCTGCACAATGACCAGAAACCTCAAAAAGTGGGGCAAAGGGGGACAAAATGGATAAAGACTCTTCTTTTACTGTGAAAAGGGAGAATATGAGGTTAAACCCCTTATTCTGGGAGGTGACAATAGCATCTTCTGATGCTCCACCTGGATCCAAAACACACCAGTTGTCCCCACCCTTAGAAAAAACTGAGAAATGAATATTCAGGCTTCCTCCTACTTCCCAGCCAGGTGCAGGAGGCTGATGCAGAGACCTCTCAGGATGTGCTACTGTGGGCAGGAGCCCCTGGGCTCTCCCCAGGGTTTCTGTGCAGCCTATCCTGAGCTACCTGCTCAAGGAGTTGGAAGATGCTGATCTTAAGTACCAGGAAAAAAAAACTCTTGGGCTTTTCCATCCCTGTTTCTGCATCATAAGCCTTACTGAGGGCACTGCTCAGGTATTTCCCACAGGTCTTGGGACTGTGCTCCTCTGTCTGCTGCCAGGGAGTAATATTGACTGTATCTGAGGGATCTGAGCACAAAATCCCTGATAGCTCAGCCAGATCTGTTGGAATCCTACTGCTCACAAGCTTTAGTGATGCTTCCCAGCAAAAATTGTTCCATTTCAGTTACATCCTTCCTTTCTGAACACAAAACTCTTGCCAGTTACTGTTGAATCGATGAGGGGTTTTTTGGTCTGAATTCCCAAAATTAGTCCTCAAAAGGAGTCACCGTTTCAACATGTTAAACCCTCATCACTGCACATGGACTGAAATTTCCCTGGTTTTTTTGTTCTTTTTTATTCTCTGCTCTATTGTTCTTTATATTAGACCGACCCTTTTGCTCAGCCTATTCAATGTGCTTGTTTTTCAGCAGCTGCCTGGAAAATTTCACAAAGAAAACCTGCCTCAGTTTGACAAAAAACCTTTCTGTGGACCACTTGAGAAAGAAATTAGAAGTAAAATAATAAAGAGGTGGCAATGAATCAAACATAAAAAAGATCTTCCTGCTAAACAGTTCATAGATGCATTTTAGAAAGTGACAAATCTGGTGGCCTTTGATCTAATAATTTATCTAATGGAATGGATTATTTGTTTATATATTCAGCTCACTGCTGCAGCAGAGTTCATTCCAGCTGCTTGCCAAGGAAAAAGGCTACAATTACTTTTCTGTTGCTGCCAAGTGTCTTCTTCTGTATGGCCCTGTTTGGTCAGGTCAGAATAATTACTATTACCTGGCAGGGCTGGGTGGGTAACACTGGTGGGGTTTCAGAGCCTCTCACAGGTTCTTGCAGGGTGAGGTGTAATTGCTCAGACTCCTGAGGTTTGCTCCTCAAAAGTGCAGGTCCCATCACAGAACCTGATGTGTTCCCCATGGTGGTGAGCACCCATGGGTTTCACTGACACAACACTGGGTCAGGGATCACAGGGATAAGCCTCCAAGCAACCACTTCAGATTCAAACCAGCTAGCACCATGGCAATTAAAAGCAACTTAGTCAAATCCTTTCCCTCTGGGTGCCTGGTTTTGCTCTTTTTGGAAACCAGAGGCTGAAGAAGGGCTCAAGCACCACTCCTGAGGCAGGGCACAGGGCTCCTGTGCTGCAAACAGCTCATGCTCTGGATGAAAACAAAGCAGGAAGGAAAAGCAACCAGCTGGCAAGACTGGTCTGTGGCTCCTAAACTGCTGATTAGCAGAAGCTCCAGTCCTTTAACTCTCAGCCCAAAGCTGCTCACCCCTGAGGCTGTGCAGGGCTTCCAGCCCATGGCAAATTTGTCATTACATTTCCTGTTTGACTTTTTTATTATTCCAGCTCAAAACTTCTCTCTTTTGCTGAACAAGTCTAAAATGATTCTTATATCTGAAAAATGGTGTCAGTCTTCCTGGGAATTAAATATTTAAACTCTCAGACAAATGGGCCTTGCTTATTTCTGTTAAGGTTTGTGGTCTCAAATGTCACAGTAAGTTAAATGTACCTTGAAAAATAATCTCATTTCTGGCTACTTTACTTTTCATTCCATTTTCTCTCCATATAAATTACCCACACTAATTCAATCAGAGGGTTTGACACTGCAGCTCCCTGGGTGGACAGCTGGAAAAGCAACTGTCACCTTCGATAGGGACAGAATGAAAATGGCTTGGTGAGAAAAGCTGAAAGGGATGAACACCTCCCTTTGGGTCACTCACACACCCCTTGATGCTCCTCAGGCTTCCTCACATCATGGCTATGTTGTTATGAGCACCTCCTGTGCTGGGGAGTTAATCTCTCACCACTTGGACTTGCAGAAATGTTAGCACATTATGGTGTTCCAGAAGCCAGGACAGTTAGAGACATGCTCCTTGGGTTTCACTTGGATCATTTAATGGGGGAAAAAGAAGGGCAGGGGTTGGGAAGGGCAGGGCTTGTGCCCCCAGCAGCAGCTCTGCGGGGTTTCCCAGCTGCAGGATGGCAAGGGCTGGCTGTGGCTGCTGGGAACTTGCAGCCTGGGGCTGGGGGACACCTCCCAGTGAGAAAGTCACTGTCATCACTGGCACAAGCTGTGGTTCATGGCCCTGAAGGGGCTAAAGAGGTCCTGGCAAAGCCTGAGAGCCTGTGTGAGATTGGATTTCTCAATCATTTCATGCAGCATGGTTGGAAAGTCTCTAGTTCAGTGAAAACTGGCATGTGGCTGGAATGGAATGGGCTAGAATAGAATATTTCAGCTGTAAGGGCCCTACAACCACAGTCTAGTCCCCCTGTCTGACCACTTCAGAGCACAGCAGAAAAAAGTTCATTTCTGTGGGGTGTGAAATGGGGTCACAGGCAGCTTCCCAGCCCAGGAGGACCTTGGAGGTGTTTTAAGCCAAGAGCCTGTTGGGTCCCTGTGCAGAAGCCACTGGCTGCTCTGCCTGGCTTCTCATTTCCATAAATAATTATATTTGAGTGTTCAGAGGCAGAGCTCATCTCCACTTGGGGATGTGGGCACTGGGGAGGGGGCAAAGCCCTTTGGCTGCTGCTGGTCCTTCCTTGGGCACTGAACTGGGATCTGGGGTCAGCAGCAGGGTGGTGAGGACCTGCCTCCCTGTTCTCATCTTCACCCATAATCACTTCATTTCTTCTAAATGACCCTGAAAGCCCAAGCCCTGAGGGCCCAGTCCAGCCCTGGAGGATGTGCTCAAACCAATTCCCATCAAGGTCCAGTGACTGACATAATTTGATCCATGCCAGGGTTGCTGCCAGACACTGAAAAGCCTGAAGGAAAACAACCTGATACATCCCAGTGCTGTTCCTCTGCTAATGAGCCCAGGAGCTCTTCCTTTCAACCAGTGATAAGAAAATCCACTTGTTTCTTCAACAAAATTATATTCTGGGGGGGCAAGATGGGGAAGTTTAATAATTTCTGCTAAATTAAAGCCATCTGCAGCTCACCTGGCAGCCTGAGTGACCTGTGAGTGAGTGCAGAGGAAAAATGAAAGAAGTCAGGACATTTAATTCCAGCTTTTTCCAGAGGAAATATTTCCATCTTGATAATTACCCAGTATAATTTTTTAAGCAGGGTTTAAAAGGGTCAAGATCAGCAAACCAACCAGGCTGTTTCAGAGCAGGTCACACTGTAAGTTTCGCTTGACTTGTAAATCAAGTTTTCCCCCTCAACTTTCATCTCACTAAGGCAAACATGCTGCAAAAAAAGATGTAATTTCGTATCAGCAGAGGAAGACAAATTAGTTTTGATGGTTTGAGTTTGTTTTCCAGTCCATTTTTCCATCTTCCTGTACTTATTTTTAATTAAAGAGTGGTTTCCCACTCCATAGTCCCACTTTTCATGCCCTAAGAGCTGGTGGCACAGGCAGTACACACACTTTGCTGACTGTAACCACAGGAGAAATGGGGCAAAGTCTTGTGTGATGTTTTCCCTGTCCTACCCAGTAAGGTCTGGAAAATCCTGGTTGAAAAACCAAAGGTGAATGTGTCCTGGAGTCTTCTCAAGCTGTGATTTTTCTCCTTTAGTAGAAAAAGTGGGCAGGAGAGAAAAGCACTTGCAAGTTGTGGCAGCTCTTGGGTTTGTTCGGTTGTTGTTGAATTTAATTCCTCTTCATCCACGAGGATTATAAGCAATGAGAGCAGATAAACCAGGACAGCAGGATCTTGGTTGCTCCATTTCTCATAAGTGCTCCTCTGCTCAGCACTCACTTTGTGATGAGCTGTCAGGGAGAGAAATGTCACTCTTGTTCAGCATCATAACCAGACAAACAATTTGTAAAAAATAATCTTTGTGACAGATCATATTCCTTTTCTTGCATGAAAACAGCTTCTGGGCTTTTCTTTGCCCTCCATCATTTTTATTTTTTTTTTCTTCTCAAATGTAGTTGAGTGGATTTGGGTGCAGTGATTCAGAGATTAAAGTAGAAAACTGGAGCTGTTTGACAGGACACGTTGGTGGGTGCTGGTTTCTCTGTTCCCAGCCACTTCAGTGCCTGGTCACCACTAAACACAGTGCTGGTCAGACCTGGACACAAACTTCCCCTTCCCTGAACACCCAACTGTGCAGGAAAAGCTGGAGAGGCTGAAGGTGAAGAGATTCCTCTGATCCTGGCAATACAAGATGAGTGGAGTTGAAAGGAAGTGGCTGAGGAGACAGCTCTGGCTTTAAGCAGAACAGCTACTGAGTGGTTTGGGCACATCTCCAGCTGCCTCTGGAACAGTGGGGTTGGAAAGCAGGGGAAAGGGCTTTGCACACCCAGAATTTGATCATTAGTAACTCAGAGATGGGCATGTTGGTCACGCTGGGCTCTCCCTGCTGCTGTGCAGAGCTCCAGCCCTTCACCAAAGCCCAGGAAAAATGTCCTCAAGACAGCAAAGCTCAGGGTCAGTCCCCGGTGTGCAGGGGAGCCAGAGAGGTTCCCTCTGGAGCTGGGGCAAGCACTGAGCAGTGAACCAAAACCAGGCTCACACAAATGACGTCTTGCTCCCAGAGGGATATTTTTAGGCCAATGCCAGCACAGGAGTGGGAATAAGAGAGAGATTTTGGTGATATTTTATTTACCTCTTGGAGGCACAGAAGTGTCAGCTGGGGCTGACGGTGCCCAGAACCTCCAGAGCCTGCCCAGGCATCCTCAAACTGCAAAAAATATGCTCAAAAATCTTCCACCAGAGACTACAAATCCAGAGAAGCTCTATGGTTGCCCTGTGCTGCAAGATGTTGGGTGGAAGGGTGTCAGGGACAAGGCCAAGCTCTCTGCCACCGGTGGAGGATGCAGAAGCAGCACCGGGTGCCTCGGGGGAGCTGCTGCTCTCCTGGATTTAAGAAAGCTTTTATTTCGGGTAAGAGTGAAGCTGAGCATTCATCATGGTGAAAAATAATAGCTGAACTGATCATTTAAGTCAGCCTTCAGGCTGCAGGGTAATGAGCCAGGGCACTGCTGCAGAAACTCCTGGGAGCCACAGGGCTGGTTTCATTCTAGGGCAAAACTCCGGCTCCGTCTTGCTTTGTTTCCCTTCAAGCCATTTGCCAGAGAAAAAGACTGTTTCTCTAAAACCCACTTCCATTTGCAAGATGCTTTTTAGCTTTTTGCACTTAGCAGGTCAGCCTAGGAAAAGTGTTAGCAGTGATTTTGATTGAAAGGAATAGCTCTTTTTCGTGGAGAGTTTTGAACCTGGAAAAAAAGAGATGTGTGTGAGCGCTGGGAAGTCTCCCTCCCCTACAGTTAAACCCAACCTGACAGAGATGGAATGATAGCTGGTAAGTCAGTCCTGATCAGTAATGAGGATCTGAAGGCAGTCTCCACAAAGATCCTATTCTGGACAACCCCAAAACTGACATTTATTTACATAAAACATATAATTGAAGTGTCAGAAGGGAACAATTAGAAGCCTCAAGTGACATGCACGTCAATGGGAGCAGAACCATTGTTCTCTGCTTTCTGTGGGGAGGGGAAGGTGGGTTCAGGCTGATTTCCCCTTTTCATTAATTTCCTTAATCTCTTTTCAATGCATCAAATGTTGTGATCCACTAACTGCAATGTGGGGCAGAAGAACAAGGTTGTAGCCTCCAACACCTCAATAGATCTTCCTCCAGCAGGGTGGCTGAGGTCTCACAGTTATTAGGCAGTGATGGATTTTTTAGAGTGTAAATGACACAAAGGACAGGAGGCACCAGGGTGATGGTCCACGGGGTGTCCCACTCTCTGCAACCCCACGGGTGGCCAGGGTAGAATCCCACACAGCAGCAGCAATGAACCATTTGTTAAAATACATTTACAAAGTGTTTATGCCAGAGCTGGCTCCCTCCAGGTGGGATTGCTCCAGCCTCAGGCTGGAAGCTGGTGCAAGGGCAGCCCAGCCCCACCTGGAGCTGTGTGACCAGAGAAGGTCCCAGAGATGGAAGTCAAGCAGAAGGGAAGGCAAGCAAGAGAGCTGCCCCTTCCCTGCAGGATTTTAACCCACTAGAAATGTTTTCACATCTCTCCTTGATTTTGGGGGTTCAACCTCAGTTTATTCCCTCCTCTGTAGCTGGAAGCTCCTCACTGGTCTGGCAGCAGCTGGTCAGACGAGGTCACACAAAATAACTACACCTCGTCCTCAGTCCCTGCTCTCCAGCCCCTTTCTTTGCTGCAGAACATCCTCTTATTGTACCTGACCTTCAGGACATGGTTGCAGTTCTACAGCAACACTAAGAATCCTCGAGAAGAGGTGCTTCGGGCATTTCTGGTTGTTTTTTAACACATTTCAGGGAAAAAACAAACACACAAAACCCAGCAGCCAGTCCTACACACAGCATCGTGTTTTCCCAAAGAAACACCTGATGAGAGCATCAGCATGAGGGGTCTGTTGGGTTGCTCTATCACATAACTCCACACTAGAGCCTTAATTCTGGTTTTCCTTATTGTGACAAGGAGATTTGCTGAGCCTGATCACCAGAAGGCAGGAAATGGGGCTGACAGGGGATGTTTCCCACCCAACCCTCAGCTCATCGCAGCGTGCAGGGAGAACCAGACAGAACCAGAGCTGGCAGCAAGCAGGGGAAAATGTATTTGTAAGAGCTCTGATTAAACTGTCAGCTGGAATTTTGAAGCAGATGCAAAGCACTGAAACATAGGTTGGTTGGGGGTGGGAGGCCTAATTCTTTTAATTTAAATGTTGGGTTTGGGGAAAAGCTATGGGATGATTTTCCCTCTGGGAGCAGACAAACATCTTGTGCTGTGACACAAGCTGTGAATGAGGAGGCTGTGTGTGTAATCACAGCCTGATGCTTGTGTTTCTGAAAGGTGCTCTCTGGCAGGCACTGAAAAATGGGCCTTTATTCAGCAGCAGAGTCCAGCCATGGGGAAGTGTTAGGGTGACAGGAAGAAGTGACATTAGTGACAAGCCCAAGCAGCCCCTCAGCCTGAGGTTATCCCCAACCCATGGACCAGCCCAGCCTGGTTCAAGGTTGGAGCAAAGTGTGAACTAAGCTCTGGAAAAACTCACAGCAAGCAAGTAGGAAGGTAATTAGAAATGATAAATGATGTTAGAGGGGTTTAGTGAAGCGTTGTCCCAAGGAAAGGCCAAAACTGGGCATGATGCTTCCTCCTGCTCTCCTGGACGTCCTGTGCTTCCTGCTGGATGAGATATTTAAAATCTAGGAAAGCACTTAATTCCCAGTGATTTCAGTGAGACAGTGCTTGGTAAAAATCCTTGTAAAAACCACGCTTGCCTGCAAAGCAAACTGAGTATGTCAGAACTGGGGTGACCAAACAGCACTGTCAGAGGCAGGAGGACAGAGCAAGGGGTGCAGGAGAAGGGTGAGGTTTGGTCCTTCCCAGCACTGGTTTCAGAGCAGGGAGCACAGACCCTGGGGAAGTTTCTGCTTTAGACCCCCAAGTCCCACATAGCAGGAAGCAATAATCTAAAATTAATGAAAGGTAAGAACTTGCTTGCTCAGCTTTACCATCTCCCAGCACAGCAAAGCTCTGCCCTCCCCTGCTTTGGAAGCTGGTAGAGACTTAACCCAAGTTTTTACAGCTACTCCCTTGTTTTTAGATTCACAGTGACCTCCTGCCAGGTTTCCAGACAAGTGACCACTGTGCAGGGGCACAGAAAGTCTCCCAGGCTTTCACAGAAAGCATAGAGCAGTGTTCCAACCAGACTGGCCTTCGGAATTTGGAATTTGCAGCCAGAGGTGGATGCACGGAGCCCTGCGTTAATCTCTTGCACCCATGCACATTTAAAAGCCCTCCCTATGAAGAGCTCCTCCACTGCAGCAAGCATAAAAATGATCTTCTGTGTGCAAGGCCTGAAGACAATCCTTCATCATGAGCTCACATCTGAACCAGACACTCCATCATTCTGGGATAAGTGTATGAAATGGGAATACAGCCAAGGACTTTACTGGATTTCCATGTATCCCAAGTGTAATCCTGCTCTGATGTGCTCAGCCCAGGGAGTGATGCTTCCACCAAACCTTGGACAGGCAGCTTGGAGTGTTGTCCCCAGCTGGGACCACCTGTGCCAGCTGGGCTGTCCTCAGGGTGCTGAGCACACAGGGCAATTCAGGGACCACTGTTGGGGGCTCCACCTCCACCAGATGTGCCCCAATGGGGGCCAGTGACACTCAGTTGCTTCTAAGTGGGTGACAAAGGATTTTGAGCCACCTTGATGGGCTCATGCTACAGCAGGTAACTTCACTGCCTGGTAGATGAAATGGTCCCAAAGTGAAATGTCCCTCCCAAAATGAACAGATCCCTCCATATTCCTGTACCACTGGTGTCTCTGCCAGCCTTCTCCTCCAGGAAAAGCTGCTACGGATTAAATTTGTAACCTCCCTGCATCCCACCCCCCTGAGCTGCTGGGAAGCCTTGACTCAGTCCTGGCTGATTTAATTCCCTCCAGTAATGATTCACCCAGTTAATAGGTTCTCAAAAAGAGCTGGTTAAGGAAGGAGAAACTGCAAACATCTCCAACCTCAGAAAAGCTTTAATCTCAGAGGTTTTGCCACTTTTTCTGCCATTCCATGTCTGGGACAAACCCTGTGGTTCTGCTTCAATCTAGAGAGCTTTAGGATGACAATTTTGCAGCTCCTGGCTGCTCTCTGCCCCATCCACCTCCTGCTTGTCCTTTGGTGGTGAAGCCAAAACCACGAGTGACTCGCAGGTTGGGCTTGGTTTGCTGGCTCAAAGTGTCTTGTTTGCAGCTCCAAAGATCCATACACAGGGACCTAAGAGCTCTCTCAGGAGTGCAGCCCATATGAACTGATCCATATGGATGGGAGTTCCAAGGCTTTATGACCCCTCCCTCAGTTTTACAGACTCAAATTTATCCTTGGGCAAAACCCAGTGTCACAAAATGCCAGGAATCTTGGCTGAGCAGAGGTCTCATCCTGCACCCTCTTGTCCTGCAGTGCCTGGGCAGGTGATGTTCTCAGCCAGGGAACAGCCACAGGAGCACGACGTGGCCTGACTGAATCCCAGCAGAGCTGATGTAGTGGTTCCTATGCTGGGGCTGTGCCAAAGAAACCGTGCTACAGCCTCGGGGAAGTCAGTTCTCTGTGATCCCAACCTAAGGAGCAGGAGGGAGAGCAGGGGGAAGGAGAGCTGCCTGCCTCATTGTCATGCTCCTGGAGCCCGGGGACCCACCACCTTGCAATGGTCTTGCAGGCAGCCCTTGTGTGAGGAATTTTTGGATCTGCTTTAAAGGTTCCTCAGTGCTCCTGCTGTCAAGCTGCTGTGAAGCCAGTGTCTGACCCAGCTCTTGGGCACATCCTGGGAAAAAAGCAGGCAACTAATGAGCACTGTCACAGAATCATAGAATGGTTTGAAGGAACCTGAAAAATCATCTAGTTCCACCCCCCTGCATGGGCAGGGACACCTCCCACCAGACCAGGTTGCTCAAAGTCCCATCCAACCCGCCCAGTCCAGTCAGGAACTGGGAGTGGATTTGTCAATGGTCACATTGTCATCTAACCCGTGCAAACCTTTTTTTTTTTTAACTAATAATGTTTGAGCAGCTTAAAAGTCTCTCATCTGCTTCCTTGCTGACCATGTGATCCCCTGCCAGGCAACCAGTTTTATTGCTCTCATTTCAGGATGCCTGAAAATGCTAAAAAGCTATAAATGTTATTCTGCATCTGTGTCTATTATTATTATTCACAATAAATATTCACTCAACATATTCTCTTATGGTGAAAGCTCCACATATCACATCCTGTGCAAAATAAACATGTAAGATAAATTTTAATACCTTTAAGTTGGGTTTTAATCTCACTCTAAACATCTGTACCCAGAAGTTTTGAAGGCAAGATTCAAAGCCAACTCACCTTACTACTGCATTTTACTCCAAAAAGAGGAAAATAACAGAGAATACAGCACTTCTGTCTACAATATTATCCATGAATTTTACATGAAAGATTTTAGACTATATTTTGCTTCCAGACTTTGCATGGTTAGAACAGAGATTGCTGTGTGTAACCTGCTAATTTGAAAGCAGGAGGATAGTGTGTGCGATGGATCATGCACTTCTGCCTAGCAATAAAAAGAGTGTTTGTTTTCACAGCTATTTCTTTTTCTAAATTCATCCGTGTGTCTTCCAGGTTCCTCAGCCTCTTTTCTGATTCCACCAGCTTTTTCTTCAAGGATTCGATGGACTCTGTTAGTTCTTCAGCTTCATTGATCAACCTGAAAAGAATTACATGAAGTAATAACAACAACCAAAAAAAGAGCAGAAGCCAGTCAGTGTGCAAAGAGACCTATGACCTGTAAGGGGAAGAGAGAACAACAGCTATGGATCCACCACACTCAACAACAAAGGGCCTCAGAGAGCTCCTGGATACGTGGTCAAGAGCAGAGGTGACTTTCACAGCTTCTGTACAGAAGTCTCCCGTGTTTTAGACAGCATCAAGGACACCTTCTGCCACCAAGCACTGTGGAACTACCCATCCCTACCTTCTTCCGCTCTCTGGGACACTTGTACTAAGAATTACAGGACAGAAATCATTGGGTAAGTCCCTCAGTTGGACTGGATCAGCATTGCATTAAGCTTGGGTTTTGATACCTAATCCCTGGTGCAGAACTCAGGTATTAGAGATGAAACTGGTACTTGTCTGTACTTTGAAAGCAGAAAAGCTTTTAAAGAGTAGCTGCACATCAAGAAAACAAATAAAACTAACAGCAAAGCATTTTGAAAATAAGCACATCATTTCAAGGGCAAGTCCATGAGGGTGGGTGCTTGAAGGCAACCTCCCTGCAGAGGCACAGAGTTACTTTCTTGGGGAAGCAATCCCCCTGGTGCTGTGCAAACCCAGTCACTCCTGACAGCATGAGCCTGGCAGTCACACACGTGCCCACTCAGCAGAGGACCTGCCTGTGTCCTTAAATCCCATTAAAGGCAACAGGCAGGCTGAAAAGCTTGCACATGGCTGGTTTGCTGAAACAGGACCTCAAAGGAGGGTCTCTGAGACAGTATAAAGCATTTGGATTGACTCTAACTTCTTCCTCACTGTATGAAGAAGAGCACGTTGGCTTTGATCAGCAGGAACCTTTGCTACAAGGATTTTGTCAGCCTGCAAAAGCTGATTCCCCCTTTTTCCTAAGGGTAGGAAAACATGAAGGAGGAGAATCAATTACAAAGCTTATAACGAGATCAAAACTGACAAATGTGACACTCAGACCTTTAATTTGAAAGGATTTGTTGACCTCCAGTTTTAAAAATGGATTATTACTGAAAATCAAACGTCACCAGCCTAATGCTTCCCAGTGCTGAGGCTCTGCCTAGGAATATGTGCAGCCCATTTACACTCTCAGCACTTGAAGCATAATTTATTTGGCACAGAGTCCACCTCGTGGTGAACTTCTGCTGACAGCAAAAGGCTTGCAAGTGATTCACACACTGTCAGATTTGCTTGGATCATCTAAATCAAAAAAGAAACCAGAGTTCCAAGAAAAAAGCTTAAAGACAAAAGGCAGAATTAAGTCTATAGCTTGTCTACTTGTCAGTAGATCAGGTTCAAATGATATTTTCCTCACAGTGATTTCAGGCAACTGAATTATTTCTGACTTAAGTCAGAACTAAGCCTCATAATAAAAGCTCAAGGCTCCGTGTTGCCAATTAAAAGTGCAAAAAATGTCTGGCTGGAATGGATGCCTTGGAGAGCCAGTTTAATAGTGTTTACCTGAACTGGGCTTCATCTCTGCAGAGCTCTACGTTGGGCCTAAAAGACCTGTCATACAGCCTTGTTTGAACAACTTTCATTGGGGCTTCTTTGTCTTTGATAGCTTGTTTGAGAGCAGCAATGTTGGCTTCCTGATTTCCAATCTCCTGAAGGACCTAAGGAGGATACCCAGGAAAAAAAGAATGGCTCAAAAACAGATTCACATCATCTCTGCTCCTGCCACCCATCTGTTCATGGCCCTAGTGAATCAGTTATAGGTTTGACCTACATTTGGCCAGAATATAGAAGAAATAGAAGCATTAAGGTGATGTTGATCTCTTTATTTCTACCAGCAGAATCTGATCTTTGGACTGAAAATAAGCAGAAAATACTCTGCAGCCTGCTCAAAAACCCTTCCACGTCTCCTGACAGCACATCCCACCTCCATGAGTTGCTTTTAATGGTAGTTTTTAAACTGTAAATGATCCAATACAAATTTAAGTTATGTTGAATAAGATTGAGAACTGCTGATCAGCTTGGAAACACATGGATTTCTGGCATCGGTGAAGAAATGGAAAACACAGGAAATTCTGAATCCTTGCTCCCTCATTATCACTGACACATGTCCAAAAACCAAAGCCTGCCCAGCTGTCACTGCTCGCAGGGGCTAAGGAATGACTGTTTGTTCCTGACTTGTCAATGGTCTAACACAAAAGTAGGAGCTGCTCCACTTTGGAGAAGGGGCAGAGGCTGAAGGCACCTCTTGTCACTTGCCAGGATCTGCTGCTGCTGCTGCTTCTAACCAGCCTGGCCCAGGAAGCCTGGCCCAAAGATCAGCTCCTTGATCACACAGTTTTAGGTTTTAGTTCAGCAAGTTGTGGAAGAAAGTGCTTTTCTTCACATTTAAGTCCCTCTTTACAGAAGCACAACAGATGCCAGAAAAAGCTGAATCGGAGCCACAAACCAGCTCTGAAGACTCTCACCAGACACACAAAATAGTGTTTATACCTGGCATAGACCAAGACCACCTTTTCTACGGGATAAATCTCCTGTGATCTTCTCCAAGGAGACTATCACACCTGTAGCCAGCATTCAAAATATGACACTTACTTTTCCCAAATGATACTCCAGCTTGTGTTTCGCATCGTCCAGCTCCTCACAGTGTTTGACAAAAGCCTCGTTGACAGCAGCACATTGTCTCCTCAGGTCCTCAGACACATCATGCAAAATACTGTCAATCAAGTCACGCAGGTTGCTGGAAGCCACTCTTTCTCTTTCTGCCCTGTAGATGTTGTCATGACTGAACTTGGCCCAAGTCTCTGGTGTTGAGGCACTGGAAGAAGAGATGAAGCGAACACACATAGGAATCTTGCTCTTTTGTTCAAGGTGCACTTAAGAAGACAAGCTAAAGCTGGTTCTCTCCCTGCAAGAGGGTTGTTAAGCTCTGTTTCTGCTGTTGCATGTAGTCTAGACTTACTGTGAAGGAAGAAAACTAATCATTTAAAATCAATGAACTCTTGTTCATCTTGTGGCCTCTGAGGGAAGTAACACCTGGCATAAAATCATCCCAATTCATAGAATCCCAGACTGGTTTGGGTTGGAAGGGACCTGAAAGAACATCTAGTTCCAACCCCCCTGCATGGGCAGGGACACCTCCCACCAGCCCAGGTTGCTCCAAGCCCCATCCAACCTGCCCTTCAACACTGCCAGGGAGGTGGTACCCACAACTTCCCTAGGTTCTTCCATCTTCAGCTAATACAAAGGCCAAAAAAAATATACACATAGTTTTTTGTGCAAGCACAAGCAGTTAAGTCACCAGCAAATGAACACCTGAACATATTCAAGCTTTACAGGCCGTGTATGCTTTGAAACAACAAGAAACAAGATCTTTAGTTATACTTTGCCATGTTGAGCAGCAGAAGGAACTCCACAGCACTGGGGACACTGCATGACATGAACACTCCCTGAAAGGGGGGAGGCAGCAGCAGGATGGATGACAATAGTAACTGTCTCAGGGAGCAGCCCTTGCCTTTCCTGAAGCCCAGTGTGCCTGCCCATGGCACACAGAACACCTCAGCAGGCTTCAGATCAGCCTCTAAAAGCATAAAGCCAATTATTTCCAAGAAAAATACCTACAAGCTCATTTTGCATCTAGTAAACCAGCGTTGCCATCAGTGGTGAGCATGCTGAGGTGGCAGCACCACCACCACTCCCACACAGCTGAATCACAGCCAGGCCACTGGATGTCCAAAGCAGCAGGTATCACACCTTTAATTCCAAGCAGCAGTGCAGCCTTCCCTGACACAAAGGTTTTGTGTCTCACCAGAGTTACTTGTGGAGGATGATGAGAGTGACTACTCACCTCTCCTCAAACTTGATGGAGCTGGGGTGGAACTGGATGTTGGTGCTCTGGTTATTGTATCTTCCACATTTATCATCGATGTTGTAGGTTTCAACTTTGTCTGACCAGTCCTTCTCACAAATCTCTTTGTGATCTCGATTTATTCTGAAAAGTCATTATTCTCACCCATCGTTAGTGGAACACAACACTTAAAACTATCACACCCACTTGTGAAGCTGGGCTCTGAGCCTTTGTCTTTCAAAGAGTGACCAGAACATAAACTTCCCTTTTCGTCTTGCAAATCCAAATCAAACTCTATCACTCCCACAACTACTTGCTAGAAGGACAGCAAGCCTGATGTTTTAACCACTGCCCTAGACCCTCAGTACTGGTCTGTGCCCACTGAAATCTTAGAGCCCTTACAGCCTGAGACAAAGGAGTTGTTGGACTTTGGATTTTACATAAGAATTCTAAATCACAGAGGAGTTTTTCAGCAGTGGTGCCAGCTGAATATGGGGAGAATAGGCAGGAGGTTTGCCCAAAAGCACTCTTTCATGGTAAGACATCAGGTAGTGATTGTACAAGACCCATGCTCCTCATTCATTAGTATAATGAGGCTGACACAAATTAAAGACCTTCACAAAGTGACCCTGTAGCTTTCTCTGAGCCTTTCAGAGGCTGCGGCACCTGGACAGCGTCATCTGTCCTTGCAAGATTCAAGTACAATGAGAGTTAAAACTCCTGATCTGTTGTCAATTAAATGAGTCACACGTGACCAAATTAATTAGAATGATTTGGGATGACAAAAGAGAGTGGGTCGTTACCAGCTGTTAACACCAGATGTCACTCACTCCTAAGGAATGAAGAAGACTCTGGGGGCCAAGGGACTAAAAGGCACTAAAACGGTTTAAAAATTATCCTAAAAAGCGAAGCCTAACTCGGCAGCCTCCTCCCACACTCTAATTGATGTGGCTTCGAATTATTTTGCATTTCCAGACATTCTTTGTAACAACCACTCCTGTGGCTCATAAGCCTGGCCTTGGTAACACCCTGATCCCCTGGGCACTGCACCCCCATGTGCCAGGAATTCTCTGCTTCCAGGAACGAGCTGCTAAGATGTTGTGACCAATGTCTTACCGCATCTGGGTAGCAGCTTGCATCATAGTTCTTTTCAGAAGCTCCTGGATGCTTCTGATCAGTTCAGCTTCCTAGATAAAAAAGAGGGAGGCTTGTGGGATGTCCCCAGCAGGTGCCAGCAGCCTGCAGGGCAGCTTGGTTTCAGTGCTGGGGATAATGCTGGAATCATCACCCCCTCTTACCCCGTTATTGCAGGATATCATTTACCAAGTTAGCAGGTACTGGGGGAACTCAGCTGAAACCTAAGGCCCAGCAGTGCTGGGAACACTTCTAAAGCCTGAGGGTTCAGTATTTTCATATTACGTGTGTCTGCTAGGAAAAAACCTCCATGTT
This sequence comes from Apus apus, assembly GCF_020740795.1. Classification (NCBI taxonomy): domain Eukaryota; kingdom Metazoa; phylum Chordata; class Aves; order Apodiformes; family Apodidae; genus Apus; species Apus apus. The sequence continues at coordinate 2,134,348 of NC_067295.1, forward strand.
TCATCATATCAAAGAAAATATCTGAACAACTAGCACAGCCTTGAAGGAGAGAAAAATAAGGAGTCGTCTCAGCAGAAGACCAGAGTAGCTGCCTTGTCAAGCACAAGGGGGCATGTTAAAGCCAAGGAGGACAGTTGTCTGCCCTCCAGAACAGTCTCAGATGCCAGAGGCTGCTGCCTTGCACAGGGGTGGGATGGAGCAGACCCGCTTCTCTGACAAAACACTGGTTTCCAGACCCCAGGGAGCCCTTGCAGACCCTTCAGAGCCTGCTGCCTTGCTCTGACCCTCGCCAGGGTTGGGGCCATTTGCAAGGGGAGGTTCCCACCTGGCTCCTGCAGCTCCCCAGACCTACAGCTGGTCTGACTTACAGTGATGAGCTGCTAATTAACTAACAGGAGTTGCAGCAGCATCATCTGCTGCTGGTCTGTCCCCTTTGAATGCTTCATATTCACTACAAATAGAAGTTACTACTCCACAATTCCACCAGGGACAGGAAAGGTGCCCAAACATAAGGTCAGTGACACTTTGATTTTTCTACTACATCTACTTATTCCAGAAGTTGTTTTGCCTCTGGTGATGGGGAGGATTGAGGACTGCACAATTCTCCCAACCACACAGTGTTGTTTGAGGGGTTAATTTCCTCTGAGTTCCAAGACTGGGACTGCTCCAAGCCCATAAGGGACCCAGAGTCTGAAGTTTCAGCTCAAGCTGGTGTTAGCAGGAATGTTCATTTCACCACAGAGGTGAGCAAACCAGAAAAGAGCAGAGTTTCTAATCATCTCTTGCTAAACACGAAGTCCCTGCTGCTCATTTTGGGCTGCAGTGATGGTGCTTTAGGGATTAACCAGCAATGCTCCACAAAGTGACTCTTCTGACCTGCTGATCACAACTTGTTACATAAAAGCCAGACCAGCAAGCATTTTCTTTTTTATTATTATTATTATTTAAAGGAATTTAATATTTGAGGCTCAGATATTAAAAAGAGCTTTTGTATTCAAAAACTCCTAACTAATTTTGCTGGCTTACCTCCATGACAGTCACCCAGTGGCAGCTCAGGGAGTATATTCTGACTAATAAACTTTATTCCCAGAACACTGCTGGCACTTGTTCATCCTTGTACTTTTTTTGACAAATAAATGAGTGCGTGTGTCTCCACCCTGTCAATTTTTCCATCCTAAAGAACCAATGGGGACCACAGCAAAGGTCATTTTATTCCAAATGGAAAGCGACAACCTTGATTGGAAAGAAAATATTATTTTTCAGGCTCTAAAAAAGCAGAATTAAAATCAATACTTAGCTGCAGGTATCATTTTACAAACTGTGAGAACACTAAAACTCTGCAGGGTGAAAGTATTACAATGGTTGAGTTGTGGAAGTAAAAATTCAGGAGGATTTTAAAGGGCTAGAAAGCTTCAGCACTCAAAATGACATTTATTGTCACTGATATTATTTTCTGGAGAGGAGTCAGTCTCCATGTAAATAAAGAGCTAACAAGTTTCCTGGGAGCAACGTGCACAATTTTCAGTGAGAAAAGCCTTCCTTTGGCAAAGAAGGTCTCTCCCATGGAAAGAGTGAAATGATGCAAAAATAAAGAATTCTCTTGTTGAATGACCTGACATAAACTTTCAAAATGGATCCCCTGCTGAGGAGATTGGCATTCAAATATGACATTTAAAACAGAGGACACAGTTCTCCTAATTAATGGCAGTCTGAGACTAATTAGAGTGAATAAGCAAGGTAAAGGACAATGAATTTTCAATACCTATCTCCTGAATGAATTTTCTTCACTTGAGAACAGCTGGGAGCACAACTCTCCCAGACTCTGGGATTTCAGCCATAAAAAACGTGGATGATTCCCCATTAAAATCCTGGGGGCAGATCTGGGTTTTAGCAAGTGGCAGAACAGACAAGCTTTGTGCAGAGTGGGCACAGGTCTCTGCTGAAGGCCCAGCCTGCACTGAGCACCTCTGGTTCAGAGGCCAACATAACTGAGATTTGCATTTCTTCAGATCATGAGGGGACTTGATGGATGAAATGTCTTTTTTCCCCTCCTTATTCTTCCTTTCTGCTGTCTCCTCAAATGAAATACTGTCAAATCTGAAGTGATCTTGGCTTCTTTACAGCTGCCTTCTTCACAGTTACCACTAATAATAAACCTCTGTTATTATAAATGGTTGTCAATTAACAGGGAGAGAACATTTTGCAGTTTAGCATGCCATTTATTTTATTACACTATTTTATGTTTATGATGCAAAAGATGGATTTTCCTCAAACCTAGTGATAAAACCATCCCCCAGTTCCTGACTTTGGAGGTGTCTAATTAACGGTGCAAATAAAACGTTTTAAGAGCAGAAGTTTGTGCCTTCCATGAATTTCCAAACCCAGGTTTTTTGCAGCCTTAGGGAGTTGCAGCTGTCAGTCATGTCTAAATACAGCAGCAGAATGAGGGCAGCTGAGAGGAGCTGGTGGAGCCCCGTGGCAGAGGCTGTGCAGCTGCCCTTGATTGCACATCCAGCTCCATCCAGCCCCCAGCAACAAGGTGACACCAGATGTCCCAGCAGCACAGCAAATAAAAGCAAACCTACAGACCACAGCAGATTCAAACCCCCGGAGTGTGTAACAGGGAAACTTAGTGGTGACAGTTGGGAGTGAAAGCAGGGGACAGCCTTCAAAGCCCCAGCTCTGTGACTGGCCTTTCCCCTGCTGGTCTGGGGGAGCAGCTTCAAAATCCAGCTGTTGAAAACCAGCACTGCACATCCCGGAGCTGGCTGTGAATGGGACTGTCCTACTGGTCTGAGTTACTTGGCAAAGCTACAGATCAGGGTGGCTGGAATGGGAATTCTGCTCCTCTCCTTGCCCCGTGACTGCAGTCAGCAGGAATCCATACATGTGGAGCTTTTCTCCACTTTTTTAAACTTTAATTTTCCCCAGTTGATGGGCTCTTGGCTGATGCCTTTGTCTTCAGCATCAGGGAATAGCTGGGGCTGACTTCATTGTTAAATGAACACGTGACAAATCAACACTCTGAGTCTAGGGTCAAAACATGGCACAAATGGCAGTACATCCACTTCTTCCAGAGTTGTAGCTGGCACTCAGTTACTGAGCTTGGACAGAGGACATGTGGAAATAACCTTGAAAAGCAGTGTCTATGCAGCTGGAACATGATTTATGGACAGGATACCACCACGTGGCATAGTCTTTGCTTTGTTTACCTTTTCAATATTGAATACATTCACATAAACACACTAAACTGAGACAAACCTGATGCAAAGGGGGTTCAGAGGAGGTGCAATACAGGTTAGGAAAGTCAAAAACCTCCTAAAAAACAGATGCATGTGCTGCTTTTTATGAATTCAGCCATTTCCAGTGCAGCAGCATGAAGAAATAAAACTACTCTATTTGAGAGATTTTATCTTCTTTTTAGACATCAAGGATTCTTCTTTACTGAGAAAAACAATTGTGTCCTTCTGCTTCTATTTCTTAACCAGAGCTGCATTAAGAAAAGATGAATATGCTGTGGAGTTAATGAACTCCTGAGTAACAGTTGATTTTGTTACCAATGTCAGGAGGTTTAATTTAAATACCCTTATCCCTCCTTGCAGCTGTGGCTGTTTAGTAGAGGCAGAGATCGCAACAGGTGATCTAAATATAACTCCATGCTGGACAAACAGGATGGACGAGTTGGGACCAAAACTCCCTAAAAGAAATAGATGCAGTGAAAAAAAACCCTAACCCCAAATATTATCTGGATGCATAAAACATTCATTGGAGATACTTCTGTTTTCTTTGTGAGTCACCTGAAGAGATTTCTACTGATGAGGTAATGAAAGTGCAATTACACGCAGAGGTTCAACACTGCTTGTATTACATGTATTTGATGTTGTCTCTTTAAATGTCACCTGCCAAGGGGCTGCTGCTGCAAGGATGTTCTGGGAACTGGGAAATGTTCATCGTTGCAGAAAGCAGAGGCAAAACCTATGTCCTATGCCAAGCTTTTCAGTGACAATGTGAAGGTAAGTCCCTTGTCCAGACCTGCTCTCTCCCCAGGTGCAGATTCCTTCATGGGAGCTGGCAGGGACATGGCAGAGATCCCAGAGAATGACTCCAACACAAGCTTGGGCTGCTGGGAGGAGAGGAAGAATTTCACAGGAAGGACAAAGTCCCAGAACATCAATTAACTGTGTAGTTAAAACTGCAAGGAAAAGAATCCCTCTCTCGAACCACAGCTGACTTTTGGGCACTATTTCTTCTTTTCCTCATTTTTTGCATGGGGTGAGAATAAATCACTCCTGATCCCCCTTGAGTTACCATTTCTCAATAGAGTTAGGCTTGGAGAGCGACTGGACAAGTGAGCAACATGCAGAAAAAGTAGGTCAGTGCTTTAGTGATAAAATGTGCATAACTGCTCCAAATCAGCAGACGCTGTAACACGGAGCTACCCAGGAACTGGGCCATTAACTTGGAAATGGCACAGTGAACAGTCAGAACTCATGGAAGAGCAGCTCTAGTGTCAGGAATTATTAGTGACTTTTGGAGAGTAAGAAATACAAGGTAGAGTCTGATTTCTTGCAGTGAAAGAGGTGCAGAGCAGAGCTGCAGCTTGAAGAGCTGGCAAAGCCACAGAGGGCACATCTAGTTGCAGCCATTTGTGCCATAAAATCCCTTCCTCTCTGAAAATGGGAAGAATTTCCTCTGATATTATGTACTCCTCTTCCTTCTGCACTGCAAAGGTCATTGGCATAGCAACAAAATCCTCATTTCTCAAGAGTCCATCTGTGCTGGCTTCCACCCCTCAGCTGAACTCACATCGTTCTTCCTTGATGACGTCCTGCTTGGCTGGGGAGGGTCTGTCCTCACAAGCACAGCCACAACTTCAGGTGAAGAACTAGCAGCAGCAGCAGCTGGACTGCTGAGCAATGAACAAACTATTCTCTGAGATCAGGAGGGAAGAAATTCAGGAGAGAAATCCTGCCAGAAAATGCTTTTGTTTTCTTTTAAAAAAATCTTTCATTTCCTGATTTCTCTGAAACATCAGCAGCTGATGAAAAGTTTCTCTCCTGTAGCCACACACTGAAATACCCCATACACTGACTCTCACATCTCTGTACTTTTGACTGGAACAACCTATTAAACATTGATTATGATTCAGCAACTGTACACAATTTGTATTCAAAATATTGCTAAATAATGCCATCAACTATGGATGTTTCTTCAGTATTTTCCTAACAACAAATATTAATCATCTGGTGTAGCCAGTAACTCATCATGAATCAACCTTCACAGTGTGTTGGTGGCTGCAGGCAAATAATCACTCATTTCTTTGTGGGACACTAGAATATGAATCCTTCCAGAATGAAATACGACCCAGAATCTGTTCTTTGTAACATGTGGAGCCACAATAATTACACCAGCTTTGAAGGCAAAATAAAGCATGTCACCACCTCAGTGACAGAAAACCAAGTGTCAGCTGGATAAACTAGTAGAATGAAGCAAATTTCAGTTGAGTCTCAGGTTTGTTGAAGTCCCATTGTCAGAAATAACCACCTGTCTGTCTGTGCCCAACTTGCCTGGAGCATCATCCCATGCAGGTGGTGACATTGCACTGCTCATTGTGCTGCCTCAGGATGTTTCCAGGGATGGTTTGTGTGGAAACACTGTTGTGCAGTGTTGGATCACCACCTCCACATCAACCCTGGCAAGGCTACAGCATCAGACTCAGTAGTAAAAGGTAATGGCAGAGACTGCCAGATTTGGACAGCCTGAGTGTGGAAAAAGGCAAGGAACATTTCACTGAGCATTCTGGCTGCTTATTGGGTACTGCAGTTTTGAAGAGTACCTTGCAGAGATGATGGGACTTCAAGCCAAGGGGAGGCTGGAAGAATTTGATGCCAGGATGGGATGCCCATCTCCGTTCAGGAAACCTGTGTTGTGATTTTGTTTGCACCTGGCCTGAGAGGGGGGATCTGGTCTCCTCTACTCATGCTCATGTGATTTTAAATACTTTGTGAACAGAGCAAGGGTTTTAAATCCTTCTTAAACCTCAGAGTGACACAGAGTGCAGGCTGCTAAGAAGGAGCACCAGGTCTTTGTGCATTTCCAGAAGGTACCTTCATGAGCTGCAGTTCTCAGCTCTGACCAAGCTGTCACTTTACAGGCCAGAGCAGCACTGAGAGCTGCCCACAACCCTTAGCATCCTAAGGTCCTGCTCACCTTCAGCAGCTCGTTCTCCACCTCATCACTGACCAGGTCTGGGGGTTGTCTCCTCTCCCGACACTGCAGGTTATCCATGGCAATAGCGTAAGTAAACTCGGTGGCATCCAGAGACCTTTCCAGCCGCAGCTTCTGGGCTGCCAGCAGCCTGGTCTCGGCATCCAGATCCTCAGTCTCCCTCTGGAGCTCAGACTTCCAGAAGTGTATGTCCTTCAGGCGGTGGCCCAGGGCGGTCGTGGAGTCCTGCTGGTTACGCTGAGTGGCAGCAGCGGTGTGCTCGGCCAGCTCTTTGGACCTGTCCTGGTCCTGCTCGGCCTTTTCGCAGCCCATGAAGGCTTCGTGGTACAGCTCCGAGTTGCTCTGGTGCCACTCGTGGGGCAGGTACTTGGCGGTGCGGAAGCCGGCCGTGGCCAGGCCGCTGGAGGAGTCGGGCCCCGTGTTCAGCGGCACCTCGTACACCTTCATGGGCAGGTCTGAGACGGGCACGGTGTCCGGGGGGGGCTGCTTGGTGAGCAGCACCCCGGGGTGCGCCATGGCGGCGGGGCCTCCCGCGGGGCAGGCCATGGCTCCCGCTCCCGCACCGCGTCCTCCCGTCGCCGGGGCAACGGGCAGCGGCCAATCAGCAGCCGGGTGTCCCCGGCGCGAGGGGAAACCCGAGGCGGTACGCGGGCGGAACGGCCCCGCCCCTTCCTTACCTCACCGCGGCAACCACCAATCAGAGCGCGGATCCGCCCCGAGGCCGCCTCGGATAGGACAACGCCGGCCGCCCGGACCCGCCTCCCAGCCGCGCGTTGCTATGGCGACGCGGACGGCCAATGGGGAGGGCGCTGAGCGCGGCGGCGCGCGGGCGGTGTCATGGCGGCGGCGCCGCTGCCCGGGCCGGGGCAGGACCCGGCACAGGCCCCGGGGCCCCCGGGGCGCCGGTAGATCGCGGTGCGGCTGTGCTGGTGAGAACAAAGACACGCTGAAGTCCCTGCCTCGCGCTCCGCCTCCGCCTTGTGCTGAGGAGCTTCTCTGCTCCAGCCGCTGCGCGTGCGCCACAAAGGGCGGTTTTCAGTTGGTTTTGGAAATGCACGAGGATCCTGACAGGGCTGCAGCCCTGTAGCTGCCCAGCGAGAGCCGGAGGTGAGGGGGGCGCTGGGTGCCCCTTGGCCCAGCAAGCAAAGGCCTCAGGAAGGGCCTCGAGCATCCCCTGCTTTTAAGCCGTTCAATTTAATCCATTTTTGCACCTCGCTCCAGTTTTATAACTAAACGTTCCCTCTTGAGACCATTTGTGCAAAGCTGTGCACCTTGTCACAGACCGGGTGCAGGGGAAATCCAGCTGCTGCCGCATCTCCTCCTGCTCAGGTTTCCCTGGGAGAGATAAGGACACGCAGTGCTGGAGCTCTAGGACGTTTGTGGGGGTTGCCAGCACCGGGCAGCAAAGGAAGCAATGACAGGAGAGGCTGCGAGGCAGGGGCGTCTCTTCAGAGCACTTGGAGGAAGGAGGGAAGGTGCTGGAGTGACAATAGAGGGCACTCTCGTCCTTGCACTGCGACACATCCTCTGTCTTCCATGTCATGTGGATTTAGAAAATGAAAAGGAAGGAAAAGCCACGTGCATTGCAGCCCGCCCAGGGTCATCCAGGCTAATCTGCTCCCCGGTGCTGAGGAGAGGGATGGCAGAGCTGCAGCGGGGTGTGCAGGGCAGAGAACACACACACTCCCCGGGCCTGGAGCACCCGCTGCTGAGAGACAGCAGGCACTCGGCTTGAGCAGAGTTTGCTCTAAATCCACAGAAAGTCAACGGTCGTTTTCCTGATGGGATCTTGCACTCTTTGGAAAGACCAGGTGGTTTTCCCTGCTGATTCTATGACCTGCGTTGGGAAGGTGGGTCCTGCTTGGGCTGGGAGCTGCTGCCCACCCACCCCGTGCTGCAGCTCCCAGCCCTTTCCTCTCACTGTCCTACTCACCAGTCCCAGCCTGCCCCTTTCCTTCTCTTTCCTCTGCTTGTGGCCTTCTCTGCACGACGATCTGTGCAAATTCTGCCTTTTAAAAGTACAATAAGTCTGCGGGAAAAGCCCTGCTGAGCTATTCAGAGTGAAAGTCTTTAGCATGGAAAACACATTTTTTGAAAATAAGGGCAGCACCAGTTTGCTGTTAAGTAGCATTTTTGTCTGAAGGTTTCCAAGGAGCTTTTATGAGGGGCATCTTATCACAGCCCACTGAGTGTCACCCAGGCAGTTCTGAGGAAGGGTCAGTCAGGGCCACGGGATGTGGTTGAGGTTGCAAACTTTGGAGCTGAGTCCCAGGCCCAGGTGAGACCAGTAAATCAACCTTCTCCAACAGGGAAAGACACACACACACAATGAACTCTTCCTGATCCAGGGCAAGGATTACATCAGTGAGCAGTGTTTGGTTGTTATCCCAACTGGTCTGTGTTTCCAAGGACCAGACTGGTTTTGGAGAGTGTTTTGATCCAGCTGGGTTTTGGTTTGTTGAGTACTTTATCAGTATAAATCTGCTTTCAACTGCTCACAAGATACATCATGTCCTAACAGGCTGCACATCACACTGCTGTAAGAAATAAAAGCAAGGGCTTTGGCACCTGGAAGATTCAGGAGTTCCCTTCATTATCCAGGGCAGGCCCAGGGACCCTGTGTTTCAGAGCCTCTCTGACAGCCAAGTGATTTAATATGCCACTGTAACATATAAATTATGAACAGCTATTTGAGATGTTCCCAGAGCACAAGATGACAAAACACACTGGAAGAAAAGAACAGAAATGTTTTCCAGCTCAATTCTTTTGACATATAATAGATTAAGATTTCTCATGGCTAGAATCCCTTTTCTTTTCCCACAGCAAATGCTCCTGTTTAAGGCAGGTGCCCTGTGAGCTTTTTCACTTGCTGCTGCTGCTTTTTTGCCTTCTTTCCTTTGTTTGATTTTTCCCATTAGCTCGAGTGGCCAAGGCAACATTGTCACCTGGATCCAGTCTTCATGTTCACATCTAATTCCTTCCATGCTGCTGACTGGAGCAAACTGCTCAGTGGAGCAGAGTTGTTCTTGTGCATGGAGGAGGGAAGGGTTTCCCTTCACACTCCAGCAGCTGGGCAGTTCCTGTCTTGTCCACAGCACAGGAGTACTGGAAACAGTTTCTCCAAAGAAAGTCTGGGTACTTTAATGTTTATTTATACTCTTTGTAAAGGCAATTGAAAGCTTGAAAATGTGACCCACTTCATAGAATCATAGAATCATAGAATCCTAGGGGTTGGAAGGGACCTCGAAGGATCATCTAGTCCAACCCCCCCTGCTAGAGCAGGGTCACCTAGAGCACATCACACAGGAAGGCATCCAGGTGGGTTTTGAATGTCTCCAGTGAAGGAGACTCCACAACCTCCCTGGGCAGCCTGTCCCAGGGCTCTGTCACTCTCACAGTAAAAAAATTTTTTCGTATATTCACCTTGAACCTCCTATGCTCCAATTTCCACCCATTACCCCTTGTCCTATCACTGGTCATCACTGAGAAAAGCCTAACTCCATCTCCCTGACACTCACCCCTTACCCCAAGCAGAGGCCAATGCATGAGACAGCATTCTGCAAGTGTGCTTTTCAAGCTGTGCTGATGCTTTGGGGGATGCCTGTGGGGACCTGCTGAAGGGGGAAACCCAAATTACTTAGTTGCTCCAAGCTTAACAAAATCTCAGCAGAGAGCAGCTACATCATGGCCCCTTTCTTCGAATTAATAAACATAATTACTAATTAAATGCTGTACCATTAGCAGAGAAATCAGGAACAAAACCAATGAGCCCACCTGCCACATATTTTCTTGGAAGGAGTTTTGTTCTCACATTTAATTTTGGGAAGCCTTGCTAAGAATGGAGAGCACATCATAAACCTTCTAGAGTTGGCCAGCGATGAAGAGATCTACTGCAAACACCACAGACTGATCAGCAGGCATAAATATAATTTACTCCCATTTCTCTCCCAGTTTCCATGGAGAAAATGTCTGGATGTGCTGGCTGGCAGGAGGACACGGTGCCTCTGCCTCAAAAGCAGTGCAGTCACTTCTCATGTCTCTGAGGTGAAGTGCCAGAAGATGATTCCTCTCTCTCAACTACCACAGTGGGGTGGGCAGAGACAGCTGAACCACTTTGCTGGGTGGCTGGGCTGGCTGCTTGGCCTTCAAGTGCTCCCTGCTCACCAATGCCCAGCCATGCACAAAGGCAAGCAGGCAGCCACCCAGGCAGGAGACACCAGCTGCTGCTTTGGTGTCACTCAGCACTTTGCAATGAGGGGGAAAAAAGACACAGCTGAAACGGAGAGGTGGAACATTGCAGTTTAGATGGCACATTAGGGGGGCATTGGCCTGAGCTGCTTGTTCTCGGGACAGACCTGCTTCCAAAATTGATCTCCCTTTTTTTTTTTCGTGCACAATGGACATCCTGGTGAGGAACTGTCTGTGAAGCAGCCAGGAGTTACTTTCACAGCATTTCAAATGCCAGTCCCCCATCGTGCAGTCGGGACTCTTCCCATCACACACCAGTTCACACCGAGGCCCCTAACCAATGCACTGGTTCACATCCAAGAGGCCCTGCAGCCAAGGATCCTGATTTGCTTTTCTTTCCTGCACGAATCAGGCAGGTATTCACAAAACCTGTTCAACTGCTGGAGCTTTGTCATATTAGCTCCCGTTTGAATGATCCAGTTTCTTGAGCCATTGAACAGCTCTCCAACCTGTAGGTCTGCTCTGAAAAGCAGCTTCTAACCCAGCCTCTGACCAAGGAGAAAAAATGCTGGTAGAAGTCCTCTGTTGGAAAGAGAGGGCCAAATTCTCCTTGTGGAGACCCACTTGATAGAATGTGGCTCAGCTTTACTGAGAGTGAGACATCGATTTTCTTTATTTAATATAGCATCATTATACTCTTTATCTGTTGGCTGCACAGCCCAGTGATGAGTACCTTAGCAGGGTGATGGATGGAAAACCCAGAGCAGTCATCTAGATGATAGATAGGGAGAAAATGTGGTGAATTAGTTCAGAGGAGAGAGAATACAGTCAATTATTTTACAGAAGGCAGTGTCTGGTATTTGCAGTTCCTGCCTGAGAGCAACAGAACACATGAATAAAAAGATTCTAGAGTTCAGAAGTGAATTTTTTTGTTTTAATATCAACATAGGGGCAAAATGTTACAGTTCAGCTTTAGAAATAAACATAGGCTAGCCTCGGGAGCATGGATGTTCAGCAAAAGACTGAGAGCAAAGGTCATGTAAGAACACAGGCACTGTTTTTATACTGTCTCATATAACTGAGATTAGAAATATCTCTGCTGTTCTGAATCTAACCCCTCCCTTCTAGAATCTGATAGATTTGGATAACATTAATTATTTGTAGCAGTGTTAGCATTTCTTTTTCCAAAGCAGTTAATGCACAAACAAAACAAAGCATAAATTGAGCCATTTCAGCATGGGTGAAAACACCATTTAAAGCTTCATTTCCCAGCCTTCTATCTTGGAGGCAGACTGAGTTTGATGAGATCCATCCAGCAGGGGAGATGAGCTAGAGTGACAGGTATCTGTGCCAGCTCAACACTGGGTTTATTTACATTTTCCACCAGCTCTGGGAGTTTGCACTTTCTCCTTCCTGAAATCCATCTTGATGGGGCAGCATTAGACAAATCATTTTAATTATAGTGCAGGGACTGGAGGTTTTCAGAAGGTCAGGGTCTCCGTGCCAACAGGTTTGATTAAAACCAGACGTGGGTAAAGAGTTAGGTGGAGAGCAGTGAGTCTGGGCCAGAAGGGATAGGGACAGTAAGTAGAGATTGTCTCACCTCCATGACTTCCTGACGTGTCCACGTTCCTGGTGGTGGTGAGTCAGGACTGTGTGGCAATGAGAAAAGTGAGGACGTTGCTGCTTACGCCACCACAGCAGGGATGTCAAACTGACAAGGTGCATTGTAGGGACACTTGGGGATGAGGATAATTGCTGAAATCCCAGACTGGTTTGGGTTGGAAGGGACCTTCAAGATCATCCAGTTCCAACCCCCTGCATGGGCAAGGACACCTCTCACTAGACCATGTTGCTCCAAGTCCCGTCCAACCTGCCCTTGAACATTTCCAGGGATGAGGCTTCTCTGGGCAACCTGGGCCAGGGTCTCACCACCCTCACAGGAAATAATTTCTTCCTAATAGCTCATTTAAATCTCCCCTCCTTGAGGCAGCTGCCTGCCACGTGCTGCTGGGCAGAAGGACTGGAAGTGGAGGCTGGCGAGTGCCTGGTCAGGGTCTGACTGGGCAAGGTGGGCACTGAGTTACTGAAACATCACTGATATCATCCTTACCCAGTGCTGCCAGGCCCCTTCCTGCTGCTGGGAGCCTCTCATACAGGCGGGGGCAGGACAGAGAAAGCAGACTGGTTGTTCAGACCCTCACTGGAATAAACTGGTTTCGTTCCAGTCAGTAAATTAAATTACACTGATGTTTACCAGCTGAAAATCTGATCTCATGCTTATAGCAAGACAAGATACTCTCTCTCTTTAAAAAATTCTCCGATTTGTGACTTTCAAATTCCACCTAGCTGTTTTCTTCTGAGTCCCTTATGCTCACCAAACATCATCCTGATCTCTGTTTTTGGAGCACGTCTTCCTCCCGAATCAAACACCTGGCACGTGAGCGTGGGTCCCATCGGGCTGTGTGTGGGAGTGGGAGCACAGTGCTGAATTCTGATTGAGTCTTTTCAGTTTGTTGAGCCTCCTTCACCAAATTGCCCGCCCACGTGAAGGATCTGGTGCTCTGTCCCCTAGACCTGCATGAACAATGAGTCACACACCTTTATTTTTGCTTTCCAACAATTGCTGTTATCCTGGGAAGTGCTGGGAATGGTGTCCTGGGATCCTTCAAAATGGAAACCTGTGCGCAGCTGCAGCCAGCTCTTCTGCAGAAAGCAAATCTTGGGCTGGCTTTTTGGTGCTTTTCTTTCTCTTTTCCTAATTTATTCTGCTTAAAGAAGCCACGTGGTGATAATCAGACAGTGTACTGCTGACCTGACAGAGTTCAGCAGCCATCTGTTTAACATGGAGATGCAGAGAATTTCCAGAGAAGCCTTTTATTATTCTTTTGGTTCAAGAGAACAGGAGGAGTCCTCAGCATGGACAGCAGTTTTACAGCACTAACAAATTCTGCAGTTAACAGTAAAACAATCAATTTATCACCCAAGGCCGCTGCTTTCTCTGCATGGAGCCTGGAGGTTTGCTGTGGTTTGGAAGGATGGGCCATCAGTTTCTGTTAGCTTCATTTTCCCAGCATCTTCCAACTTTGTAGTTGAAAACAAAGTCTCCTCTTCGGCTTTGTTCTCTTTCTGCAGCCAAAACGTACATCTGCAGGCAGAGCAGAAAGCAGGGATTTTGTTTGAACAAGCTCTCAGGCCTGTTTAGGATTTTGTCTGGTACAAACCAGGGCCTTGATCCTGCGCTGAGACATCCTGGGAAGATCCTTGTTCTGGCACGGAGCCCCACCAGAACCATCCACCCTCATTGTGGCCTCCACGCAGCCAGCCAGTGCCTGAGATTTATGAAGGATGGCTCAAGTCTATCAACATCATGAGGTACACTAGCATAAACTGTGCATTAATAGATGCATAAATTAGCTTTATTTCTTCCCTCTTGGGCCTTCCTGGGTTTCCTTCAGAGCCCCCTCAATGCTGAGCGTGATTGTCTCCTCCACCGCTCCACAGTCTGATCCTGGCAGGCTCCAACTGTAAAACCATGCCAGGTGAAATGGTCAGGGAGCTGATGCTGGGGGCTTAATTGTTTTTCTCAGCATGTCTAAGCCTCTTATTAATAATTTGTTAGTAAATAAGGAGTGTTCCTCAGCCACTGCATTAGTACTTGAGAGAAATTCACTGAAGCCCCAGTGACCATGTTTAGTTTTGCCCCATAATGGAAGGACAATTAAAGAGTGAAGCTGCTGCTTTGGGGTTTTTTGGCAAGATATAAAATGTGCAGAAATGTGAAAAGTACAAAAGCCTGAGCCTGAAGGTTTTTGCAAAATGTAAGCAGAAAAACATTTGATTTTCTTTTTAAACCTGAGCTGAGGTTGCACTGTGTGGTGTTCATGTTGGCTTCAAACTAGGGAGGGGAGGGACAAAAATCTTCAAAAGCTGTGACCTGAGTTGGTGGGAATTTCAGCACACGGTAGTCTTGGAAAGCCTTTTCCATTGCAGAGCTGGAGCATTTCCCCTGAAAAGCATTCCTAAAGTAGTCCCTGCTCCCACCAGGGCAAACCAGCCTGTATCCTGGGCAAACTGGTCTGTGTTCTGGGCTTGCTGAGCATCCCCAGCTCCTATATGGGCAGCAAAGCTGCACGCTGCTGCATGAAGCCATAGGAAAAACATCTGAGGTGGTGAAATCTTCAGTTTGGACTTAGTACCTTTGTCTTTTTAAGCTCTAAAGAGGGAGTGTGCACATTTTGGGACAGGGCTGCCCTTGGAGAGATGAGCAGGAGGAGATCTCCAGCCCAATGTCACTACTGGAGGCAGAACCCCTCTTGCTGCAGGTGGTTTCCCAGGATTTGTGTCTTTGCAATCTGCTGCCAGGGCTGGCCCTGTTGCTGCTCTCCATATCTCTGGCAGCACTAATCAAAAGCACAATATGGTCTGAGAATCTCACTTTGTACCAGGGAATTAGTCAGCAGGAGAGAAAGCTGATAATCTGCACCCTGCAAGTTGTCACCTCCCGCAGTACCTTGCAGTGAGTCACTTGGAAATGGCTTTAGCTGAACTGCCACACTGTGCTGAGATGTTATTTCCTATCAGAAAGGTCCAGAGCTTCAAGCCCAGGTGGTTTAAGCAGGGGGAGCTGAGCCAGGAGACAAGTGAGCCCTGGGGGTCACACAAGAGCAACTCAGGTGGCAAGGGCATGGTATGGAAAAGGGCACTAAATGTTTGTACAGACAACAAGGTTATGCTCAGGGCTTTTTCCAGATTTCAACACCCAGTCCCTCTAACCAAAGCAGCAACCTTGTGCAGCTCAACCCTTCAAGCTCTTTACTTTTACTCTCCTTTTCTGAAAAAAAATAAAAAATTGAAGGCCCATACAATTTCCAAGCGTGGAGGATGAGTCCCTCAAAATGTTCTCAAGAAAATCAGGCCCAGGAAGAGGGAAGAGTGATGAGGATTTAGTGAATAAAAGCCTCTGTGTGAATATGAAGAGGGATCTGAAAGTAATTTTCTTAAATACACAAAAAAATCCACAAACCAGGTTTCCTTTTAGGAAGCTGAGAATCACTGATCTGTTACTCCCGTGTGCATCCCACTTGCTAGGAGGTGTTCAGTAGGAAAACTCGCAGGGATACAGCAGGATTTTCATAGCCACTACGTGGAAAAAGCTTTAATGAAAATGATGTGTCAGGTTTTGACTGATCAGCACTAAAAGCACTTTTTTTTTTCCCCATCTTTTGTGGGTTGCTGATTACCTACCAGTGGCCAGGCTGCAGCTCCATCAGGCCACTGTCTGGGAGGGGACACGGGGAGGTTTCAACATGCATTTAAAATTGATGTGTGTTTTGGGTTTAATGACAACAACTTAAAATTCCTGGAGTGTGTTTCTCTTCTAAGATTCTTCTGATCTCAGCCATTGAATTTATCTTCATAAACTGCAAGGAAAATTGAAAAGTAATGTCCTTGTCTTGGGAAGGAACTTACTCGAATGTTTAAGTTTGAGTAATATCCACATTATATATTACTCTCTTATTATTATTAGAAAATCTGACATTAACAGATCTTCTGCAATGCTATTAGTTGTTGGTAAATATTTACTTAGCAGCATCAGAGCATCTCAGCTTGTTTCTTTTCTCATTAATCATTTGTTCATAGTAACTCTCTGTTATTAATCTTGAAGTCTGATGGGTCCCCTGAATTGCCAACACTGTCTCTGCTCCCTGTTCCCTGGCTGACACCAGCAGTTGACTTTCTGGCACGTTGTTTTGGGTGATAAAACTGTGGCTCTATAAGCCCTGAATGCAGGAGATGGTGAACATTTTCCATAATTTCCAGATACTTATGACAAAACATTAATAATACAAAGTTCCCTTAGGAAAGAGCAAACAGAACTGTTGAGTTTCCAGATCAGCTTATTCTCTCAGATGCTTTAAAGCAGGGGCAATGAGAAGTTGAATGTTATTCAACAAATGCCTGGACCAAACAAACTGAAATTCTTTGGAGAAATGTGGGTGTATCTCTGCTGGGAAAGTGAAAATTAAAGATGAGTACATTGGGTTCAGCAAAGCTCAAGGTCTCTTTTCAAACATCAAGTCATGCATGTATGAGCTAACCCAGAATGATGCTGTTTGCCTCCCCCTGTCTGCTCCTGACACCCAGACAGCTCGGGCTGGGCTTGGCTCAGCAGCCTGGAGAGCTGCTGTGAGTGGCAGAGGGAAAGGACCCAAGTCCTGGATGCTCTGGGGAGGCAAGTGTGCTCCTTCAGGATTCACAGAGCCATCTGGGTGACACTGGGCTGTGTTCTCAGTGGGACTGGTGAGAGGCAAGTCAGCCCTGATACCAAACCTGCCTCTGTCATTCACTGGCCCTACATATTCCCCAGAATCTATCTTATTTACCATACCTGGCTCATGTCCTAGGATTGAGTCCAAAACTGCTTCTGCTCTTGACTGCTGGAGTCTCAGTGTAAAGGCAGCTTGCTGTACACCCTCCAAGGGCCGTCCCAGCAGGTTGGCTGTGGTTATCCCAGACACCAGCCTGATATTAAGATCCCCCATTATCAATGGTTTGACTTTTCGAAAGCTGCCTACATAAACAAAGGCTATTTAGCTTGTGATTGTGCCCTGGAGAGTGTCCTACAATCACTTTCATTTCCCTTTTTGCCTTCAAACACTGAGGCTGTCCTTGTGATGAGAGCAGAGACCAGGAGCCACAGCCTGGACCTGCTCCCAGCCCAGTTACTGCTGTGTGGCCCTGGCCATGGCCAGGCCTTTTTGTTTTTCAGTCCATTCAACTAAATAATGAATATTCTGTCTGGAAAGGGTTGAGAGACATTCTTGTCCCTACAGAAAACTGCACAAGAATGGCTTGATAAATGGTAATAAAAGGGAAACTAACATTTAATGGAAATTAATTGAAGAGAAAACAAAAACAAGCAGAAGATCTTAAGAAAATGTTGTATGTGATTTTGAGATCTTTGCACATTGGTAATGGACACTGATAGTTTTAGCTAACCATCCACAGGATAAATTCTGCTTTTTTCTGCTTGGTCTCCTATTAGAATCACATTTGGACAGCACTTCCCAAGCTAATTTTTGCTTCTGAAACAGCAGAGTTTTACATGTAAAAACTGTTCTGACAGCAGTTTTCTCTCTTCTTGATGGTATCATTTTCTCCCATCTTTAACAAAGGATTGGTGTCTTTTACAGTACAAAGATGCTATCTTAAAATGTTTGTATCCCTTGCTTATTTACTGGAGACACTAAAGGCTTTGCATGACAAGAGCTGGTGAAGGGCAACCTCAGCTCTGCTGGGTCCAGGTCCCAGGGTCTGCTCACCCCTGTTCTGATGGGCACCAGCTCTCCAATTTGCCTTCCCTCTTCTAGCAGAGATGAGCTTCTCTCAGAGATACCCATGACTGCTACCCAGAATTTTATCATAAGATTTTCTCAAATGAGTGGACATGTGCCAAATTAACATTTTTCCCGGGGCTGTGACTACACATGAGGACCCATTTTGTAGCAAGAATCTTTGGCAGTTTTTTTTCCCCTCATCAGCACTGATAGTTAATTAGCTGTTCCCTTTAGTCACTGCTGTTGTCAGATTTGTTTCATCTCCCTGATAGTGCTGTGTAATGGGCTGAGCCCACAGGGAATGTGCTCTTTCTCTTCCCTTTCCCAACCCGGGACACAAAGCTGCCCACCTCCCAGGTGCTCTGCAGTGCCTCTGGCCTCACACTTGTGTCTCTTGAGGACACCCTAGTGATTTGTACCATCCATTTCTTGATCTCCTAAGGCAAGAGAAAGATTTCAGAGCTGTAAGTTTGTTTCTCCCACAGAAGAAAAAGATTTCCTGCTTCACTCCTGGTACGTCTCCTTCAGATCACGCAGTTCTGATCTCTGGGCAGTGTCACTTCCCTTCACCTGCACTAACACTCCTGTTTTCCAGCACCTGAAGTTACAGGAAGGTTTGTGCTTGACAGACCTGCCAACCTTGCTGCTGCTCTTGGCTTTGAGCTGCTCTGAAGCAGGTGAAGTGAGAGTCTGGCCATGCCATGGAGAGAGCAGGTAGCACCTTCTGGCACTTCTGCTCCTCCAGCAGATCCGTTCTGTAAATGCAGCCTGAGACACAGCCTGCCAGAGCTGCAGACTCCAAAGCTGAGAGTACAACTGTCATAAATGAATTGGGTTTGTTTCTGCCTCTTATTTTTTAATTTAGGGCTTGTTTACATTGGAAAACTAACCTGGACTAACTGAAGGCTGGAATCTGAAGCAGATTCATTCAGCTGCATTCGCTTCTACATGGCCAGAATGTCAGAGGCTTTTGTTTGGTTTGTTGTGATTTGTCTCCAAAATGCATTAAGATAAACAAAATTAAGTCTGTTTTAGTTCCCAAGGAATATTTTATATATGCCCATTCATTTTAAAAGTTCTTAGATTAATTTTGCAGCAAATGTCCCTGTGTAGACACATCAACATTCCTAATAACATTTGGCTGAAAGGCAAGATAATGGCAAAGTCCAGGCTCGAATAAAAGGGATGAATCATCTCTAAATCACATGTTACGATATAATAGGATAAAAGGACAATTGTTTTGTTGGAGAGAAGCTGCCATGCCCAGACCAGCTGTAGGGTCATTTCAGCCTGAGGATTGTCCCCTGTGCATCTACAGCAGGTGACACAGCCTGACTTGCAGAGCACGTGTCAGCCACGGCTCCCCCGCCACCCTGCGTCTCACATGCAAATGCAACAGTGGCAGCACTTGATTCATCAGGGTTTGACTCCTGGGACCCCAAAAATGACCACGGGATTGAATCAGACCTCATCCAGGGACACATGAGGGTGGAGGGGGTCCTGTCCCCCACCCAACTCTTAGGTCCGCAAGTGCCACTGCTGGGTGGCAGCCTGTGTCCTGCATGCTTTAGGCCATTGAAAGAGCCACAGAGTCACACACTCACACCATGTGCACAGCTTTAAAACCACAGGGACTCTATGGAAGCCAAAAAAATTACTTCACATTTGCGTTAGTAGATCCCAGAATAGGAGGTGACTCCCTCTGCCAGCAAAAAATGAAAGCCTGAAATGCCAGCCCATTACTTAAGCACACATGGACCCATTTTCACAGGCTTCATCTCCCCTGCCCCTGGAAAAAAATGTTCCTTGGAAATTACAGTAATTGTTTTATTCTCTTTGATCTCCACTAATAAAGCCATGGACTATCACTCAGCAGGAGCTGTTGCTCTTAGTTAGGTTCCTTCCAACGGTACTTACATTAGGAAGGCTCTGGGGAAATTTCAGTAAATGCACTTGAAAAGAGCTCTGCAAAACTGCTCAGACTTTCTGTAAAAAATATTTACCCTGCACTTGCTCAGCACACTTCTCAGCTTGTTTGTTTTGCTCTTTACTGCAGTTGTTGTTGGACTGAAGTGAAACCTAGAGAAAGTTGTGACTCCTTGTCAAGGGATCTCACAACAGCTGGGGAAGAGAGGGAAAGATTTCTGAAACCCAGAGAAGTCCCTGCAGAAACCACACTTGAGAATGACAGTGGCTGGCTCTTCATATTTTACTTTCCAACCTTAGTAAGGATGATGGGATGATAGATATCCAGTGGTCCTCCAGCAGGGACCCCTTCATGTCCAAAGCTCAGTGTAAGAGCTCCCAGCATCCCAGACTATATCTCATCAGAGGAAATACCATTTCATTCCCAGGAAGGGCAGCACCAACTGGGCTTTTGGTGTGGTAGCCTTATCACTGCCAAGTACTGGGAGACCTCATGGGTCGGTCCGTTCAGAACTGGTGCTGCAGAAGGACAACAGCCCCTCAGTTCTCCAGCCCCTTAGAGAGTAAGTGGCTTGTTTAGGAATTTGAGAACTTGTTAGGTTTAGTTTTTAGTCTGCAGGCTTTAAACACCACAGCTAGAGCTGAAGATCAGCTTGGCAAGTCTGGTCAACAAGCCAAACACCAGCCCACCTGGGCACCCACAGGAGTGACCGTCACGTTGTGCATGGGCGAGTTCTCCCACGTGGCTCTTGGTGAGCTGCAGCATGCTGCTGTCACCTTCTGTGGAGCTGACAAACCTACAGATGGTTGTAAGAAGATGCAGAGAGGAAGCCAAATGTCAGAGCTGCTGGGCACTGATGGGAAAAAAAATCACTCTTTAAAAGCAATTCTGCATTTCAAATGAAGCGACCAATGAGATCCCCAACCTGTGACATCTCTTGGCCACTTCTTGCTGTTTTAAGATGAAGGTGGCAGTGGATTTACACCAAATAGGAAGGGTCTGAAGCAGATCCCTGTACCTGCCTGTTGCATAACTGGCAACTGAAAACAGGAGTAATCACACCAGCTGGTCCCTTTTTTTGCTTTCCCCTTCCAGCTAGAAACTGTAAAAGCTCAAGAGACCAACTGCACAACCTTAAAGTCATATTTACTGTGTTTGGCATCCTGCCACAGGAGGTGGGAATGGGGGTCTGGACATGTTGCTGCTTTATACTTAATGATCTCCTGGATGTGCAAGTGAAGAAATATAATCCCCAGTGAAGGCAGGGGCAGGGCTGGTAAGGAATAAAAGGCCTCTTCCTCTGAACTGGTTTTGATCTTCCTATGGGCTGGAAATGAAGAGCAGTAATTAAAGCTTAACTGGAAGAGATCAGAAAGCTTTTAAAATTAATAAAACTTGTAACAGGCAATGAAGGATGATGTGATTTAAAGGCTGTGCAGGCTGCCCTGCCAGTCAGCTCTTTAAGGGGGGCATGCTGCCCCCCCCCGTGCAGGTGTGCCAGCTGGGCAGAGCTGGCATGCACATGGGAGCAGGAGCTGTGTTCCCAGCACCTTCCTCAACTCCTGCTGGGCTTTCCCTGCTCTAAATCCTGGGAAAACACCACGATTATTCCAGAGTTACTCTAGTTTGTCAGGCCAGCAGGTAATGCACGGGAGCCTCATTCCAGCTCAGTCCCTCACCTGGAACTTCTTTTATTTTTCATCACTCAGTTATTTTTTAATGAAGAGACCATCACCACATGATATGTCTCCACCAGCTGGTGCTTTACATAGAGAGCCTCAAGCTGCATGAACTGATGACGTTGAAAACCATGAAATAAATATATATAATTCTCTTCTGATCTTTTAAAGGCAAGGACATCCTGTGTGTAACGATAATACCTTAATTGTTCAGCCTGGCATCTTCAGTTAGCCATTGTCCTTTTAAACACAAATGGGTCTTATAGCAGGGAAGAGGCAGACAGAGTGACCACTGCCCCAGAGACCTCCACAGCAGTCATTTCACAACAGTGTTGCTCTGTGATGGTCATGTTTTCCAACAGGAAATTAATGTTCTTGGTCTGGTCCTAGGGAGGACATGATGCTCCCATCAGAAAAGCCAGGCTCCCTGGCTGCAGGAGCAACAGCTCAGAGATGGGGACAGACACCTTCATGGCTACAAGTACCTCAAAGGTCTGTGCCACCTGGCTGTGGTTTAGATGTTCTTTGAAGGACTGTGAAACACATAAATGGCTGGTGCATGTGGGCACCCAGAGTGGGTTTCCTGAGAGGAGGGAGCAAAAGATTCACCCCAGACTTCACAGCAGTTGCCCGGGAAGATGTCTTTCTGCAATGCTCCAACATCTGCTTAGGGCACTGCCACGTGTGGAGCAAAGCTCTAGGCTGGCAGGTTTTCCCAATTTAAAGAATTCTTGGATGGAATTAATGGACTTTTCTCAGCTCTGGGGCTGATCTTGGGGAGAGTGAAGGCAGGGAGATGTTCTACCTCTGCCCTTTCACCACCTGATGCCACTGAAAGCTCAGACTCCTCTGGATGAAAGCAATGTGCACTGCAAGGCCAGAGAGCAGCCACCACCCCTGGCTCTGCTCCACTGAGACAGGGGATGGGAAAGGAAAGGTTGTTTCAGCCTTTGACTGCCATTTATTCCAGCACTAAAAGAAAATGAATTTTTAAATCCTAATGCTGAAACACCTATTAAAAAGAGTACTGAACTATGGCAGAAGAATGTCTGGCAGGTAAGGCTTTTTGGATTAACCCAGCTGATTTTTATTTTTTACTGAAAATGAACTCTCTCTGGCTTTCTTAAAAGGTCACCTTTTTAAAAAACAAAAGCAAAACCAAAAAACTACTGTGCTGGGAAAATGCTTTTAACTCTCATCTGCTTTGTGTTGTGTGCATTTTCTAAGTCCTGGGTTTACTTCTTACTGGAAAATGGTCTTGGATCATCTCTGAGTTGGAAATTTTATTTTATTTATCAGGTGCATGTGAGAAATAGGATTTTTAACTCTTTATGCTCTTTTTTTTTATTTTAAATTTTTATTGGATGCTCAGCACCATGTCTTTGGATCTCAAACTGAACCAAATCCTCCCTACTGGGTTTTTTCCTCCTCCTACCACCCACCCTCTGCCAGCAACTCTCCAGGGGCCCTGAAGCTCCCTGTCTCACCTCCTGGTGTCTCTGCCCTGGCACACAGAGAGGCTTCAATGGGCTCTCTTTGTTCTGCTTGCTTGCTAAGGAGCTGGTATTTCCTCCTCCTGGCACTGTCACTACCAACAGCTCCAGAAGAAGAGGCTGGTTTTTTCTGCAACACCCTCCACAGCTGGTGGAGAGGACTGGACATGTCTGAGAGACACAGATGTTTTCATGTCTTGTGCTCCTGCCTACAATCAGTCCATACTCTGTGGATGTTCCTGGACACAGTAAAGCTTTAAAACATTTTATAGCAAATCCAAAATGTTATTAGATCCTTCTGCACCAAAGGATCTCTCTCAAGAAAATGCTCTGTGCTGAAAAATAACAGAGAGGGGACCAGGCATGTCGGGATGTACCAGCTCAGTTTGCAACCTTAAATCCCCATTAGGAATTAGCTTTCTGGCCAAAACCTGTTGCCCGAGGATTACTAATAGACAAATAGATTTTCAAAGGGTGCCCAACTCAGTTCATATTATTCAGACTTTGCCCACAATCAGTCAAACCCTGACACATGAATTCTCATGAGTATTAGGTGGCTCAGACAGAAGCACAGAAGGACAAAAGCCCCCATGAAGCATCACTTTCTCCCAGGAGATTGATCACCAGTTGCTCCACACCCATGTGCTTGATGCCCCAAACCCACTTGCTCTGCCACAGTCCTAGGCTAGACCAAGCATTGCTCCCCTCTGTGGGATGGTCCTCACACTCCTGTGCAGAATTCCCTTTAAAAACGCCCCAACGGGTGGCTTCTCTAAACATATTACACAAATTATATTTTTATTGATTACAAAGCAGCACTGGCTCAAAAGGACTCTCTCAGGATGCTCTGCATGCAAGTTTGTCACATCATTCTTTTATATTTATTGACTTCCTCCTTCAAACTAGTTAGATTTTCGCTTCATTAATCATATTAAAAGGCTGTTTCTGAACCTCATGTCTCTGATGGTTAGAATTACACTTCTGATTTCCATCTTAGTTTATTTATAGACAGTTGATTCATGTTGCCACATAAGGAATACTAGAAATACAAAAATAAGAACTGATCTTTAACAATCGGTCTAGACTAAGGACAGAGAACAAGTGAAAAATCCCTATTTTTATTGTTAAGCAAGTATAAGATAGTGCATTTTAGTAATGGCAATTTGCATTTCAAGAGCAGCTGAGCAGCCAATATAGATGTTAAACTCCTGAAACCAAACCACTCTTCTGTCAGTAAGGTAGGGCTTCTTTGTTCGTACGCTTATAAGAACAGATCAGCTCTTATGCTCTGGATTGTACAGCAATCAAATCTGTCTTCCTTGCAGGATAAAATTCATGTTAAAGCCCAATTCCAGATGCACAGAAACTTCTTCAGTTGTCTCCTGGGGATATTGTCCCTCCTAGCAACTTGAAAGCCAAAAGGCTACACCTGAAATAATTTCATCTTTAAAAAAATCTGCAGCTGG
This sequence comes from Apus apus, assembly GCF_020740795.1. Classification (NCBI taxonomy): domain Eukaryota; kingdom Metazoa; phylum Chordata; class Aves; order Apodiformes; family Apodidae; genus Apus; species Apus apus. Next base: position 2,158,669 of record NC_067295.1, read on the forward strand.
AAAGGCTGGAGCATCTCCCACCCTCTGCATTTTTCCCCTTGGTGCATGTATGTGTCCGTGATAGAGCGTGTTTCTTTTTTTGTCTGATAACAAGAGGCATCAAAAGATGTAGATTGATTTCTTGCTGACAGAAATGCACGCTGGAATGTGGCTGCAAGATCCCACTGACTCTAAGTCAATAGCTCCAGTCCTTTCACAGTAAGCAAATGGAGGAGGCTGCGGATTAATAACTTCCCTGACCTCCAGCCTCTGTGAGGAGTTAATCCAGGAATCCAATTGAGCATCTGGAACGCAGCACGCTCCCTGCCTGAGCCTGCACCCACAAGCAAAAGTGAACAGGAGGAAAAGCAAATAAATCCTAAGGCTGAAATCGGGGAGGAGAAGGCAGGATTGCAACCTGGCACAGCCACCAGCAGGCTCATCTGCAGTCCCTGGCTGCATGATGCCTTCATCTTGGAGAAGAGGTTTGGGGCTTTTATTTGTTCCACCAGGATCAGCCGGGCTCCAGGAGCACTCGCTGCTGGGCTTTTGCACTGCTCAGAGCTCAGGGGAAACTAAAGCTTCTTGCAGTGACTTCAGCCTGAGTCGCCTCTCGCCTCCGCAGCGAAGCCCCGACCTTTCCCTGCCAGCTCCGCCACGGGCACAGCGAAGCTCCCGCCCCGCCTGGGACCTCAGAGCAGCCACACAACTGGCTCGGATTTGGGAATTCTGCTTTCATACACTATTCTCAGTCACTTTATTACTTTTCCAGACTCTAACTAATCAGCTTGAAATTTCCTCTGTAACATTTAAATTAAAGAGAGAGAGAAGAAGAGGAACCGGCTAAAATATTCCAGCTGCTCAAAAAGAGGGAGGTTTAAAAATACATTCTAGGCCTTATTGTAAAGGCAAGGCAATGGTTTGCTTTGCTGTGAACACCAACAGACCAGCTTTCAAATCCCAATGTGAGGCTCAGAGCGGGGCAAGGATTTGCTGTTCTCCCCCTGTGAAACTTGCCCACGTTGGGACAAAGCAGAAGCTGCTGGCAGCTCCCTGTGGGCTGGAGCACCCCCAGGGGAACAGTCCATTTTGCTCCTTTGAGTTGCACCCTTCAGACAAGCCATGACTGGGACACGAACAGACAAGTGCTCCCACTGCCCTGGCACACTGGAGCACTAGAGGAGGGGGAGAAACCACCTTTTTGGTGTGACTTCCAAAGGGGATGCTTGGAAATTGTGCGCTAGCTGCTAGCACCTCTTCGTAAAGCTGACTGCTGAGTGTACACAAATGTGAGCTGGTGAATTCAAGATCATAGATTTTATTGGAAAACCAGTCAGAATATGGAGTTGGGCAGAAGGTGCTAAGAGCACGAATGGACTTGCAGCAGCAGAACAGAGCCCAGCTGCTTTAAGGAAGACCCACTCCTGATGTGCTGGGCACCAACTTGTATTATTTTGATTTTGGATTACAGAACTCTTTAATTAAAGGTCCTGACTTTATAATCCAATCAATCTAGATAAATAACAACTCTCTTTTGCAGATAAAGTTGTAGGCTTATCACTGCCCAACAGTCATATTTTAAAAGCGAGCCATAAAATTACACAGTAAATCAGCTTACACAGCATCTGGTGGCTGCAGCTGCGAGCGGGCAGAGCTCTGCACTTGTGCTGACAGAGGATTTCAGAGACACCCTGCCACCCTGGGCAGATGTCCTACCCAGCCCTTCTCCTCTTAGCACCAGAAGTTACTGCTTCCTCAGCAGTATTATGCTCTCTACTCCCCATCCCTCAAAACCTCTAGCTCAGAGTTGCTGTAATTGCAAGGGGGAGGTTACAGTGCTGGAGGATGAAATGTAATGCAATTAGTAGACTGTTTTACCCATTCGTCACCTTTTCCTGCCAAAGAGCTTTGTTCTAATGAAGGGTATCAAACAACCATTTCATTGTGATTTAATTGAGCAATTTCTTGTGTCACACAGACATCAAGGAATGGTTACAGGGATGCTTTTCAGGGATCAGTGGGAAATGCAGCATGCTGGATTAGTATGTGTAGCTGTACGGGATGAATCGTGCCAGTCCCACCTTTAATCCCTGCTTGTTTCCATGAGCTTCTCTGCGTGAGTCTCTGAACTCAGCCTCTCTCCAGTCTGGGTAAAAGCTTAGAGCCCACTCCAAACACAGCACAGGGGATGTGACACCCTTTCCTCGGGCTGGCTGAGGTCAGTGGGTGCAGAGGAGCAGTCAGGATAGGAGCCACAGTGCTGAGGGAGCCCCGGAAGCCACTTGTCTAATATCATGCAAAGAGTTTAGGACTGATCCCAGACCCTGTTTCCACTGCTGCACGTGAGCAGCCCTTTCCCCACGCCCAGCAAAACTGCATTTTCTCAACACAGCTTTGCAGAATTTGGCAGAGATGAAAGCAAGGACAAGCCAGGCAGCAGCAGCAGGGTTGGGTATGAAACTCCAGAGGGTGTCCATAGAGCTGAGACAAAAAAACCTGTGCAGACTTGTCTGTGCTAACCCTGCCCCCAGATAGCACCACTGTCTCATTTCCTGGAATATATTACCTAGACACAGCTGACAAAAATAAACAGAGGAAAAAAAGACCATTCTGTAATGCAATCAAACCTCAATTGCCCATTTGTTTCTGTCCTTTAAAAGAGCTAATAACATGGTAATTGGTGGTGATATCTCCAGGGCTCCATAAGTGAGAGAGATTTTCCCACAGTGAAAGAGAGGCATATTTTTCTACAGAAGAGAGGGAGGTATTACCCAAATTAAAGGAATCCATATAGATTTCCACCTGATGTCCAAACCAGTGAAACCTTGTTCTTTGAGTGTTGGCTTTTAGTGGCTCAGGCATTTTTGGTGTGATTGTGATAGAAAAGCATCCCTGGAATTTGCTTCTTGGCAAGGAAGGATCCAAGCCCACTGGAGTGCATTGAGGGTCAAAAATATGTGGAAAATTTGCCTCCATTTTGTCTTCTAAATAATGTCCCTGAGTTCTTTTGTCCCCCTGCTCCTGTCATCAAGTTTGCATTGAAATTCACCTGCTTTAATAATCAGCCACTGTCACCCAAAAGGCACACAAAATTGTGGGACACAAACAGCAAAATTGCTTTCATCTTTCACAAAATGCCCAAAGCAGACTCTGATTACTTAAAACATCTATTCATTTACTGAGCCTTATTTTATTAATTGTCACATCTTTAGTTGGGGTCCAAAAGATATAGAAATATCTTGAAAATAGGTCGTCAGGTTCAGTTCTTGCAAAGAACCAACCTCCCAGGCTCTGCCTAAGCCCTCCTCCTCTTTATTAATAGTCTTGCAGTGCCCGTGCCAGGGAGACCCTGAGGTACATTGGGAATAGAAAATTTTAGTCCTCCATTATCTTGCACATTAATTCATATTATTTAGAGCCTGATCTATGTTGCTTTTATCCTTTGCAAAGTACTTACGGTTTCTTCAGGATCCAGGAGCTATATAACAGTAAATTATCATTTTATTGAAGTGATTTGCTTTATCCTAAAGCAGATTCTTAAAGAACAGTCTTTAAAGGTTAAACTCTGTGCTAGGGTAATATGTATATCACATTCCTGGGTGCCTTTTGTGTTTAAAAATCGACAGTTTCCATCTGTGAAAGGAGGAATTTAGACATGCTGATACTCTGACATTTAAATGTGAGCAGTGGAAGATAAACACAGTCTGACATAAAGTAAATGGGGTGATATTAGGGAAAGTTAAATTTCAAATATCCATGCTCCTGCTTCTACCTGCTGGGGTTCTGTGTACCAGGAGGGGCATTAACACTGCCATGTCTCTGGAGCTCCTTACAGCAGGTCAGGTGAGCACAACACACCCATGAACGTGATCTTTCCAAAGCAAAGGCTGTAAAAGCTTGTTCAGAACCTTTTCTTAGGGCTAGGTCTTCCATCCCTACTCTGCAGCCACTGAAGGGGAGCTCAGAAGAGATGCAGGATGCAGGTTTCCACCATGATCTCAGCTGTGAATAATTTTACAGCAGGTCTGGATGTCCAGGGAGTGACAGGTACAACTTTCAGCACTAACCTTCCCTGTTCCAGCCTGTGCCTGGACCTGCAGCCCAAGCAGGTCCTGTCCAGACAAGGACACCCATTGTGCCACCCCCTGGCCAAGTGACAGAGCAGGTCTGAGGGAGGGTGGACACCTCAGTGAGCTGGCTGCCATGGGCTGTAGGCATAGCAAAGTCTGGAGGGAGGTGTAATACCTTTTCTCCTTGAAAAAGAGGGGCTTCTTTCACTTGCCATAGCAGATTCTGAAGTAAATAGTATTATTACAGGTGAAATACAAGCAGAGAAAGATGTAAAATATGCTAAAAAATGTGAGCTACTGAGAGCAAACAGGACAGGGCTAAGGGGATAGCTAGATAAGATGTGCCTTTGGAGCAGGCCCAGGCTGGTCTGGTTTTGGTGTTGACACTGCCTCGTGCCCAGATGACCTTGAACTGGTCAGGAGAACCTGCATTTGGGAATATTTGTAAAATCTCTGGTGCCCTCAATACCCTGATCCCACACACCTTGTGTGACAAAGCAGCTCTTTGGGATCTTCTCTGACTTCCTCTCTTCTGAGCCCCAAGGGTGTGTAGGCAGGTTAAATAATGCAAAAGCAGCTGTAATTACACTCTGCAGTTTCTCTGGAAACATTTGAAAAATATTATATTAGCACATTGTTCTTTTTTTTTTCTGTTCTTTTTTTTACTTTATTTTTCCTTTTCCTTTTTTTTTTTTTTAATCCTTTTTTTTTCTTTTTTTTTCTGGCCTCTTTTCAAAGGGTCTAGAACAAATCTAATGGTTTAATGAGATCTGTGACAACATACAAGATTTTTAGTGACTTTCATTACCCAAACTCAATTAGAGGAGAGTAATCAGCAAGTCCCCTGCTGTGAGAAGTGCAGAATGAAACCTTGGCAAGATGGGACAGATGCAAGGAGAGAGACTGAGAGCAAGACAAGCACAGAGATTCTCACTGCACCCCCAGAACACCCAACGAATACCAAAACAGATTGCAGCAGGAGCAACTTGTCTCTGCTGTTTTCTTCCTCTAAGCTGGATAATTAAACATAAATAGTCTCTCAATCTATTATTTTAAAAACTATTAATTTAATGTCAGATAAAGTCTTCTGCTTGTTTCTTGGGAGAGTAAGGAAGAGAAATAAAGGTGTGGGGTTTTTTGTTTTGGCTTGTTTTCCTTTTGGTTTTTTGTAGTGGTTTTTTGTATGTGTGTGTGTTTTTTTGTTTGATTGTTTGTTTATGGGTTGTTGTGGGTTTTTTTTCTTTTTTTCTTTTAGTCCCACAGTGAGATCTCCCTGGACTTCACTGTGTGCTGTTACAACAGTGCTTGGGACTACCTGAGTGCTGTCTGATGCTTGGCAGAGGAATTGCATGACATCCATGAAGTCTGGGTCTGCTGGGGCTGGTTCACACCCATGGTGCTGATCCCAGACTTGATGCTTGGAGAAGAGGCAGCACGAAGGGTTGACATGAACTCCTCCATTTCTGATCTTGCCAGTTGCCCACTGCAAGCTGCTAACACCCAAACGTGTGCCCAATTATCCGAGGCCCAGAGCCTGCACGTTGCAGTAACTGAGGACAGAGAAAAACCACATAGCTCTGCAGACAGTGGTGCCACAGGCATCTCTATGGCAGGTCTAGGAACTCGTTGCTCAAAAGTGATCAAGGGTAGCTTTATACCACCTCTGCCCCTCTTCCTCCTCTGTTCTTGTCTGTTGTGCCTATTCATAGGGCATATTCTGAATAATAACAGGTGGACAAACCATGTATCTAAGCTCAGGTGACCTCAAAGACAACCATTTCCAGCAATTCTGCAGCTCAGCTGGCTGGCCAGCCCTGCACACCCACCCTGACTCTCCAGTGTCTCTTCTCAAAGAGCTTCTCACATTAAATCCCTTGTAAGGGGCTTTTGGGTTCCACTCTCCTTCCTCTCCTCTCCCTCCTGCCTGTGCCCAGCCTGCAGGACAATGCTCTCCTATTGCTCCAAGGCTTCTTCTGATTCTTTTCCATGAGGCAAGGCAGGGATGGAAGCTCCTGAGCTTTCCTCCCATTCCCACCCCACCGGTGTGGGTGAGCTGCCTGCCAGCTCTGAAGCTCCAGTTTCATCTCTGCTCTCCCAGATGCTCCCCAGCCTCTCGGCCAGTGCAGGCTTTGCCATTGCTTTGTTTGGCTCTTTGGAGGCTGGAGCTGTGCCTGCTCAGCTGCATGCTGGCCCCAGATCCAAGGCTTTCATGGCAGGCAGCCTGCCTGGCCTGGCCTGTTTTATTTAACTATTGTTAACCTGTGTCCTCTCCATCTTTCCTCTGCTGGATTTTAGCAGACAACCCCCTCTGGAGAAGCAGCCAGCACCCAGCTTTCCTGCCCATCAATCCTTCCAGCAGGCTCCTGCCTCATGCTATGATGCACTCTCACAATCCCACGATACAAGGATTCCCAGTCTGTTGCCTGGCTTTACGTCTGACCCAGCCATCTGAGTTCCTTGAGAGCACCTGGGGAAGGCATGAACCCTCCACCTCCTCCAGACCCATTTCAGTGCTGCTGCAGCACACGGCCTGCCATGGAGAACACTGCCAAACCCCGGGCTGCCCAGGGCTGCAGGAAAACAGTGTGGGGCTGGATGGCAGGGGCAGGACCAAGGGACATTAGAGGGGTTGTGCCAGTGCCCTGGGTCACACGACAGCCAGAGCCCCCGTGCACCCCCTCGCCTGGCAGGCAAGAGCCCACAGGACCAGGCTGCTGGGTCTGGGCTTTCTCTCAGCAAATCCCAGGCAGCCCCTCATCGTGTGGGTCTTGGCTCCACCAGGCACGGATGGAGCTGTGCAGGAGCAAGGGAGAGGAATGAAGACAGGGAATGGTACCGGGGAACATGCCTTCTGTCTGGGAAGCTGCAGAGCTGAGTCTTAGTAAGGTGTTTTCATTCACGAGCCACTCTGAACTATTCTGCTGTCTGATGCTGGCTGGACGCTGATGCCTGGCCAGACAGCAGTCTCCAGTTTTTCTCTGGCACACCTCTCCTAAATCTCATTCCCTTCGCAAATGAAGAGCAATACACTGCTGCTAACAGAAGGAACCAGGGAAAGGCCTTTGAAGAGGCACCTGATGAGAAAATTCCACCCAACAGCTCAGTCAGTGACAGCTACACAGGCTGGCCTGCACTCAGAGGTACTGCAATTATACTCATGTTCAAGAACAATCTCCATTAGCAAAATGCATCCATGTCTACAGCATAAATTCTTCCAGCAGGAACACATCAGTCAGTTATGATGGCTTCTGCAGGACTGGCTGAAGCACTTTCCCAAATGGGAGTGAAAAGAGATCAATTTAGACATGTCCTTGCGTTCCTGCAAGAGGGCAATAACACCACATCATGTTGTTCACCACCACTTCCAAGGAGCAGAGTGGAATCCCTGCTACAAATCACTGCTTGTCTTTGGGGTGGGGGTGAAAGAACAGTCAGCTGCTGGGAAAAAAATGGCTTTTATTTTCTGATCCATTCACATCTGGAGATTCCTTAAGTGCTGTAGATTTAATTCTGCCCAAATGAGGAAAGCATATGCAGGTTGCAGGGGAGACAGATAATTATTAACTTAAAATTCTAGGCAAGACTTTTGCTTTTCTTACACTCCTTATATTTAAAGACATAACTAACACAGCATATGCAGATTAGCACCTTCAATAGCTAGCAGAGAAAGCCCTACTGCAGATAGAAATGCACCAATGTGACTCAGCAGCAAGCACACTAAGAACATTGCACATCATCCCTGGCCTCCATCTAAAGGCTTGTAGATCACTGACCTGGCTCCCTGGGGCTGGATGCACCCAGAGCTGGGCCAGTTGCACTGAAAGCACAAACACACACACAAGGAGTTCCAGCCCTGCAAAAGTGCATTGCAGTGTCCTGCATTCCCTAGGAAGTGACTTCAACTTTACCCCTAGTGTTCTTCAACAAGATAATGTAGTCATTTGAGCAAGCATTGACATCCATCCCAGCAGCCACACTGAATATCAGCTGTTCTAGGCAGATTTTCCAGTAAAGAAAAAAAAAAGTGTGGGGGTTTTTTTTGTGTTTTTTTTCCTGTTTATTTTTGTTTGTTTGTTTGTTTTGTGTTTTTTGTTTGTTTTGTTTTGTTGTGGTTTTTTTACTATAATGTAAATAATACTGGAACAATCTGCTTAAATTCAGTAATATTCTCGCTGGCATTTGGACATTTAAAGATTGTTCTAATGGAATTATGTTAATTATTGCACAGACAACATACATAATACAATATATAATATATTGCATACAAAAATGTACAGAAATAATAGACAAGATGCTCCCCAGCAAGTATCCCACCTTTAAAGTACCATGATAGAAATGGGATGTCAAAGGTTACAAGATGCCAATGCTGGCCCCAAATGCTGATAGTTGGGTAAACTCTCTTGGGACAGAAAGGAAGTGAACTGAGTACTTAGGTCTTTTGCTGGCTCGTGAGGTGGTTTTTGGGTTGTATAAATGGAGTGTATTCCTATGGTATCTAGCATTCACCTACCTACAGGAAATACTGGGATAAAACTGATGAAGTAAAAATCTCTCTAAAAGACAGTCCAACAAACTGAAGTTCATTAGTTCTCCTGGGATTAAACAGAGAGCAGGTCCCAAGATCCTGTGCTGGCAGACCTGGCATGGGTCATGCACAGTGACTACCAGGCAGGCTGCAGCCCAGGCCAGGGGCAGCCCCTGTGCAGCAGAATATTTATGAGCAGGTAAAACACCCAGTGAATGTCCTTCAGCTCAGCTCCCAGCAAGTGCTGTTCATGAAGGTGCTGCTCACATCTGCTGGCTGGCACTGATTGCTGCTCCACAACGTCTGTCTTGAGAGGCGACAGGAAATTTATCTCCCAGCACCTCATCAAATCAAGTGTCATTCCTGACCATTTGCCAAATGGGAGTGATAACGGTGCTAAGTGCCTTGCAGGAGAGTCTGAGTCACGCGTGTGGATCATGAGCTTCTGTCAGCCATGGTTATAGAGGAGCTGATGAAGCCCTTGCACAGAAGAGCTCTGCTGACCTGCTGTGAAAGGCCAGAACTGTCTCCATGGCACTACAGACATTTTCTGCACATGGCACATTAACCTCCTGGATATGAAGCAGCTGCATCGTGCCTTAGGTCACCAAACACAGACCACTTGGTTCCTGTTAGCTGCTTCCCCTGGGCTTGGTGATCTAGATCTTTTTTATTTTCCTTTTTTTCCTTTTCTTTTTTTCTCTTTTTTTTCTTTTTCTTTCTTTTTTTATTTTCTTTTTTCTTTCTTATTTTTTCTTTTTTCTTTTATTTTTTTCCTTTTTTACTTTTTTCCATTTTTATTTTCTATTTTCCTTTTCTTTTTTCATTATTTTTCTTTTCTTTTCTTTTTTTTCCTTTCTTTCTTTTCTTTTTTCCTCTTTTTTTTCTTTTTTTTTGCCTTTCTTTTTTTCTTTTCTTTTTTTCTTTTCTTTTTTCTTTTTTTCCTTTCTTTTTTTTTTTCTTTTTCAGCCCCTCCAAAACATCTATCTCTCCCCTATTGTACAGGTCTTTTCCCACAAGTTTTAAGGGAGGAGAAGCTCAATAATAATGTCTTTCCAATACTCCTACAGCCAATCTGAAAGTTCTCTGTTCCTCATTCATATCCCTGCAAGGGCCTAAGGACAGTTGATCCATCCCAGACTTCCTAGTCAGGGAGTGCAAAGGACTTTGCAAGGCCACTCTGGATAATGGGGGAGGGAAAAAAAAAGTCACCTACCAAGACAGCTGTGCTTTAGCTGCAATGGAACACCTAGTTTAAACGTGCAGGTCTGGCCATGCAGCTTGGCCACTGCTTTCTGATTAATCACAGGACTTCGAGCCAAAGTGATTACTTACACTAGAGTGCAGTAAGGCTGACTCTTTGCAAAGCCAGCATGCAATGTTTGGAGATCTTCCAGAAAAGGTGAATCCTTTTAAAATGAATGCTGGGTATCTAGAGAGGGGGCGTGTAATACTCATAAATACATACACTTACTGAAAAAGAGTGAGTAGGTTGCCCTGAGCTCCGCTTTCCATTGGTGCCCTTAAGATCTTGCCAGAGACTTGCTAAATAGCACTGAATTCTTCTTTGACATTCTATAGCTCTTCCCTTTAGCAATTAAAGGGATGTCAGGACAGGATTGCAAGGTAATCCCAACTAGTTGGTTAATGCATTTCTGGCAAGCTCTCTCAAAGCTAGTCCAGATATAATGAACAGGTGGAAAACATTGGCAGACTATTGTGCTTTTTTTTTTTTCTTCTTTTTTTTTTTCTTTTTTTTCTTTTTTTTTTTCTTTTTTTTTTTCTTTTTTTTTTCTTTTTTTTTTTTTTTCTTTTTTTTTTTTCTTTTTTTTTTTTTTTTCTGCAGGAGTACCATGGCAGGTCTGGTACAATTCCCTTCCACATTCCTTGGAATCCTTCCTGTGATTGCAATAGGAGCTGGAATGGAGCCCTTGTAGCAAACCCCAAGGAATAAACATGAGCCTGCCCCTTGGGCTCTGTGGGATGGCAGAGCATATGGGGTCTCATTAAGAATGTCATATTCTAGCTCCAGTGTTGCCAAAAAATCCAGGTGATATTTGTTTGCACCTTGGCTTTTGGCTTTTGGGTGGGAAAAGCAAATCCAGTCCTTTGAAAACAACTGGCATTTCTATCTGTCACCTCTACACACAGATCTAGTGTTTGGCAAAAATATCTAACGAAATGCCTATTAAAAATGTCAAGAAAAATAAGCTTTTCCTTGCTGATGTGGATGGAGACACGTGGGGGAATGGAGGAGCTGTGTTTTAAGGGGCAGGTGCCTTTTGAATGCGGTTTTGCTTCTGGTTCTGCTAATTCACTGCCCCTTTGGAGCATGTTTTCCATGTTTCCTTCTTTTTAGACCATAAAATCTTCAGAAAAAAGATTGGTTTACCTTTTTTATACCCAGTACTCAGCACTCACGTGAACATCTTCACGTGTTCCTGTGAGATCTGCCCTAGGTGTTCCTGCTGCAGCAGGGGAGTTGGACTCCATGGTCTTCAGAGGTCCCTTCCAGCCCCTATGATTCTATGATTCAATGACTCTTGATCACTGTGGATCAAGCACACAGTATTGTGTCTGCACCAACCTGTGAGAGGTTGTGCAGCTCTGAGCACAAGGGTCCTGCTTCTCAATGGGCTACCCAGGAACCAGAATCATGCAAGAAATAAAACAATTTTAAATCTGGATTTTAATAGGTCTGGATTTGAAAATGCTTTTGCTGTACGTCCCCAGCAATGAAACAACTAACACGAGTGAAATATTTCAGAATCCTTGTTTGCATAAAATTAGATGCTTCCCCTTCTCTCCCTGTCAAAACTTCAGTGAGGAGGGAAATCTCTGTGCCCTAGGAAGCGTAGCTGTGAATGATTTGAGCTATTCCAGCACTCCTGTTACAGCTTGGTGCCTACAGTCACAACTCATTAATATGTGTACGTGTTATCTCCTACCAGGCTGGCTGGAAAAACACTTTCTAGCTTGGGATGTATTTCTGCTTCATTTGCAGTGGCTTCCAGCCTCACATTCCTTCTCTAAAAATTACATACACTGATCTAATTTGCTGGCAGTTAGTCCACATGCCAAACTGACAGAAGATGATGGTGTGGGCTGGTAAAGCCAGTGCAGAAGCTCGTCCTCCTAACATGCAATTACTTATCCATCCCAGAACAACACTGAAACAGGAGTACCAGGATTATACAGATGTGGTGTTTAGACCTTAAACTGATAATTGTCTTTATAAAGGCAGTGAATTAAGTTAGATGATTGACTGGATCCAACTGATAAATGAAAGATGATGGTACATAGATTTGGCAGAGCATCCCTGATTTCTCTTTCACAGCTCTAAGTGTCACTGTAAATTGTAACATAATTTTGAACCCCCAAATCTGGCAATGGGCAATAAATCAGTGTGAATCCATCAGTAACTGGCCTTATCTGTGCATTCTGGCACTCTTTTTTTGTGCCACTCTGGTTTGAATATAACTACCATCCCGTGAAATCCAGAAGGAAACTTAGACCTGCTAGAGAAAGGGAAGCATTTCAGTGACCCAAAGACAAATACGAGAAAAAGGATCAAAGTAGCAGGACAGCAAAGACACTGAGGGGCTGGAGCAAGTTCAGAGAAGGGCAACCAAGTTGGTCATGGGGCTGGAGAACATCCTGTGAGGAGAGGCTGAGGGAAATGGGATTGTTTATTTGGAGAAGGCTGAGGGGAGACCTCATCACTCTGTACAGCTACCTGAAAGGAGGCTGTAAGGACATGATTGTTGGCCTCTTCTTTCAACTAAATAACAATAAGACCAGAGGAAAAGGCCTCAAGTTGGGCTAGGGGAGGTTTAGACTAGAGATGAGGAAGAACTTCTGTACTGAAAGAGTGGTCAGGCCCTGGAATGGGCTGCCCAGGGAGGTGGTGGACTCACCATCCCTGGAGGTATTTAAAATCTGTGTAGATGAGGCACTTCAGGACACGCTCTAGTGGGCTGCTTCTTTTTTTCTTTTCTTTTTTTTTCTGTTTATTTTTCTTTTTTTTCCCTTTTTCTTTTTTCTTTTTTTATTTCTTTTTTATTTTCTTTATAATTTATTTTTATTTTTTCTTTTTTGTCTTATTTTTTCCTTGTTTATTTTTTATTTCTTTCTTTTATTTTTTATTTCTTTTTTATTATTTTTTGTTTCATTTATTTTTTCCTTTTTTCTTTGTTCCTTTTTAATTTTTTATTTCTTTTTTATTTTTCTCTTTTTTCTTGTTTTTTCTTTTTTCCTTTTTTATTTTTATTTTTATCTTCTTTTCTTTTTCTTTTTTTTTTTTTACTTTTTAATTATTATTTTCTTTCTTTTCTCTTTTTTCCCTTTTTTTCTTTTTCTCCTTTTTTTTTTTTTTTTTTTTTTTTTCCTTAGGGCATGAGGGAGGGGCTGACAGTTGGACACAATGATCTTGGAGGTCTTTTCCAACCAGGACAATCCTGTGATTCTGTGACTCCCAAGGTTTTGGCCCGTCCTCTTGCCCATAACAAGATTTTTCTTTATCCTGTTCCTCCAGGCTCCAACTCCCACGCAGGAAAGGCAGGTTAGAGTGTGAATCTGCCACATCCTAGAGCCAGAAGCTTGGCTAAATCCTGACACTGCCTGGCAGGGATTACTTGTGCTTGGGAGGATTACTGCTGTTTTTGAAAAACCCTAAATCATGCAAAAAAAAAAAAAATGAGGATCCTGAGGTCTGCAGAGATTATTGTTGCTCAGGTTCAGCCTGCTATCTGCCCCAGCTTGTTCCAGCACCTCTGAGTTTTAGGGTAACACCACAGCAAGGATTACAGATATCCCTTCTCACTACAATAGTGCTAAGAGAATTTCAGTCATCAATCATGCTTGCTCCAGAGTGTCTTTATGCTCTGAAGATGATTAGCTGGAGAAATAATCCAGCTTTGATGGCAAGCAATGCTTTATTAACACCGCCACTAACTGCTTTTCTCCCATCATTTGCTTTTAATGGATCCCATGCTTCTTTGTTCCTCCTTCTGCCTGTGGAGTCCTCAGAAAGGTTTGGTGACTAACCATATGCTTGGATGCACACTCTTTGCATCAAAACAAAGCCTAAAATGCAAACGCTGCTGGTTGTGTTCTAGTTTTGGGATCTCTTCAAAGCACAAACATGATCTGACAGTCTTTCTTCTGCAACTAGGCGCTGCACAGGGATTTACTCTACTCATCTGTGCAGGGATGTGCTGGGTCCTAAGCAGACTGTAACTCCTTCGCATGGTCTCCATCTGTTCCATTTTGCATGAAGAAGGCCTATCCCTAGAGCTGGTGCTTCTCCCTCACACAGGCCCAGGCAGGTTCTGTGCCCATGACTCACAGTCTTGAGGAGAAGAGGATCAGCAATAACCCTACTTCAGCCAGGGGGGATTGATTCCCGTGATAGCTGTGAGCACATCAGAGCCAGAGGGACACATCTCATAAAGATGCACCAAACAATTAGCAGCAGGACATGGAGCTCCTCGCCAGCCTCCTCCCTGCCCACATCCCTAGCAACAAGCAACAGGTAAATGAGAGGGATAATATGAAAGGATTAGATCTGCAGGCATTAAAAAAAAATATTGTCCTACGTAAGTTATTTCATCCAATGTAAATTGCCCCAAAGAGTTCCTTTAGATTACCCTATGTTAATTGAGTAGTACCTAAATGGCAAAATTTGTTGCTCAACACTAAGCAGTAGATGTTAACTGGCTCTAAATGAGCCTAAACCATTGCTGCAGATGACAAAGTTGCCTTCTCCTGGACCCGCCCGTTGCTGGACACGGCTTTAGAGAAATGTGACTGCTGCTTTCTCAGGCAGACCAGCAGCCAGACTGGGAACCTTCTGGGCTTTAGCTCTGCTGTGCTGCTTGCTCTCAAAGCCCTCCCCATATCTTTACATCAGTTCCTTCTTAAACTAAATGACAAATGATGTGTTTAGTGAAAAGATTTAATTTAAAAGCCTCAAAATTTTGTCAACATACTTGACAGTGCTTTGGAGAAGTAAAGCTACCCAGTGATATGATGTCTCGTTCATATGTAAATGGTGAGGAAATCAGGGAAAGCAGAGGACTGCCATTACAAACATGACATAGATAACAAATACATGTTTGCTTCTCTAAAATCTAGCTGTTTCAGCTGGATTTATAAAAAGAAACAAGTATTTTGGGTGTGTAACTTTCTGGCCTGATTCTCAGCTCAGTGTGGCTTCACAATCAGATCCCTTTCATGTGCCTCAAAGCTGGGCTACAAGAATCATCAGCCTTTTTTTTTTTTTGCCTTTTTTTTTTCTTTTTTTCTTCTTTTTTTTTTTTTTTTTTTTTTAAAAAAAAGCTTTTGATATTAAATATGTATTCAAACCTCCCACCGATACCAAGAAGAGCTGCACACACTTGTTCCAAGGTAAAAGAAAGCTCTCCACTACAGCATGGCTATGTGTTCTGGTTCTGAAATGAACATTTTTGCCAAGAAAAAGGGGATGAGAATCGAGAGGTGAAAACAGAACAGAGCTTCACCTGTGGTGGAACAGGAAGGTGCATGTGCAGAGATGAGAGGGTGGTGTGTTCTACCCCAGACCTGTACAACCTGTACAACTCAGGAGGGATGAGTCAGGAGGCTCAGAAGAGCTCCTGATGGCAACCAGTGAAAACTGCAGGACTCAGGTGAAAGCAGTACCTGAGGGGAATCATACCAGAGAAAAAACAGCCATAGAAAACATGTTTGGTTTGTCAACTGTTACCATCAGTAGCTTTCCAGGGTTATCTGTCTGAACAAAACACACATTTCCAGATTGGAGGAGTGGAAATTTCTTAACAGACCCAGGTTATTGTGCAGGCCAATGCCAGGCTGGGCTATTTTCATTTTCAGATGAAACAGAGTAGAGAACAAGTCTCTGCCAATTTAAAGTCATCATAATCCCATTCAGTTACTCCTTGTACATCTGGAAGGTTGAAGATTGCAGTGGGGTGATCTGTTGCCAAGAGCAATTGTCTCCTCGTACCTGGTTCCAAAGGCCAGGAAGGCCAGCAAGTGCTTTAAATGATCCCTGCAGCACGATGGCTCAGGAGTTCATTTCAGACATTATAATCACACTAAGCAAATACTGAAAACCTGGGCATGCCTGTAACCTCACTGTGCTATGCTGGCCTTGATTCAAAATGTGGCTTGTGGGAGTTGTGTGCAGAGCACACAGATGAGCTGTCCTGCCCTGGGTGTACAAAAGAACCCATTATCTCTTTTAAAAAAACAAACAGCCCAGACTTGAATTGATGAGTGACGACTGTCTCACCCACCACCCGGGTGCTGGTACCAATCAATCTTTGGCAGAAAGCTGCCAGCTCCTTTCAAGTGTTGCTAACACAGAGAGCCAGTTTAGGAAGGTGGTGACACAAACGTGCGATCAGAAGTCACTGACTTTTGTTGGAACTGGAATATGAAACAAGGAAGGGTAACAGCTTTCGTGGTGTTGTGGAGAGAGCAGGGGCAAGAGGAACTGCATCTCATACCAGGACTTTTTTACAAACTGATAATAAATGGAAGGAGATGTTTTAATAATGGCAAACGAATGGTACAAATTAAAAAAACAACATATTCCTCCCTAGTCCTGGAAAGATGCAGTAAACACCAGAAAGCTGAAAAGCGATAGAGACAGTGCTGAAACCTTATCACTGTACACAGATAGCCACCACTGATAACTATTTATTAAACCATGTCTTCATCTCTGATTAACATATTATAAACTATTTATAAGCACCTTTGCAAACACTGGTGTAGTCCACGATGATTTGCATTATTTATCAATTTGTTAAGAGCTGTCATTGTTTCTAACTCTGCACGTGCCATCCATAAATGCAGTGTTAACAAAGCAGCCAGGCAGAACAGAAATAAAGGTTAAAGATTGTGAGAGCAGGTAATGAAGAGTGTAGAAGGACAGAGGGAAAGAGGAGATTAACAGCTTGTCTGGGCAAAGTTACCAGACACGGGTAGTGCAGTTAAGTGCAGTCACAGATGTGTCCAACCCTCAACCTCCCTCCTCCCACTCCCCACCCCAACCTCCCTCCTACCCACCCCCCACCAAAAAAAAAAAAGAAAAAAAAGAAAAAAAGAAAGAAAAAAAAAAAAAGCCCACCAGAGCATGTTCATGATGGAGAAAAACATAAAACATAAAGGATCTAGTATTTGCCTGGGGAATGAAAATATTGGACCCACTGGCTTTCTGCATTACTGAGTCTCAGTTTCCCCTGAATGTCAGTAATGGTATTGGTTTCTGTATGAAATATTGCCTTCCAGGTTTTGTTGGGGGTTTTTTTGTCTTTTTTTTTTTTTTTTTAAATCCAGCTGTCTGCTGTGTCATATGAAAATCACATCTGTGACTACCAGCTTCTGCCCTATACTCCAGGTACTGTTAATGACCCCAACAATCTTTGGAAAGGCAGCAGATATTTAACAATCCTACACAGGCTACATGAGTAGCATTTTGCTATTGAAGGATTTTTTTATTATTATTTTTTTTTTTAACAAAGAGAATTTATATTTTAAAAAGTTGCAGAAGGCTGTTTTATTGCTATGTTCTTCAGCACAATAAAACGCTCCATAACACAGAGGATTTATTAATTATGTAACCTGATCTGGAAAAGTATTAATGTACCAAATGAGGAATCAGGTGAAGTCAGTCCCCGCTGAGACGCTGGGATAATGTCTAAGTATATTAATACTGGATATTGTACTTTTCCCCCCCAGTATCTTTAGAGGATCCTATTTCATATGTTGTCCATGTAGATGTAAAGAGCACAGAAAATAACACTGCAGAGTTATCAGCAGGATTCAATTGATCCAGCCAGCATGATGAAGAGGCTCTTGTCAAGCCAATGCAGGAGAAATCTTTCAGAGCTATTAGAGAGTCAAATACAAATCAATTGGTAGCCCAGAGTTTCAGATCTCTGAGATTGAGACAAGTCTGACTGTGGGAGCGCAGTTCCCAACAGGCTCAAGATTTCTCTTGGTATTTTTGGTATGTTCTTGCGAACACTGAAGTGTTTGGGACAAGTCCTGACCACATTAATGCACAAGTCACTGTGGTCATTGGCAAACAGTCCATCCTTGGTTTGCCTTTGGAGCAAAAATCACTTATATTCTGGTCACAGCAAGCTACCCCTCTCCAGAGGATAAGCAGTGACTCTGGTGCAGTCTTCCTTAAGCAGCAGTGAGATCCCTCTGAACACAACGAGGCAGTTATTTGTGTTCCTCAACATAATGAGAATCCCACATAGGTATCATTTTATCTCAAGTGTTTAGGGGGTTTAGTGAGTCTTTAATAACAAGCAGCTTTTAAATGGGTCTCATAGGGAAGACTCAATTGCCTTCCCCACTACAGACAGCAAAAAGATGAGTATATTGTTTAAAGCATTTCTACAGCCCTAACACAAGGGTTTAAACTGTATTCGGGTGATGGAGAGGGCTTTGGACAATGCTTGAATTTCATCCCCGAAGTAATGGCAGCATTGCCTCCGCCGTGGTGAGGTCTGCCCCAGAGGAGCGCAGCAGTGCGAAGGCGCTGGAGCCCGGCTGGGCGAGGGCACAGCAGCATGCCTAGCTCCCCGCCTGCCTTCCTTTCTGCTTTCAGGGGACGGTTTTTTTCCCTTCACACTTTTTTTTTTTTTTTTCCTTAATTTAAAGTATTTTAAAGAAAACAAAACACTAGACTGAATCCAATTACAAGTTTGCTGACTGGAACCTCATACCCAGCAGACTGATTACCCCCCCATCATCTTTCTGACAAGCCAGACAAAGCTGATAACTGTTTGTCCCTGCCCTGAGACACTCTTAAGCTTGATTTGATTTAACTGGTCTCTTGCAATAACAGACTACTTGCCAAGAGCCAATTTAAAGGTGCTGCCATCTGATTTATTTTTTTTTTTCCCAATAGAAGCATCAACCCCATTAGCAGTGCACTCCGTGCTGCGCATCTGTAGCCTCACACAGGCACACAGCCCGGTCTCGTTCGACGGGCTCATTCTTCTGCAGCAAGCACAACTAAGCCTCCTCATCCTTCACCACAGTTTGGACTTCTCATTCCCTGCCCGCTCAGAAGCCGACAGCGATTCCAAACAGGGATAGGATTTGAGCTGCCGGAAACCCTTGCCGGTTCACTCCTGGTTTCCCGTTTTAAAGTACTGCAGATATTGTTTCACGGTTCCGCGCCCCGCAGCGACGCGACCTCCCTGCCCTCCCTCCCGCCGCCCCGCTGGAAGTGGAGCCCGGACCCGGGGAAGGCGCCAGAAGCGCCGCCCTTCCCGCCTTCCCGCTCCCCCTGCCTGCCAGCCAATCACGTCTTAGACTCGTCCCCTCGCCGACCAATCAGAAGGCGGCTGCCGGCCCCGGAGGCGGGCAGAGCGCTTCCCGCCTCTCCCCTCAGGGCGGCTCCGCGCCCCAATGTCCGACATTCCCGCGCCTCAGGCTGGAGGCGGCTCTTGGCGCTGTCTGGTTTTTCCTTCGTTACGCCGTAGTTGGCATCATGGTGTTGATTTTTCTGCTTGCTGTGGGAGGGGGCTCCAGGCTGTGGGCTTGGCTCTGGGGAGGGCAGAGAGGCAGCAGAGCGGTCACTGCAGGGACGCTGCAAGACGTGTCTTCCAGTCATGGTCTGCGTCATTTCTGCTCCCTCTGGATTCCCGCCTGCCTGTGCCACTGCAGACTGGAAACCCGTTTTCTCTTGGAAGTCTCTCAGAAGTTGGCTTCGCATGTTTTAAGAGAATGGGGTTTTTAAATACAAATGCTTGCTGCAAGCCCCGGTGGGGTCCGGGAGCCCTCACCTCTAGAGAAAACCAGCAGCAGGAGAGCTGGGAGAGGCATGGTCGTCTGCTGTGTGAGGGAGCTCCTGTCCCCAGGGCTGGGCAGGGTGACAGGGGAGCTTGAAAGCAAATAATGGAGATTTTGATAGGCAAGGGGCTGCGGGTTGTTCTCAGGCCAGGCTGCGCTGGTCTCCGCTCGGCGTGGCAGCGCCAGCCAGGGGCTGTGCAGGCGGGAGGCAGCTGTGGAGGAGGCAGCTGTGGCTTTTGCTCAGCAAGTTTTTTAACATCTCAGTTGTTCTTAACAAGCTATAAGAAATAATGAATAATTAAGAGAGATGGAGTTATTCCAATTTATTAATTAAATTAAATTTGGTGTAGATAATAAGAGCACAGACATAAGGATGTCACAGCGCATAAGGAACAGGAGGTGGATGTCTCCAGCAGCCTAATTTTATACACTGTAATGCCTTCCTTATCATTAATAACACCATCCTACATTTTAAAAATACTTCCCAAAGGGCCCGAGGCTGCATCATAACTGCTGGCCTAGTCCTGAGGCCAGATACATTGATAACAATTTTAATAAGAAATTTGTCAGATTCAAGCCAGCAGAGACGGAAACTCAGCCTCTGCTGTGGTGGAGGAAAGCAGCAGCTCAGAGAGAACATTTCACAGCTGGTTAGTGGAAGCCAGCTTAGAAAAGGCTGATGGAAAGGAAAAGCCTTGTGCAAAAGGAGCTGCTGGGCTCCTGGGATGGAAGCAGGGCTCCCCACTCTGCTGGCTCTCAGCTCACAGGATAAATGAGCAGTTTGGTTGCTTTGAGCTTGCCATTGCTGAGGAAAGGAGATGAGGTTCACACTTGTTATCTGTCAGAGAGGGATGTTAGTGGACAGGTAGCACATGGGAGGTGACACATTAACACACCTCCTCTCTGTGGTGCAAAGTGCCAGAACCACAGAATCCTCTCATGGTTGGAAAGGGTTTGTAAGATCACCAAGAGTCCAGGCCTCAGCACACACACAAAAATCTCCCGCCCAAAGAAATCAACCAAAACAATAAATAACCAAAGCAAAACCTACCAGACTAAACAACCCCAGTTCTCTCAGCCACTCCATATATGACTTGTTTTCTGGACCCTTCAGCAGCTTGGTAGCTCTCCTCTGGACTCCAGCCCCTCTTGTCTTTTTTATAGTGAGGGGGCCAGAACTGAAGACAATATTCGAGGTGCAGCCTCACCAGAGCTGAGTACAGGGGTGCCACCACTTCCCTACTCCTGCTGGCCACACAGTTCCTGATGCAGGCCAGGATGCAGCCAGCTTGAGAGAAGCAAGAGAGGCACGTTCACTAGAAGCGTGAAGATTTCATTCTTGAATCTCAAGAATTCAGTAAACTTATTCTAAAATTAGAGTAACCTGTCACTTGCCCACGGAGGGATGGGGTCCTGGAGTGTGGTTGTAATGCCACCAGGATCTTAGATGGGATTCTGCTGCTTTCAGTGCGTGGAAGATGAGTGACTTCTGAGTGAGAAAGCCTGGCAGGGTCAAACTGAAAGCCTGCTTCTGGTAAACATGATGATTTTTGCCACTCATGTCTGGGAGGCCTCAGTTTTCACTTCTGGCCCTTTCAGTTATTAAAGGAGGACACAGTAGAAGGCCCTAACTACTGCTGTGTGGAAAGAAAGAACGAAAAAAAAAAAGAGAAAAAAAAAAAAGAGAAAAAAAAAAGAGAAAAAAGAAAGAGAAAAAAAAAGAAAAAAAAAAGAAAAAAAAAGGAAAAAAGAGAACAAAAAGAAAGAAAAATAAAAATAAAAGAAAAAAAGAGAAAAAAAGAAAAAAAGAGAAAAAAAGAAAAAAAGAAAAAAAAAAGAAAGCAAAAAAATGTGTATTGGTTTTGGCTTGGAAGTTCCAACATTCACTTGTGAGTTTAAAATAGAAAATCTATTTGCCATATGTTCCAATCCAGAAGAACTGCATCTCTGGAGAATCTGCTTCCTTGGGTTGCTTTGGATGGAGAGGGACTGCTTACAAATTTCTTTGCTTTTCCCTCCTCTGTTTTATTTCTCACATTTACCATTAAACTACCATTGACATTTCTGTGCCATCTGGCTTTTTTTGTTGTTAGTTTATTTTGAGGGGCTGGGGGAAGAAAGAATCAGGGTAAAAACAAGAGTTGGTGTTGCTAGACCAGCAGTCAAAAAAGTGAAAAAGCTCAAACTGAAATACTTTGCCAAGGGAGTCCAAGTTATAAGGAGAGGTTTGAAGTCTTGCAAAAAGGAGAGGAAATCTCCACACATCTGAAAGGTGGGCTGGTTCTGGCACAGCCAGACACACTCTCCACAGCAGCTGCTGCAGCCAAGAGGCACAGTGGTAGACAGCCCAGGAATTGCTGATGTGCAGGTTGCTGCTTTATTCATCTCCCTGGAGGCCAAGAAAGATTCAGACAAATGAGGCTGTCCATTTGAAAGGGCTAGAAGGAAGCCTGAAGTCCCTCTAGACCTGCAACCTCCCATGTTTTAAGGTAGAGGTTGGCATGTTTGAGGCTACTGTGGAGGGAGAGAATCAGACTTGCTGACTAGGAGATTTCCCTCTTCTGCTGGATTCATCAGTTCTCATTAGGGTTTGGACAAGCCTGGGAGAGGGTATTTCCAATTAGGAGTTCTCAGCCTGGGAAACAATAAAGCAGAGTTTCTTGTGGACACTTCATGCAGTTTGCAGCATTCATAATCTTATCGCACAGTTTCTTGCGGGGTCTCACATTTCTCAGACAACTGGGTTTTTTCCTAACTTACAACAAACAGCTTAAAAATTCAGGCTGCTCTTGCTGCCCTTGTACAGCCAAGGAAAGAGGTCATGCCTGTCGTCTTCAGCTGCAGTGATGTTAGATGCAGTGTCTGGGTGTAGTTTAAGCAGAAATTTCTGCTTTTTCATTTGGTTAGAAGAGTATGTTAAATACCCAGGGGAATTGCCTAGATTGGAGCCTGGCCATTTAGTTTGAAGACACTCAGAATGTCCTTGGCAGGGCCAGAGCTGGGGGCTGACATTGGCCTGGCCACACAAGGCTGTGGATCGATTGACACATGAATCACCTCCTGCTTCACTCCTGGGGTGACAGGAGAAGACAACATGTGAGCCATGAACAAGATCATAGATCAATCCTTCACAGCATGGAATTTATGTAAATTGCACTTAATGTACATAGAGAGGACTGACATTTTCTCCTGGATTGTTTTATCTCCTAAGTCTCTGGCAGAAATATCAGATTATGACTCTGCAGAGCAAAAATGTCTCTTCTCTCAACCCTACAGGCCAGGTATTTGTTTGCTGTCAGCATGGGCAGTTCCCAGGGTTCATATACAATATCAGGCTATTACACTGCATTGTATCCTGCTTACTGAATAACATTACATGTGGTTTGTATTTAATTTCAACTCCATTTCTAATTTTGCTGTGGTGGAGTTACATGACCAAACAGGGCTGTGGATGTTACTTGCTGTGTTGTAATGCACTGAGTGGCTTCAAGTTCATCCTTTGCCTCAGTTTCTCCCTGCTCCTCTTGTGTCCATGTAGCCATCTCCAGCAAATATTTGTTAATCAATGTTCTTTGTCTGCTTTAGATCAATATAAGACTTCTTATTCAACCATTTCACAACTAATTAAACAAATAGCAATTAAGGGATTTAATCTTTTTCTCTACATTTTACTGTTTGGTTGCTGTATAATGCTTCCTAAAGAGATATTGTGGGCTGATGCTTAACCTAGTGTTAAGAAAAAGAGCTGTAGACCTACCTGGAGCATGGCACCAACCAGGATCTGTCAGATCTAAAGGGCTATACAGAGATTTAGAGCACCTGAGTTAATGCCTAGTTATGCTGCAGGCTTTTCCTCATGGCCTTGGTCAAGTCACTCAAAGTACGAAGTCCTGCAGCAATCTGGGAGTACTTTCAAAGATGATGTCAACACTTAAAAGTTCACTGGAGTCTCACTGGAAGTCCTAATCCTTCATAGACTGAGACATCTGAATTTCATCCAGATTTCTGTCTTGATCTCTGGACATCAGGATCTTACTGTCCTAGTTACATGGGGGAGCTTGTAACAGCCATTCTGCACTTCCCAAAGGTGCTGGCAGTGGGCAGGGAAGGATGGTGCAGGGTGCTCATCCAAGGGTCTTCTGCTCACTCCTGGCCAGGAGGAGACAGACAAATCTGCCCTGGCAGCACTGAAAAGCCAAACCCTCCCCTGCAATTCTGGTGTGTGAAATGAAGGGGGGTCGTTTTTTCTGTGAAAACTTTAAAAAAAAAAAAAAAAAAGAGAAAAAAAAAAAAAAGGAAAAAAAAGCAAAAAAAATATGGAAAGTCAGTGTAAAAGGGGAAAGTTCTGCAAGCTCAGCAGTGTGAGGTGGGTGGAGGGGGGTCTGCAGTCAGATTATGCAGTCCCAGGTCTTCAGTATTCTCAGAGTTCTTTCAGGCTTCACAGTCCTCATGAAACTGGTTCCTTTCCTCTTATCTGGGTCCCTTTGAATTTCTGTTGTTTCCAGTTCTCCGTGCGAGGGAGGGTGTTTGTGCTGGACTGGGTGGGAGCAGGGCAATAGCTGAAAGGGCTCCTGTAAGTATTAACAATAATAATGTGCACTTTATAACCATGGTTAGTATTAAAAGACATTTGACAAACCCTGGACTTGGAATGAAAGGCTTTTAAAGCCCCAGCCAAGCTATTTGCAATTAGAACACAGTAATGTACATTCATTTTGTATGTAAGTTGAGCTCGCAAAAATCTCCTTTTTTGTCCATTAACAAAACCACAGTATCCCCATGAACGAGCCCCCTTAATCTTCACAGAGCATAGTCTGTGATCTTATCCTTAGAAAAGCTGTGCAATGTCATGCAGCTCCAAGAGAAACAAAAGCACAGTCCAAAGCAAAATGGACTCTCTCCCAGAATAAATAGAACTGATTTGGGGGCACACCAATATTTGAGGGTTGTTGCAGCTTGAATGAAGTGTTCAATGTATTTAGATTCCAAAAAAGTGCAGAGAGTACAAGTTCCTCCTGCTCCTGTATAAAAATGAACAGAAGTCAGAAATAAAGGAGTTGAGCATGAGCTCAGCAGTGACTGCTTCCTCTCCCTGTTTCGAGTGTCTCTTCAGGTTGCTTCATAAACAGAGAGCAAGAGGCAGAGAAGAAAAGTATTTGACAAGGCTTCCTGCCTTCCTTGCTTTGCCTTTGTTTCGCTATCCTAGTTACAGGATTTAGGATGTTTTCTGATCTCAGAAGTGTGTATGAAAGATACAGGGGTCCATCTCTGCTCCCCAGGCAGGTCACCAAGGAGGGACTGGGGACTGATCTCCTCAGGGTCCCACCCAGCAGCGCAGGGCATGTAAGGAACAAGACCAAAGGAGTCCTGGGTTGTGGTGAACAGCCCCAGCTGTGGCAAACAGCTGTATTACACAGACCTGTCCATAAATGCACCTGAAATCATGCTCTCATTATTGCAGTGAGGAGACTCTCCAAAAATCTGCTCTTCTGATGACTAAAAACTTTCTAATTTGCAGACTAAGTCTGTACTCTCTAGATTTTATGTCCTTTAACTCTTCTTAGACAAGGTTCACCATGCAGCCATCATGGTACAGGGAACAGTTACACTCTGGCCTTTTCCTTTTGCTATTTTCCTTTATTTTTTTCTTCTCTTGAAGAACAGGCTGTCCATACTCCCTGCTCATGCAGTAGCAAATGTTCCAATCTGGGTGCCTTTCCTGAGTGGAGGCTTATTTCATTTTCTGGTGACTGGGCCACTCCGAAGGCTTGGAGCAGCCAAAAATGAAGCACCAGGCAATAGAAATCAGGCGAGCTCACAGTTCATCCTGCTCTTTTGGATAAGCTGTGTGGACTCCTTTTCATAAACTAGCCTGCCTGGATCTAACCAAGTGAAGAGCTGCTCAGACAGCATTTGGTCACAGTCCTATCCCCAACCTCCGGTTGACCTCCAAGTCCATGCTTGCAGGGATTGTTACTTCCGAAATAAGTAGCCAAGGACAGATTGCATCGAAGGCAGAGAAGAGCCTGACTCATTCCTATCCTTAAGCAAAACATCTGTCTTGCTATTGTCAGATGAAATCAAGTATTTACTTTTGCACATTAAGTTATTTAAAGAAAAAGTCCACGTGGGGAGGGCTGTCAGCTCCCCGGGGAAGTTATTATGTTGGACTTAAAGGTTTTATGGGGGGAAAAAAAAAAAAAGAAAAAAAGAAAGTGTTTTAGCTGCCCCCAGAGCATCATACGAGCCCAAGTGATGTTCCAGTTATTTTATCTGACTGTCTTTACAGGTATTTCAGGTAATGTACCTGCACAGCCGGCCTCCAAATTGCTCTTTTGAACACAATTGCTGTTAAATTTGTGAAAGCATCACTCTCAAAAGTAATATGTCATCATTACTGTAAAATATCATCCCTGCAATTATCAGAAAGAGTGTCTGTAGGAATCTTCTGGGAAACACGTTGATGTCCCAGACCCTAAACTTGGTCACATTTGTGCCTGCCTGTGACATGACACCCTCTTAGCCCAGCATGAGAGGAATGAGAGTTTGGCCTTTACACTGTCATGTGCCCGGGCACTGGATTAGCTCAAAAGAGCCTGGCTTCTTAAAAGCACATTGCTTTTGGAAGAGCAGTGCTTTATTACCAGCATTACTCCAAACAAAGAGTATAACACAATGAGGAATTTCCCCTGCTTGGAGCTCTTGCACTGCCTTCCTTCCAGCCCTTTCCCAGCTGGCCACCAGCTCCAGAACTCTGCAGAAGGCTTTCCAGACTCGCTGGGCATTTAGAGACATTGTAAAGGCAAAAATAGAGAAAGGAGATCTTCAGTGGCCCATGTGTATTGCACTGAATGTCCCAGTTTGTTCAGCAGATCTCCCTGTCACAATAAAGTTGTCACAGCTGGTAACAATCTACAGATAACTGAGGTTGAAGGGATCAGAAGTACAAATATATGCCTTCCTTTTGTAAATTGTAATTAAAAAAAAAAAAAAAAATAATTGATTTGGTTTTACTCACCTGTCCCCCTTGTCCTCTGAAAACAGTGAAGAGAGAAAAAAAATAGGAATGCAGAGAGCCAATATCTAAAAAAGAAATCAGAAAATGAGAAAACATCCATCAGAGTGGAAACCTCTGACTTCAGGAGGGGGGGGGAAATAATATTGAAAAATCACCTTGACAATTTCAAGTTCCAATAGCCACTGCCTGAGGAAGGAATTTGCAGGAAATCCTTTGCATGAGATGTAAAATCAGTTAAAGACTGTTAGTCTTATCTGTTTACTACCCAGAAGTGGTAGCTGAAAAAGGGCTGTGTCTGCTTAGCCTCAGAGTTGACCTTCACTAAAGAAAAGGCTTTTCTGATGCAGAGATTTGGTTTCCAGATTTCTTCTCATTTAATTTTACAAAATGACTTTCCCAAACGAGCAGTGCGTGGGATGGTTTGACCAAAAGAGAAATCCAGGCAGTGCTGGCTGCTCTGGTGCCTCGTGTTACACGGTGCAGCCACACAGCACGAGGGGCCAGGAAGGTTATTGGTGTTATCAAGACATCTCTGACGAGAGCAGCAATCACAGCAAAGCCTGACTGACATTTTCAGTGTCTCCTATCCTTAAATGAGCACAGATGTAGATACGGTAAAAGCACATGAGCAAAGGTAGCTCCAGCTCGGATCTGTTGCAGACAGGGTTTTACACAGGGTCTTCTTCTTCCTTTCCACCTTTGTATTTTAACAAGAAGTTGTGGCATGAAAAGGAGAGAACTTAAATAGAAATTCAGCAAGGACACTAGAGGACATGACTACTTCATAACTTCCAAATGATGCTGCATGTGAAGCAGGGAGGTTATTCAGGATGGGTCTGCTTGATTTCTTGCCAAGGTCGGGGCTGTGGCATTCTGATGAGGAAGTGGTTGCTTGAGTTGCTTCATCGACTATTTACTTCAGGTTTAATGACCTCTCAGAACAGTGACTGTTCTTGAGTTGTTGCTGTTTGTCACTCCATTTGCAGCTGCAGAGGTCACCTGCGTAATTCTATGAGAGGCAACATCTATCCAGACTTCTGCCAAGGCTGCACCACCTCTTCATCTCACTTAGCATCACTTTACAGTTTTAGTACTTTACAATAATTAGTACTTAACCAGAGTGGTGCCTACTCTGTGATTCCTTATAGACTGGCTCCCTTCTGGACCTGAGCTACAAAAAAAAATAATTAAAAAAAAATAATAATCTCTCAAGAATAGGTTCTGTGAGGAGTCTGTTCTCTACGAGCTCCTCATTTTTTGTGTGTCTCCATTTCTCTCCTCTGCAAAATATTAAGCAGTTATACTGTGGATCCCAGCTAAGTCTTATCTGGCATAGGCTGTTTTCATGGCTGTGATCTCTGTGACATTAGTTATGTCCTACTTTGTTGGGGTTTGTTTCCTTAAAAATCCAACCCCTTTTCAACAGGGAGCAACAAAACGTGGATTCCTGGAGCTCTGCTGGCTGCTGGATTTTCTCCAGACCACCAGTGACATTTGGGGAAGACGTATAAAATAGTGCCAGAGGCATTGCAGCAGTTGGGTGTCATGGATGTGGAACAGGCTGTGGAAGAGTTAAGGCAGCTCAGTGACAAAGCACTGAAAACTGTGCTCCCATCTGAGCACCCCTGAGCTCTCCCTGCCTGCAGTCACCAGGCTGGCTGATACTGGCTGGAAGTGCCTCGTGCTCACTCCCAGGGTCTTTCTGTGAACTGAACAGCCAAATGAGAAACATTATAGCCCTGCTTATAGCACAGACCTTTTATAGACCAGAGAAAAGGAGCTGGAGGGACCCTGAGACATCTGTAGATTACCCTACCCCCTGCCCCAGGGCAGGAGCAGCCATCCCCAAGGGTGGGAGCAGCCTGATAGGAGAGCCCTGGAGAGAGATCCTGCAGTGCCCGGGCAGATCCTGTCACAGCTCACCTCCCCCCTTGACAGCCACCATTCCTACATTTTGGCCTAAATCTTCATGCACAAGATTGATTCTTTCTTGACCGGTGCCCAAGGGACATACAGAGCAGATCAGTCCCTTCTTCTCACCTGAAGTTTTTCCTGAGGGCTCCCTCAGGGACCAGCTCTGCACTGCCTGCTGTTGACTTCAGCTCTTTGCCCTGAGAACAAAACTGTGACATCTTGTTCTCGCTTGCAGTTTTCCTCTGTGACAGGAAACACAAGTTTCTTTTTCCTAAGTAAATCATTTTTTTACTTTCTTAGTCAGAGATGGAATCACTTCCACAGAGTATTTACAATGCAAAGCCCCATTGCACAGATGGGGAGACTGAGGCACAGTGACCTTGACCAAGAGAGTCTTCATCCAAACCCTGTGATGTTTGCATTTATTTACCTAGTCCTTTCACAGCTTTTTGTGAAACCCATGGCCAGGTCTCTCAAACCTTCATTTTTGTCCCCCAGGTTAATTAAAGTTTCTGAGATCAACAGCTGGTCAGGATTTTTTAATTGCTTTTATGAAAGGTTAGTTGTTGTGGTTTCTTTTCCTTTAGGAAAGTATAATATATTAAAACCAAAATCATTGATGGGAGCTGATTAACACACTTCTCCATTTGAAACCATTTCCTTCAAGGGGAAGCACTGAAACTGTTGAAACAAAAAATTCAGTTGAAAATATGTAGGACAAAGAGTCAATTTTAGCTTAAGAAAAAAAAAAAAAAGAAAAATAAGAAAAAGAAAGAAAAAAATAAGAAAAAAGAGAAAAAAGGAAAAAATATAAATAAAGAAAAAAATAAGAAAAAAGGAAAAAAGAAAAAATAAGAAAAAGAAGGAAAAAAGAAAAAATAAGGAAAAAGGAAAAAAAAGAAAAAATAAGAGAAAGAAAAATAAGAAAAAAGGAAAGAATAAAAATAAAGAAAAAAATAAGAAAAAAGGAAAAAAGAAAAAATAAGAAAAAGAAAGAAAAAAATAAGAAAAAGAAAGAAAAAAGAAAAAATAATAAAAAGAAAAAAGAAGAAAAACAAAAATACAAAAAGAAAAATAATAAAAAGAAAAAATAAGAAAGAGAAAAAAAGAAAAATAAGGAAAAATTAAAAGAAAAAATAAGAAAATAAGAAAAAAAAAAGAAAAAATAAATTGCAAAAACCTAAATCAAAATCAAAAAGCATTTGTGCTTGGTCCTCGGGGGAGCAGGAGACCCTTTGTGTTTGCCTTCTGTTTCCCAGTGAGCTCTCCTCAGAGATGCCTCTGGTTTCCTCTGGCTTCCCTTTTCCTTTCAGCATAGCTTGGTACCCACTCCTGGTGGATCTGGACTGCCAACTGAGTAAAGTGGACCAGATAAGGTTTTTCTGATATTGAAGTGACTTTAGAACAGGTGCCATCACCTTAACTCCTTGTAATACTAAGCCTTTATTGAGTGCCCAGTCCAAGGCCTTACAGGAACAGTGACTTCAGTCAGGACAAAGGAAAGAGTCTATTTTGATTAAAAAAAATAAATGCAAAAAAGAAAAAATAAGAAAAAAAATAAGAAAAAAAGAAAAATAAGAAAAAAGGAAAAAAATAAAAGTAAAGAAAAAGTAAGAAAAAAGGAAACAAGAAAAAATAAGAAAAAAAAGAAAAAAGAAAAAAAAACAAAAAGAAAAATAATAAAAAGAAAAAATAAGAAAGCAAAAAAGAGAAAATAAGAAAAAAGAAAAATAAAAAATAAAATAAAAATAAAAAATAAGAAAAGAAGAAAAAAAAAAAAGAAAAAATAAATTGCAAAAACCTAAATCAAAATGAAACCTATTTTCATGTCACTTACATACGGTGGTTTTACAGCCCCAAATTATTTATTTAACATTTATTTTCCTCCTCAGGCCATGAAAAATCTCTAGTTTCAGTACTTGTGTTAATTGGAAGGGGATATTTTTTTACTTCAGTCACTGTTCCTGTAAGGTCTTGTGTTGGGCACTCAGTATGGACTAGTGTGGTTGGTGACTTCACTGAGGTTTGAATAAAGCTTCTAAGCCTTGCTGAAAAATTTCTCTTTCCACCAAAATATGATGTGTTCTGTGTTGGACCATGACAAGAAATCTGACCCCAAATTACCTGCATCACTCGGGCTTTCTTTGGATGAAAGATGAGCCTTTCTGCTTCTTCAATGCTCTTCCCTCATTTCCAAATTCCTGACAGTCCCTGAGAAGGGGAGCAGAGGATGGAGGTGCTGGGCAGGTGGCAAGGGAAGCAAAAAGGCTGATTTGGTGTCATAGTTCAGGAGCCGAGGGTGTATTAAGAAGCTATGAAAAAAAAAAAAAATAAATTGCTTCTAAATACTGCTTTAAGTGTTGCTTTACTTGAATTCAGTGAGGACCCTGTATTGACCTTCTCAAGGTTAATGGCTCATTTACTAAGAAAAAGCTTATGCAAGGCCAAATTGATTCTTGTGTTAATTATTTCTCTGGACAGTATCAAATATATTTTTGATTTATTTTCCATGATACCTGGAAAGAGATTTCTGCTCATCAGGTTATAGATGTTCCAGGCAATGACAGGGATGCAGGGAGTGTGCTGATTGCTTAACCTCCTTCCACATGAGCATTCCTTCCACTGCAAAAACCCACTGAAGAAGTAAATTTCCCATGAAATGAGATGAGAACTGTTTGCTTCTGCCCTGCCTTACCTCCAGTGCAAGATCTTGGCAGTTGAGCAAAAGCTCAACTGGATCTAATTTATGGAATCATTTGTGACAACTCACCTGGGACTGACTTGTACCTCTCCTGAAATCTTTGGCAAAACATCTGTAGCTCCTTGTCAGTGCATGCAAATAGATCTCTGGGTGTAATCTCTGATAGAGGCAGCTCCAAGTGAGGCTGTGCCCAGTGCTGGCCTTCAGGGATGGCTTCTCATCCCAGTCAATACTGGGATGTCAATACTTGTATCAGTATTTCCTGGAGGAAAAACTGGAATCATAACTACTAAAGAATGCAGATGACTCACTGGGTGAGTGGTAAATAGCAGTGACAAGAAGCCATAGATGCCAGGGAGCTC
Organism: Apus apus; assembly: GCF_020740795.1. Taxonomy (NCBI): domain Eukaryota; kingdom Metazoa; phylum Chordata; class Aves; order Apodiformes; family Apodidae; genus Apus; species Apus apus. The sequence continues at coordinate 2,190,059 of NC_067295.1, forward strand.
CATCACTCCACAGATCAGATGCAATCAAAGCACATCTCTTTTAATACAGCTAAATATATAGGCCTGGGTACCTAGATGAACATGTGCATATACTCCTGAGAAATCAGTGTGGCTTGTAAATGCTCCATATGGGTAAATTACACATTTTGCAAGCATAAATACTTCATTGCTGCAAGGCTGGTAGGTTAGCACAGCTTGGAGGAGAATTAATCTGATGTGCTACCAACATAATACAGAGTAGTGCTGTCCTCCACCGTCTCCTGCTGCAGCCCAGCGAGCCTGGAGACTTCTGACATATTGAGGCTGGTTTTGAGAACAGGTTACATGAAGTTGGTACCATCATAGAATCACAGAATTGTTCTGGTTGGAAAAGGCATTTAAGATCACAGAATACTCACAGTTGGAAAAGATCTCCAAGATCATTGTGTTCAACCATCAACCCACCCTCAAAAATACCCCAAAACAAAACAAAACGAAAACAACAAACAAACAAATTATCAAAAAAAACCCAACAAAAACCAACAACAAACCAACACAAACCCAAAACCAACCAACCAAACAAACCCACACCACAAAAAAACCCCACTCTACAGCACCTGCCTTTCCTGGGTGGGAATTTGAGCCTGGAGGCACAGGATAAAGAAAAAACCAATGGTGTGTGCAAGAGGAGGGGCACAGGGCTTTCCTCTCCAACCTTTTGGCTCGGCCTTTACCTCTCTGGAAATGTATCCCTCACAGCAACCTCCTGGCAGGTAAATTCCAAACACACCTACTTCTGCCATCCAAGCTGGGGAAAAAAAAAAAAAGAGCAATATGAGCAGAGCAGAAACAGTATTGTCAGTATTGTTAGAAGTCTGAGGATAAACTACAGCAGGGTTTGTAGGGAGAGGCAGCATCATTTATTAAACCATGTGCATACTTGTCGGGGGGGAAGTAGGATGAGCTTTTAGACCCACAAAGATTTCTTTAGTCTAAAATCAAAGCAACCATTTCCCAAGCTGAACGGAGGTTGAGACTAACTGCTCTGAGGTGCCATCGTGCTCATCTGTTAGACACTGTAGGAGAAAAGGGGGTTGGTACCCGGAGATCATCTGAGAAGGGCAGGAATAAAGTCACAAAGCTGCTTTGAGCAGAGGCAAACAGTTCATTTTCACTGCCCTGCTGATGGATTAACCAGGGATGGAAAAATTTACAATATGTCATAGCACTAGCAACTCTGCCAGTCCTTGATTTTTAGCAGCCAGCAGAGTTATGAATTTTAATTGGAAGGTATAAATGCAGAAAATCACTGCCAGGGTCTTGTGCTCTTTGGCTCTGGGGAAAAGCACAGAAATCATGGCTCAGAGAGTTCGGGCGATGGGCTGGGGCTGGAGGGGAGGGGGCTCCTTGCTGCAAGCTTGGCTGATGAGCAAAAAGGACAAACAGGCAGGGACTGGTCATTAAGATTCCCTCTTAGCACAATAAAAAAGGTAAACTTTGCAAGCAATATCCCGGTTTTACCAAATGGGAACATGGAACAGAGGGAGAGAGCAGGATCATCAGAGGCAGGGGCCAGGCAGACGAGACTGAGATCCAAGAGCCTGATCTGCCAACACCCAAAGCTCACTCTGCCTGCATTTAAGGCTGAAAAGTGGAGCTGTTCACAGCTTCAGGTGTTCAGAAGCTGCCGTTCAGTGAGCTTGGGATGAGCCTGAGTTTGCATTGGAGCTCCAGGAGCATCATTGGAAAGAAAGTTTTTGGCCAGAAGGGCTAACCAACAGTTAGCCCTTTTGCTAGTACAAAAGAACACAATGCAGGGATAAACTTAACAGTGATTTATTCCTTGTTGCAAAGGCCAAGGCCCAGGAAGGAGAGGGCAGGGCAGGAGGGGGGCTCTGAAGTTAGAGGCAGACCATCCTAATGCCCTCTTAGGCTGAAAGCATCAGCACAGCCTTGGAGAGAATTTGTTGGACTCGATGGGGTGTGTTGGGCAAGCAAAGTGCTGGGCAGAGCTGCTGCTCACTGCACAGGCCAGTAGCACCCTGATCCTTTGCCATCTCATAAATAGAGAGAGGGAAATCTGTTTAATCCAAGCTCAGTGTGTATTGGAATATAACCTAAATAAAAAACAGCCTGAGAGCCCAAGAATAAATCAGCAATGAAAGGAATCTCCTCGTGCTGTGTGTCATCTGCTGAAACTTCCCACTTAGGAGCTGGATAAACCCTTTTTGTCTCTTGCTTTGGTTCTGTTTCTTCATTTCCTATGACACATGCAACCAAACTGCTGTCTGCTGCCCTCTCGGCCCAGCAGCTTTCCCCCACAAACATCAAAGCTGGCGCCCTCGTGAAAGGGAACATGTGGTGGACCAGGAAGGTCCCTTGCTTGAAAGATTTTTTGAAAGCTTGTTAAAAAATTAATTGCAGCCGTGTGGTCTGTCTGCGGATGCACTGAGGCAGTGTCAGGAGGGTAACAAAGAGGGATTCTTTGGGAAGGCTGGAATTTTCAAACTGTAGGGGCTTAAGGCCATTTTGGTATTTATCAAAGGATTCAGACTTCCAGTGGAGTCAGGGATTGAAAACCTGGGTTTCCGATGAGTATTTGCAGAGCCAGAGCCTGCCTGCACCCCACAGCAGATCCCCCAGCATGGCTCCATCCCTAGCTCTATCCTTCTTAGCTATATTTTATGCTCGTGGGCCCTGTATAAATACTTCCCACTCTTCATTTTCTTTTACATGAAGTTGGCAGGGCAGCTGGTCTCCCTGTGCAGTCAGGTCATTTTGTGTGTATTCCCTGATGACTGCAGTGGGGTTTAGCTCTCATTAGTTCAGGCTCTTTCTCAGCAGGGACACAGATGCCCTGGTTTTACTCTCAATGCAGCCTGTTTGCAGCAAAATAATATCTACAGAAGATATTATCTCTAACCTGGCTGCCTAATTTGGGTGCAACTGCCCAGCAGGTTTAAAAGATTATTAAGAGACGAGTTCTCTCTCTGTCTCACGCACAAACACAAGATAATCACGTAAGCCTTGTTTCCTTGGGAAACCAACTGAAAAAATAAATAAATAAGCAGCACAGAAACATACTGTAAGATGTGAAAACAGATCAACAGCCCTTCCAGTTGGGGAACGTGAGAAAAGCCACCAGTGAAGTCCCCTGAGTTTGCAAGGTCAGCACAAGTAGGCTGAGCTCAGAGAGGGGAGCACACGGGCACCTCTCTGCAGGCTGCAAAAGCAGCATCTAAATGTGTGAAGGCTTCACTAGCTGCTCTCTTGGAGCTTGAGTGAAGGCAAAATTGCTGTTAATTAATGCTTCACATAGCAGTAGAAATCGGAGTCTGTCACGGCAAGGAGAGGTTCACAAACAGCCAATTATGTGTGAAAGTAACTGTAGGTAACAGTCAGTGCCCTCCTTAGCAAAGGGCTGAGAAGCATCTGCCCCAGCAGACGACCCATGTGAGCTCCCCGTGTCTGTGTAGCTGCTGCTGCTCCTGTGCACACCTCACCTGGGAAGTTCCCATGGGACATCCCAGAGTAAAAATGGCCCAGTGCATTTAGGCTGCTGGGAAAACAGAAATGATTGCAGGCCTGGGAGACCAGCCTATTTACTCTTCAGTTGTTTCATACCTATGACATGGTGCAATGAAAGAGAGAACCTCCATCTGTAGCTCCAGTCACAGGGCTCATGTTGTCCACAGAAAAGGAATGAGACAGTGAGCACCAGGCTGGACACTTCTGCTGGGATGCAGCACAGAGCAATGCCCACTGAGAGTGATCAGGATGGGAGGGTTCTTGCAGGGACTCTGCCCGTTGCTGTGGCGTGGGTCTTGCTGTAGGGCACTGAACACGCTGTATGACACGTGCTGGTTTTCAGCTGGGTTGTGTTGACCTGCACAAGTCATGCTAAAGCTTCAAGTTTGGACATCACACTCCTTGAATTCTGCCGGCTGTGTAATTAATCCCACTGAGGAAAAAGTAAATTGAGTAGCTGCCTGCCAAGTGGTGAGGGGAAGCTGCCTCCAAGGGAATCCTTCAAACACAGGGCTCTGGCCTCTTTATTTTCCTTTCATCATTTATTTGGCTATCGCAGTGCTACGCACACACACCACATCCTGTTTAAATGTTCACTGCATCTCCCTCAGAAAAGGAGGACAGAAACCACTATCTGAGATCAAAGCAAAGGACCAAAGGACAGCTTATAAACAAGCTGAGATGTAAAAAAAAAAAAAAAAAAAGAAAAGAAAAGAAAAAAAGGCAAAATTGTTCCTCTAACGTTTCATCTGTGATGTTTTTTCATTGTACAAGGGAGTGGGAGGGCCTTTGCTGGAGATTGTGGGTAGTCCTGGGATCTGGCTCTCAAGGGGAGTTTCAAGCTGAAGCCACACACGAGATGAGCCAGAGCCAGACCTGCCTGTCTGCTGGGAATTGAAGAAGAGACACTTCTCCTACCAAAATGAGCATTGAGGAGGCACCATTGCTTGTGATAGCAGACATTGAGAGTAAGTGCCAAGGAGGGAGAAGAACTTTGTAAAGAGCAATGATGTGGGAGAAGCTGGTCTTGTAATTTAAACTGGACATTAAATGAATGGTTCTAACCATGGGAAGAGCAAGACTCTGGGATGGCCATAATGGTGGTGAGAAGATCAAGAAACCTGCATCAAACCAGATGTTTCCAAGGAGTAGGGAAGGGAGCAGCTGTACTCAGGAATGTGCTGGAAGCTGAGCAAAGGCACTTGGTACCATGCTTCAAAAAATGGCGTGTTCAAATTTTCCAGCTATTTTTGTAATCAGGTGATCTTGTTCCTGTGAGAAGCCCACCAGAGGCACAAGGGAAGGGACAGTTCATGTAGGAGAAACCCATTGCTCCCCAAGAGAAGCATCACCTAATGTCTCACCTCCACCAAGCTCTTGATGCTGAGTAGAACCCTTAACACCACATGTGGGAATTAGAACCTGCCTGTTCTTTTCCTGGTGACTGAAATTAAAGTCTTCTCAAGGGAAAGTGTGGGTCAGCCACTACAGAACAACAGGGCTCCGTGGAAGTCCATGGATTCCTGCTGATTGACCCTAGGCAAATAATCCAGCCAGTTCTGATTTGTGCTGTCATTGCCACTTACATTTTCATTCCTGGCCCTTTCTGGACAGTTTCTGTAATCTATTAGGATCCACCCAATGATCTCCAAATAGTTTTCAAAAGCCAAAGGTGCTGTTTATGTTTGGAGATTGATATCTTGCTGGCAGCATGATTCAGGTTTCCGGCAGCAGGTATGAGCTTTAACTGCAGGAAATGAGCTTATTTTTAGCCCAAGCATTCACTGGAGATTTGTGTAAATGGATTTTTTGCTGGGTGTTCTCTTTCTTAGGTAATTGAGTATAAAAATTTTAACTCTTGTTTTTAATATAGAACCTAGTCTGGGGAAGTAGTTGCTGAGTGGATCCAGAAAAGTTCATACCCAGATAAATACCTAAGGCTGGGAGGGATGGATGAGCTGACAGTCTGGAGACTGGCAAATTAAGATGTCCATAAGTTTTCCAAGCAGCAAATGAACATTGAGCTCAAGAAAAAAACAGATTTTGCTTCAGTTTTAACATGACCTTGTGGGTATTGTCTTCGTTTGGTTTTTCTTGAGAAACTGATGCACAAATCTACATATTCTTATGGAAATGTTGTGTTCTGACGAGGCTGACTTTCCAGCTCAAAAATCAAAACAAAATCATGATGACAGAAAAACACCAATCACCCCTAAGCAACTATCCACTTTTCTCCAGAAATCTGGGCCCGTGATTGATTTAAGTATGCGTAGCAATGAACAGCCAGGGGGGTTCAGCTTTTCTGCTGTGGGACCAGGTATCTTTTTTTTTTCTGTGGGTTAAATCTGTTTGTCTCCTGCTGTCCCTGATGTGAGAAGTGCAGCATTATCAGAGTGCCAGCACCTCCTCTCTGAGGTCCTCCTGGGGTGCTCGTTCCTGCTGTGTGGCTGGGATGGGAAGGTCTGAGACCTGCCCAGCTCATTTCACATGATGCAGAGCTAATCTCTCCAGCCTGCCCAGGGGAAGAAGAGCAGATTAACACTGAGGAAAAGCTTTTATGGGGGAGCAAAGCAGCAAGAAAGAACATGTAGCATCATCATTACATCAGCATTAGATGCGGATTTCAGAGTCCGTAACTTGCTCCCATTAAATAAGCTTTTCACTGCTGCCCCCTCTAGGGTGCATTAGTGGAGAGGGAGGATAGAGGGCTGGCAGCCTGGTGGTAGAGATTTTGGGGGGACAAAGGTTAAAGCTTGAATCCTATCAAGTTCATTCCTCTGACAACTCAAGGAAGGGGAAGAGACAGCCCCCTCCCCTTCTGCACAGCTATTCCAGCCTGCAGAAGCTTCATAAAGGAGATAATGGATTGATTGAAAATGTAGGGGGGGAGAGCAGGGCTGTGCATTAGCAGCTGGGTGTGCTCAGCTCCCAGCTTGGTGTGAGCACCTCCAGCACATGTGTGTGCACACACACACCCCCCCCCCAGCCCCCGCCGTGCACCCATCACATGCCTGGATCCATGTGAGGGTAGATCTGACACGGCGCAGGAGACATTCGCCCACGCAGCTCTCATTAGTTGTCTCGAACAGAGAAGGAGACAAAGATGACTGGAGAAGTCCTGGCCCTCCTTTCTGTCTGTCTCCTACACCCCTGCAGCGGGGGGAGGGCGAGGGGGGAAAGGGGAGGGAGGGGGCAGAGACAAGAAAAGCTTTTTGGGGGATTAATGAGGGTGGCTGTGTTATAGTGATGAATTTTTCATCTGGCCCGAAGTGTAATTGTAGAGCAGGGATTAGTGCTCTGGGGGGTTGTTTGGCTGCTGCTGTCGGGTGGTTTTTAGCTATTGCTGCACAGGGGTTAAAGGCAAAAGTTGGTTGTGCTGCACTCGGGGGGAGCAGGCAGAGGAAAGGTGGCTGGAGTGGGCTGTGGGGCAGGAGCAGGAGGATTTTGAATAGCCCAGGAGCCCATCTTGCTGCTGCTGGCTTGGATCCTGGTGCTGAACTGTCTCTGATGCTTTCAGGGGGACAGCTCTGCAACAGGACATTGCTGTCCCCACAGCTCTGGGGCTGCCAGGGCTCCCAGGGGGGAAGATGCTCTACTGCCTTCCTCCCTGCCCTGCCCACGTCTTCAGTCACAGCCAGGGGATGGGAATAGGGATCCCCAGGGATTGTGGAACACGAGGATGATCCCTCAGTGTGTTTCTGAGCCTTTCCCAAGTGCACAGGCTCTGAGGGTCCTGCAGGGCTGGCTTCACACCTTACAGGCACCTAATTATTATTCTTAATGAGTAAAGAGGACATGCTACCAGCATGAAGCAGTGCTAAGATGCCATCTCTTCATAATCTGTGCACATGTGTACCAGTGGGAAGTGGTTTGCAGTCAGGTGCAATGTCTTCTCCACCAAAAGCTCTCTGGTCTCTCTGGGAAAGCTGCACCATAAACTTCCAAGAATTTACAGGGATTCAGTGTTCATTTACAGACCAAACCCTTTGTCTGCTTTGCATCCTCACAGCTTCCAAATCTCCTCCCTGGCATAAAAGCACACTGAGCTGAGCAAGTGCCTAGAGCTGAAAGAGAAAAGCTGGGTGGGGTTTTTTATTTATTTATTTTATTTAATCCACTTTATAGCCACCCCATGGGAAATCCTGTTAAAGGATCAGTGCGGATTTTCAGAGTTGAGGGAAGTGTTACATCTCATTCAGAGAATCCTTTGGATCCCTGGGCTTCAGGAGGGCAGGACTGCTGCAAAAAAGTCCTAACGAAAGGCAGAGGGGCCACACACTGATCAATTTGTTGGTCCAATTCCTTTCTTAGTGCTTTTCAAAGAAAAAAGGGGAAAAAAAATATCCTTTTCAATGCCCTGAAAATGTTGTATGCTGCTTGCAGTTGCTGCTTTTCATGTTGTCTCCTTGGCACCGTGTAGCTAAGAGGGGAAGCACCTGCCCTGGCAAAGGCTCAAAACCCAGGTGTGCCAGGACTGCTGCCAGCTCCGTGGGATCCCAGAGCTGGGATTTCGTATGCTGAAATATGAGAGAGAGGAAAGGAAGGGGAAACATCTGAGCAGCCTAAAAGGTGATGGATTAAGCAGGGCACAGACAATGAGAAGGTGAACTCCAGCCCGCTGGGATGAAGTGCACTCTCAGGCAGGCAGGGATGAGGCAGGCGTTCCTGCCACCTGGCGTGCAGCCCCGTGGGGCTGGCAGTGTGGCTCACCCTGCTGCTTCAGGCACTTGTCTGCTGCACAGCATCCTCCCTCCCCTGGGACCCAGAACAACATGTCAGCAGGATCATGCCCAGAATGGTCGATGTTGGTCTGCAAGTGCCAGCCTGGGGAAAAGCCAGGCAGATCAGGAGGGGGGGATGCTGATCCCCCAGAGGTTTTCTCCTTTCTGCTCCCAGAGAAAGCACAAGAGTAAGCAGGGCTGTGCCAGCCCAGGGGCTTATTCCAGTCATTCCCTTGAAGAAGTGGGGAACATTGCAGGGAGAGGGAATAGGATGCCCCAAAGTACACAGTATGGGGTGCTGGGTCTTGTACCAGGGACCCTCAACTACTGGTCTATGTTTTCTGCTGTGCAGGGTTCAACTGGAGCCTTGGTTTGTCTCCTTGCATCCTTCTGGGAAGATGGAGAAGCCTGTCTGAGCTTCCAGTGGGGAAACTGAGACCTGCCCAGTCTCCCCCAGCCTTGTGGTTTGGAGGCAGCCAGGGTTTGGTGGGCACCCTGGGTCTGCTCCCCACCCCAGAGCCTGCTGGCAGATCCTTACAGCAAAGAGGCTTTTTCCAGCCACGTGCAGGAGCCCATACGTGCTCCCCCAACCCGGCCTTGGCCTTGAGGCTGCTACTGAACACTGAGGCATCAGGGAACATGCCAGAATCTCAGTGTGGAGCCAGTTTTTTGAGCTGGGTGCTTATAAACCCCTTCTATTCCTTGCATTAGCAGTGGACAGGTCAGAGCAAGAGCTGCCTGAGCAACTCTGCTCTGGTCTGTCCAGACATGCTCAGCCCATCACGTTCCTGTGTGCAGGAACCTTCCAGTGGCTCTGACTTTTCTGTCAGAGCTCCACATACCTTCTGTATTTTTTTTTTTAGCTTTGCTTTTGGGAAAAGAGCAGAAAGATTTCTGAGTTTCTTTAATTTGGGGTGCTGGAGTATTTCTTCCTCCTTCTCTTCTTTCCCTCTTATTCTTTGTCTTTATCTCTTTCTCTGCTATCTGAACAACTTTAATTCCTTGGTAGCTGCTTCTTCCATCTTTTCTTTGCAAGGGGTGGGATGGCACGGGGGTGATTTCAGAGCATGGGAGAGAGGGAATGGCCCAACAGATGAGCAGTGGGAACTGGAGGACACAAACAGAGGGCACTGTGTTGTCCCCACCTGCAATGTCCCCAGCCCTGTCCTTGGCCACACAAGGTGGGGCCACCCCACATCCCCAGGATAGCACGTTTGCCAGGTTGTTGTGCAGATCCCTTTTCCAGTGACAGCCAGCCCTGCTGTCAGATGGGAGCCAAAATGCTTCTCCCAGGCATCCAGGGAACATCCCTTGCTTTCCACGCAGGGCCCCGCAAGGCTAAAATTAGCAGTGTTTCCCTCTACCAAGCAAGTAATTAGTTCAGAAGAGGGCACAAGGAGAAGCGTGAAGAGAAAGGGAGCTCCCCTTATAAAATATTTACCTCCTCAGCCTCAGCAGGAGCCTCCTGAGAAATTTTGGGAAACAGTCTAATTAGGCTCAGAGCTCTGCTCCTGTTTCCTGCCCTCCTCCTCGCTCATCCTTTATTAATGGAGCCTTTGCATGACTTTACGGGATCTTTGTTTCCTAAGGGGCTTTTTACCCCTTTGTTCTTGCACAAGAAGGGAAAATACCATTAAATCTAACAGAAGGGAGTTTTCTTAAATGATGTGCAGAAGAGTATTTTTAATGTTTTAGTCTGGGTGTGCATATGTGTATATATTCATATACATCCACACACACATTCCTGAACCAAGTGAGTCTTATTTGTGTGGACCTACAGCTCCCTGGAAGTCCTTTTCCTGCTATTTACCCTAGACATACCTTACTCCTTTTAACTTAAGGAATTCCTTTCTGGTGACACCACAGCTCGGTGACGGAGGATCAGTTTCGAAATGAAACCTGTGGGGGCTGAAAAAGTAACCAACAGCATCTTATTTAACTCAGGCTTTTTTGACTGTCAGGATCCAATAATTGTTTTATAAAACTAGAATTTGCTAAAAGGGCTTAATGCATTTTTTAGTAGGACTGAGTAATAAAGTAATTGTAGATTTATTGCTCTTCTTAACACCAGGGGAAAGATGCACCATTCCACTTGGGACCACTTAGGCATATAGTGTTTTAAAGGAGACAATGGGGCTGCACAGATTGATTAATATTTAGAGGAGTGTTGATTCACCTCTCCTTTTCTTTTTTTCATGTGTACTTTGGGGAAGAAGTGGAAGTGTGGATCTGCAATGCCTTACCCACACTCTTTAGGAACAGCCATCTGGCTTGGCTCTCTCTGATTCCCCAGAGCCCTTGAGGCAACCCCAAGCAAATAACCTATTCTGGTCACAACCCCTTGGCACTCAGGCACATGTTTTTATCTCCACTATAATGTGAAGCAAAAGACTGCTCTGAATTCCTTCATATAGTGAGAAAGCTGCTGAAATAATATTGCCTGGCAAGCCATTATGTATTTTTTATTGCTAAGATAGTAAAATATTGAAATGACTTCCGACAGAAAGAGAAGAGCAAAGGAAAACACCCAGGAGAAATTATTTTATCTCAGAGGCTTTAATTGAATGGTATAAAACATTTTCATGGTAAAAGAAAGATGATTTATTTTGCTCTTACGACCATCTGTACTGTAAAAAAATGCCTCCTTCCAAAAGCTTTCACACTGCTTTGTTTACCTGCCAGCCTGTGTTTGGGGGTTTCTGCTGCAGAGGTAATTCTCAAGGATAGTTGTGGGTTTTTTGTCTCCACACTCGTTTTCTTGCCACTGCCTAAAATCTTGTTTGTTTATGTGACTGACTCTGCAGTGGTTTTACATCCCCCAAGAGGGCAGGGGAAGGTGGTGGTGAGCCCTGCATGCTCATCTGCAAACCTCAGCCTGGTCTTTGCCTTGGGCTGAGCCAGAGCCCTGTGGGACCGTGCTGGGGCTGAGGGTGACAGAAGTGGCTCCTGCTGTCCCCAGAAGCCAGTCCCCTCCTTAGCTCCATCTCACAGACAAGACCTCTAGGAAAGCCATTCACTCAGGGTTGATTTTTGGAACCCTCAGCAAACTCCCTGGTGAATGGGATTTGCTGTCTGGTGCCAGTTTGTGACACAGCTTGATTGTTTCCTGGGAGAATCCTAGAGATTTGCTGTAATTTAGCAAATTATTCTTGCAAGAAAGCCAGTTACCCCTGGTTTTATTCCCTCCGAGGGGCCATGCCTGTGGTTGGAGAGCAGATTAGATTTTCATGTTCAGGATAGATGGTCCATTTTGGCCCTTTGTGCATGCTGGGCCTGGGGAGGGGACCTTGTTGCCACATGAAGTCTGTGACACCAAATGGGATCTTGGGGCACCAGCTGGAGCATGAAGGTCCCATTTGCTGATGCTAATTGTTGGAGAGCCCAGGCTGGGGGCTCCACTGAGCTGTGTTCTTTTTCAGGGGCTGATGGGACCATGTTGGGTTTGATGATGTTGATTTCAATCCATCTGGCTTGTCCCATCTCCTCTCCCTGTCCAGTGAGCAGCAATTTCGGGCTGCAACTTTTCATAGAACCATTTTGATTGGAAAAGACCTTTAAGACCAACAAATAACCCAGCTCTACCAAGTCTGTTGTTAAACCACCTCCCTAAGGACAACAGCTACACAGCTTTTTAAACACCTGCAGGGATGGTGATTCAATCACCTCTCTGGGAAGCCTGTTCCAGTGTTTAATAACCCTTTGGGTGATGAAGTTTCTTCTATCCAATCTAAATCCACCTTGGCACCACTTGAGGCCATTTCCTCTTGTCCTGTCAATGCTGGCCCAGGACTGTGGGGACCAAAGGAGCAGGCAGCAGCACTTGGTGCCATGCAGAGCCACCCAGCTCCTGCCAGGGACCCCGAGGGGACACACAGGTGGGCTGGGGGGTGCCTCTTGCCCAGCGCCTGTCCCCTGGGAGCCGTGCTGAGCTGTGCCTCTGCTCCAGGCCTCTGGCAGAACTCACATCACTGACACTTTTTTAAAGAGGGCAGCTGTTCCCCTTCTGCTGAAGCAGCCTCCCATTGCTAAGGAGAGATGATTGCATTTCATACCTTCCCAGCTCTAATTTGCACTTCTTTGGGGAAGATGATAGAACAAGTTACATCAGAGCAGCTGCTGTCTCCCCAGGGTTTAAAGGAAAATGAAAGAAAAACCTCTGTACTTCTTTTAAATAATCTTAGTGCCTGTGAAGTGTGCCTGGCTGCCCTCTCTGAAGGCTGAATGTTTGTGTCCACAGAAATGAGATGTTGTAAGCCTTGGAGGGGCAGGATTTTGGTCTGTGGCTCTTGTATGTGCCCCAGATGGGGGACTGTGAGAGCATTGCCTGTTCAGTTCATTCCTACCTGGTACCCAAAGTACCTGGGGCCACCTCCTGGCACTGCAGAGCTCCTCGTGGGTTGGAGCCAGAGGATGGAAGGACTGTTTTTATTTTTCTACCCAGGCTCCCTGCAGAGGTGACTGTCCCACCCTAACTGAGGGGACAGCCTGGTCCCTGTGATCCTGTCAGGGTTGGTCCATCTGCTCAGATGTCCTCAGCTCAGAAGCTGTTTCACTCTTATCACCTCCCCTGAAGTGCAAATTCCACTGCCATGGTTGTTTCCTTAGCAGCCTGGTAAGGGTGAGAATCTCCAGGACTGGGAAAAAAATAATCCTGTGGTGAAATTATACAGGAAGAAAACCATGTTCTGACTTTTTAAGAACATGTACACTGCAGAGCAAGTGAAACCACAGGCATCGCCGTGAGTTATTTCTGAAGTTTTAAAAAATCCTTTTCTATTCTATTTTATTTCCCAGCGTGCTGGAGCAGTGCTGACAGGCTGGAGGGAAACCATGGGGTGCATGTGTGCTAAGGATTCCCTCTGTTTTTATATTGTTGTGGGTTTTTTCTTTTCTATTCAATGCTGACATTAAAACTCATCCATTTAATGTGTTAAGCCCTGTCTCAGCGTTTCCATAGAAACCAGCCAGCTGTTCCTTACAGCATGAGGATTCCCAGGCTGACCTCATCAGCATCTCCCTCAGTGGTGTCTTTCCCACTCTCCTGTCACGTTATCTCTTGTCACACACCTCTGGATCTGACCTCCCCTTGTGTCACTATTCACCTGTAATCCCTTCTTCCATCCCCTGCCACCCAGCTCCCCCCCTACCATCAGGGGGTGGAAAAGGGGCCATTTCAGACCAAATAAGGCTGGTGTTTGCATCAAAGCCCCGTCACCATGGCAGGAATCATTTATATTTCCTTTCTTCCTCTGACAGTTCTTTGCCATTTACTTGGTGCTGAAGGAAAACTACTCTCTTAAAATGCGCCAGGAAGGATTACCATTTAAATATTCCACTGGAGGATTCGTGTACATGCATTATATGACCAATAAAAAGAGAATTCCCTCACTACATTTGACTTCCAAGTGTGAAATTTGCACAGTTTGCAAGCACACTGCCTGGCAATTGGCAGGAAGCATCTGCATCCATCCTCACACCCTGCTCCTGCCGAGGCTCTGCACGTGGGTCAGGGAGGGCTGCAAGGGGCTCAGAAGCTGAAGTAGGGCCTTGAGCAGATCACAGATCCAGCATCCCCACAGCCCCAGTCCAGGGGAGGCAGGGACACAAGTTTGTGCCTCTGCATTGTGCCCCGTCCCTCCTGTTTAATCTGCAAGGCCTTAAAGCACAGCAGGGACTGCAGCCCTGAAGCTTCACCCCCTCAGAAGTCTTTTGTTTCCTCAACCTGGGCACTGGGGATTCAGGGCTCTGGATACACAACCCAAGGTCAGGTCTCCTGGGAGACCTGCTGCTCCCCAGTGTCCTTGGCACAATGGCCACGGTCAAACCTGCAGCTCAGAAGCCAGCACCTCCCAGGAAAGGTGTCACTCTCTGTCATCACCTTTCCCCTCTTCAGGGCTTTCATCTGCTTCCTTGTTGCCCATCTTATTTTGCCAAAGGTCATTGCAGAGGGCAAAGGGAAGGGCAACATCCCCCTTTGAAACTGGTTGACAGGATTATGGCCACCTGAGCACTTGGTCAGTCTTTGGGGCCTGGCTGGGCTTTTTCCTCCGTCAGGAGAAGCAGATGACATAAATCAGATATTCTTAAGAGATACAATGTAGGATATCTCTTCAGAACATCCATACATCCCTGTTTCCTCCAAAAGAAGGCGAAAGGCCTCCCAGTCCCTTTTCCAGGGTCATCACAAGCATCTGCTGGGCTGTTAAGTTACATTTCTTGAACTAATTTTCCCAATTAGCCAACCCCACTTCTCCTTCCAATCTCCCCATGTGTACCCAGAGCCTGGACACTCCTGCCTACTTCTGCCCTCACCAGGTGCCCATGGTTAGTAGTTCTGAGTGCCTCCGGGTCCTTCTCCTATAAAAGGAGAGGCTTAATTACCCTTCTTTTGGCATGTGTTTGATAGACCTAAATGAACCCCCCCAGGCTGCAGCAGGAAGGGTTGGGATGTGCTCTGCTTCAGGCAGGGTGTGTTGGGAGGGAGAGGACTGGCAGCAAGGAGACAATGTCCAGCAAGGAAGGTAAGAGGGTATTTTGGGGGGTTGCTAAAGAGCTTGAGTTAACTTGTTTTCTACTATTGAAGTGCCCAGCAGTAAGTTAACTTTTGGTAAATGAGCTCTGATATTTGGCAATTGGTATGTTTGGGATTTTCCCAAGAAAATAGTGAGGGAGAAGTAAAGCTCTTGTGTGTGTCTGGAGTGTCTGATTCAAGCAGTGTTACCCTGAGCTGTCCAGGGCAGATCTGCTAGACCCTCCCTGCAGGCAGTGAGGGACAGGAGATGCTGAAGGAGATGCCATTATGAGCTGCTGTTTGGAGTAGGTGGATGGTGTGTTCTACCTGTGTCTGGGTGCCCACCAGCCTTTCTTGGAGTTATTCCTGGTAGTGAAAGAGTGAAAATTCCCTTTACCTATTGAACAACTATCTGTTTGTACATCCATGTACTCCTAGAGTTTGGGAGAAGGAATGAGAAGGGATTTAAAAGTAAAAGCAAGCGAGAACAGAAACATCTGAAGATGTGTTACACTTTGGAAACCCTTGGAGATTTAACATCTTTTCCATGTGTCGTATTCTAGCTAAAGAAACAACACTGAAAGCTATTGGTTGCTTTTTTGGTGCTGTGGACTAACCTAACGCTGGCAGAAAGCACTGGACAGGTACACAAATGCAGAATGATGCTGAGATCAATATTCAATGGAATAATTGCCAGGAGATATTCAAATGACCTTCCAGAATAAGGAGCACTTTGGTTGATTAAGCCAACCAGAGAGGACAGTTAATATGGATTGGTTGGTACAGTAAACTTAGTAGTATTAGTTGTGAGTACTGCTGTGGGAGAACAGAATAGTGCAAATAGAAGAAAAATAATATATGGGTAGGCAAGGGTATGCAGGCCATGGAGAAAAATGCAATGCAAGAGGTGAAGGGAAATTCTGCAGGGAGATGACTTGTCTCAGGGGGTGAATATATACCTAGGCAATATATTGGTGATACATCTGGAGGGATCATCTCAACTATAAACATCAGTGGTGTTTCAAACAATGTGAAAGAAGATTTAAGAGAGCATGAAGAGTTGGCCTGACAAGAAAGGACAGAACTAGGGATGAAACTGCAGACTTTAAATATCTCAGCCCTGACATAAAAGTAAACAAATTGGAAAAGCAGCTCTTAATAATCGAGTGGTAAATTAGAAATAAAGCTGCTTCCTCTGCTGTGATTTAAGGCTGCTTTATCATTCCCTGCTGGAATAGGCTTTGCATGAGCCTGGCATAATAAACCAAATCTCCCTCCCAGGTTGCACAGGGAGAAGCACTTGCTGGGCAGCTCTGTGGAAGCCAGCACATTTAAATGGAGAAAAACTGAGTTCATAATAACTAAGCCATAAATAAAAGGCTTTATACACAGGAGTAGCTTTCTCAAGGAGGAGCAATGCAGAGCATCTCCTTATCTTGCCTCCTGGCTGCCCTAAAAGTTGTGATGGTGAACTTGGTGTCACCTGAATCACCTTCCAAAGGATGTTTGTCAGGAGCAGGTCACCAAGCTTCTGAGCCTGCTCAGCCTCTGCAGGGCTTGACCTGAACTGTGTCACTTGAAAATTCCTTGACTTTTCAAAAAGAGATTCAGTTTGCTTCTTTCCTCCTCTGGGCAGCAAATCCAGCTGTGGAAATTCTGGGAAACAAGCATGTTCACATCTGTGCACACAGAAGCTCTCCTCAGTATGCCATGGGCCCTAGTGGGCAGAAACAGCCACATACATTTTGCCCACATCCCACCAACTGTGCTGTGTCCAGCTATGCCAGCTTAGTGCCAGTTTGCTCTTGCATTTCTCAGCTGTTGGAATCCTGGTGCAGAACACTGACAAGCAGAGTATGGTAGATAGCAAAGCAAATGCTTTGTGTATCAATAGTCCATTAGGCTGCATCACACCAGCCAGCAGTTTTGCTTTTGAAAAATCCCTGGGTAGGTGGGAGCTGCTCACAGGAGGAGTTCCCAGAAGTGGCCACAGCTCTGCAGGCTCTGATCACCCATCTTGATGTCCCTGCACCTTATGTCATATCTGACAAAGCTAATGATGTGCTGAGTCCTGAAATCCCTGACTCCAACCACCTGCTTGCCTGCAGCCATCTGGGCAAGATGGTCCAGGGGTTAGTGGTCCTTCTGCAGCCTTTCCCTCTTTCACAAAGAGGCAGGTTGTTGCATCCTCTCATTCATCTCTGCTCAAGCTGGTGCTCATTTAATCACCTTTTTAATGTATTGGTCTCTCAGCATTGTGTCTCACAGGCCATCTAAGCACAATGTATTTTCTTCCTACTTTACGCAATTGCCACCTTATTTATGAAACCAAACTGATCTTCTGCCAAATCACTTTTGCCTCAAAAGAAGGGATGCACAGAGGTACTCATGGATTACAAACTGGAGAGTCCCAGATATCCCAGAGCTGGAGGCTCCCAAACCAGGGTGGAAATGCCTTCCCAGGCTGGCAAGAAGAGAGGATCAAGAATAAGACAAATGGGAGAAGAAACCAGGACTTGCCAGGCACAAGTTGCTCAACATGATCCTCTTTCAATATTTATGGGATGCTGTCACCTCTCAAATGTAAAATTGTGCTGTTATCTCTGTCTGTGCAGATTTTCTACAAATGCAGATATGCTCACTCCATATGAGAACTCTCTGTCTCTTCTGTTATTTCCTTCATAATCAAAGCAAAGTCTTAAAGAGCTTGTCTTCATTTTCCTTCTTGCATAATAAGGATGGATTTTTTTTCTCCAGTGCACAAAACCCCAGGCAAGGCTCCCCAGCAGCATGTGTTGTGGAGGCACAGGTTCCTGGGTTTGTGAGGACTTGAGCTCCCCATCACCATCTCTTACCTCCTGGGAGGTTCATATCTTTACTGATTTGCAGGACCTAGTGATGCCTTTTTTTATCTTAACAGATCTACCACAGTTTAATGAAAATTTCCACCTGAAAACCTGAGGTTCTGAAAATTACGGTTTCCAAAACTAGGAAAGGAAGCCTGGCAGGAAAAAAAGTCACAGTATTGTGCTCTAATCATCATCTCTGTAAATGCTGTCTTCAGGGATGCCTTTAAGAGCTGGAAAGGGCCAAATTTCTCCCCACGGTAACCTCACTAAACCCAGAAAACCTTCACTGCTGGAAAAGCATTGCAAGCTTGAAGCACTGCAGGCACCACCCAGCCCACATCCACTCACCTGCCTGCTGATAAGGAACCTGATGTTGTTCCCCCTGCCCCAGCCAAGGATTTGTGTCATTTTTATGCAAAATTATGCAGATCTGCCCTCTACATTTTGTGATGTGAAAGATGTATCTTAGCTTAATTATTTACCCTGTGAAAACACATTTCACTCCAGGCAGATGGCTGCTGGCTGGGACAATTTCTCATTTTCTGGCAACCTCAAGACCTGTAGGGAATGTATGTTGTACCATATAGCTTATGCTATGTCTGTTCAGTCTCAATCAATCTTCCCTTGCAGGAACAGATCTGATTTTTAATGGCATCCTTGTCCTTGTTTTATCAGGGACTGTCAACAGCATAAAGAAATGCCTTAATAAATAGTGATACATAAATACTGAAACCCTTTATTTACCAGGCTTGGGGTGCTCACTGAGCTGTTCATCATCTCATGTTACTGGTGTTGCATGGCAACCAGTGTTTAAAGGTTTGCTGACTCAAAGAGCCTCTGTACTTTAAAAGGTTTGGTGTATTTATTTGACAACCTCTAGCCTCACTGGGTTCTTTTTCATCTTTGTGTAGCTGACATTTATAATGATTATGAAAACAATTTAATTTTGGTTTCCACAAAGCCAGGCATTTAGGGGTGTTGTTGTATTTTTACTGCAGAAGAAAAGTTTTGGGCCTGTCAGCAAAGAGGACCCAGGATGTTTGTTACTTTCCAGTTGTATTTGACATCACCCACCATTGCATCATGTCTGTCCATGGAGGCACCAGCTCCATTTGCTGAGCCACCTTCTCCCCCAGGTGTTATTTTGGTCCTGCTGGGGCTCTTTGGGTTGCTTTTCCCTTTGTAGCCAGGTTGGAAGCCTGCTCCATTTTGTTTGCCCTCAATGGAAACTATTCCCAGTTTTATTTGGAACAGAGAAAAACCTCACCCTAGAGGCATAAAACTGGAATTATTTGTTAAACACAAACCCAGGCAGGCTTTAGAGGGATTGAGGTTTCAGAGAGTGGGTTTTTACTGGAGTGAAAACTCCACTGCATAGCATATCAGATTCCAAATTCCCAACAGAAATGCTGGGCAACAACATGGCCTTTCCCAAAAACTCCTCTGGAGGCCTCTGGCATTTCCAGTGTGTGCAGTGCTGCAGGTGTGATGCTCAGATGTGTTACAGGGCTTGCAGCTCTTTGGTTTCACTATATCACATGATATGATTAAATCCCAACATTGTGGCAACACTTTTCTATCTGTTAATGGGATGAACATTTGGTTGATAGTAATTTCTGAAGTTTGTCCTCCATTTTTGCATTTGCTTGCTGAAGGTTATTAGCAGCTTCTTGTCTGTTTATTAAGATGTTAGGAGACAGCCAGACCTCAGTCAATCTTTGTTTATCCAGCATCCTGGTTTGAGTTCCAGTTTTCAGCAATGATGGAGTTTTCAGTTTGTTTCAGCCACTTTTAGCTAAAGAGAGACAATAAAGCCATGACTTGGATGCAAGTAGGACTTTGGTGGAGGTCCTTTCTAAGGAGATAAATGAGCTGCTCTAGGGACATGGAAAGTTGGAGGGGAAGGAATTCTTTCTTTCCTGGAAGGCTACAGGGATGAAGGGCATTTTGTCACTGGGAAAGCAGTAGCAATGATGCACAACCATCAGCTCATGGCCATGCTGCTCCTCCAATATGTTGAACACTTGAGAGATGAAACAAGGGCTGATCAGTCACCAAAGCCTCTTTTGTGCCACTGGAAAATTAAGTAGCAGCCACAGGTTGTGTGTTTGGGGTTTTTTTTTCTTCAGGTTTGTTCTGTAAATGACATTGCAGCAGAACTTCAAAAAGGGAAAAAAAAAAGGAGGAAAACAGCTGGAAGTTGTGGCAACTGGGAATCTGGGGTCACAGTTTCCCTTTTCAGGAGCTGTCAAGGCATGTTTTGCCTCCTGCTGCCAGCTTGATGTGTTGTCAAAGGATGCCATGCTTAATTAATACTGTGTGCAAAGGTTGCTGCAGAGGATAGGGTGGGTTTTGCTTATTAAAAGATTAGTTTTTCAAGGCAGGTATGTTTTAATTAAAGGCAAAGCTACCCTTCTGCTCCCTGCAGCCAGGGGGAAGCAGTCCCACAGGGGCTTCCATGGGTGCTCCATTTGCATGGATTTCCCAGAACCTGGATGCTGTGGAGGATTTTTTCCAGATTCCCCCCTCAGTGCTTGTGTTTCACTGAGGAGCTGAGGGCAGATTCTGCCTGTTGGAAACACCTTCTACTGTCTTGATTAACACCATGCTCCAAGTCACCTGCAAAGCAGTCATAGGATGTGGGGCTTGTCCAAGGCTCTTTCCCTTACCTGGGTGCTTGGTAGTGATGTTAGCACCACCAGAAGTGGAACATCATAGAATTATAGAATGGTTAGGATTGGAAGGGACCTTTAAAGCTTATCAAATCCAGTCCCCTGCAGTGATCAGGGACATCTTCAATGAGATCAGGTTGCTTGCTGAGACTGAGCATCTCAGACCTTCTCTCATTTGCATTGTTCCAAGATGTCAGGTTAGCCAGAAAACCGCCTCCCATACAGAGTTCCCTGCCATGCAAACCAAATTCTTCAGCATGAAGATGTGCCTTAGCAAGCCAGACCATGCCCAGATAACTGGAGAAGCTTCTGCTCCTCATTCCATGACTGGCAACTGCCCAGCCCTTCGGTGGTGAGTGGTACAGCCTGGGCACCTCCTTGGCTCCGTGCAGGAAAGAGCTCTTGACCTTTATTTTATCCTTCAAGCCAATGGGGTGGGTCAATCATAAATATTTAGGAGTGGAGCACATTTCCAGGGAGCTGATCATAGTTACAATACTCTGCAAGTTGTTTGCTATGGTTTTCGTTCAAGAAGGTTCTGAAATAACCTTTTGTTCAGCCTAATCAGTGGTATGAGGAGCCCTTTGAAAGGTATTGACAAAAAAGAGGAACCTGGGGGTCAGGAATCCACCAAACAGCCTCATCTTTATTTTCCTCTTCAGAAGCAATTTTCGTAGCCATTCCTGAAAGGGGAAATGACTTTTAACTCAGCTGCATGGCAACGCACAGTGCCTTTGCATCCTACCTCCACCTTGACAATACTTCATCATTAACCTGCATAAAAGCACTCAAGCAAATGAAAAGGTTGCTATAGGCAACCTCCTTTTGACATTGCAACATTAATTGCAGGACTCCCTGAGTGGATCAGGGATTCCCTACCCATTAACTAACCACAGTGACGAGAAAGCACCAGCAGGTAAAATTAAGGAACTGAGCCTAACTTTGCCTTAAAATGGCAGGAAAAAAAAATAAAATCACAAGTTTGAGATATTGCAAATCATAAAAGACTCTTAATTGTGTGAGAAGAGCAAGGATTTATTTTTAGAGTGCAGTGGAATGAGTAGAAACAGTAATTGAATCAATATGTTCCAATGGATGTATAACTGATACTTGAAAATTCAAATAATATTCTAATCTACCTTCCTTGTGCTAACTTCAAGAAAGGAAGTATTAATAATCCTTTCTAACAGGTGAGTTTGGTCAGGTTCTCATCCCTCCAGATAAATTTCTTGCTTTAGAAAAAAACTCATTTAGAAGTTAACGAATATTTCCACTGTGGTTTACCTCAGGAGTTAACCATGTGTTGCCAGGTTTATAATGCAAATTCTCTTTACTGGAGTCTGGCAAAAGATGGTGTTTGTCATGGATGTTTTGTGCTGTCCCTGGGAAAATAATTTCATATTTTATCAAGTTATAATCTTCAGAAAAATTGCTGTCATAGTAAATATGCTTGGTCAAGACTCCCGGGAGTGTTGCAGAGAAACCCCTGAAGATCAGCTCAAATAAGCCTTGTTGGAAATCTGCAGGTGGCCAAGAAATTGCAAGCCTGGACTGTGAGATGAGCCCAGGGAGCAGAAAAGACTGAGCCTTGTCTGTGCTGGGTAGCCCCAAACACTTGAGTTCTGGACCAGAGCACAACCCAAAAACTCTGCTCTTGCGTCCAAAGTATTTGCCATTGAGTTTATACTTGCATGATTTCCAGGGATTACTTTTCTCGTCTTCCAAATTGGTTTTACACACTTCAGAGGAGCAGGAATAACCACCTTGCCACAAGGTTCCTGAAATCAATCTCTTTGAGGGCAAGTTTTTTTCTTTTTAAAGATGCCTCTGTGGGCAGCTGGAAGCACAGCACTCGTGTATCTCTTGAGAAGATCTTGAACTCCTTCCTTTTGAATCCACACCTGTAGCTGCTGCCAACAAAAAAAGACAAAACTCATTAGAAGCCAAATTTCCAAAAGGTTTTTAACCTACTAACAAAACCCAGACTTACTTCATTTCCCCCCTTCATCTTTCTAATTAAAGTGTAAAACTAATCTTACTAGAATTAAAACTGGGATATTCTTTTTCTCCCCTGCCTGGGATCATTCTGGAATAAGGACACCTACATTGCTTTTCTTCATATTATGGTAATTGCTAAATCAGTTTATTATTAGCTGCCCCTAGCTTTAATTAGGAGATTTTCAAAGAGGTGTGGAGGGCAGGGCAGGGCTGTGTGATGCTGAGCAGCCCAGCAGCAGTGGGCATCTGCCAACCATTCTCATGGCCCCTGCTACCTGCACTTCTCCTGTCACTCCTGTTGTGGGAGTTTTGATGTGTGATGGGCATCCCAGCAGAGAATATACATTTGTGAACATATGCTTTTATAAGGGCCAGGCTGCAAGCTGACTATACATCCAGAGTTCATTTTCACAGGCAGGTGGGGTGGGGCTTGGAGCAGCCTGGTCTAGCGGGAGGTGTCCCTGCCCATGCAGGGGGTTGGAGCTACATGATCTTTAAGGTCCCTTCCAAACCAAACCATTCTATGATATTACCTGGATGCAGCCCCACCAGTGTCAGGGTCTTTTGTTTGGCTCTGCTCTTGCACAAAACATTTTCAAGATGATGGGTGAGCTTCCAAAGAGCTGAAGCTGTCAGGTGCTTGGACAACCATTGTGATGGCTGGGTGGGAGATGTTCCCTCTCCCTGTGCAGGCACAGCCCCTGTCTTGGACTAATTTCAGCAGGCAACTTCTGGCCTTGGTCCTCCAGCCCTTTGCTGCTCACCCAGAAGAGCAGAGCCCTGTTCAGCCACCCCAGCTGCAAAGCATTTTTCCAGCCCAGCATTGTAGATGTGGCCCAAACTAAATTTCATTTTCTTTAAATCAGGAACATTGAAAAAGAATGAGAATTGATTTACTCAAAACCTTTTAAAAAAATCTTGTCTTTATTATAAGCTTCTTGGGCTTTCTGCCAGAAAAACATCACTGATTCTTGCTTACACTGTTGCCTGTACTGAGGGGTTCAGCAACAGGAGCCTTTGAGAGATACTGAACTCACCCAGCAATCACCCTAATGGGCTGTAGTTTCATTACTAGTTAAGAGGAACTAAATATTAAAAATAAATCAGACCAAAATCACCACGAAGTGTATTTGAGCAGAGAGTTTTACTGCAGTGAGTGAAAAAATCAAGCTCATACAAAGATCTTTTTCTAATGCAATTATTTGCATAGGGTCAAATTGTGAAGCCTTTTCTTGGTAATCTGCTGCTGGCACAGGGAAGCTGGTGTCATTTGCTGGAAGACTGGAATGAGGGTTGTTTCAGAATAATTATAAGCACAAATCAGGGTGCAAGTCTGTCCCTTATGGGCTCAACGTGGCCTTTTTCTCTCATGTTTGACACAATAATTAGCTCATGGGATTTAATGCACATATTTGCCCACTGAGGCACTGTGAAGGGAATAGTAGGCAGGGTGGAAGAATCTGGCTCTTTTTTCCCCAGTTTTTTTTTTTTCAACTCTGTATCATGAAAAACCTTTGAAGAATGAGAAATTAATATTTCCAGCTGATTTTGATTGGTGAGGATGAGCAGGAGAGGACTGGGTGACCAGCCAAAGCAAATAAGTTCCAAATAAGGTCCTTTCCAACCCAAACCAGTCTGGGATTCTATGAAGCTGTGTCATCCCAGAGCTGTTCCAGGGGCAGGGTCTGTTAAGAGACCCAATGGGACCTCCCAGGGTGCCCAGCTCAGCATAGGCACCAATGGCATCACATGCCAGAGCCAAGGGATCACTGCCCCAGCCCACAGCACCCAGCAGATCCTCCCTGTGGGTGCTGAGCTGTGTGCTGGGCACTGCAGACAGCTTGGGTGTCTATGTGTTCCTCTGACAAGGGAAAAAAAAAGTCTAAGTGCTTTTACTGCTTCAGACTGACAGGCTTTTGCATCAAACAGCAATGAGAGAAGCACAGCTTAGCTCCAGCAACCAACTGTGGAAACAAATCCATGTCCAGGACATGTTGTCCATCAAAACCAGCCTCTAAAACCAATTTCCTGGCTTTTCCTCATGCCAAGCCTATTACAGGGAGAAAGCTGTCGTAACAAAACTTTCCTGACCTGCCAAACTGGGGAGATACTGTAAAGGTTATTATTTAAAAGGAAAAGTGAAAGGAAAGATGCTGGGCAAGAGGCTGAGTGGTGGGGTTGAGGGGGAATGATTTCATGAGCTCGAGGAGAGATAAAGCTGTAATCCCTGTACCAGGGATAAATTATATCTCCCTTACTTTCTGGTTTGGTTGCTGAAAGTGCAGGAAACAATATTCCCTCCATTGTTAACATTTCCTGCTAATGAATTCGTGTTTCTCCTGGGGAAGGTGGTAGGTGTTCTGTGTGCAAGTAGCTTTTGATTAGTATGAACATTCAGACAAGACTTGAACCCAACCTTGGAGGAGGGAGTTTGGAAACCTGGAGCTTAACACGAGCTCTGCACAGCTCTGTCTATAAATACCTCTTCTGCTTTCATTCTGTTCACTGGCGGGGGCTGAAGGTGCTAAAATGCCCAAGGAAAAGTTGTTTTTATGACCCCTCCAACCTGGCCAGATGTACGAAGCAGGAGGAACACACCAGAAAGCTGTTCACATTCCATTTCAAGCCCAGTTTTGCAAATTCACGTGGCAGAAGCACCATTCAAAGAGCAACCTGGCAGCTTCAGGTGGTCAACTGTTGCCAAAAGAGAAGGGAGGCAGCCTGAGAAGTTGCAAGAGCATTCAGAGACTGGAACACAGAGCAGACCCCTGTGGTGGCAGCAGTGCAGACCAGGAGATCCTTGTTCACCCTTGAACTGGGGAGAGGGACAGACATACAGCAAAGGGGAGCCTATTTGTCCCCCTTTGGCAGGTGAGATGGAGCTGCAGCAGACTTTAGGGTTGCTCCAACCTGCCTCGGCCAGAGGGACACCAAGGGAGCCCATGAGCAACACTCATCACATCTCCCTTCTGTGGTTGACAGTGCAAATGCCTGTGTCTGCACTTGTCATCCCAACTCCCCATGAATGGAGAGAAGTAGGCACCCAGGAGGGTGATTCATCTTGTCCTCATGGAGTTGTCTAAAATAGGTCAATGAATCATGCTCTAAAAATGCCTTTTTTTCCTACAGACTAGCAAGGGAGTTTCAAGGATGAGCTCAGATCTTGATGCTGTGGACATCTAAGGATGCATTTGCTGTCCTACCTCTCCTGTTTTTTAGTGTGGGCTGGCCCAGGAAAGGCTTTTCAGAAGCTTGCAGGGAAGGAGCAGCTTTGCTACAGAGAAAGTCTGCAGGTTTGATGAGGGCCCAGGTATCTCCTGTCAGTTCAGTGCCTCCTTCCAGCCTTGTGGACAGTGACAACCTCCTTTGAGTGCACTTTGGTTTGGTGGTGCATCTTCAGACTTGCTCCAGCAGCACACCAGTCTCTCCTGGAGGTGATGCCTTGGACTTGCAGACAGTGGGTAGCAGCACCCAGAGGTCTTATGGTCTATCCGTGTCATTCCAAATGCTGTTGACTGCAGTAGCGTGGCCTCCAGGGAAGGACTGCTGGATAACCTCCTGCACCTACATGCACACACTTAGGGAATGACAGCTTTTATTCTGACACCAGCAAGCTGGTGAAAGGCTGATTCCTCGGTCAGCACTTTTCTTCCAGCCAGTCCAACGTCTCTTCCCCTTCCAAAGAGGCTCAGGATCCCGACAGCTGCTGCTCAGCTCCCTCCCAAGCTCCGTTTGGTCACAGTCCCCGTTTCTCTCAGCACGTCAATGCTCTGTGCAGGTCACTCCCAGCTTGACGAGCTCCCTCTATTGGATTGCTCAGGAAGGGTGGAGACTGGTCACCCCTTTCCACAAACTAAGAATGGCCAAGGGCATCGTAAAGATTAATCTTAAGGGTCTTTTCCAACCAAATGATTCTGGATTCGTTTGATGTCTCTTCAGTGGCAGAGGCAGGGACACTGTGCTGGCAGTGAGGAACCTCCTCTCCTTGCAGAAATCTCCCAAGAATAGTTTTCTCTGGTCCTTCCAGTCAGCTGGAGATTCTCACAGAGGGATGGCACCCCGTTCCCCCCAGCAACTGGAAAAGAAATGAGAACTGGGGGGAATCAGAGAGAAAAGTGTGCTCCCTTAAATTAAAGCAGGCAAAACTTTCTAGAGGGGGTCCATTTAGGTTCAATTGTTGGGTGAGAAGTCACCAAGTTCAACTTAGTCACCTTTATTCCACCCAAAGCATGTGGTGGCAGTTGAGGACCTGCCTTGGATCACTGAGTGTTTCAAAGAAAGCTCTGAGCAGCAGGTCCCAGCCCTCTGGGAAGATGACAGAGCTAGAAATCCTTTATAGAGGGAGAAGGCCAGGAGGAAATCCTGCCAGCTGGGATTCCTGACATTGCTGTGCAGGCTCAGGATGCTCCAATGTTTTGGATAATCACAAGAATTTGGAGGTGGATGCAGAATTGGTGCCAAATGTGCAGGATGGGGGAATGGAGTCCAGAGCTTTCCCTGAGGATTGTTTCTCCTGGAGCAGAAAGTCCTGGTATCTACCTTGTACAACACCCCTCAACCAGACTCAGAAAACTGTCAACTTGACATCATTTTGATGCTTCATTCTCATAGAATGCAGTGTTGTTTAACAGTGAGGAAAACTGTCCTAGAAAGAGAAAAGGTCTTGAAATCCTCTTATACATGTCTATAAATTCAGAGTGATAAATAAAATAACCTTGTCAATCAGGAGCTGCGTTTGGGACACAAACCTGATGTCAAATCCAAGCACAAGAAGGAAGCCATGGAATGACAGATTGTGTGGAAGAATTCCAGAGCTGAGCTTTAAAATGCAGTTGGCCAGACACTGGATTCAGCAGCATTTAGAGATGAACTCACCATTTAAAGTTTCAAGTTTCAGTTTGAAGGAAAACAATGTGCTCTGTTACCCAGATGGAGGTTTGCTTTAGAAATGTCATTAACTTTTCACAGAATCACAGAATGGTGGGGGTTGGAAGAGACCTCTGGAGATCCTCTAGTCCAATCCCCCTGCTAGAGCAAGGTCCCCTAAAGAAGATTATGCAGGGACACGTCCAGGTGGGTTTTGAATATCTCCAGGGATGGAGACTCCACTTGTAAATGGCCTGATGTCACCTGCCACTGCTACATCCACACACCTCTGCAGGGGGAGCAGACAAAGCAGCTCCTGGGAATCCACTCCAAGGTGACACAGAATGCCTTCACACAAACACCCAACCTCAAGCCACCTAATCCCAGGGAACACAAAAAGCTGGTGATGATTCTGTGTTTCCTAAGGGAGGGCAGGAAAGGGCAGGGATATATCCAGTGAAATCCTCAAATTAGAGCTTCCTACCAAAAAAATCAGATCAAATCCTTTACTGGGGGGGAGGGCAGGTGGGGAAATATTCAGAATTCCAAAAGGCAGATGCTGCCTGGAGCTGCAGGGAGAGGGGAGCAGTGTTGCCTACAATCCATGCAGCCCTAGAGTGAGACTCCAGCCTGGAGCAAGCTGGGCTGAGCAGCAGCTCTGCTATTCATAAGGGTTGTGGTAAGCAGCTTTTCCAGGAAGCAGCAATATGTGTTGCCCTCTAGATGACAGCAACACCACCTCCCAGGCTATTCTCTGCAGAGGTGCTCATTTTTCTCAGGCTGTTTTTTCTCACCCCACCTCTGGCCCTGCTGCTTTGCACCCTCAGCCCTCGGCGCTTTGCATATTCGGATTTTATAAGGATTCATAAGGTGGGTTCCTTATGCTGGTTTAGTGCTAATTAATTATTCAGGACATAGTTGAGAGCAAACCTGGAAAAAATCAGCTGGCATTTTAGTATTATGCAATAAGCACCACTATTATTTGCAAATGGATGTGTCTCCTTAGATTTAAAATGACAGCTCATTCTTCTGTGTTAAACACCAATTGAGATTATTAAAAACATCTTTAGCATCTCTGCAGTAAAATATTCATCAGTCCCAGCTTGTTAGGGCTGGAAAGAACAGATTTTAAATAATCAATTACCATTTAAAATACCAATTAGAAAGAAATTACATTTAAATGTCCCAAATAAATTAACTTTGCATTGAAAGTGTTAATTGAACAAAAATGATGATGGCTTTGGAATATTGTTCTTTCAAGTCTTGTTTGAATAAAGGGGTGTCCCACTACATGAAAGGTGAGTTGAAATGCTCATTCTTTCTGCTGGGACTCTGTGTGTGCTTCTCCACAGGCTGTTTTCACAGCCAACGATGTTGCCACACACCAAAAAGTTGGAGCTATTAACTAAATACCTAGTCAAAACCTTGACACTCCAGTTTGCTGCTTGGTGGCTTCCAAACCTCAGCATCTTGTGAAGGCAACGTTCAGCTGCAGGGTCACACGCTGACAGGCACGAGTGGCACCTAGAAAATTAGGACAGAATTTTTTTCTGGTAGTTCTTTCTTTCCCCCAGTGTTTAGGTCGTTGCTGATAGCATAATGGAAAAGAGTGTGCCAAGGCTGCAGGTGTTCCCACAGGATCAGCACCATTCATAGGGGAATCCTTTCCACCCACAGCACTGATCCGTGGCCCTGTCAGCAGGGGCAGAAGTCAGGCGGTGGGAGGGCAGGAGCCCTCTTTGAGCTGAAACCAGCCTCCCCAAGCCAGTTTTCATCCACATCTCTGGAAAAGGACCTCAGCTTTCCTCTGCCAGGAGGTTTACATACTTGCAGTGGGGAAAGAGGTGTTAAAAATCTCCTTTTGCTTCAGGAGTTTCCCACAGCACTAGATTTTAGCCAGAGAAACCCTTCAACTCTGTGTGTTGGTTCCGTGTTTCACTGGGCTGAGGTGGTGTGTGGAGAAAGGAGCCATCTCTGCTGCTGAATTCTCAATGCCTTGTTGTTCTGCAACTCATCTCCAGACAAATTTTACCTCCTTCCCTTGTAATTATGGATTAACATCCCTCACTGGGTCTTCTAGTCAGAATAATCTCTCCCATGCCTAGCTGGAAGGCAGACAGCAGCAATCCTTTCTGGGCAGCTGACGTGCTCCACTTTGTGTTGGAGTCTGCTCGACCCAAGTGGAGGAAACACTTAAAAGATTAGGAAAAACTGACACAGAGAATCTTCATGTTGTTTGAAGGAGGCAAGTCAGAGGCCACGCTTAAAATAAGGTCTTGGGGCTTGCCTGTGAATAGGTAATGGTTGCAGAATCTCAAATTCCATCATTCTTCCTCAGTCCCTCAGGGCTTGCCCAGCTCTGCGGAAGCCAGAGATACAAATTGCATCCTCTGGGATTTGCTGCCAAAAAGGTCAAGGTTTCCCCATCCAGGGTGGTTTATTCACCATCACAATTACCCGAAAGGAGCAGCAAATACAGCAGCCCACTTGAAGTGATGCACCACAAGCCAGGGGCTTGACTGCCTCTTTTGTTAGTCCGGGATTATCCTTATTGTTATTTTATAATCCTCTGAGTGCATCTCCTTGCAGAGAGAAGCACTTTCAAAAGCTGACACGGAGCCATCAGCAATGATCTATCTGGAGAGCAGGATTAGAGGTCGCATCATTTAAACTAAAGAAATCAATTGAGATTCACTGGCTGCCTTGCTGTCATGCTTCCTTTTTATTGTTCTTTTTATCATTGTCACACTTTTTTAAAGCTTCCTGGAAATTAGAGATAGAAAAGGCCTATTAAGACATCCAGCCTCTCTCACCAGAGGCAGATCAGGAATGATTTTAGTTCATCTGGTTTGAGATGTGCAACCAGCAAAGCCCTCACCACGTCTTCAGCCCTGCCCTGAGCACAGGGCTGTCACCCGTTGCAGCATCTCCTTTATTCCCCCTGTGCCCACAAGGACTGGGAAGTCAGCAACCTTGACACAGCAACCTTGACACAGCATCGACAGCTTCAACCCCTTGAGTAGGTGTCTTGCTGGAGAGCCACATGGGGATGTGGGATTTTGCAGGGGAAGAAGGAATATTTGGGGCTTGTATCTTTTGAAGGAGTTACCTTTCAGCAGAAATCAGTGCCTGGCTGGACATTTTCCATCAAAATTGGCTTTGGGATCCAGGCACTTTTCTCAATGAAGAAAGATTCTGTTGCCAGCTGTGCTGGAAGTTCATGCTCCCTCCAAAACACATCGAGCTCTTATTGCTTGCCCTCTCTGTGGGTCTGAGTGAGAAATTAGGCAGCAAGGAGCACCCATTTTTCAGTACACTTTGGCAACCAAGCAGTTAACAAAGCATAAAATACTGAGAAAAACAGGGCAATGCCCTGATTGCAAAACACTGCCACGTGCCAGGTGTGCCCTGGCCACAGATACACCCTGGCAGACCTGCTCCCTCTTTGTCAGCTGAGACCTCTGAGGTTGTTTTAAATGAGAAATTTTTGCATTTTATCGTTGTTGTTGTTGCATTTACCAGCGTGTGGGTCCTGCTCAGTTGCTAAGCAACATCCCCACCGGGCCCTGGGTTTCCTTCCTCCTACAAATAGGAAACAACAACAACAAAACCCCCTCCTTGTTCACCCAGAGGAGGTGAAGTCCTACGATTTAGTGGTCACGATTGCATCCTCCCCTGGCAGGGCCTGGTCCTGCTGAGAGGGGAACAAGATGTGGAACTCCCATCATGATGCACAGGGCTTCAAACAGCAAAAGGAGATACCCCTGATGAGGAAAGCACTGTAGAGGTACATGGAAATAGCACTAACATCCTTGCCAAGAGTAGAAATCAGCCTGGACGCCCACGCACAACTGCCCTGCAAGAGCCAGACTGGTGCAACCAGTGTGTACCAGCACAGTAGGCTTGGTTTGGCTTGGAAAGGCTTTTATAGCTTCTGTCACAGGCTGCAGGGCACCAGGGAAGGTTTCTGGGGTGCTTGAAAGCTGCATTTTTGCACCTCAGCCTTGAAGGAGGGGGTCTGTGTTATACTCGCTGCTGTTTCTTGGAGGCATGGTTGGTTTTGCAAAATCCCTGCACTGTATTTCAGCTGATTGTTGCTTGTATGAACTTCACACCTTTTCAACAGAGTTTGCTTGCTTAGGAGTATATTTTTTTTAAGTACAAATTGCACCCGTGAGCAAAATCTCTGTGTATTTGTGTTATCCTATAATATTTCTAGTGATAAGGATGGCAGAGTTGCAGAAGCTCAGGATGATCTTCCCACACCTTTAGCTGTCTGAAGGGGCTCTCTGTTTTGAGGGGCCTCTGCAGTCACCTCCAAAGGCTTTTGAAGTGCTGGAGATCTACAGTTCCCCTCGTCTTCCAGTGAAGGGGTGACTTTTATCCCCTCTGCAGCCTCAGGGCAGAACTCTCCAGGCAACCTTCAAGCATCCAAATCTGGAAGCTGGAGGGCCCAGTTACCTTTCCTACTTTGCATCTAACTGTGCAAATGTAAGAAGAGGGAAATTCTTGTAGAAATCTCAGCTATATCTGCGTTACTTTGGAAAGCTTCCTGGCTAATTAGCAGGACTCAAGGGCAATTAGGCTGAGATGAATGAAGGGCTCCTACATCTTGCCTTTCCATGTGATGGAGCATCCAGCTGGGCTCTGCTACCCTGCCTTGCCTTAGACTTCTGGCTCTTTTCCCCCAAAACAGCAGCTCTGTGATCTCGAGGATCTTGCAGGGAGTTGAGGGAGATGTGCAGGGCAGGTCACCCACCCCAGCAGTGCCAGGAGAGGCAGTTTCATCCCCTCAACACACCAGCCCTATGAGAACAAGGCAAGCAGGAGAGAGAAGGGAAGAAGCATGCTGTTAACTCAGGAATGTCAAAATTAAGTGATCTGCCTGTCCCATCCCTGCCTTGTTCTGGTGCCTGCTCAGCAGCAAACGCGCCCGCACGCTCTGATCTCGCTGTGTTGCTGCCAAGGAACAGCCCTGCAAGAAAAAAAGAAAAGAATGAAAGTGAGAAGCAGGGATGAGGATTTGTTTGTGCTACCCTGCATACAGCAGGTGGAAGATGAAACCTTTCAGGAGTGTCTTTGATGAAGCTGTTTTCTCAGGAAAACGTGATGAATTGCAAACTCAGCTGGGGATGTTAACCCGTGGCAGGCAGCAGTGCTGGGGCTCCCGTGGCTCGGGGTGGTTTGCAGGTGGGCAGGTGGCTCCATGCCCTCCCAGCAAAGCCGTTTGTGGGAATGCTGTCCCCAGAGAGCTCACAAGGATGCAGGAAAGGCTCCCGTGCTGTTTATTCCCCCCCAAATAATCCTGGTCAGGGAAGTTTGAAGGCACGTGCTGGTGTCCATCCAGCTGGAGACAGTGCCTGGACTGTACCCAGCTTGCAGAATGAGCTTAAGTGACATTAAACTTTCTTTTTCCCCAAACCAGGCCATTTAACACCCTAGTTAGTTACCACAAGTATTATTTTTATGAAGATTAGAATGCATTCTTACTCAAGCAGCAGCCAGGCAGTGCAGCCCTGGGCTGAGCCCAGGCGGGTAACTCTTCCTCCCGCACTTTTCACATGCATTAATCATTTCTTTGGTTTTTATAACCCACTCGTAGGGTTAGACTAATAGACAGAAAATGCATCCAGATTGTCTAAAAGTTGCAGATATCATTAGGTAATGAATGCTTGTAATGATTTAATTAATTTTCCTCAGTGGCATTTTCAAGTACAGTGCCACGTACACACTCCCTGCTCCTCCCCATCGCTCGGGATTTTTGCCAGTGCAGTCATAACTTCCAGGTCCCTTCCAGCCTGCCTGGCTCAGGAGTGACAAGGCTACCAAAATAAGGCCTAGGAGCTGCCATCTGTGTGGCAGGAAGCTGTTAGCAGCTCATCATTTCCTAACATACATGGGCTGCAGACACTGAGCCAAGGTTGCCAGGTTCCCACACGTCCCAGGAATGCAAAGAGGGCAGTTTTAGCCATGGTTAGGTTCTTGTAAAACAAGCTTCTCCAGAACATCAGAAAAATAAATGTTTCCAGAAAGTGTAAGGACAATAGAAAACTGGTGGGGTGGTTTGTTTTCTTTTTCCCCTAAGGAAACACTTTCCTGCCTGCCTTGCAGCTGAGATA
The DNA here is from genome assembly GCF_020740795.1 of Apus apus. Taxonomy (NCBI): domain Eukaryota; kingdom Metazoa; phylum Chordata; class Aves; order Apodiformes; family Apodidae; genus Apus; species Apus apus. The sequence continues at coordinate 2,223,302 of NC_067295.1, forward strand.
CTGCAATTTTCTGCTACTGCATGTGGCCAGAGAGCTGAGCAGGAGCAGATGGGCAATGTATGCAAATGGCTCCAATGAGATGGAGACTAACGAGTTCATGCTGACCCAGGAATCCCCCCACGGGAAGGTGCCGGGGTAGCAGGGAGCATGGCCAAGCTTTCCTCTCTAATGGATGGGTGCAGGAAAAAAAGACACCTCAGCAGGCTTTGCACAGAACTCACTGGTACTTCCAGATGCAGCGAGGACCCTCTTGGATGAAAACCCAAATGAAATGTTGGTGTTTCTGTGGCTTGTGGATGCTGTGTCACCACTCCCAGCACATGCCAACCACAGACTTGTAGAGCAGAGTGTGCTCAGAGGCATCAGCATTTCACACTTCCTGGTATTCGTATGAAGAAAAGTCCCATCTTGACAAGCTGAAGGTTGGTATCATCTTTGGAAGTGTTTGGTGTGCTTCTCCTCGTGCCCAGCTAGGACACTTAGTCCTTGTCCTGCATCTCTGTTGACAGGCAGTTCCCACCATCCTGCACCAGACATTTCCACAATATAGCACCTGCCTCTAAGGAAAATGATCTCAGCTCCAAAGCTGCTTCCTAGTTGGTTTGTTCCCCGTAGCAGTGAGATGACAACAGTCCTGCTAGCTGACATCAACTCACCCTTTAATTACAAAGGGAATTCAAGTGGGTCCTTTGCTGGCAAAGAGCTGGTGACCTAGAGGAAACCACAAGGTCTTGTCAGGTGGTGAATCTCCAGTTACATCAGTCGGACTGTATCAATTTGCATCAGCCAAGATCTGACCTCCATGTTTGTGACAACAGCATCAGCACTTAACTGTACAAAGCAGAGAACATCTTGACCCAAAGGAAACACTGTTTTTGAAAAGCTGTCTGTTGATTTAGCCATAAAACAGAACAAATTTTTAAGCTGCATATGAGTCCGGACTTTGTTATTCCTTACCTACATTGTGATATGGTTGGCAAATTTATCTGAGCCAAAATGTTATAAGCATGCACTGTAAAGGCCTAATAAAATTGGATTTAACATTTTGCACAGCTTGAAACCTTGGGAATTGACTATAAGGCAAAGGAAACCTGCTCCAGCTCTCCCTGTAAAAGAACTGCTGGAATTAAACTGACCCGTTAACTTGTCTGCAAGGCAACCTTGAGTGCACAAACAGCCCCTGGTCACCTTGCCAAGAGGAGCAGGTCCTGGTACACATGATGGGCTCCAAAAGGGAGGCTGCATGAGCCCCATCACCAAAATCACTGCTCCCAGGAGCATGGAGCTGCCTCCAGCACAGCTTTCTGCTGAGAGAGGGTGAGATGGATACTGGGCTTAAGCACAGGGAAGAGAAAGAGTTATAAAGCAGATAAAAGCAAGACTCTCTAAGTGCCCTTGTGATATGGGAATGGGAGTGGAAAGAACTTCCCAGGCCTCGAGAGACATGGTGCTGTGTCCAGCAGTCCCCTTCACATCCCATATGAACCCCCAGTATCAGTCTGGCTCCTTCGTTTTTCCCTATCCCCAGCACCAAATGGCTGGACTAGAAGCTCCCTTCCATGGAGAATTAAAACATCCTTTTAGCCTCTAGATAGTTTGTACTTATCTGTTCTCATACCAAAATTGTCCATTAGCTTCAATAGCACTGCTTTCTCCCTGATGTTTACCTCTCTGATGCATTCATGGAGAACATCACTTCCCTGCCTCTGCTGCATCTGAACATCTCCTATTTTACATCTGATACCCCTGCAAATGCTTCAGATCCCACTGTTGTCTTTATGGCTATAACTGCTCTGCAGGTTTGAAATGCACACACTCATCCTGCAGACCTCTGGATGAGCATCCAGCATTAGCTGAGCCTGTCTCTCATGACACAGCCTGCCAGAAGACTTGGCAGCCCTTCCATGGTGAGCTGCATGACTTTGCAGGTGCTTGTAGGACAGAACATTGGGCATCTGGGGTTTCTACTCCCAGTTTCATACGAATCTTGGGTCCGCACTGAGTCATGAATGTTTGACCTTTAAAGCAGTTTCTGATTTCAACCAGGAGGTTCAGTTGCTGGTGTCCTAATACCAGATAAAAACCTCTACCATGAGAAATAGAAGGGCACTAAATTGGAACCTTCCAGATTTGTGCCTAGAGGACTAGAAACAACATAGAATCCCAGACTATTTTGGGTTGGAAAGAACCTTAAAGATCATCTATTATCTGCATGGGCTGGGACATCTCCCACTAGACCAGGTTGCTCCAAGACCCATCCAACCTGGCCTTGAATACATGTTGATTTACACCGTTGCTAAGATGCTTTTAAATGTCTTTCAATTCCCAAGAAGCTTTTGGGACCTTCAATATACCCAAAGGATAAAGTTCTATAGGCAAAACTGTTTCTGTCAGCATTTCTCTGACAGCCTTTGCCAGCTCCACGCAAAGGTGCAGCCCCAGATAAAGAAAGACCCCATGTGCCACCAGCAGCTGTGGAGATAAAATCAGCCTTCTTTGGAGGGGAAGGGGAACATGTAAAACCAAACTGGAGCTGCCACAGGGCTCACAATGCCCATTTGGATGCTCATGGAATAGCAATAAGGAGACCAGAGAAGCAACCAAAGAGGATGCAGAAATTGTACCACTATCATGGGCCAGGTGGACCTTACAGAGGCTGAAAACAGAGACCATCAATGACTGCAGGGGGCAGAGGACTCAGATGGATTCAGCATTGAATTATTTTTTTTTTTAGTGTATGTATTTAATAACTTTCTTCAGATCCCCGAGGTCCCCCCATGCTGTGGGATTCAGTGTCTCCCTGAGAGCAGAGCCTTGGCTGAAGGAGTCAAAATACCTCTGGAAACCAACGGAGTCATTCCCAAGTGCCTGCTGGTGCTGAGAAGATAAAGATTCTTGCAATATAACAACAGTTGAAGTATCGGATTGCACAGAGAAAAAGAAACCTCTCAGCCCAAACCTGAGCCTGCAAATGGAAATATGGTGAACATCTCAGTCTTTGCAAGGTTTCCAAACCAGAGGCAGTGGGAATGCTGCTCATGGCCTGCTCCGACCTTGGGCAGCCCTCTATTGCTCAGTTTCCCCACCAGTAAAACAGAAATGGTCCTTCCATCCCCTCTGGAGCCCTTTGAGACAGGCACTAGAAAAGCACTGCTTAAGTGCACTTACAATGACAATGGATTATTTATTATTCCCCCAGGAAGTTGTTCCTCAGCCTAACACATCTCATTGTTAAAAAGCTATTCTTGATATTCAGTATGATTTCTTTCCTTCCCCAATTCCATCCCATTACTCACAGTAATATCCTGTCTCTGGTTTCCTTTCCCAAGGGGAAAGAAGAGGGTTGCATTTTTAAGAAGCGACATTTTGTGGCTTGTTTTTATACCCAATAAAACTTCCCTGAACAAAACTGCTGAGCACCTCCAGTGGCTTTGGAAATGATAGTGAAACCCTTTCTGTGAAAGCCTCTCTGGCCACAAAAGTCATTAACTGGAGGGATTAGAGGAGAACACAATGCACAAAATTCATTTGCTTCTTTCTTCATTTTGTTTGAGTACAAAAATGATCTACCTCCGAGTCCTCTGGCTTTATTACACTTCCTCCTCCATCTGCTAAAAAGAGGCAAGGGCTTGGGATGAATTCTACCACTAAGTTTTTAATAAAAACAATATTAAGAGTAAATGTTAATGTGTTAATTAAATAAACCCTCAACTGCTTCCCTTCCTACTATCTTTTTTTAACACACTTTGCAATCCCATCCCCGTGGCTGCGTTTCAGATGCTCACCCTGTCAAAGGCAGTGAGGTCAGCAAACCAAGCAGACTTTTCTTCTGGGCCAACTGAGTGAAACAGAGAACACAGAAACGTGGCCATGGTGAGGGCAGAGCAGTTGTGGGGACTACAGGAGATGTGCTGGAAATGCTCACATTGGAAATCCTGTTCAGAGAAGCCAACACCCACGGTGAGATTCTGATCTAAACCTGGTCAATATTTCAATGCCTAAGTCCCACAAGCAAATTAGCAGAGACCAACGGTCCTTTCAGGCCTTCTAGTCAAACCTATCAGAAGCCAGAGAAACTAAATGCCTTCTTTTTATCTCTCTCTGTATTTTCTCTTCCTGTGAAATGGCTCTTCAGGAGCACTGCATCACTGTTTAGTGTGGGTCATTGTGGTAGCACCTGAACTCCTGCCCGGGGTAGTTCCTACAGCCCCTGGGGCATGACTGAGCCTCTGTAGTGTCAAGTGCTTCAAAAACACAACCCCTGCCCAGACCATCTTCTCACCCAGGACAAGTAACAGAGCTGCTCTCAGCTGCTCCCAAGAAATCCCAGGATAGATCCCCTGCAGTGGATGAGGTTGTGCTGAATGTTCCTCACACTCACTGTCTCAGGCACCCTGTGGTGCCAGGGGCTCAGCCCCCTTGTCCTTCTTCCTCCTCCCATGCATCTCATCCAAATGCTGCCATTTGATGGGTTTGCAACAGAAGGAAAGGTCTGGAATCCAGATGTTAATTGTGTCTTGGCTAAGCACAACCAGTTTTATTTCTCGACATACAGTTGGGCAGTGGCAGCCCGGGATTATTTTACCTGTCTAATGTGTCTGGAAATCCTTTCATTCTAGTGAAGGACCCTGTATAATCAACTGGGTTTGGAAAAACACAGAGACATTTGTGGGACATCCCTGCACCCTCCAAACAAGGCTGAGAGGGAAGGAGACAGAGAGGAGAAGCCAGGAGAGGACATTAAGGAAGGGTTAGTGCTCCTCTAAAATAGCAAACAAAATTGAAATGGAAATAGAGAGGGAGGATGAGAAGTCAGCTGCTAAATGCTCTGCAAGTAAATGTTGTTAAATATTTAAATTTCACAATCAAGCACATTTTTTTAATTAAAAAAAAAAAAAGAGAGAGAGATAGAGAAAGAAACAAAGGCCCAGGAGGACTCTGTGGTTGAGTCATTAAGCGAGGTAATGACATTTCCACCTCCCTCCTCCCTTCTGCAAATAATTGTAAGTGAATTATATCCAATGGTGGAATTTCAGTTGCTCATATGGAGTCATGTAGGTACGTGATGGACTGATGTCCCTCTCACAGCTCCACCCAGGCACCATTTCATGCCCCCAGCAGCTGCATCTCAAACCCAGGGCACCAAGCTCAGACCTTGTAAAATACTGGAGCTTCACAGGGACAAGAAGAAGCTGCTTCTCCCCACTTGGATTTGCAAGGACTCATTTTAAGATACATGTTCAGTATGATCCCATTAAACATTGTAGCTTATTCCAATTTATTTATTTAAGAGATGAATCAAAATAAGTCACAAGAGTGTGTCCTTTTGGGGCTAGGTTGGGATGTAATGTAAGTGGTTTTATTTTAGGAACTAGAACATATCTGCACCCAAGTGTAAGCAGGTGGGTTCAAGCAGCTTCTCATCTTGTGAAATGTTTTAATACCAGATATATTTAATTGCCAGGAAGGGGCTTTTACCTCCTTGAGCATTTCTATGGAGCCAGCATGGCCCAAATTGCTGTCACAGCCTGGGTGTTGGGAGCTGGTGGAGGAGGCACCTTCCAGGAGGGATTTCTGCCCTCTCCACAGTTGTTGTGCATCTCAGCTGCGAGCAGAGTTACAAAGACATATATAAATGAGTAATGAACAAGGCTGAAACATCTTGTTTCAATATTTTCAATTAAAACAAAACGCCTGGGGCTGACCTGAAATTTGTTTTCTCTTTTTATTTTCTTGCCATTTCCCAGTGGAGATTTCAGTGGAGCTGGTGGGATCAGGGAGGCCAACATGCTCAGGGATTTTTATATTTTTTTTTTTTTTTCACACAGCTTGGTTGTTAATTTGAAATGTTTATTCTGAGGTGCTATAAAAGGCTCCTAATTTTTTAGTATTCAGATGTTTCCACAAACACCAAACCATTTTCAAGGCCTTCAGAGCAGATACTCAACCCTGAAAAATTCATATGAAGTAGATCTCCACCACCTTGGCCTTCACCCACCACGACTGTTAAAAAGAGTTGTACCTTCTCCCAACTCCAACAAAGGCAATAGCAGCACTGATACAAGCAAACACTAACACGAAATTGCTCATAAACAGTGAATTCCTCAACCCTGACTCTATTCAATTCAGCATTTAAATACAAATTTCCAAGCCTATCTCCTGCCAAAAAATAAATGCATTTAAACAGTCCTGAGTGGTGGGTACAATAATGCCTTTTTCACACACTCTAATGAGCCTGAAAAGGAGATAAAGCTTGCAGAAAACGTCCCAAATTTCTCTTCCATGCTGATATTAACAAAGATCTGAATCAAAGGAGAAAGACTGGAAAAGTGACTTCTGCTTTGAAGCTTTTGACACTTAGGGCTAGATCAGTTAAAGGGCTTGAGCACAGGGGGTGGACCTTCGTGTCTCAATCCTCCATCAGTGCTGCTGACCCCTCAAAGTGCTTGAGATCTGAGACATAAAAGCATTTTAAATGTGGATTGATGGTGGGAAGTTTAGCTCTAGCCTCTTTGCCAGCCTCCAGCTGCTGTCTCAGGTGCTCCCATGCAAGGTGAGGGTGCAAAGTCACCCAGTTTTGCCCAGGTCCTACCCACACAGGGACAAACTCCCCATGGCACGATGCTCTGCTCCAGTTAACACCAAACCAGCTCCAGCCTGAGCAGGGGTTCAAGGACAAACCTTTGCAGTCTCTTCCTGCTGCCATCCCTCTCTGTCTGCCTCTTGTGCTGCAGGCAGCTGCTTGGGGTGAGCTTGCATCCCAAGCTCTCACTGAACTGGATCCAGAAATTTGTAGCTGGTTTTGAAAATCCTGCTCTGTGCCCTTTTAGTAGTAAAGCTCTTGGTAAAGCAGGTTTGTGCCATGAGACATGCAGCAGGAGACTGACTCGTGTTCAGGAAGGGCTCAGGTGCCCTTGGACTTCCTGGGATTGCTGAGATTTCCCAAGAACCAGGATGAACCAAGGTCTGGAGACCCCACACCACTGGCCCAGGCTGTGCTCAGCCAGCTCTTTCAGCCAACCCACCTCTCCCTTCCTGCAGGTTCCTCATGCTCCCTGGGGAAATAATGTGTTGGGAACCCTGTGAGCAAACCTGCAAAGAGCATCCTGGTGCCCTGGAGGGAGAACTGGGCTGGACAGACATCTCCTGCCATCCCTCACGTGGGAGGAATCACTCCTTCTCCCTGACTGCACTTCAGGGTGGTTATGTGCATGAACCTTATCATTTGTGTGTGATCCAGAAAACGCAATTGACAGAATAACTGGTTGCATTTAATAACATTTTCCAAGTTACATTGTAACATCATTTTGTACCGAGTGACAGAGCAGTAGTACAGGGGCAGTGCTTGGTTCTTCCACCCACCAACACACAACATACCCAGGGTGTTTTGCAGGGAGCTGGTGGTGCATGAATAAATTTGTTCCAACCTCTTGAGCACGTCTCCCATGGGCAGTATTTTATTTTCCACATGGGAACAACTTTTCTCGTTAGAGATGAGCTGGTGACCAACGTAACAGAGCAATCCTGCTTCTGGCAAAAGAGAAGTGCCTGAAGGGGCTGCACACTGTCGATACAGTGATCAATACAGGAGTGACTCCATCCCATGGATGGACAACTGCTGCAACACAGAAGCTGTTGCACACATGCAGGGATGGATGAGGAACCAGTGTTAACACTCAAGGACAGAGGAGGGCTTCTCTGGAGGGGGGAGTTTGTCACAGAACATCCAGGTATATTTCTGTTCAACTAGAATTTATACCCTTTTTGGTGACATTTCCCCTCTGTTGGCTGTCTCAGGGCAGAGTCATTCTTTTAGGTGAAGTGGGACAAGTGCAAGGGTGGCTGGTACAATATTTTTGATGCACTGTGGGATATAAAGCATTTCTGGGCAAGGCCTCCCATCAATGTTTCTGCTATAACTCTTGTAGATCTGGCCATTTTCTCCCAGCAGGCTGGAGCTGGCCCTGTGCATCTCACGGGAAGAAGCCATCCCATCTGCTGGAGCTGGTGGGCTCACTGCCAGGGGAGTGCCTGTGAGTTCAGCACTCATCAGATTTACAACACTCCTCCTTTGTTAGTGTTTTCTTATGGAGAAGCTGCTAAAAGAAGCTGATATTCGATGTCATAGGGGAAAGTTTAGACACAGAGCGTCACCAGAAAGAGAAAAAGCTTTCTGGCTTCCCTTCCACCAGAGATTTGCCACAGTTAGTTTCTTCTGAACCACAGAAATTTACTTCCTGAAACTGAGTGAATGGTAGAAACAGTTCTCCACAATGAGGACATGCTTGACACCCCAGGGCTCACAAACAACAATTCTTATATGATAAACCTATTTCCAGGGTCTGCAGACTCCTCCCTCCAGCTGGCAGAGCCCTGGTTTTCCACTCCATGGTTGAGATCTTCAGTCAGCTCCTTGCTGCATTTTATGTGTTAAAGACACTTTCCATGAAAATGCAGGAATATGGAAGTTAGGAATGGGGGAACTCTGCAAAATAATCACATATCTGCCTGGAAAGGGGTCCTTGGGCTAGTTGGATCTGGTCCCCAAGCCCTGGTCTCAGTCCTGCATTAAGCCCATTCCCCTTGAGATCAAACATCAGGATTGCAAACCTCAATGGCCAAGCACCACCTGAGCTGTAGTTTCCCAAGAGCAGGGACCAGTGGGTTGCTGGGAAAAGTGGGTGGGTATATAAGGGGATGCAGGTGGAGCAGGAGGAGGTTTGCAGATGGTCTCTATTGTGGCTTTTGGTGGACTGGCTGGCTGCATGGAGATGAGGGGTTTCCTACTGATGCCTCTGGAGAAGCAGAGCCTGGTCTGGTGTCTGCATGTTAATAGGAAGAAATATTGGTTTGCTTCTAAAGCTGGGAGGAGAGCAAGAAGAGGATGAAAGGTCCCTGAGGGGAAGCCCAGGTTGGTGTGGTACCTGAGGGGTGGGTGCAACAGGGGGTGGTGAGGAGGTGCTTGTAAAAGCTGCTTGTGGATGTGAGGTCTGGCTCTGTGCAGCATCCACAGGTGTGGGCAGGAAGGGGGTTCCAGCCCCAGGTGGCTCCCAGCCACTTCCCTCCTTCAGCAGGAAGGAAAGGTCTGATGCCATGCTTGGAGACCCCCAAGCAAGGGATGTTGATGGTGTGTGTGCTGGCTCAGAGGTGAGGGCTTTCTGCTTACCTTGGGTCCCCAAACCTACACCAAGAATGAGTATTTCTTGTAACCCTCAGAAGATGGGGGTGGGCTGCCATGCCTGGCTGCTCTGCTGGGTGGGCAGGGGGGGCTGCAAGCTGTGGCTGGGAGGAAGGTGGCCAAACAAAGACAAGTAGGATCTAATCTTGCTTGCAGTGTGTAAACACATTAGTTATCTCTCCAGGGCATGTTTCTATCTTGATGCCTTTGAAAACCAAGTGCTTTTACAAGCAGACCTGATTGCCTCACTCTGAGTGTGTGTTCCTGACTTACAGGCTTCACTAGTACAAGAAGTTTAAATTTTTCAGCCTTTGTGACCAGTTTCCTTCCCATCTGCCAGCTAACTTGCAGCCAGGTGTAACTGGGCTCAAAGAGACTGGAGTGTATTTTCCAGTCCAGTACTTGCAAACTGGTTTTGTTCAGGCCAGTAATGGCTCTTTGAACAAATTTTTGATGATGGCTGGTGCTGCAGAGCCACGAGCTGTGTTTTAGTTGTGAAAAGCAAGTTTAGTAAAAGTGTGCAAACTGTTAATGGATGGACTGCCTGCTGGGGTGCACTGTGGTAATGGTCAAAAAGGTTGATGGCAGAAGTAAGAAAACAGGAATCTCCAGAGGCTTGGGCTGCCTGGCAATAGCTATGGATGTTCTAGTCCAAATGTGAAGGACCAGCTGCAGGTGCCTGCATGCCAGGGTTTTGGTTAGCTGGCCCCAGCAGCTCCTCATCCCCTCCTGCAGTCACCCATCTGCAGAGGACCTGGTGCTCTCTGCCCCATGGGTACCAGAGCTGGGCACTGCTCTGGATCACATCATATGGTGCACATCCAAGAAGCAGGTTTCCCTTATCAGGCTCTTAACTTGACAGTGGTTTGCTAAGCAGCATTACTGCCTTTCCCAGCCTCTCATGCAACTCCTCCACTCTGAGAGCTGGCTGTGGCCACTCCTGCCCACAATCAGCAGAGCAAGCTGAAGTCCTGGTGCTCTTTTCCTTACCAACTGGCTTGGGAAAGCCTCTCTGGATATTGCACAGAGGCCCATCAGTGGTTGCAAACAACTTTTTAAATGTGGAACTTCACATGAAATACCAGGCTACACCATGAATGCCTCTTCTGTAGGAGGTCAGGCAGGCTGTCCTTATCTTTTGACCCTTCAAAACTGCCTGTGTCTTTGTGATGCTCCCTAGTTTGGGAACAGCATCCTGTAAGTAAGGATCTTTGATTTCCCATTCCTGAAACACAGTCTAGAAACCAATGAGCAATCAGCTTTCTCTCCTTAATGAGTCATGTTGGGGTTACAAGAGTCTTTCTCCTTCACAACTTCAGAACCAATTTGCTGCAGCTGGAGCCTAATGCTGCATTAAATGAGGTTTAAAGGTAGAGAAAATACTAAATGAAATCTAATCCTTTCTAGCATATATAAATATTTTTAAGTAGCTGAGTATTTGTAGCAAATTGCTTCCCTGGAGACTTTCTCCTGGACCACAATTACACAAACACTGGTAATGTCAACATGAGAAGAAGAGACTAACAGTGGGGTGGGGAATATCCCAGCACTTTACCTTAACCCCTTGCTCCAGAGCCCACACCTGGAGGGATGCTGCCTGCTGGAGCCTGGCCAGCCATGCATCCTGCTGCGTGTTGCAAAGGGGCTGATAAACAAGGAGAACTTGGTGTAATGTCAGAGTAGGAGGCTGGTGTAGCTTGCTACAGCATGCAGTGACACTGGCATCTACCTGCTGCTTCTGCTAATGGGAGTGATTGACATGTAACCACTGGGATTGCTCCGACTGAACCAGGAACCCAAGTCTGAGATCACTTCCAAAAACTTTTTGATACCTTCATAAAACATTTTCTACTGGTTACTGCAGTCCTTGGTTTCTGGGGAGCTTCTCCATCAGCCATGGGGAAGGAAGAGCTGTGGCTGGAAACACCAGTTTAGTCTCTGACTGCTTTCCTAGGCTGACCACTGGCATGAAGAAGGACACAAGGATTGTTGTCCCAGGTCAATGACTTTGTTACCCAGTCTCATAGCTGTTTGGTCTGGAACAAACACACAGAGGTGTGGCACATCCCTAAGCTGATCTAACCACTCACCTTAGTAGCTATTAATCTATTAGATACATGGAGGTTTTGTTATTTTCATTTTGGAGTCTTTCAGAACAATTTGATGGCTGAGACTTTTCCTGTCACAAGAACAGAAGGTAGAGAGATCTCTTTCAGCAGCCTAGGGAGGCTTCTAGCTGAGGCTGAGAGACTAAGAGAAGCTACCTAGCAGGCAAGTTGGCTTTTAAAGGGAAAAGCAGCTTTTAAGCTGTTGAGACAAGGGAGAGCTGGGCTGAACATGCAGGGAGCAAAGCCGAGGTGTTCAAAATGCTTTCCTGGTTGCAAAGGTAATGGAGTAGGAAAGAAGTAGCAAAACCCTTTGTTTTGCTTTTTGGACTCTTTTGGCACAAGGGAATGTCAGGTAGTACAGACCTGTTCAGATTGCTCCTGATCATTCCTGTCTTACTTGCTGTCTCAGCTATTTTGTTGCAGTGAGGAGTTTGCCTCTCTAAATGACCTCAGAGGCTCCTCTAGCTCCACCTTTAGTAGCACATAAATATTTTAGGCAGAAGCAAGCACAAAGACCAGGCACCTTACAGTTGCAGGGATGGATGTTTTCCTCCAGAAGTGCCTGAGAAACTTTTCCATAAGGCTCATTTCCTTTCAGCTGGCTTTGTGTTGTAAAGTCACTCAGATGCTCTCAGCACCCCAGCACCCCTCTCAGTAGTGTCCTGCATGCAAGGTTAGAAGGAGGCAACAGGGTTTGCTGGGGAAAACTGACTCTGGAGTGAAAAATGCAGGTTGTTCAGCAATGGGAAAATACTCTGTGCTTCTGTGAGGTCTGAGCTCCTGATCAGCCATGACTTTGTTCCTGCATGAGCTGGAGACTCCTGTTCAAGACGTGGGATTACAGAGGGAGTTCCTGACCTTGCAGCACTGCCAGTCTGCAGCATCTTGAGAGCTGCTGCCCAGCTTGGCTGACCAAGCAAGGAAGCTGGCCGTGCTCAGGGAACCCTCTGCCCTCTCTCCATGCTCTCTTGGCTTCCTGTAATCCTGAGCAACCACCATTAGGTGCCACACGGGGCTAAAGCACTTCCCTTCCACCTGGTTTCCCTCTCATAGGAGAGTGCAAGAAAACTGCAGCAGTTGAAATCCAGTCAGCTGTGTCCTGCTGCTGTTCAGCCACCCTCCAGGGTGCTTTTCCTTCTGTCTCTGCTGTCCTGGCTGGGCTTCTGCCAGAGCAGGGAGTGGAGAAATGCTGCTGTGTGGTCCCTACCTGCTATCCCCCACTTTTGGGGTCTTTCTCCTGTGGCTGGGGAAAGGACCCAGCAGGGAAATGCCCATGTTGCAAGCTTGAGGTTATTCAACCCCATCCTGGGGGGGCGGGTGGTGAGATGGGGGGAATGTATCTCATTTCTCTCCTATGCTGCCCCTGTGACTTTTGCTGCTCCTAATCCCAGTGGCACTGTGGGTGCCTTGGCTTTTCTAGGACACTCCTGATTTGTGACAAAACACTTATTTGCTGTCTGTTGGTGCCTGGGAAACCAAGCTGTGCCAAGCCTATGGGTACCAATAACCTTCAATCAGGCTATAATTGCTTGTTGCAGCTCTAAAGAACATGGGTTTAAGCTTTTGATTTTAAAAGTTATCATCTGAGGAAAGCAGACTCCCCTCCTCAGGACAGGAGAGGGCAAGGTCTCCAACTCAAGCTGCTCAGCAGTGAGCTAAAGCCACATGAGGTGTCACTCACTGCCAGGTGAGACCTGAAAGAAGCTGTTGCCACAGTTAAAAGCTGGCTGTCAAAGCAGGCAGTGCTGCCAGACCTGCATCTATACAACTCTCCTCCCTTCTCCTGGAGAATCCAGGAGTTCTGCTAGAGCTGGGCATTTGGGGGGGATTTACAACAGTCCATCCCCAGAGAGGAGGGACCCTTCCCACTGTTTCCATCAAACTGCTCCATTGGTGTGCAGGTCCTGACCAGGACTGTTGCAAAGCTGTGTTCTGTGCTACCTCCTCTGCTGAGCTGACCAAGGAGTTTGGTGGAGCTTTCTGGGCAGCTGTTGTGCCTTGGTAGATTCCAAGATGACTGTTCTCCCCTGTTTCATTGCAAGAGAAGGCAGGAAACCTTCTAGTTAGCTAACCTGTGGTTCACAAATGGTGAAGTCTAAGCTGCTCACTGATGGATATTTAGGAAATACAGAAATTGGGTCTTGTTGTTACATGAGAATCTTCTGGGGTTTGTGCTACCAGATCTCCCTCAGCAGAGTGCTCTCCTCTCTCCTTGCCCTCACAGCCACCTAATTAGACTAACTAGACTGCAAATCATGTTTGCTTCAGAATCATTTACACTGTGTCCAACACAGCCAGTCAGTTTGGGGAACACTTACTAGGATTTAGAACAAAGAGCTACTAATTATCTCTTGCTCCAGAGCTGTGTGTGGAATGCAACCTTTTGTCTCTCCTCCTGAATGAGGACAGGAGGACAGCAGGGAGCTGTGCTCTGCTGCCTGTGAAGCTCCTTGGCTCTTCTGGGACATCTTTTATTTATGCTTTGCTGCTCTCCCTCCCGTGCTGGGCAAGTGGTGGTTCTAATGCCTCTTCCACTGCAGAAATGCTTGTTTGAGAGGAGTCCTGTGCCTCTGGGCAGGAGGAACCAGCACAGCAGCCATCCCAGCCCAGGAGCCCAACCTGCCTCAGACATGTTCACTTTGGGCTCCACAGATCCTCCATGCTCTTTACTGTGCTTTGGTCTCCTGCAAAAGCTGACCTGTGAGATACCTCAGCCTTAGGTTCCATAACAGTGTTCAGCAGCTTCTGCTGATATGGATACTGGGCTGGCCAGCTCATGGATTCCAGCACATCCCTTGGGTAGCTGATCAGTGTTGTTTAAGAGGCTTGTTTTGCATGAAAGGATCATGGAAATGGGGTAGAGAAGGTGGTGTTTGTTTTATCTTATTATGAGGTGTGGATTTAAGAGGAGCTCAGGAAGGTGCTGCAGCAGAAAAATCACTTTTTGCCTCATTCTGTACATTCTCTTCAGCCAAACTGGTTTTGATGTTGCTAAGAGCCTTAGATAGGTGCCCAAAGAGAGCAGAGGGTCTTTGAGTTGCTCCTTGCTGGTGTCTTCTCTTCTTGGTGAAGCTGTAGCTTAGATGTGCTGCTTCCTAATCCCTTCCTGGAGCCTGAGAGTTCAAGGTGCACCATGGCCTGCAGGTTCTGAGCAGGGAAACTGATTTGGTAACTGCTGCAGAAGCAAAGTCTTACCCCTTGCTGGCTTTAGGAGGAATTGAAGGCTTCTCTTGCTGCCTGCAGTGAAAGCCCCAAATTCGCTGTAAAGACCACCTTGTCCATGAGATGCTTCAGCCAGAGTCAAGATCAGAACATTACTCATTGTTAGCCCTGTGAAATAGGAGTAGTGGGGGGAACTTCAGCCAGATTGATGTCTTTGTTTATGCTGAGTGGTACTTTATACCAGCCTGCTGAAGCAAATCACCATGATAAAATGTCAGAAGCTGATTCTTTGTAACCTTTGGTAGAAAAACTTTCCTGTCTAGAGGAGTATTTCAAGGATGAAATATTCTCCAGTGCAGTGTGTGAGTTGAAACCCTCTTAAAATAAAATACCCTCAGAATAGGCTTTAAATACAAGTTAGACAACATGTAGACAAGCACGTGTCTCCTGTCTGCAAAAAAATCTTCATCTCAGATGGGCAACTAAACTCATTTCATGCTGAAAATCCTTCCTCTGTCCCCAAATGACATGGCTACAAATTTATTTTCTAATGAACCTCAAAAAGAAAGAAAAAAAAAGTCAAAATGACTTTATGGTCCTTTCTTGGTCATCCTTGATGTCTGGAGCAGATGCCTGGTTCCACTGGCATCATCCTGCCCTGGCTCACCAGTCAGCAGCTCAAAGCTGGGGAGGATGCTGTAGATGCAAGAAGTCTCCCTGTGGTTGTGGTGAAGTAGTGACAGGGATAAAGCCCTTTCAGCTCTGCTGTGGGGATGCAGCTCTGCTAACATCAAAGGTGGTGGCTCACGCTGGGCTGTGTGATGTTTTGAAGTGGCTGGTGGACTGTTCATGATGGCTGGGTCACACTTTGGGACCCCTGTCCACAGGGGCATAGGGCTTTCTTGGGAGTGATGAGATCACGTTGCCATTAGGAGTTGTTGGAAAGTGTAATCAATGAAAAGTGTCCCTGCTTGTCAAGCCCATGTCCCAGCCCCTGCTGAGCTACTTAAGGAGCAGCTGATTTGTGAGGTACTGCTTTGGATTGTCACCTCTTTTCTCTGCCCTCTTTGTCACCTCAAACAATAGAGATGTTAAGCTTTATCACATCTGACTTGGTGAGTCTGCTCCTACACCTGCCCCTTCCCCAACATTGTACAAACCTTCTCCAAGTCAGACAAAATCTCCTTTGCCATTTAACTTTCTCTGACTGGCTGCTGATAGGCTACAACTCCTTGGTCACTGGAAGTCATAAATCTACCATCTGTTGTCCTTTCTGTAGTCTTCTAGGAATGAAAAGCTGTATCCTCAGCTACCTTCAGTCTGCACAGCTCCATTGACTGCAGGTAGGAAAAGCAAACAGCCCAAGTCCTCACCTGTTCTCTGTCCAGGTAACAAGAAGACTCAAGAAGTCTTTTGGCTTTTACTGCCTTTACATTGCAGGTTGCACTTAAAAAATAGCTCTTCCAGTCCCTCCAGGAGATTAATAGTTAGGAGAAAGGCACAAAAGCTTTGCCACCTTCTAACAAATTACAAGGACATGACAGAGGTTGTCTAATGGGAACATCTTAATCGTAGGATTAGCAACACAGTTGAGGCAAGATGACTTATCTGGAAAGACCTGTCTTAACAGGGGAGCCAGGGTGTGGCTTAAAAAGCCCCCTCAGATCTGTCGTGGCTGAGTTACAGGCAATATTTCCTTGTTTCCTGCTTTTGACCTATTGTGATGGTGTGATGCATATTTGAAGAGAACAAGTGCAGATCAGATGGTGCCAGGCTGTTTTCAGGAGTCAGAGTTGAACAGGGAAGAAAAGACAGTGGAAAACCAATGACAGAATGTGTGGGGAACATCTCATCAGAGGACATGCCACCTGCCAGTGTGTCTTCAGGCACCTGTACATGCAGACCTACCTCAGCCTCTCTCCTTTCCCAGAAAATGGTGCTGTAGTGACAATTCCCAGGGGTGGGGTGTTCCCATGGCTCATCTCTCTGTGCCATCTGCCTCCCTACCAGTGTTGGACACAAAAATCCCCAGGGACCTCCTCATAAATGTGAAGGTTTAACTCCTTCAGCTGAGTGGCCTCCGTTAGTCTGCAGGATTCATCAGTGAATTTAACCAGAAGTAAAACAAGCCAGGAAGAGAATTAAGCTATTGATTCAAGATGCTGTTGGGAAGGAACCTGCAGTCAGGCTACACTAATAAAGCAACATGGGTTGATCAATCACTGTCAGCAATTCTGGTTTAGGTAGGAGCTCCATGTTTTCTATTATTCAAGTTATCTTGGGTTTGGAGTGTTTCCTTCTGAGACACAGGGGAGTTTATTATCAGTTTGTTGGTCCTGGACTTGTGTGTGGATATTGGGAATCACACCTGTGACTGTCAAGGGGGTCTCTGGGTATGTAGAAGTAGCTGCTAAAATACTGGGATCCAGCATCACACAACCATTTGTCACTCAAGACTCCAGTCCTCTCCCCAGCTCCCTATTTCCAGGTGGCTCTGCTTTGACAGCTGCAGTCTCTGACAAGCTGTAGTTCTTGTGTGACTGTTGCAGTGAGGGCTTGTCAGGTTGTCACCAAAGAGGAGCTGGACAGGCAGTGGGTACCAACAGCCTTGATGTGGCATCAGGGCAGCATCGCTGCAGAAGAAGGCAAATAAAAGACCATGGACCTGGCTGAGGAGGAAGGGTAGGTGGGAGTCACAGTGAGATCCTGGGAGTTCCTCAGTTATAACTGCTCCTAAATGTACCCACAATAATTTCCTGGGGCTGGAGGATAGGAACGAAGCTGTTGGGTGTGCAGTCAAGTTGAGACTTTCTTGAATGAAAAATAACCAGTCCTGTGGACAGAAGGTGACTTAATTCCCATCAGAAGAGTTTGAGGGATGGAGGATTTAACAAGCTTTTGGGTTAAAAAAGGTCTTCTTGTCTATTCTATCACTCATCTGGCTTCTCTTGCTGAGCAAGATGTTGACTGTCCTGAACCTAAACTTTTTGTCTAACTTTGAAGACCCATCACCCTCCTCTCCTAGGGTGCTGCAGTGTGTGCTGGTTGCCAGGACCCTCTTGGGACAGGGTTTCCCCATCCAAGTTGGTGCTTTTTTTTGCATGAAAATGCATCCTAAAATCACACTTTATAATACTGAAATGCAACTTTAACAGCTGAGCTCACCATGTGGACTTTAAAAGGTCTTCTCACTCTGACAGCAATAAGAGCTGGCACATCTGGTACTGAAGTGAGACTTTTGATGGGAGACCTTAGTGTGTGGCTTTGTTCCAAATTGGGCTAAAGGGGATTTCTTTTAACAGTAACCTGGGTTTCCTCTGGAGTGGAAACTCTGATGTTCAACCAGCCCTGATGAATAAGATGTTGGAAGTTCAGCACAGCAGGTCACATTTTTTTTTCCAGCATTCACATGGGTATAATACATAGTAAAGTTAAATCCCTTGACTGCTCAAACTAATGTGCTCCAATTCTGTTGGCATTTGGCCTGCTATTTCAGAAAAGAAAATGTCACTGCTGACCTAAATAAGATTTACTTCTAAGAGGCTCTGGGGTGAAAACCTGCCTCCTTCAAAATCTAGAGGCAGCCCTTGTCTGGATTAGAGTGGAGCTAGTTCCATGTTTTCCATACAACTCTGTGCCAATTAAAGGTAATAGGCTTCCAGGATAGTGCACTCACTAACAAAGGGTGAGCCTCCAAGTTCCAGAAAGTCAGTTTTTAATGAGCCTCTCAAAACCTGGATGCGTCAGAGAATACCTTGTGTCTGGTCTGGGATTGCTGCTGGGAATGGCTTTTATTCTGGATTTTCCCATCTGAGCCAAAATCTGAGGAGCAGATGTTACCTTTCAGCTCTTCCAGCTGAAGGCAGAACCCCAAACTGGGAAAGGTGGAGAACAAGATGTGGGATTGATCAGAAAAATTAGATATGGAGAGAAGCAATGATGAATTTTTCTAATCCTTTCCCAATCCAAACATGGATAGAAACATCCACTCATTTATCTTTGCATAACATAAATATACCTTTTTTTCCTTAATTCTAGAAGATCTGTTCAAGACAAATTAAATAACTTCAAACCTTTGTGCTGAGGCTTTTTTTCAACACTAGTTGGCCCTTTTGAGCAGAGACATGGGAACCAGGAGTCTGGATTCAACTTTTGCCGGGCTGGGCAGAGGACTTGAATCTCCCTGTCCATCTCTGGTCCTGTAACACCAGGACAAGAAAACCTGCTCCAGAGGAGGAAGCAACAAAACTCTTAGGTCCAGGAAGGATTTTTAAATGTGACTTGTGGTGAAAGAAAACTTTGGGACTATTTGGTGCCTGTTCGTTCTTATTAGTTTAAGGCTGTGAAGCTGCATTTTGGTGGGCAAAAACATTCTCCTCTTCCTGAAAGTGTGGTCTTCACATCTGGTCACAATGGCAGGTGACAAAAGAACTGAGAAAACAAGGGGTTTTGGTGACTTCAGAGAAAAAACTAATCAAAAGACTTCAGGCAGAGTTAAAAGAAAGAAATGGGGAGAGAAAGGGGTAAAAATGGAGATTCATTGTTTGAGACTTTGTATCTGTGCTCCCCTGCTGCTGTCTCAAAGCTGGTGGTACTGGTGCCCCTCCTGCTGCTCCAGGGAATGAAATCCCAAAGCTCCCAGAGCAAACTGCTTTATGGAGTGGCAGGGTCATGAAGCATGGAAATGAAGTAAAAATCAGGCTGGCTTGGGAGGGAAAGTGTGACAGCCCCTCTCCAGATGTGACAGAAAGGGGCCAGGCACACAGCCATGCACTTCATCCCTTTCATTGACTGGAACAACAAGTTTTTCTCCTCCATGTGCTGAATTTCCTTTTTTTTTAAAACCTACCCCATGAATAGCACTCTGACCATTTAAACAGCTGACATGCTCATAAAGGCCTATTAAATCCTGCCATTTCCTCTGTAGAGCAGGAATAAGTCAAGCTAGACACAGCTGTGGAGTGGGAGGGGCTGCTCTGAATGTGAGGGTTTATTAAACATTTCACCCTCAAGGCACTTAGTATGTAGGAGGCTTCTGTCACTGTCCTACCACTGCTCCTTCAGACCACAGTGACAAAAAAAAGGGGCATTAAAGCAGAGTGAAACACGTCCCTGGCAATGCCACCCAAGCAAAAGGTTCCTCTAGCTGTTGCACTGCCAGCAAAAGGGATGGGAGCAGCCTGGGAAAAGCCCAAACTCGTGGCTGATGGCACCAGAATTTCCAACTGACCCAGGTCACTGCCTTGTGTTGCTGCAGGTCCACCTGGTGATGTCACCTGAAACAAGCAGACATTTTGGTTTGGCCAAGAACTGGAGCCTTTCCATGTTTCTGCACCACGTAGGGTGTAGCAGAAGAGGGGAACAGCCTTGCAGGTCTCTCACCCTATTTCTTAGGGTCACAAAGCAATTTTGTCTTGTTTGACCTGCTCTTGCTCCCACTGCTTAGAGACCCAGATGGGCACCAACCCACACTTCCCTCTGCAACAGTTTTGTATTTTTCTTGCTGTCACCATAGCACTTTGCAGATATTTCCTAGTAGCCCTGAAGAAATGATAATGCAGGTCAGTAGAGGAGGCAAACAAATTTACTGGCTAACAAAGATAAATTTAAATTAAATTATGCTTGACTGGCCATCCTGCCACTACGACAAGAATTCCACCCTGAACTCAGCTTTGTGGCTTATCTGGAATAAACACAAAGTTGCCCAGGGCTGGTAACCCAGCTAAAGAGGTTTTGTGACCCCATTTCAGGTTGAAAACCCCAGTTTGAGAACTGCTGAGCTTTCTGGAAGTTAAAGCCTTGCTTAGAGTGGTCTGAAGTGGAGCTCTGCTTAGGGAGGTGGAGGCACAGAGTGACACAAGGTGACATAAATGCCAAGTCTGAATGACTGAAGGCACCTGCCTCCATCCCCTGCTCCATATTGCAGGTGGACTGGAAGGGAGAAGGAAATATCTTGGTTTTAGTTGCTGTGATGAGTTTCCAACACTCTGGGGGGTTCAAATATGTTTTAGCTTTTTCCTGCTTGCAAAAGCACTTTGGTGGAAGATGTTGAGGCAGTGCTGCTTTGTTCCAACAGCATCAGGTCTTTACTGTCCCTGTGGATCCTGCTCTGCTAGCCCTTGAAAAACCACCCAAACATCTCCAAAAACTGGGTGTGGGGAGCAGGAGGGAGCCCATTCAACCCCAGGGTCCTCTTAAGGTTTTTTTTTAATGATTGTAAAAGAAATTCAAGGGTGAAAAATGTTGGAAAATAGGTTTGCTTTTGAAGTACATCTTTCACCCCTCCATGGTGGATGTGGCTGAATTACAGTGCATAAATTAGCTGATGGACACTGCCTTTTTGTGACTGTTTCTCATGGTTTCAGGTGAGAAGTTTGGTGTTTAGAAATTCCAGCCAAATTTGTTGGCAGTTTCCAGCAATTTTTTCAGACTGTTTGTTTAACATAAGGGTTGGCCTTGGTGGTCCTTGGGGGTCTGCTCAGGATGTTTGCTCTCTCCCAGGAGGTGACTTGTGCTCTCAGCTGGGTAACAGGATATGACAAGTGCTCTTCCTGCAGGTTTCAAGCAAAAAGTAGCTATTGTGAACCAAAGGATTTCTTGCCTTATGAGAAAAAAAAATGGCCATTGGTAGCAAATGGCCAGGACTTCCTCTTGGGGGGAGGAACTGTTAGTGCTTATGGCCCTGTGCAGACACTTGTCTGGGCTTTTGGGACCTCTACTACATCTCTCTTTTGCATGTGCTAAAAGGCAGCTTGTCATTATCTCCATAGCCTTTGATTTATCCAATGTAAACTGTTAGCAGAGAAGACTTTGGAAGTTACCACATGCATGTGCCTTACTCTTGGTTTTTTCTAGTATTCAAAGTTCTATGAAAAACTTCATTCCTAAAAAACATCATCAGTGGCCCCTCCATCCCTTCCAATTGCCTTCAAATTCTCTCTGCCCTGGTTTCCCCAGGGATGAGGACCTGGGCACTATGGCCATGTCTGTGTAGGTCTTCCCAATGTCCAGTCTTAACATACCCTGGTAGCTCTAAGAGTCCTGCACAAAAGGTCCCTTCAAAACACTGTTCCCTGTGGGCTGAATCACCATGTAACTGTTCATGCTTGCTGGAAGCATGAATTAATTTGGGGGTTTTGCTGAGTTATATCCCAAATTCCCTGTTCCTGGGAGCTCTCAGTGGGGACTGAGGACTCTGCAGCCCTTGGTCCTCAATGTGCTGGGAAACAGCCCCAGCTGCTCCTCACCCCCTCTGTCATGAAGATCTCAGGTTACTTTTTGTCAACTTTTGATTTTTTCCCACCAAGTTATCTTGTTGTTGCCCTGCCCATCCTTGTTACAGGTCACCAAATACTGTGTCACTGTCTGGTGTATCACAGTTGCTTTCTACATTATCTTTTCATGTGTTTTCAAACAGTTAAAATTGTCATCTTGCTTTTGGCTTTTGTGATCAAAGCATCATTGATGCAGTAATCTCATCCAGAATGTGCTTTATTCTCCCAGCAACTATTGCCTCCTCCTGTGGTGCTGCTCTTGGATGTTTCTTTTTCTCCAAATGCTTTTCCCCTTCTCCACCCACTCTGGCTCTGCCTGGGCAGTGCTCCAAGGGACCAGCTGGGGAAGGAAATAGTTACCTTTTTTTTATAAGAGGGAGGGGAAAAAGGTAGAATGGACCTTATTTGTTCTTTGATGGGGCTCCTGGTACCACCCTAAGCAGTTACTGACTGTCAGCAAACTTGGTGAATAGAAAATTGTCTTATAAACTGTTTTTAAAGGCTGAAAGGTCATAAAAGGGATTTAGCACTATCATAGGAGACAACTTTGTTTAAACAGTGTCATTAGTCTCCTGCAGGCCTCTTTATAGGGCTGTCTCCTTTGCTCATTTTTCTCTTTTCTTGGTTTTTTTGAAGGGTTTCTTTTTCCTGATTCAGGGTTGAGGTTGTTTTAACCTCCTGGAAGCCACAAGGAGCAGCCTTGGGCTGGGTGGGTGAGCCCAGGACCCAGCTCTGCTGTGAAGCTCCTGGGAAGTGGGGACTTCAAGACAAAGAAAGGAAAAGGCAGGTTCATAAGGAGCAAAAGGTGACATGGTTGGGGTGTGGATGCTCCTTGTCATCTTTGGACCATTCTCAGAGTCAGAAATCCGAAAGGCTTCATGAAACAAAGAGACATGGCAGAGATCCTTGTGGTGCTCACATGAGCTTGGGCAACCAAATACCTACAGAATTCACATAAACTCTCCCCCTTTTTGGTAGCAAATAGTGCTACAAGGGTCAGGAAACACGTGGGGATTCAACCATCTGAAAAGAACTCAAGTTAGAAGCAGAGCTTGGTGTGCTGCAGGTCTGGAAATGGGGGCATCTCTGCAGAGGGGCTGGAGCTGACAAAAAAAAAGAGTCTGTTGGCAAAGTATTTTCACAGATTTGTCCTTCAGGAATGGTTCATATAACTGAAGAATGGCAAACAGAGTACTCTGTGTGAAAGGAGGAGGAAAAGCAATCCCGGCAGCGAGTGGCCTTTCACAGGCTGCAAAGCTTTAGACAAATTGTGAAGGAGAGAATAATGGGATGAAAATAGGATCGAGTCCAATCCAGAGTTACAAAGGCACATTGAACCTGCTTGTCTTCATATTTTTTTTGTTGGTAGGGGAACTGGTTTCCTCCACAAAAGAAAAATGTGTTTCTTCTTCAGCTGGCTTTTGGTTAAGTAACATTTCAGGGATATTTCACTGGATGAAGAGAAATTAATCATCTGTGCTGAAAGACAACGTTGGGGCATGAAGAAGTAAATATGAATAGGTGAAAAAATCATCCTGGAGAACTGGTTCTTAACAGCCAGAGGAGGGTTTTGCTGGGGGTGAAGACCCTGTCGGTGATGGGTTTGAGTAGAGCTTGAGGGATGCATTGATCACAGCAAGTCTGGAGCAGTGGTGTGGGTCTGCATGACCCTGGAGGACCCTCTGTCCCCAAATGTACCATGTCCAAGCCACTAGGGGTGGCAATGCAGGATTAAGAGGATTTTAAGCAAAACAAAACTTGCTGGAGCTGCACAGGTTTTCATGCAAATCAAGTCTAAGGGCCCAAATATTTGTAGTGCAAAAGTAAGGCTGGGAAGGTGGCTGAAGTGACCTTGGTGAAGGCCAGGACTGCAGGAGATGAGTGCACCTTCCCCAGCTCTGTCCCTACACAGCCATGGGTATCCTCATCCGAGCTTTGCTTTGCATCAACAAATCTGGGATACTTGGGACACTGCTGAACTTGGGCATCACCTGATAGGTGATGGGATCAGTCACTCCAATGACCCCTTTGCCCTCATTTCTTTCAGAGATGTAGTTACACTAGAAGAGTGCTCCTGGGAAGAAAAATCTGCCAAGGGTTTGGTGAGTAAGAGCTGCCACAGCAGGGACACAAGCTCCTGCAGGACCCAGAATGGCTCAAGGAGCATCCAAAAAGGCACAACCTCATTACCTGCTACTCTGCAACGTGCTGATGGAAATTCCCTTCTCTGTTGCTCTTGCTGTACTTCTGTGGCTCATCTCAAGCTCAATTATTTCCTTGCATCGGAAAGGAAGCCCCACCTGCCCTTCCCTGCGGGATTTTCCAGTGCTCCTGGAAAACGAGGCTGCCAGCAGAGGGCACACAATATATGAATATGTAGATACTATATAGGTCCTGATAGTGACTGCCTCCTGTCAGAGCTTCCTGAGCTCCTTTTCTGAAAGGGGAGTTGGAGGTAAGGAGTGAAGTGACTTGTCCGCGGCTGGAGAACATCGGGAGCAGAAGACATGTTCTGCGTGGCAAAACGGAGCTATTCACTGACCCTGTCACAAGCAGGCTTTGATTTGGTTTCATTTCATAGAATTACAGAGTCTTAGAATGCCAGGTTGAAAGGGACCTCAAGGATCATCTGGTCCAACCTTTCTAGGTACTACCATAGTTTATATGAGCTGGCTCAGCACCCTGTCAGGCTGAGACTTAAAACTGCTTTTTCAGGTGTCTCCTTTTGCCTGAGTGCAGGGGACTGAGGACCCATGTGGAGACTTCTAAAGCCTGTGGGGATTCTTTGGGCTGCTCACTCCAGAGCTGTCAGGGTGGAGCAGTGGAAGCAGAGGTGACCTTGCTGCAGCTTTCCTCCTCCTGGTTGTGTCCATATCACGGGCGCACAAGTGTGGAGGGGCAAACAGGAGGATCTGCACATCTCCTTCATCCTCTGCCCAGATTGGAGGTTCTCTGGCCAGGAGCAAGGATGTGATGCTTACTCAGGTACCCAATTTATGGGTCCTTTACCCTTCTGCAGCTTAGATGCCTTTGTGCCTGCCCTCTGTCAGCACAGGAACCAAAGAGCTTTTAGCCCTTAGAGGTGAAGGTGTCCTTGAACCACGTGTGCTTGGCAGCTCTCACCTCCTTCCCAGACAGCTCCCATCAAAAGCAGTTTAGTGCACTTCAGCCTTCACAAATGGAAATTTCCCCCATCTTCTTCCAGGTCCTTGGGGTTTCCAAATGTCAAGTTGTCAACTGCAAATGCTCTTTGAAAATGCTCAGCAAGTTGCAGTCCGTTGGCATCAGTCAGTCACCAAAAGACAACCAGCTTGTTTCTTGTTCTTCTCTTTAATATTCCCTCCCAGCAAAACTCTGGAGATGTCATTAGGAGCAGTGAGCTCTTTGGAGCTGGGCTAACAACTGCTGAGTAGGTTGTTCCTGTGTAAATAATTTGCTTCTCTGTTTCTCTCTGTGCCATGAGCCGAGGACAGAGAGTCCTGCCTTGGCATCCGTGGCTCAGTGATGGAAAAGGTGCTGGCCCCGAGCATGTGGAAATGGTGCTGCTCCTTCTGCACCTTCTGATGGGGGAGCAGCAAGTGGACAGACCTGGTAGTGACCCCAAAAATTCTTGCATCATTCTCTAGGGCTGGAAATGCCAAAAGAGTGGTGAGAGGAAGGGAATACTGATGCTTGCAGCTTTACCAGATGTGGAGCCTCAAAGCTACCACAAATGAAGCTGTGATGGGCCCTGAGCCTTGTCCTCCCTCTCTGTAGTCAATAGGGGAAGTTGTGCACAATGAAGTGACCATGCTGGGCCAGAAATCGCTTGTGTGGCAGCTTTCAGTGCAATAATCAAGCTCTGTTATTAATGTATTTTTTGTTTATTTATCCACCCAGAATTTCTCAGCGGGGTCTGCTTTTCCTCTGCATTATTACAAAGAAGTAGCCTATTAAATAATTCCAGAAAATAACCCTGAAAATTGTACCTCAGCCTTAAGAGGAAGGGTTGAACATGTCCCTGGGAGGTCTTTATGCTTGTCACCTGAAAATAATAATTGTAATTAGCTTCCATGCCTGCCCTTGGGTCCAGCCTAATAAATCCTAACAAACAGTAGCTGATTGAAATACATCCTTGTGAGTTATTTAAAACAATAAGTGTGCTCCTCTCCAAGGGAACAGTTAAGGATGTTGGTGGGTCACCAGCAGATCCCCTTGCAATGAAAGAGGAGGGAGGGTGGAAGAGCAGAGGTCTGATGTTTTCCCTGAGGGATGTGAAATGCTGACTTGTAGATGGGTGAGGAAACCTTAACTAATAGAAATGTCTCTGTCTGCAGATCTTCAGGGCTTCTGGTGGTTGGTTACCAAGTGATCTGATTCTTCTTAAAATAGCAGAAGGGATGAGGTAAGGAGTTTGAACTCATCTTAGTGGCAGTTGAAGACTGGATGGAGGCAGGATGTGCCCGCTTCTGTCCCCATGCAGACACTGGCTGAGGGAGGATAAAAAATTGTGTCTTGTATGATGGGGAAGAAAAAAGTTATTGATTAAAGCTGGATTCTTGTGAATTACCCAGATGGCACAAATGTGAACAAACATATTTATGTTTCAGCTGCTTTGCAAATTAACTTTTTCCCCCTCACAAAATGTGCTATAACTCTTCTACAAATCAAATCTTTTGAATTGTCAGGTTTTCAGCAAACTGGATTTCCTTTAACGGAATAAAACTTATTGGTAAAAATACCTGCTTTGGTCTGAGCTGCTTCTCTTTCCCTGCTTCATTTTGGGAAGGCTGGAGCAGCTTCAGGTGACACCTCCAGCAAGATGGAGTGAAAGGTGACAATGAGGTCCAGAAGACCCTGGTTACCCCGAGGAAAAGAGCTGCCCAGAGGTGCCCACCAGCAGCAAACCCTTCTCAGACACTCACAGGCTGGGATGTGTTTGCTAAAATGAAACCTCTGTGCTTCAACACCCACATCAGCCTCTTCCTCTGGGCCGTGCTCTGCATCCAGGCTGAGTTACTCAGAAATGTGTTTTCCTTTGCATCCTGATGCCTGTTTAGCTGCCCCCACCAAGCTGTTCTTTGTCCTGCAGATACATTTAACCTATTGCTTCTACTTTGTTTGCACCTTTATTTACTTGCCTGCCTCCAGTGGTCTGTAAATAAGAACATACAGAGCTAATGAAAGGGCGAAGGTGAGTTGGGGTTGACTTGTAACATTTATCTTTTGTTTGCAGAAGTCTTGTGCTCCTGATACATTTTTGATATAGATTAAGTTGCATGGCTCTCATTTGAGCTACCCAGGGCCTTGCTGCTGGGAACATGTTCTGTCTTTTTCAGATTCTTATTCTCCTCTGTGTCTGTCCCTCACATTTGCTTGGAGCCCTGTGACATGAAGGAAATGGGTGATGGTCTGTGTAGGGCTGTCACAAGTGAGTCCCTGGAGCATCTGTGTCCAATTCTGGAGTCCCCAGCATAAGAAGGACATGGAACTCCTTGAGCATGTCCTGAGGAGAGCCATGAAGATGATCAGATGGCTGGAGCACCTCCCCTACAAAGACAGGCTGAGGAAGCTGGAGTTCTTCAGCTTAGAGAAGAGAAGGCTCTGTAGTGACTTTACAGCAAGTTTCCAATATCTGAAGGGGGTCTACAAGAAAGCTGGGGTAGGGCTTTTTACATGGCTGTATAGTGAGAGGACAAGGGGCAACAGTTTGAAGCTTAAAGAGGGGAGATTCAAGTTGGACATTAGGAAAAAGATCTTTCCTGTGAGGGTGGTGAGATGCTGGAACAGGTTGCCCAGGGAGGTTGTGGCTGCCTCCTCCCTGGAGGTCTTCAAGACCAGGTTTGATGGGGCTTTGAGCAACCTGATCTAGCAGGAGGTGTCCCTGCCCATGTGGGGTGGTTGGAACTAGATGATCTTTAAGGTTCCTTCTAACCCAAGCCATTCTATACCCACTTCTGAAGTACCCAGCAAAGAGCATTCACACCCTCTTTTCCTTCTAGCATCGCTCGA
This sequence comes from Apus apus, assembly GCF_020740795.1. Taxonomy (NCBI): domain Eukaryota; kingdom Metazoa; phylum Chordata; class Aves; order Apodiformes; family Apodidae; genus Apus; species Apus apus. The sequence continues at coordinate 2,251,015 of NC_067295.1, forward strand.
AGTAATTCCTTTTTTTCTGAAGCATCAGGGTAGCAAAGCAAAGAGGTGGCTGCACAGATTTCAGCTGGCAACTCTGCTGTGCTTGGGAGGACTTGCCCTCTGGCTGCTAAAAGCCCCCGATGCTTTTTCAGGCAGCTGCTCCTCAGCGTGGGCAGCGCGGGACCCGGCGGCAGCTCCAGCGCCGGCTGTGGGAGCAGCTTGGCCTGCCCCTGGGGGTGCCTCTGAGCTCCTGCTTAGCTCAGCCTCCTTGCTCTGAACAGCTTGTAGCACTGATGGAAATGCTGGGTGACAGCAAACGTGGGGAGATCTTTCGGAGTCAGTTTGATCCTCTCTATGCTTCTTCATGGTAAAACTAAGTTGTCCCTAAGGCTGTAGCAATTCTGGATTTTCTCAGGAGCTTGATCTGGGTGAAAATTTAAAGCTCTGGGATTTGGAGCTGCGTCTCCAGCAGGACTGCCACAGATGCCCATTGCACGTGTGTAATGCTCTGGAGTTCATGGCAGCAGAATATTGTGGCTAAGTACAATCCCCATCCAGCCCTGCACCCCTGTTCATCTACCTCTGCCTGGGAAACCCTGGGGCCTGGGGAGTATTGCAAGTCTTGGAGAAGATGATGAAGATGGGGTGGCCTTTACCCTTCACCAGGACAGTGGTGCTCTGCATCCCTATGTGGAGGTGGCCATCCATCCATCCACCCCAGCACACCCTGTCCAGTGCCACAGCAGAGGAGGAGAAGACCAGGTGTTTTAGGCAAGGTTTGCAGCTGGGGAGGTGACTGCCTGGCCTGGGCCTGACATGTGCAGCTGTTCACTGTCTATGGGTGGGATTGAAATAGCCAACGTGCTCCTCATGTCCCACCACGCTCCAGTTTGCATGTGGGAAGCAGGACACTCTGGCAGCTCCTGGGGGTGCAGCCCATGGGGACACTTGGTGTGGGACAAGCCTTGGCCAAGAGCAGTGGTGGCTCTTCCTATCCAGACATGGTTGGTGGGGTTGGACAGGCACCTACAGAGCCCTGCAGCATGGCTGGTGGCACAACCTTTGTTATTTCTATAGATGTTTTGGGGGGGAGTTAAATTTCCTGAGAGCAGTTCATACTTCTGCTGTGCATTTGATCCAACTCCTTCTGAACCAATCACTCATTTAACTCTGTTTGTGTAAAGAGATTTTGGTAGACTGAAGTTTTGGCCTTACAGCAATAAAATCTTTTTAAATACTGCCCAAGCTGAAATACTTATTTTTGGCTTTGTTAGCTGTCTGAAGTGATGAAAGGCTTTTTTCAGGCAGCTGCTCCTTATGTCTTGTGTTGTCAGCTGTCCCACAGAAAGGGGAGAAAAGATGCTCCCCTGAATTCCAGGTGCTGTTCATGGATTTGTAGTAACCCAATGTCTACTTTTGCTCATCTCTTCAGAGTTGGAAGTGACTCGGATTCCACCAGCACTGACTGTTTTCTTGCAGTGTGCCTTAATGTCCAAGGAAGGAAATGTTAATTTTATAATTAAGACTTGGAGGAGTCTGGATGTGCTCTTGGCTCTGCCGCAGCCTTCCTGTGTGACCCCAGGTAAAGTCTGGGGGGTAAAATGTTGTTGTGTCTCTGTGGGGATGCTCATGCTTTTGTTTTCCTGATCTAGGCCTCACCAGGCTGTCAGCTTTTTGAGGAATATGGACTCTCCATGCCAGGGATTATGTGGACACCTGCAGGACCACGATCTCACCTGAGCTCTGGAGAAGCCACCACAGAACGGTAACGTAAAGGATAATGGGAGTGGGCTCAGTGTCCCACCCAAAGCAATGGGGAGACAAATCCCAGGGCTGTGCAGCGTGGGCCTGGGTACCTGGGCCTGGCAGTGCTGGACCTTGGTGGGCTGTGAGAGAAGGAGGGGAGCAGAGCATCCCTGCCCTGTGCCCACGCCGTGCTCCAGGCTCAGCCTGTGGCATGTGGGCTCATTGGGCCCTGGGCATCAGGCAGGGCCTTTGGGTAGAGGAACCCTCAGCCATGGGCTGCAAACTCCAGGTGTCTGGGCTTTGATGGAAGCCCACAGAGCCACGGCTGCTGCCTCACTGTGCAGGGTGGCCATGCAATAAATCAAGATAAAATCAGCGGCGTGTTAAACAAGCCATGAGTGATTCGCAATAAATTGTGTAAAGAACATTATATGACTTTCATAACATGAGGAAATTACTGCTGGAGAAAGATGTGGAGCTGCTTAGTTTTTGTTTGCTGCTGCATTTAGAGTGAGTTTGCTCCTGTCTCTACACTGTCCTCCAGCCCATCACCCAGCCCAGAGCAGGGCAGCCTGTAAATCCTCAGGCCACCTGCGTGTGTCCTGGCTGAACAGGATCTTGCTCAACAGCCAGACCTGTACAGTAATGCAATAGAGAGTAATATTTTTTGCCTCTTTGGATACACTCCCTTACCTTGCATTTGCTGTGCAACTTGTCTTTGAGGGTTGGAAGAGAAATGTCAAACAGCTTAGCATGTAGAAGTGGTGCTGCCTGCTTTCCTCTCTATGGACACATAACAGCAGAGGCCTGTAGGTCCCAAATTAAGTTACTTCTCATGCAAAGCATCCTCTAATATATTCAGCCCATACATATTCTGTATACACCCCCTACAATGTTAAGCCCTCTAATACATTCAGCTCTTCAGCATCATCTTCTTGGGTAATTCATTTAAACTATTAGCAGGTGTTGAAAAGATTTCTGTCTCACAAGATTTGGTTCCTAGTGCAAGAAAGGTCATTTTGTCCAGTAAATCAGCTAATCTGCACCACCAGCAGTTTGCCTCAGTGGTTTCAAATGCTCTGCCTTATCAGAACTGCATTTAACAACAAAATAATAAATTAGAATAATTTACCTCTGAAGGGGCCTGACCTACAGTAGAATCCCTTAAATGAAAAAATTAATTGTAATTAATTTTAAAACTACTCTGATGCCTCTTGGGTGAAACTGTCTTTTATTTGTCTTCAATTTTCTGTTGTCTTCTCAGTAGAAGAGGAACACATTTTCAGCAAGAAATCAGATTTGTGCAGTCCTTGAGGTTTTAGTTCTCTACCAAAAGTGTGTTTGATACTAGCAACAAACTGAAAAGTCATTATTTTTGTCTTGTCTTGCCCATCTAATAAACAAGTAGGAATGTACCAGGCACCTGTAAAAGTGAAACTCCTCTCATTCTCACTGAATGAAGCTACAGAGCAATCAGTGAAATTAAAGGCTATGAAATTGCAGCTCCATGAAGGGGAATTCATGGCTGTGATTTCCTGGTGGCGATTTCTTGCCACAAGCAGAGTTATTCAAAATGTTTTTCAAAACACACTTGAGATCTGGCTCACCAGGATCTGCATGATGGTTAGAAAAGGTCTGAGGAAAGTGCTGCTGAATGGTGCATGGTGCTCAGCCTCTGAGCTTTAGAGGTGAACTTACTTGCAAACAGAAGTGTGGACCAAGACTCATGTCCCAGGGACTTCAAGGGGGTAACAACGTGCACTTAAGGGTCTTCTTCAAGAGAGATGCTCCAGTCCTCAGGTCCATGAGAGAGGACAGGAGGCAGTAAGTTATCTGAAGACCTGAGCATGAAGGCAGGGAAATGAAATATCAAGGCATGAGCTGATATGGCTTTGATAGTCAGAAAAAAGATCTGCAGCTCTTGGGCTCCTTGACATTGCTTCCTTCTCGCTGAGCAGGTGTCCACCTCAAGGAGATGAGGAGAAAGTAAGGCAAAAGGGGAATGTGGAGACCATACTTGTCTTCCCCACTCAAGGTGGTATCTTCCAGTAAGTCTGGGGAACTTTTTCAGGAATGCACTGAATGTTGCTGCCAACCCGGTAGCTCCTCTCCTGCCCTTCTGGGGCTGTTGGCTTAGAACTGACTTCATGTAGAAATTATTTTTATCAAACATTTATTATGGAAATATTCTATTTACAACATGTGCTGAACCAAAAAACATGAGAAAGCAAATCTGAGCAATGTATTTTTTTTTGTTCCTCAAGGACTCGGAGACTATTTTGCACAGTTATTTTGAACAGTTTTTATATTTAGCAAGTCTAAACATGAGATGAGAAGTAAATAAATCAAAAAGGCAAGCACAGCAGAAGAAAGGGAGAAGCCACACTGCAGATTTTCAGCCTGTCCAAAATGTGTGGGTTTGCAATACGCTCACTCGGGGATGTATCTGGAAATGTTCAGCTCTGAGACTGGAAAGGCAGGAGAAGGTGGGTGAAGGGTTTTGAAGATGGATAGCCTTGGGCTTCCTTAGCACAAAGCCAGAAGCTGTTAGGGGGCACTTTCTCCTGAAAAACATTGCTATTCTGGAGGATAAAACTCAAGTGGTGGACTTGCTAGCAAAGCCACTGTGTTGGTTGAGGCTCCATCCAAGTTTTGCTCAGGGTTTAGGTGGAGTTTAAAGCCTTTGTACTTGTGTGGACCTCTTGGTGGATTTTTCCAGGCTGGGTGACAGGACACCTGAACATTGCTCCACGATGGCATGAAAATCTAGGATGAGACTTCAGGGGAAGGGAATACTCACTAAATTACTGAAGGTGAAGAAAGAAAATTTGTGTCTGCTCCTGCTGCTGGAATGCAGGACAAGAGCAGTTGACACAAAGTCTCCCCTAAAAAAGGGGCTGGGGGGAGGGGTGGGAGGGGGTATCAGCCCAAGAAATGGTCTGGGGGACTGCACATGGCAAAGTCAGTGGATTGGAAAGGACTGAGATCAGGAGAATTAAAAATTAGAGGAAAAGAAGGGATGCATGAGCAGAATACAGGAATTTTTTTTGTCAGGAAAAGGTGAAGATTCCAGGAGGGAAGGAAGCAAGTGCTGGAATCTGCCCAGGTGCAGGCTGGCATTCTGTAGGCAGTGGGTGATGAAGGTATGTTGAGTGCAATGGAAGAACCAGCCCTGGAGTAGGTGTTTTCTTCTACTGAGGAAATGAGGAATTCTGGGTGAATTTGAAGTCACACAAATATAATTTTGGCTGGAGACGTGTTTACCTATCTATTTTAAAATGCATTTTAACTTCGTGTATTTCAATTAAAAATACATTTTAGCATCAGCCCAGCCAAACTGCCACGGTGCCAATCTCCTTTTTTGGAAATTTCTCCTTAACGTTTTGAATGTATTAAAAATTCATTGTTTCTAATACATTTTTTTCCCTTCTCTCGTCAATTTATTATCTGTTTTTCATTTCCCTTCTCTTTTGTTAATCTTTCTAAATAACTTTAAAGTGGTCCTCCATCTATTTAGCTAAATGAATTCACTCCACAGATACTCATTATTTTGAGAATGATTTATGCAAGCACTATTAGCTAGATTGTTCCTTGTTGAAGGTTTTTCCTGCAATCAGAAAAACCCAGATTTGAGTCAGCTAGAATTAGACCCAGTAAAAAAAGAAAATGACAGAAAGTGTTCAGCACCTCTGTCAGAATTCATGTCGAAGAGGTCAGCTTGATAGGTATAAAAACACAAAGAAGCTTTGAACTGTGGGGCTGACCTACTTGATCTCATCTTCGCCTGGGAAATGCTAGAGCATCAAACCCCAAAAGTCAAATTGGGTTTTTATTTTAGTGGGTTTTTTCTCCCCAGCTGATCCTCATGACTCCAGGGAAGAGGCTGAGCCTCACGTACAGCCCCAGACTGGGGCACTAAGCTGTGCTCCACTGGGTGATTTACTATCTGGGTTTCATCTGACAGCACACTCTGATGGCACACCCAGCACATTTTAGAGATGTTGGCAAAGGCTCCTCTTCCAGCCTTGCCAGTGAAGAGAGCATGAGTCGTGCAGGATGCCTGGACCAGCTCTCAGTGTGCCTGTGACCTTGAGAAATTGATTTTTAATCCAGAAGGGGTGTCACCTTGGCAGTGGGGCTCATTTGGGTTGCTCCTGACTTGCAGTGTGGCAGCTGGGAGGAGCATCCTGCTGCCCTCCAGGGAGGTGGGCAGGCTGCAGGGCTGGAGACACAGCCCCTTCCTTCAGCAGGGTGGCTTGGAAGGTTTAGAGCCTTTGAGGTGTTGTAGGCAAGTTTGGAGGGAGAATATTAAATAGAACTGGCTGCTTTATGAAAAACACCTGAGAGAACTGGGGACTTTCTTGTGAAGTCTTGTCTTTCTGTGGCAGTTTGACAAATGGCTGAATGACATCAAATGGGGCAGACGAGGCAGAAGGTGAGGGTAGGTGTCCTCCATCCATGCTCTGGCTGTCGTGGTTGCGGGCAGATCTGGTTTCTCAGCTGTGGAAACCGTTGTGGCTCCAGTAGCTTTAGGAGCCTCCCAAGTTTGCCCTGCTGATCTCCCATCCCAGTGAGCACCAACCACTCCCCTGGTCTGGGTTGGGTGATGTCTCCCATGATGGGACCCAGCTCTTCTGTCTTCTCAATACTCACACATCTCACTCGTGAGTTACAGGACAGGGACCCCGGCTCTCTTCTCCAGTCAGTACGATTTTGGGGCAGATATGGACATCTCCAGCCTGCCCACCTTGCACGTGGACTGGAATATGCCCAGGTGTTTGCCAGCAGAGGATGATTTATTAGGGCCAGCCAAGAGCATTACACATCCCATTATGTCAGCTGTGATTTTGCAAGCCAAGTGCCCATTCAGGGTATACTCCGTATCCTCAGATTGGTATTGATCTTAAAATTTCTGGTGGTTTATTAATGGCAAAAAATGCTGTGGCCAGATCCTTCTGAGTCACGTAAACCTTGAAGAAGGGATAGTGCTGGTGGTGCAGTCAGCTGGAGACAGATCTGGAGTAAATGGAGCAGCATCTGGCCTGTTCTTTCCAACTACTATCTGTGAGTTAAGCAGGAAATAGGGGAGGAAGGAAATACTTCTGTCAATAAAATGTTGTCTCTTTTCAATAATGATCACCTTTGGAATTGATCCTTTGCAGAAGGAGGCAAATATCCCCACTGGGGTGAGGACTGGGACTATTCTTTGCCAGACTTCTTCAAATTCCTCTGTTTCCCAATGAAAGCCCTTCTCAGCCACCATCGTTTCATGGAGTATATTAATAAGGCCCTTGGCTTTAAATAGTCTCCATCAAGCAACAGGTTAAGACCTGGCAAATGTCAGGCTCTGTCTGGCCATGGATGCCTGCAGCCTGCCACAGCTTTGAACTTCAACCCAGCCTCTGCTGGGGGAAGGGCAGGAGCTGGTGCTCCAGACAGCTGCTGGGGGAAAGAGCTTTGAAGATGGATTTGTTAGTCTTGGGAGCAGCATCCCTCTCTCTCCTGACAGGGAGCTGGAGGAAAGTTTATTGCCTGGGCAGCTTCTGCCTTTGGGACAGGGTCAAGAGGCGTTACGAGCTCTTGAGGCTTGGCCTCACCTTCTCCTGATTCCCATTTTAGTAACCCTCCTTTTCTTCCTCTAAAGGTCATTTTCCTGAGCAAGATAATTTATGAGTGGAAGACGGTTTGCTCAAGGAGAGCTCCACCAACTCACATACAAACCTTCCCTTCCCACAGTAATTTATGATTTGCCCTCATTAGCTTGTATAAACGTGTGGAAACTCCAAGTGCCATTTCTTCTTTGCACAGTGCACGTTGCAGGCTGTGTCCTGCTTGTCAGAGACATTGTTTGCTCAATAATAAAATTGCCACATACTGTTAATCATAACCTGCAAACATCTAATAAAACAGCCATTGGAAGTGCATATGTAAAACCCTCTCCTCACCAGCCCTATTAGGCTGGGCACTTTCTGCTCTGAAAGTGGCATGACCTCCCTTTTCAATCAATTCCCAGTTATTAACCATGAAGAGCAGCATTGGGAACTGCATCTGCAAATTGAATGTGGTGGTATATAATGAACTCACTCTTTAAAACATTCCAGCTGAGGGGAATGTATCTAGCTAACATTTTTTAATCTTCCCCCCCCTCCACCTGCACTACATTCAAATATAATTCATAGAATTTGAAATAACTCAAAAGAATAAAACTTCCTAAGTGGAGTTTAAGGGGAGGGTGCCTGTAACGACTTTCTATTATCTGTTTATTCTGATCCCTACAAGCTAAGCCCTTGAGAAGATTAGCTACTCAGCTAAAAATCACTGCAGTTTAAGAGCCGATCTTTGTTTATTAAAATGCACGGACCTCTAACTTGGGTTTACACATTTATTTAGTAAAACTAATGAATTAATGCCCTGGGATTAAGGGGGGTTTCCCGGCTGCTGGGGCATCCTCGCAGCCCCCCGTGGGAGCGGGGCCGGGCGCCTTCCCACGCAGCAGCCCCTCGGGAAGGTCAGGGGGGGCCCCGCCCCCTTCGCCGGCGGTTCGAGCCCCCGGGAATAGGGGGGGAAAGGGGCTGCATCCCCCCCTTTGGGGGTGCGCGGCCGGCGGAGGTGGAGCCGCGCATCCCCCGCGGCAGGGAACGGGGGACACACGCGGTGTCCCACCCCCCGCCCATCCACTGCCTTCGCGAAGTCCTTTCTCCCTGCCTTAGGGATGTGGGGGGGTGTCCACATCCTTCCCTTTTCCGCCCCACTCGTGAGGGTGGCTCCCGAGAGGGCCCTGGCGACCTGCCCTTCCCCACGCATCGCCCGGAGTCTGAACAAAGCCGGGGCGGGGTGGGGGGGCGACTCGGCAGCGTGACCGGGACTGGGGGGCACACGGGCAGCCCCCTCCCACCCCCCGGGGCTACCCCGGCTCCTCCCGGCCGCCCGCCCCCGCCCTGCCCCGCCGGGCTCCCAGCCCCCTCCGCCCCCGCTTCTCTCCTCCCCTCTCCTCTCCCTCCTCCCCCGGTAAATCCGAAGTTTCCTGTTAAGCACGGGCGAAGCTTTGCAAAAGCGGCTGCGGAGCTGCCGGCTCCCCCCTTGGAATTACCAGCGGGAGAGGCTCCGCTCGCCTCGGGAAGGGCCCCCGCCCTCGCCGCCACCTCTCCTCCTCCTCCTCCTCCTCTTCTTCCTTCTCCTCCTCCTTCTCCTCCTCCATCCCGGCGGGCGGTTGCCGCACGCCGAGCCTCAGCCCCCCCTTACCCCCATTCCCGCTGGATTTCCGGAGCGGTGGTGGGGTGTGCTGCGGGGGGGTGCGGGAGATCCATCGCCCCGCTTGCTGCCTGGTCCCATGTGAACTGGAAGGCACGGCTATGCTCCTGGGGACAGCGCGCTCCGCCAAACTAAGGTAGGACTCCCCTTTCCCCCCCACTCCCTCCATCAATTTTTCTTCCCTGCAAATAAAAAAAGGGAAAAGCCGAGAGGTGGGGGCACGCTGGGGGAGACCGGGCTTCCCCGGGGGGGCGGGAGCGGCCGCGCCCGGGAGGCGGCTCGACCCCCAGCGCCTCCTTTGTTGTAGCTGGAGCGGCGGGGCCAGGTGGGCGCTGCTGCCCAGGGGGTCCCCACGGGCGGGGGGACCCGGCCGCCCCTGACCCCCTGCCCTTGCCCTGCAGGTCCCGGCCGCTACCATGACTGATGGCGAGAGCCGAGAGCCGCTGCCGCGCCCGGCCGAGGTGCGGGTGCCCATCGCCGCGCCGCCCCGCCGCCCCCCGGAGCAGCCGCCGGAGGATGCGGGCTCTGGCTCCTGCCCCGGCAGCTCCCCCGACCGCGACCCGCCGCCCGACCTGGCCTCCGAGGAGGAGGAGGAGCAGGTGCCTTACCCGGCGCTGGCACCCACCGCCTTCTTCTGCCTCAAGCAAACCACCCGCCCGCGCAGCTGGTGCCTCAGGCTGGTCTGTAACCCATATCCTTTCCCCGAGGGACACTACGTTCCCCGGGCTGTTCTGAAACCCCCCTGAGAGTTCCCCCTGTGCCTGGAGCTGGGAACCCCCCCCTTTGTCCGGAGCACCCTACCCGTGCTCTGCATCCTGGGGGTCACGGCTCCCTCCAGCGCACGAGGATGCCACGACACCTTCGGGGTCTCAAGTCACCCCTTCTCTGTGCTGTCCCGGTCCCCAAGCTCGGGGAGGGGGATGTGGAGCTTTGCAGGAGCGGGACAAGTGGGGAGCACGTTCCCCCCATGCTCATCCCGCTGGTGTCAGGCGGGAGGAGTCCCCTCCAGCTGCACCCGCAGTCCAGTGCGGGAGCCGGGCAGCAGGACAAGGTCCTGCTGAGCCACAGCCCCCCAGGACCCACAGAGGGAAGAACCCCCCCAACTTCACTCTCTCTCTGTAGGGTGTGGAAAGAAGTTTAGAAGACAACTTCGTATTTCTTTTTGTTTCGGTGGGAGATGTGAAACTGGCTCTGACCCTCTGGTTGTTTATATAAGGGCGCTCGGGGTGCGTGTGCGGTTTCTCCTCGCAGAGACGTGGAGCTGGTTGGAGTTGGCTTGGGAAAGGCACATGCCTTGCTCACCTCCTGTCCTGAAAACTCCCTTTTGCTTTTGTTCTTCTGCAACTTGAGGTGGGGAAGGAGGAGGACAGTCGAGCCTTTAAGTCTTCCCTATGTCTTTTATCCGGTTTAATAGTGTTACATGAAAAACAAAAACAACCCAACGCAACAGCGTGTTCCTCTCAGTTGTGACATCCAGAATATTGAATTTTACCCGAAATGCTTGTGTGTGAGCAGGGAGTTGTCAGTGTGTCTTTGACAGTCTTCAGAAAGTGAGCTTTTAGCTTTGCTCTACACGTCAGCTCAGAGCGTTTACATTGTGCTGATAATTAATGCTTTTACCTATGCCTAATACCTACCTGCAATTTGCTGCCTATATCCTCCCACCACTATTAAAAGCATTATTTATTAATACGGTTATTATTGATCTTGCTTCAGTTAACCAAAGAGACCCGTGTGCATCTGAGATCACTGTTTTCCTCAGCAACACTCCCAAGCCGAGTGCTGTTGGGAGGAATTGCACAGTCCTCCCCAGAATGCTGCCTGGGTCTGTTGTTAGTAGAAATACTTGGAGGGAAAACCCACATAATTTTACAGCCTTGGGTCTCCTCTCATTTAAATTGGGTTTATTGACTTTTGCAAAGATATTTCTGCTTTACATGGTTGCGAGAGGGGAACGGGACTCGTTGATGCGTGTGGATGGAAGGGAGAAGTAAACAAGGAGTTGATCTCCACAGTGATGCTTTAGCTGTATAAATAATAAATGTAAGTGATGGTTCTATGACAAAAAATGTGATGGACCCAGTCCTCGCAGGGCTTGAGGAGAGCATTGTGTTCCTCTTCCAGCCGAGAGTGAGCTGAGGCAGATCTCTTCCCTTTGAAGCAGGTTATTGTGTTTCAAAACTTTGGGGGCAGTGCGGAAGGGGAAGCCTTCTCCTCTGGCTTTGGTGGGGTACTGGCTTGCAACAGGGGTCTTGCTCTCCCAGATGATGCTCTAGGATCAGCATTCCCAAAGCTGGTGCCACTGCCAAGCTAACCTGCAGCGGGAGGAAAACAAAGCAGCACCAGCACCGAGCGAGGGAGGTTTGTGTAGGGAGAGGGTTCAGGTGTGCTCCTGCTGGTGTGAGGCTCTGCTTTTATGTTGCTTTTCAGCACCTCTCCAAAACAATTCACAGGGGGTGAGTTCCTTTCCAAAACTTACCCATCTGACATGATATTAGATGGAAATTGTGACAGTTGGTTCATAGTGAAGCAGAAATTCAATAAAACCACGTAAGCCCCATGCTGTAGCATTATTGCTGTCAGAGCTGGTATGTTTGGGCTGTAGCAGAACAAAGCAGTAGGGACAAGCTCCTTGCTGGGATTTTTTTCAGCCTTCTTCCAGTCTCCAGCAGCCCCACGCATTGTTGGGAGAATAATCCCTTGGTGTCAACTCTGCAGTTTCTTGGGGAGAGCACTCGTGTTGCTGGTGGTTGTGATTTCTGAAGCTGCTTAGCAAAGCTCCTTGAAGTGAGGAGATGTGCATCTTGCTCAGAGCTGGTGTGGTGCTGGGTGTGTATTGGGCTGCAGGCAGCTGGAGGCTTGGAAGCTTGTGGACAAGTGCCACCAGGACTGGGACATTTGGAGAGCAGCTAGACAGGGAGATAGCTCGAGGAGGAGTGTGGGCAGATCAGGGCAATAAGGGCTGAGATTCCCTGAGAGTCTGTCCTGGGGGAAAAGTAACTGAAAGAGGTGACAACACAAAGACGGTTTCTGGCTGGTTGTGCAGTTTTGGTGACTCTTCCTGCCCACCCAGATCCATAAACCACAACAATGAGCTTTACATTTGTGTTAAAATCTTCCTCTGTTAGAGAAGGAAGGGATGTGATGGTGAAGTCTCATAAAAACCACCTCAGAAAGCTTGACTGAGGTGGTCACTCACCTGGGGAGCTCTAACACCTTTTGAAAAGCACCTTCTCGCCTTCAGTGGTCCTTTTCCTTTCTGAGAAGTTGTCCTATGCTGTTTTTTGGGTTTATTGGGGCAGGGAAAAGGGTAAAGTCTTGCTTCATGTTCCCCAGCGCCCACATTCCTCTTCTCCCTGTGCTCATCAGGTGTTTTCTGGTGTGGGAATGCATCTCTGTATCTCTCCTATGGTGTTTCAGCTCCCAAACTTGTGCACAGTTACCCCTGGAGTTGTCCATCTCTCCAGCATGCCTTGAAAGGCAAGGGTGTCCCATCCGGGGTCTCATTGTTGGCAGGTCCCTGTTGCCTCTTGGGGGTGGACCTGTGAGATGCTCTTGGCAGAGGTGGATTGCTGCATCCCACCACTCTTTACCATTTGTACCATGGGCCTGAGTGCCACCAGCATCCAAAAAACAAATGCCTCCACATTTTGGGGAGTGCCCTCGAGTTTGTCTCCTGTGGAGCTTGCAGCAAACCCTTGTCAGGCCAGGTCTTCTGAACCACAAAGGCCACCCAGATGCTCCCAATATTTGTTGGTAGCAGAGACAGCTCAGACCTGTGGCCTGGAGCAGGTGGAAATTCTCCACAGCTGGGCCCAAAGCATGATTTGCCTCTGAAGCTTAAGCAGAGGGTGTTACTGCCAGGCTTAGAAATAGCTAAAAAAAGCTGTTGCCTGGTTCTCAGGGGGACAGGTGGGATGGGGATCAGCTTACGGGGCTGGGAGCCTGCCTTGCCAGAGACACGCATCCTCCCCAGGGCTGCACGTCGGGAGGGGGGGGGAAATAGGGGAAGGGGCAGATGCAGTAGATGCACGTTGGTGTTTTTAATAGCTGTGCTGCCTTTGGGAATGTTAAGACCAACCTGGAAAAAATCTCTCCCCACCCCTCCATTTGTATGGGTTTGTAGTAATAAAAACAGCAAACATGTGGAGTCAAAACCAACAAACTTCTGAAGCGAAAAAACACCAAACTTCTGAAGTCTCAAACAACAACAAGCAAGAGATCTGCAAGGAGCTGATTTTTCACGTGTGGGAGCAACAACCAGAGTTACTTCCACTGAAGTTTAATCACAAGAGCAGAAAGCAATGGGACTGGCTCTGGGTCTGATTTTTGTGGTTAACTTTGTTGAGCTGTTTGCTGTGTCATGTCGGTCTTCAGCTTTCCTAAGTGATGGCTTCAGCTTGGGAGTCTCCTTCCAAGCTCCAGTGTTATGTCCAAACCCAAATTCAATCAGTAAGTCACTTGTACCTGACAATTTAGAGCAAATAAACAACCTGAATATAGTTCTTGTGATATGGGCAGTAGCTGGAATTGAATTTTCACTGTCAAGTTGTATTGTGTTTTCCCTCTGATATTACTGATTTACTTTTAATTTGCCTTTTTTGAACAAGATATATAATTGGAAGCAATCTTACTGATTTCTTCAGTCCTGTATCTCCTACATGGATTTATTTATAGAGGTCTGTGGGTGGGACTTTGTGTAGTTGGTGTGCACGTTGGGTGCTATAGAGCAGGATTTGGGTTTTTGGGATCCTGTGAGGTCCTTCCCTGGCTCTTCCAAAGTGCTGCTGGTAACTGATGGCTCTAAGAAAACACAGAGCTATGCCTGTATCCAGCTGGGTGTTTTCCTTAAGATATTATTTTGTTCAATAAGCAGTTGAGTCACCTTTTTTTCAATCCTGAGATGTCCCTGCACCCTGAGGGGGATTTTTGGTCGTGGCTCCTGGCCCTTGTTGCTTCATGCTCGTGTAACCCAGCACTGGGCTGGGATGGCAGTTGACAGTTGGTGTGGTTCAAGGCAGAGGGGTTGGGAGGGGTGCTGACTTTGTGTCCCTCACCACCACCCTGCATCCCCAAGAAGGGTTTTACTGGAGGGCTGGCTGGAAAAAGGAGCTGTAACCTGGGATGTAATGTGCAGCAACAACTGAACCTGCTCCCCATCCTGGCGCCCAGGGTCAGCCTGGCAGCACATCTCTGATAAGGTTTGAGCAACTTTGCTGGTTTTTTAGTGATTCATAAAAGCATGCAGTGATTCATTAGAGGTTGAATTCTTGGGCCTTAGTCAGAAAAAGCCTTCCCTTGATTTATTTTCTCAAGTGGCTACAGACCTTGTTGGTGCCAGCTGATTTCTGTGGGACTTTGCTCCTTGCTCATGCTGGGTAGAGTCTCTGCTTGCATCAAATTGGGTTTTATTTTTTTAAATTTTATCTTTTTTTTTTTTTTTCTGAAGTGCTTTTTCTGACAATTAAGTTGCCCTCACCAGCACTTTGGGGCAGACCTAACATCCACAGTAACATTCTGTGTGTTGTTTCCAGGCATTCCTCAGGATAGGTGTCTATAAGTATACTTGGATGGTGAAAAAACGCATTTCATGCAGGATGGTGTATGATTCTGCTCTGTTTCTAATGCTCTGGCCCTCACTCCATCTTCCTGTTCTCCATACTGGGCTAAGCTGTTAGCCCGACAGTGTTATAAATTGTTCTGTGACACAAGGCTTGCAGTTCCCTTCGTTCCTCATTGCACAATTGATGTGTTCTGGCTGCTGTGTCCATGAGGATGTTGCAGTTTGTGATTTGGGGGCTTAGACTGAAGCACATGGAGGTGTGGATATAAGTGACCGGGTCTGGGTTCCCATCAGTTTGTTTAACTTCATTTGAGTGCTCTACAATAAGCGTCTATCAGATCTGAGGAGCTTTATCAGAAAGGCTTTGCTTTTAGTCTGTTCTTATTCAGGCTCTATCCTGACGAGTGCAATGGGAGGGTTTGACCGAATCATAATTTGTCATCTCCAAATATAAATATTGCAGTTAAAATATTGAGTGTGCTGTGGAAAAACCCGTTAGCGACTAAATGTATTTCTGGCCTCATCTTAGGAGCTGCTGAGCACCCACGACGCCCACAGGATCTGGCGAGAGGCGCAGGTGCTGTGCACCCAGCAGCATCTCCCGCTGAGTGACAAGCAATTAGGAGAGAGAAGGCAGAAAAGTCGTGTAAATTGTAACTCATCTAAAAATATGTTGTCCACATGTGGTTTAGCTCCTTTCATTTCAGCGTTCTGTGCTGGCTCGGTACGTCTCATCAACAGTTTAGTGCTGAGTTTCTTCTTGAATGCCAACAGAAATTATCTTTGTTGGCTTCTTGTGGTCCCTGGCACCAAAACCCAGAATCTCCCACCTCTAGGTTGCACCTTAAATTCCTTAAGTACTACTGGTAGCTGTGAAATGCCTGCTATTCCTGCCTTCTAGTCAAACTCGGGAGTATGGATCAGCGTTGGAAGCCCTTGTCCCATGTGTCTGGAGTTTGGGACATTTGGGAAACATGTCAGTGTGGGCAGGGGGTGGCTGGTTGCTCAGAGCAAGGTGTGAAGCTCTCTGCAAGCTCAAGCAGGTTTTAGTTGGTGTTTGCCTCCTGTTTTCAAAATGACTTTTGCAACAACAGAAAAAAAAGGGGTTGGAAAGCTCATTTCAATAATACTTTCAAAGCAGATGAGGTTTTGCTGTGGGTCTTTGCAGCACGTGCTGATGGTGTAGGGTAACACCTGTATGTGTTCAGGGGTGGGAGTGTAGGGAAAGCATAAAAAAAGTCCCAGTGCTGGTGCTGAAGGGTGGAAATGTGACGTTGATGGAATGAAGTTGACTTGTAATAATAATAATAATGAAAAAACGCCCATCTGAGCAAAATGTACAAAGTAAATCAGAAGTATAAATAATGAAAATTAAATTCGATCTTTGACTTTGATGAAATGTGGTCTTCAGTAAATAGAATCATATTTAAGGCCTCCTCAGCCCCAGTTCTGATCTTTCCCCTGTGCTGGTGAGACTGACTCTGCTGCTCACCCCTGGCCTTGCTCCATTTGTGCTGGAATTCCAAGCTGAGTGTGCAGCTCCTCAGTTTTAGGGATTTATCTCAGTGTTGTCCCAAGTCAGGATTGCAGCAGGGATCTCTGAGCAGGTTTGATTCACAAATGCACTTAGAAAAAAAAGTGCCTGCCTAGTTCTTCCTCATCCTTTAACCTAGTTAGTGCTTTTATTGCTACAAAAGCTAGTAGATTCAGAGTTAAACCTCTCTGCATCTGTATATCCAAATTTACTAAATGTCTAGTTTCACCAAAGATAGTAATGGAAATTATTTTAGGGTGTCTGTGTGTGCTTTTCCTTTTCTACTAATTTTAAAAAAATTGTTCTGTACTGGATCTTCCCCTCCAGTGAGAAACTGAGAGACTCTAACTTGTTGCATCAGATTTTACTAAAGACTACTGGTAATCTCTGTGAAATATCTACAATTTACTTGTTATATTCAGCTTGTAATTTATAACCTTACAGAGCAACTAATTTGCTACTTTTCATGGCATTTACAAGATGCATCCCAGGCTCCACTTTGTGAAGTTTTTCCAATTGCCTTCAGATTTCTCACCTCTCAAATTTGGTGGGAATGAATAAACGCAGTTTCAATTTGCAGTTTGTTTACAAGTTTGGTTTATGTATTGAGTCCATATGTATTTTTATTTTTTTTTCCCAGAATGTCTAGATGGCAAATCCCTTAGAAACATAAAGCAGCACATCACACGAGTTAAGCTGTGCTGATTAATGGGAGCAGAAGATCAGAGCCTGTAGCTAATTTCTTCTTCTTCATGTTGCAGATGAATTTTACGCAGCGTAACTCCAAGCTGGGTATATTTTCTATATTGTACAGCTGTCTTGAAGAGGCTTCATTGTATTTTAGTGAGTTTTATTTTAAAAACAAAAGTAGTTTTAGGTGTATTCTTGTTGAGTTGAAGCCTTCCTTTTCCTTGCTTTAGTTCTGTGGTGGTTTGGGGCTCAGGTTGGCTCCCCTAGGGCTGGGCAGCCACATCCCTTGGGCTGAGCTCAACCTCAGCTCTATCTGCCGTGCTCTGTCTAAATGACATGTTTGGAGTAACTCCATTAGAGCAGCCAGGATCACATTAGTTTGCAGTGAATGAACTCTGAATCATGTTTTTCTCTGTGTTTGTCTGGTGTTGGGGTTTTTTGTTGGTTTTGGTTGTTTTCAAAATTGCTTCAGCAGACAAGAAGCATTGAGCTGCCTACTTACAGAGCTCCGATTAGTTTTCCACTGGATTATGCAAGTGGTTTGTAGTCTCTCATTTCCTTATGCTGGCGTAAATCAGGATTGTCCCAGAGGTACAACCTGAACTCCACACAGGTGTGTTTTACTTTTATCACAATGGGAATTCAACCCATTTGGGCATCTGACCTGTGCAGCAGCAACCTTTGCCACCAATGCTAAATCTCATGCAAGAAATATGTTACCTCTATTTACACAGATGTTTTAAGAGAACTTGAGCTCAGATTTAGCCCTTAATTCTTAAGGTAGCATCTGGTGTTTGTGTCCAATCCATTAATCCAGCTTCTGTAGCAACCTTGTGATTTTAAGATACACTTTTAAGTGAATATTTAGCTGCCTGGGATAGGAAGGAAGTTATTACATGATCTCTCCTAATAGTTCTAAGATAACTTGGACCAACTTACAATCATCAGAGTATGCACTGTATTGCTACACCAGCAATTAGGAGTTATCAACCTGCATGGAGACAAACTGGAAGTGAATTAGAGGCTGATGAGCTCTGTGCAGGGCTTCCAGGGCTCTCCCCAGCCTCCTGCCACAGGGAAATATCAGAGCGGTCACTCTGGAGCTGGCTGGCTGGGCTGGGAGTGAAGGGGGGGGGGGGGGGCGGTGACAAGATGCAGCTGTAAAAGACAATTTTCTTCTTTCTTTCCTTTAATAAAAATCTGTTCTGAGCACTGTACCAGGCAGGCTGGTTTGGCAAGGGACTAAATGTGCCACTTCGAGATCTAATTTTGCCCGTTTCAATTGACAGATGGAAATTGTGTGCCTTCACAATGCTGCCAGTATCTTGCAATTCAGCTCAGAAGCAGTGCCCCCAAAAGCCATCCAGAGAAATAAGATGACTTTCTATGTGTGTACATCTATTTGTGACCATGGTTCATCCAGAGGGGAGTTTCAAGCTGCATGGCAGCTCCTGGCCCCTTGCCTCCATCCTTGTGCTGCAAAGTAGGAAGAGGATTTGCCTGAATGTCTAACATTCTGGTACATCTTGCTGCAGAAAGTAAACCACAGGTTATGGTGTGGGGTGTTTGGGACATCTGTGATGTTCCAGAAGGCTGGAGAACCCTATGAGCTGGAATGTCAGATGAATGTCAAAAACAGGGACGTTTCGGTGGGAGAATCCCCTGGGTGTACCCAAACCCTTCCACCTCTATCACTCCTCTCTACCTGTGCTTTTGTTTTGATTTTCCTCTTGTGCGATTAAACCCTCTGAGATTTGTGCTTGGTACGTGGGTACCTGCTCAGAGATCTGTTCTTGTCTCTGAGGAGCTGCAGCCCAGGCTGCTGCTTGATGTGTTTAAGGAGAGCAAGGGTGAACTGACATCTTCTTCACTGGGGATGACAGAGAGGAAAGGATGAATAGCTCACTAGAAGACAAAGCAAACCCTGGTTTTTGGAACCACAAATAGAAATCCTTCAGGCTGAGGATTTGGGCAGATCTGAGGAGAAAGCAGAGAAACACAGAAATGCAATATTTGTGTGTGCATACTTCATACCTGGATGCTTTTATATCTGTGTCCTGTTGTTTCTAGTGGAATGGACTTCATTTCTTGTTTGCAAAGACAGGAAAGCCTTCCTTGTGGAGGTCGATAGGAAGTAAGTTTATTCCTTGGTTGGCTTTGTCCACAGGGATGCTGTTGGACTTAGAGATGCTGATTGAAGTCCTGGAGTGAAAGAAATAGTGAATCCATGAGATCTCTGTCATTGCCTTCGGGCTTCTACCAATGGAGGATTGTAGGGAACCATCAGTTAGGGTTTGGAAAAGTGACTGAGGCCTTATTTTTCAGCCACATATTCCAGGTCAAGTAACTTCAGTGTCAGCTAAGCTGATGGGTCCAGGAGCAGGATTTAGCCCCAAACATGCTGTGTATCCCCCATCCCTTATGACCAGGCCCTTTTGAAAGTATGTTTGTGTGGAGCCTATAATAATATAACCTACCTTGCAATTTTGTTGTTAAATCTGAACTACTTTGGCATGGCAGGGACCAGGCAGCTGGTAGCAATTGGAACATGATGGCTTATTGAATTTTGTAGCCTGGAGAATTGAACTGTACAGAGCAACTCTTGAGTAAGAGGGGAAAAAATATGAAATGTCACCTATTTCTCCTGAATCTTTTTTTTCTCTAGGCCGATACTTAATGTATTTGGGCTTCTGAGCATGGGCAGATGGATGGGTGCCAGTGATGGGAAGCAAACTTTAGGAAGGTTAGTGTCCTGTTAAATAGGCTCTCAAGAAAAGACATATGTATCCTTTCCCAAGGGCACTGGTAAATGCTACATCTGTAAATATGCTGGGATTTCCTTCACCTCACCTCCTGCTAAGGATTTAAATTTCATCTCTGTCAATGCTGGTAGTGGAAGAGCAGAAAGGGATTCTGTTCCAGATGTAGATCAGTTCTTTCTCTTTATTGGAGATTCTGAATATTGTTGCTGCAATTTCAAGCATGCACCAGGGCTGGAAACACTTTTGTTACAGTCACAACCTCTGGCATGGGTCTCCCGGCCCCTCCAGCATAAACCTCGACCTCACAGGGGTTTATAAGCAACAGTAAAAATGCACTTGACACTGAATCATGTGTGTTTTACATGGAGAGGGTCATGAAGGGCTTGATTGACCACCACAGCCTCTTAAATCTCTTACCAAGGCACAAAGTGAGTGCAGGGTAAGTTCTCACGTCATTTTGCAGCCGGGTCCTGAGGCATGGCTCTACCAGGCAAGAGCTAGTTGCTGTGTGGTGTTTTCCTTGGCTTTTCTGGTGAGGATCAGTAAATGTTCACATGTGAAAGGGCTAATTTTTAGTGCCCATGTAAGCAGGAACTTACCTGCTCTGGACAGAAAATCCGCCCCACCACACAGACACACACTTCATATAGGCTTTTAAGAGATTTTTTTCATTTTCACTTTGAAGTATGGACCTGTTCTTGAACCAATCATTTGATATTTAAAAGGGGAGCTCTGGACCTGCTGAAGTTGAGAGCTATTCTGTTGCTGAGGCCAGGGTGAGGGATAAAGAGAGATTTCACAGTTGAGGAGTTGGTCAGGTACTTTTCTGCCATGTCACAGGCTGACCCTGTTGTTCTGACACAGTCTTGGTGCTTGCTGTGTGTACAAGTCTTGTTCCACTGGCTCCATCTCCAACCTACAGCTTGATAATCCCGTTAGGATGAACTGAAATCTTACCCCATTGCTAGAGCAGGGTGTGCTGTGCCTGGAAATATTCAATGCTCAGCCATAGCAAAATGGAGGATCTTCTTAAAGCCGCATTTACTCTGGTTTTACATTTTTAAAATATTTTTTAAACATGTCTCACTGAAATTTCCCAGGCCCTGCTGAGTCATGGCTGGTTTTTTTTGTAGCTCTGTTGAGTTTTTGCCAAGTACCTACCAGGCTTTCCAGTATGTGTTTGTCCAGGGGTTTGAGCCCATGGAGCTGCCTCTCATGTGCACGGGCAGAGACCCCATTTGCCATTTGCATCATGAGCATTTGCAGCACTGTGGGCAGCACTTGAGCTGAGCCCAGAGCCCCTGTGAGTGCTGCAGAGCTTCAGGTTAGAGGTGAACTGGGGCTGAGATTATTCCAAAGAGAGTAAGCGAAAGTGAAAAAAGACCCAAGCCAATGAGCAATAAGGTGACCTGCAAAGGGTTGTGCAGCCAAGTGCTGGAGGTGGGCCAGGGGCTGTGGCTTGGCCACTGACAATTTTTTCTGTGCAGCATCTCATATCCATGTCAGCAGAGCAGAACTTCATGTAAGCAGTGAAATTACCAGAGATTAGGACTAATTTATAAAACCCTGTAGTGCAGGGGGTCAGGGTTCTCCAGATGCTCTAGAAGCTCTGTCATCTTGAGGAGGGACAGGCAGAGCTTGTGGTTGAGGGGAAGGGAATGACTTCAGCTGAATGGTGCAAAGCTTTGGATGCTACATGGATGTCAGCAATCCCGTCTTGCCACGAGCTTTTCTGGTCTTTTATTG
Organism: Apus apus; assembly: GCF_020740795.1. Taxonomy (NCBI): domain Eukaryota; kingdom Metazoa; phylum Chordata; class Aves; order Apodiformes; family Apodidae; genus Apus; species Apus apus. The sequence continues at coordinate 2,272,286 of NC_067295.1, forward strand.
TTGCTGCTGATCTGAGACTATTTTTTGCACATGGGTTCCATGGGCATGGGGCTTCCACTATAGAAAGGTGGTTATGTCCTATTGTGCCTGAGTTGTGGGACTGTTCATAGAATCACAGAATGGTTTGGCTTGGAAGGGACCTTAAAGATCATCTAGTTCCAGCCCCCCTGCATGAGCAGGGGCAGCTTCCACTAGACCAGGCTGTTCATTTTGGTAAGAGCTGTGGAGTTTGCCCTTAAGTGAGACAGGAGGGATCAGTTAGGCAAGATCAATCCCCTGCCTGCTCAGTATCACTTTGTCCTGATAAGCTGTCAGTTTAGCTCTAACTGCAGTGTTCGAAAGCACATCTCTGCTCTCCGGGATGGGTCAATGTCAGCAGCAGTTTCAGTTGAAGGATGGATTTAAGCCACCAGCTCATCACAAGAAGGAGGACCTACATCTGAGGCATCATTTCTTGGCAGCCTGTGATCTTTCATAAGCTGGAGAGAAATTTGGTAGGATAAAATATCCTCAGCTACCTCTGAGTTAGCCCTGCAGCTGAATGTCACTCCTAATACTGGATTGTAGCAGCAAGAAGCTGCAGATACAATCTGGTGGGATGGAGCTGTTTGCTCACCAGCCAGGTGGAGTCTGACCTGTCCCTCAATGCTCCATCAGTGTCAGGAAATGTGGAGTGGGTCATGAAGGGGATCCCTGAGTCCTTCTGCAACCTCTGCTTGGGGAAGAGCCAAGGGCAAGCAAGGCATTAACCATCCCCTTGAGGCAGTGGTGATGCTGGAGTCATGTCAGGGGGGTCACTTAAGGATCAAGTTCAAGCTGGCCTTAACCCTGTGTTTCCTGGCATAGTCTGATGGAACCCAGACCCGTTGCCTGGTTTGAACACGGGCTTTGCGGCCGGGCTGATGGGTTGCAGCGTGAGCTTTACCACCCTTCATCACAACTTCCTCTGCTCTTTGGGCCCGTTGTGTTCAGTTCAGGCAGAGTTTACTATAAATAACTCCAGATAGCAAGCTGGAACTTCCCGGGCTCGCCTTTTGGTTTTTTCCTTGGCAGTTGCAGAGCATGAGTCGGCTTCGAGGCAATTGAGGTATTTTAACGTAGCATTTACAGCCCATATCTATACAAAATGTGACATGTGTTTATAGAAGTGTGCCTGTAACAGTCTCTTATCAAAACATATGGGACTTTACAGCTGGATGCTGGGGTTCCTCTGAAGCATTCCCCAGACAATACAGTTCCACATTAGATTGCCTTATGATATCTGTAGGATTAACTGAGGCTGTTGTTCTGCACACACAGTTGTGAGCCTGCCCTGGCTGGCCTCTGGCGCTCGCTTTGCCTCCTCCAAACTCCTTCCAAGAGCCTTTTCCAGCTCCCTTATCAGAGTCCTCCCATCACCTGCCTGTGTCCTTGGCAAGCCAGGCAATGTCGCTGCTCAGAGCTCATCCTGCAAAACAGGACAAGGGATCTGCAAAAGAGGCTGGCAGGGCAGTGTGCTTGGGAGCAGGCAGGGGCGAGCAAGTCCCTCTGGGCTCCCCATTGTCAGACCATGAAACAGAGACTCATCCTCCTCTGAAGATGTTTGTGCATCAAGGAATGCGTGTGCCCCGGCAGCGTGTCCTCATCCCGTCCCACGTTGGATGCCATCCAGGTTTTCTGCAATTTCAAGTGGCTCTTGCTGCAATTCGTTGCCAAACAGCTATGATCTCGCCTGCTGCAGCAAGGGGACCAGACGCCCACTGGAGACTCTGCCTTGCAGTGCCTGGACCAGCATCCTCAAAAAGGAACAGAGTCCTAGAGTTTTAAGGGGGCTGCCAAGAAAATCTTCTGGGCTCTGTACTTCTGTTGCATCCCCTGGTGTTGCTTTCTCTGGGACACTGTGACCTGCCCCCGCTTTCTGGAGGGCTGGAGAGGTGAGAGCCTTCCAAAAGCTTCAGTTTCTCATTCAGAGCCCGTCTGAGCTTCTATCCTGAGCTGCTTTAGTCTCTAAATTGGAAAGAAGTTTTGAGCCAAAATTGGCCTTCTTCTGAAAGGTCTTGTCCTCTCAGACCTGTAAGTTTTTAGTGGGAATTGGGCATGGGGAATTTCCAGGTAGCTGTGCAGATCTCATCTCTTCTGAAGTGAATCACACTTAAGGCCTGAAGAAAGTTTCTTGTTTATCTGGGTATCTGGGATGGCCCTTGATGCCCAGGTTTATATCCTGTGCCTGTTTGATAAAGGTATGATTGATCCGTTCATTTCAAGATGTTGTTTGCAGAGGACCATGATGGGTTCAGGAGGGTAATGCTGTGTCTGAGCAGTATTGACTAAATTAACTCATAAAGTCATCTGGCTGTGGGCAGGATCTGGGTTGCCTTGCTGATGGGTGGAAGTGCTTTGTTTTATCCAAGGTCACAAGCTGGTGGCCCAGGTCACACTGCAGTTCCCAGGACAGACCCAGCTGCTCCTACTAGCTTTGGGAAGGACTGATAATGGGTGTCTCCTGAACAGCCACTTTTGGACTCAAATCCCTTGGGTCTGATGGGACTGTGCAGCCCCTTGGGTGCCCCAGTTTCCTAGGAATGCTTTTTGGGCATTAGGAAGATAGTGGCTTTCTCATGGCACTCCAAACATAGAGAAGTGTGGCTCTTGTGTTTGCTTGTTGTCCAAGCATAGCTCAACTTGGTCTTGTACCTCCTGCCAGTGCTGAGCCTGGACAACCTCTGCCCCTTGCCTGGCCTGATCTTTCTAGTTCTGATGGTGCCTTCTTTTTTCTGGAGGAACACCCTGGCTGTTGTGTATTCTTCCATGAATGCCTGCTGAGCTTCTGCTCCTTGGGTTCCCTCCTGCTAGGAGGGTGACTTTGCACCAATGTTCCCAGGCTGGGCAGTGGCAGCTTCTCAGGAGCTGTCTGTCCACTAGGTGTCAAACCTCTGCTGCAAAAGGGGTGCTCCAGTGTGCAGAGAAGGTCACAACCACAGATGATGTGTAGGGAGCAAAATGGGATTTGAAGCCTGCGATGGGCAGATGTCCACCAATGAGCTCACTGCCCATCTGGAGACAGTGTGGGATTTCAGCTGGCTTTCCCTGCTGACATGTTGCACATTAAAGCAGGGTGGGAAAGGAATGCATTTTTCCTCCCTTCTTTTTCCTGGAAGTGTATGAATTATTGTGAGTGAAATGTTTTGAGGGTTTGGTTGTCCTCTGGCTGGAGGCTTCAGCCAGGCTGCCAAAGGGACTTCCAGATTTACAATAAAACTTGTGAGGACCCGATTCTGATCTCATGATCTTTTACACCATTTTTTTTAAAATGGAAAGCACCTGCTTTAACATGAAGAGCTACCAGTCATCACAAGTGTAATTTGGAGCAGAACCTCCTTCTTGAGATATCGTTGGACATTTGTGGGGTTGGAGCACATTCAGGGCTTCTGTTCTCATACAGATTGGATGTCTCTGGTGCCATTGCTTGGTAAAATATTTAACAAGTTGCAGCAGGAATCTGGTACTTCTTTTGTAAAGTCAGGAAGTTCCATACTGTTTTATTCTATGGACCTTTGGATCAAGAGGTCCCACCAGATGCTGAACACAGCCTTGCCTGTAGCTTTACATTCCCTGGTTTTTATGTTCTTTTCCTCTGTATATTTGCACTGGACATAGTTTAGGGTGTTGGGTCTGTCCCTGAAGGTTTGGCTGGGCTGGCACATTTGGGTGCCCCAAAGGAAGGACATGGAAAGTAGTCCAAAGTCTGCTGTGATCCCACCAGGCTGGGGAGCTGAATCATCCATCCAGCCCTCGGCACATGCGGCTCAACTTATGTCTCAATATTCCCATAAATTTGGGTCTCCTTTTGTCTTAACTAAGAAAAAATAAAATAAAAAAAGAAGATGCACATGTATGTTCCTTAGTTCAAGCATGAAGAGAAGATTCCTGTTTGGGATTATTTTTCATCTCTGAAATTATTCATGAGCCTGCTTTCCCTGATTTATGACAATACCCAGCACATCACCATGTAAATGGTTTTTAAATGGAATGTTTCAGCAGTTTTATAAGAATTCCTCATGTGAGGGAAAATAAACAGTTTGTCATTTACCAGACTGTATTTGATTATTAGATTTCTTACTATAAACATCAGGCTTCGCTTCCTTCAGCAGAAGCTGCTGGAGTTCTATGACTTCAGAGAGCCATACCATTAAATAAAAACTAACCTGATGTGAGAACTTGGCACAGGATTGATCAGGATGGTTCCCTGCTGGCCAGATAGATGCTTTTTTGGCCAAAAAATATGAATATCTGATGTTGAGATTAAGGTGGCTCCAATTGTTCAGGTCTCATTCAAAGAGCAGACAGACTGAAAGGTGAGGCAGGTGGGTTTGGCATCCTAGGGTCCTGGTAGAGGACTGGGCTGTGGTTTAAGTGGTGCTCCATCTCTGTGCTCGCTCCTTCTCCGGTATTTGAAGAGGTCAATGCAATGTGGTGAGCAAGAAAATAGATGTACAGTGGTAGGGTGAACACTTGCAGTTCTGGTGGGGGGAGTGGATGGACAATGATCTGCACCAGAATGGGAAGATCTGGTATGTGAGTGGAAATACAGCCCTGGAAATTCATCAGCCCTTTCCTAAAGGGTTTTAAAGTACTTCTCAGGCCTTTGGGGATCGGAGAGTAAAATCTTAGCCCAATAGCTGGGGGAGGGGTGGGGTGGGCTGGAGGCACATGTCCCTTTTCCCTTTGCTTCAGGTTTGGCTGCAATTCCCCCAGATCCCAAATTCATCCTCTGTCTCTAATCTTCAGCAGTGCTCAGGTTGGCAAGAGCAGGAGCCAGGGAGGGCAGGGGCAGGAGCTCGTGCTTGGTCCATCATGGAAATTAAACCTGAATTAGCAGCAGAGCCTTGTGAGTTTGGCAATAAATCCTCCTGGGAATATGGTGTTTGTCTGGGCTTTGCTGGGTGAGCTGTCAGGGGGACAGGCCCCTTGGAGGTGAAGATGAGATGCAGGACAGCGTGGCCATGGAGTGAGAGCTGTGTGTGGAGGAGGCACTACTCCCCAAGCCCTGCCTGCAACTGTGCACCTGCAGCCCAGGCTGATGAAAGGCAGGAGGAGCTGGGGCTCGGTGCTACCTCAATTGGGACTTCTTCTATCACTTCTGGTCATTGCTAGTAGTGCTGGTTCCCCAGCTTAGGCCCCGTTCCTCACTGGGGATGATGCCACCTTCCCTGCTCCAAGGTCCCACTTGCAGTTCAGGCTCTTGCAGAGTAGCTGGTGCCTGGCACCACTCTGCTCAGGAGGCCATAAATTGTCATTTTACGTGCCTGGGTTGTTTTGCTGAGATTTTTTCTTTTTATTCCTCCATGAAAAGCTAACACTGTGTTGTAAAAATAAATCTCTGGCCTTTTGGTTTCCGAATAGCAAAGGGCCAATGTGTTAATGGGAGGGAGGGAGGGGTGGGGTGGCTGGCTGCCAGTGGGATGTGCTGCTTCCCTGGGGCTCTGCCTGCCAAGATGCCATCAACCCAGCTCTGGGATGGCTTTTCCTACAGCCCCAGGGTTTTGTTGTCTTGCACCTGATGTGAGTTAATCCAGAAGGGAGATGTTTGCTCCAGGGGGTGCCGGCAGTGCCTCCTTCCAAGGAGTACCCATGGGTGCCTGCCCTCACATGCCCCCATCACTTCTCTTCTGGCCAAGGAGAACTATTTAATTGCTCTCTCTAGGTGCAGAAAAGACCTTTTGTCTCCCCTTGTGCTGCAGATTAGTCTTTTCATGGACGTTTCTTGGTGCATTTCTCCTTTATTTTTCAATCCAAGAGAAGTTTAGAAGTTCCCTCCCCCTCCATCCCTTTTGGCAAGAAAAAAGGCACATCTCTGTGTCTTTATCCTTTTTACAACTTTGGATGTTTATATTCCAGGTTTAGGAGTGTGTTTCCATGTGTGGCTTGGGTTTAGCTCCTGCTGGCATTAGGGTAGCAAGACATGGAACATGGCTGTCCCAGGAATTTGGAGTCTTCACAGTCATCTGTAGTGACCCATCACAGACGGGCAATTCCGTCTTGGTTTAAGATGAGCAACAACAGCATTAGAATCCCAACGATGCCTTCTTTAAGCTTAGCTCATTTCAACCTGCATGTGGCAGCAGCCTGATCCTTCTTCCCAGAAGCTGGTTCCCTGCAGTGACTGTTTCTCCTGTTATTTACCTCCTGGGAGGCTGCAACAGGCTGAGACCTCTTTTTAAGAAAGTGGTGATGAAACTTGTTTATCCTCATCTCCCCTTAATATGAACATTTCAGTGTGATGACTTCAGCAGCTGCTGATACGGGTCTGGTGGAGCTTCAGACCATACCAAGCTTGGTAGGGACTAGGGAAAACATGTATTGACACTAAAACAAAACAAAAAACAGGGTGAAATATCGAACCTATTCAATGCCTAATGACCAGCTATTGTTTTCTTTTTTCCCATAACGTTTTAAAAACAAAGTATGAAACTTCTAATGCTCAAAGGATCACTTTCTGGAATGCAGCTGGGCTACAGATAATATGCAGCACACGTTCCTGCTCAGAAACCCAATAAAACTGGTAATTACCCCCTGAAACAAATTGGAACAGAAGACACAATTTTATTTTGCATAGTGCCTTTTCTGCAAACTGTGTCTCCAAACAAGTTGCAGAGTTAAGTAATGCAGAGCTTCAATAATAAGCACACTGGGAGAGCAAATTAATAGAGAAGGATGGATCTTGCTGCAAAGAGGGGAAAACCCAGCTTGGGAAGAGCTGAGGTTGCTTGTGCAGGTATCACGTGGAGCTCGGGTTGAGCATTGGGTCTCCTTGCGTGGTTGGTCTCTGGGGGTGTTCTGGAGGGGGTGGGTGTGGGGTTGGGAGGATGAAGAGCTCTGGGAGCTGAGGGGGTTGCCCTGCCAGGTCAGGGATGTACAGCCAGGTCAGGAGCTAAAGAGGGCAGTTGGAAGCCAATTTGCTCACCTTTCCCTTTCATGCTGGAGACAAGGTAGCTGTTGCACTGCAGCCCTCCCTTCCCCTCCCTCTCTGCCTCCTTGACTCAGCAGCTGCTTCAAATCTCAGCCAAAACTGTAACTTTTTCACCTTCCCTGTAACTCTCGCTCTCCTTGCTGTTACTTTTCATGTAACTTTGTAACTGCATTGAAGGCTGGGCAATGCCCTGGGGATGCAGGGTGTGAAATAGGTCCAGGCTGCAACATATTGCAACATGCTGCAACACTGTGGGCAGGAGGAGAAAAGACCATTGACCCTCTTCTCCTTATTCTGCAGCCTTGGGGCAAGGGCTGCTGCTGGATCCTCCAGCTTTCACTTGATGTTCTGGGGAAACTTGAAGAGTGTGTGAAAACATGCAGAAAATATCTGCAGATCTACTGGACCTAATCTTGGACACATTGAAATGAGTGATGGTTTAGTTTTAGGGGTTTTGTCTGTGTCTTGCCTTACTAGAACAGAACTCAGATTTGGGCCAGGCTGTCTCAGCATCACATAGAGAAAGAGGTAAAATTGGGAGAAACCAGAAAGAAACAAGTTTCTAAACCAGGGGGTGAACATCTGAGCTCAGAGGAACATCATGTTACGGGTAGAAGAGGCCCGACACAGATCCCAGTAACTTTGGTCTGCTTGCATGATGATGGCCTCTCTTCTCCCCTGTCCCCACCCCTGGCAGGAACACACACACCTAAAGTCCATCACAAGCCACTGTAGTGGGTGTGTCCAAGAGCAGCACAATGCACCACTGATGTTCCTTGGAGTTATTCAGTTTCTGAAGCGGATACTGACCAACCCCTGGGACCTTCACTCAATCTCCAAGCCTGTTGTGAGCCAGGCATTTCTGGGTTTGTTTTTTTTTTGAATGGTGTTTGTATCTGCAGTTTCTCAGTTTGTGTTTTATTTCAGTGTGTTGATCTGAACAGTTGTTTGTTTTGAGAAAGCCAAGCTGGTTTATTGAATGGAAATGTGGATGCAGGTGGTGTGGTCCAAGGACAGCAGCAAGGCCAGGCTGGGGGAAGCATTTGCTCTATGGGGAGGGGAATCCAGATTTTGGGTTCAGAGTCACATCTTGAGCAAAATATGCAACTAATGACACAAGGGCTGATGATTTTTGTCCCAGTGCATGGGAGATGTTAGCTCCTGCTTGCAGATTCCCCAGGCAGATCCTGAGAACACCTCTGCTCCTGGATGACAGAAGAGGTTGAGGTAGAAGGAAGCTTTGCCTGCAGCAAGCAGAGCTACTGCATGGCTGTTGTCTTCATTGGGCCACTAAAACTCTGTGGTGACCTTGGTAACTCTGTTATTGATATTAAAATAATAGCCTGAGGAAGAAAGTGTATTTTTCAGGAAGAAAGAAGCAGGGGTTTTTTGTGGGGTTTACATCTGACGTGGGGTGAGATGTGGCATGTTGCTGCAGGGAGGAGGTGGTGGTGACCTTGGAGGAGGCTGGGTTTGTGCCAGTTTTGCAGGCTTAAGGCTTTGGAAAGCAAGCTGTGAGTGAGTGAGTGAGTGACAAAAGTAAAAGCCAGAAGTTTTAACAGCAGTGGATGTTTTTCAGATGCCTATTTCAGCCAGCCAGGGCTAGCTGGCCTCTGGTTTAACTGGGGACTATTGATCACCTTGGTGTTTGCAGTTGTTTACTTGTTCAGGGTTGCAGAAAACTGGGTGCAAAAATACCTTGGGGTGTCCAAATAGAGAGTTTAGGGCTCATAATTTCATTATTGCTGCTCTTGTAGAAGGATTGTTTCAAGAGATTCCAGTACCTGAAGGGGCTACAGGAAAGCCAGGGAGGGGAACTTTTTGCCAGGGTGTGTAGTGGTAGGATGAGGGGTAATGGTTTTAAGCTGGAAGAGGGGAGATTTAGGTGAGACACTAGGAAGAAATTCTTTAGTGTGAAGGTGGTGAGACACTGGAACAGGGAATGTTGTCGCTGCCCCCTCACTGGAAGTGTTCAGTGGCAGGTTTTATGGGGCTCTGAGCAACCTGGTCTAGCTGGAGGTGTCTCTGCCTGTGCAGGGGGGTTGGAACTAGATGACCTTGAAGGTCTCTTCCAACCCAAACCATTCAATGAAAACCCTCTTCTGAATGATCTCCAGGTTGAGTTTGCACTCTCCTGCCTGTCAGATGCTGCACTGAGGCCGTGGCATTCATTTTTGGCTTTGCTTAAAGTTAAGAGAAGTGGGAATACTTGGACTTCTTCCACATTTAAAGCAATCTTACAGGTAATAATGGAGTTTAGTGAACTGCCTTTCCCTGGAGCAGTCTTTCCTCTGCACACAGAGAAGGAATCATCTTCCCTCATCTCTGCACAATTATTTCCCGTTGTTTTGGTATTCTGAAAAATCATCCTTGTTCAGATTGTTAATGAAGTCAAATTTGCCAGAGCTCAGGAGGGACATGGCTTTCCCTGTGTTTTTAGGCCATTTTTATCCCAAAAGGGGCCTGCAGGGGGTTTATACGCTGAAAGATGAAACCATCTCCTGAAGGCACAGTGCTCAGATTCAGAGTGATTTTTTGGGGGAACCTGGAGCAGTTTTTGCAGTGCTTTTAACTCCTGCTTTAGTCTGGTGGGATTTCTTCATCTCCTTATGCAGCAGATAAAATATTGTCCTTGAGGAAAGGAATTACTGTCTTATACAAAGACTTAAAATGCCTTGATTTTTCTTTTCTCCAGAAGCCTGCTTATTGAAAGTAAATTTTGGCTGTGGTGGTAGGTACCAGAATGATGGCCTGGAAATGAAAGTCTTTATCTTGTAGGAAAAAAAAACACAGCTTGGGCAGAAGCAGTGCAAGGCGTCTTATCAGTTGGCCAGAGTGTCTCAAATTCTGCCCTTGAGGGAGCAGCCAAAGAGGACAGGTCCTCCACGACTGGCAGTCTGTGTTAGCAGAGGTCACTGCAGCATTAGTGTCCTGAAGGCTGAGCTCTTCAAGGCCATGGTAGTGTTACAATACTTCAATTTCTAAAGACCTTCATTAACCCATCAGCAGTGTCTAACAGGACATAACAAGGAGTGCTTAGAATCCTTAGTCTAATCCTACCCAGGGTAAGTTGGCTTTAATTCCACGGTTATGCCAATTAAACACCATCATTAGAGTGATACTGCAAGTTAATGCTATAGGCATTTTTAAAACCATCTTGCAATTCTGCACCTCAGTTTTCCTGCAGGATGTGTCCTCGTAGGTGCTCTTTGTTGTGTGCTTTAACAGCACATGGACATTGGAGCTGAGAGAGATCTGGAGACTTGATTGACAAGAGTATTTCACCTTTCTCTGCCACCTCCTCAAGTGCCAACTGGGTGTCCTTGAGGTCTGAGGGGTCATTGCTGCCTGTCACAGGATGTGTGACAGGAAAGGGAGGGACAGTAGTCTCAGGACTTACAGCAGTGGGGTGTCTCCTGTTTGCATGGCTTCCCTGGAAGGGAGCAGAGCTTCCTGACAAGGATGCTACAAGTCCATTCCCACGAGTACCAGGGCGCTCTGCAGAGCACCCCTCACCCTGGTGGGTGGTCCTGGGTACCCACAGCCCCTGCTTCACACCACACAGCTGGGCTATGACAGCAGCCAGCCAAGCAACTCCCTCTTCAGTCCTATTAATATCTTTCTTCTACAAGTCTCACAGTCTTATTATGGTGAATAATGAAAGCATATTCCCTGACCTTTGCTCCTTCTAGCCAAGCTGCATTCTAACAAGTATGTGTATTTTTGATCTGTCACATGATGGGAAAAAGGCTCTGTCCTGCTCAGACACAAAAGAAAGATTTAAGCTTTAAGAACAGAGTGAGAAAAACTTCCTGTTGGCAGCATGGCAATTTGCTGACTGCTGGCTCTCTCTTTTCAGCCCCTTTGTTATGATGAACTTCAACAGCATCCCAAGCAATTGCAATAAGAGAGGCTCTGATGTAGCTTCTTGCCTTTGTCATTTAATTGCTGCAAGGGAAAACATTTCTGATGCCAGGTTTTGTGATACCTGGGGCTAGATTTGTTACAGTTGAGGTAACAAGTAATTTTAGATTGGGAGCTCTTTGGAGGATGAGCTGTCTTTCTAGTCTGTTTGTGCAACAGATGTGTGATGGGATTCCATCCTGTCGTGGGCTTGGAGGTAATTCTGTGATATGAATCTAGCATTGTTTGGGTTTTTTTGTTCGTTTCTGCTGTTCACAGAATTTTTAAAGTGCTAGAGGATTTTATTTGTAACTTAGGAAGCTTGTAACAAATCTGGGTTAGATGATGTACATCCACTGCTGCAGCACAGACATTCCCAAAAGAGATCTCCTTGCCTAGAGGAAAAGCTGCAGATAGAGAAGTTTGGAAGCATTACCCTGGCATTATCAAGTAGAGAGAAACAGTCACAGACTTTAATATTTATTGATTTTACCAGATTTGTCTTACGTCAGCAGTCTTGTGTGCTGGACCTTTTTTCCTATTTATGTAAACAAAAGAAATCATATATGTGTGAGTGTGTATATATATTGTATCTGTATCTCCCATGTGTTAATCTGACAGTTTCTCTGATGTAGGAGGCTCTTTCAGCCAAAATGTCAGTTTTACTATTTGGCATCTAGCTGAGAGATGAGGCTGGAGGTGTAGGAAATAAACCCTCTTCTGGAACTTTGACAACAGTAGGATGGGATCTAATATTTGCATGTGAAATGTATTTGGTTAATATTGCCTGAGACTTTTTATTGTAACTGCAGAGGATAAAAACCATGGAGATGGTTTGATTTGTTTGATATTCATATTTGTTTGTCATAAAAGATCATCTCTCATTTATGTAAAGCAAGCAAACATGAAAAAAATAGAAGCTGTACATTCTCTCCCCAGGCTTGTTCAGTTATTATGCTATTATTACAGTTATTCCAATATTATTTGGCTTTGAGAGAAATATCTGTTGTTACAGAAGTGCTGCACAACACTCAATTCTACACTCTCTGTTTGTCCTGTGAGCAGTCTTGTTGAAATCTAGAGGAGAAATCACAGGAGCAGGTTTGATACTAGCTCAGTTTTGAACTTTGACTTTGGGACAGTGTTTGAAATGCTGGAGCTCTCATTTTGAGATAAAACATGCAGAATATCAGCAAAACAAAGTGAGACAAATGCTTTTCAAACCCCTTTTTCAGCCGGGTGGAGAGTTCAGCACAAGCTTTATGTGTTTGTCTGGGGCTTTGAGGACTGAAAGAGGCACTAGGAAGGGGACATCTTTTCCCAGGAATATTTCTACTTTAGGGAGCAAGGATTGCAGTCCCTTAAACTGGTGTTTCTCCACAAAAGAGAACAACAGATGTAAATGAAGGAAACCTCAACTCAGCTGGAAAAAAGGGAACATTTATTAAAAGAAACAGGGGTCTTCTATGCTGCTCAAGCCTGTGGTGTGTTCTGCAGGTGCTCACAGGGGGATGCTCTTTCTGGTCCAGATAATTTATCATTTCCCTTTTGCAGCTCCCAGCAGCCTCGCACTGCAGGGGTTTGCTCCTTCACAGTAAATTTGCTGTTACAGCAGAGAACATAGAGGCTTTCTACATTTTCATCTAAGCCCTTGTGATGTTTGCCCCTCCTTCCCTGGCCTCTCCCAGGTCAGACTCACGTTGACTCGTCTCACCAACGCCTGAACTGGGTTGTGTGTAATACAGCCAGATTTCCTGCAAGTGCTGGAAAAACTCAAAGCTGGGGTATTCCCTGCCCAGCAGGTGGTTTTCCAGAAGTAAGAGAACATGTTGTGTTTCCTGGGAAGCCAGGAGGGTGGGATCAGTGCTGGATTTTGGATCCTGTTCTCCCTGCTCTGACTTTGCCCATGTTTTCCACCTCCTGCTCCTCTCACACGCAGCAGAACTCCTTGCAGCCCGGCTGTGTTTTTAGGACAAGAGGAGAATCGTGGTCTTGAATCCAGGGCAAACAATTCTAACAAGTAGAAAGTGTGTCTCAGTGGCAGGAGGTGAAGAGAAGGGATGTGGGGGATGTGGCAGCACCTGTTGGGGTGGGCTGGAGGGAGAAAGTGGCCAGACTAGAGCCACATCTCACCTGATTGTTGTTCTTTCTCCATTTAAATGGAGAAATCATCTTATTTTTACCCTTTGCAGCTGCTCTCAAGCCACAGCATGTCCCTTGGCATGCAGCTGCCCTGTGAATGGGGCACATCCACCCTCGGCACTTGTTTTTATTTCGTATTGTGGGTTAAAAAGGTGGGCAGTGAGGGGGGGGACAGGGCTGTGCCACTCCTTGGACTCGTGTGCATCATCCCCTCCCTTTGATCAGCCTTCCCGGAGGATTTCACACCCACGCTCAGAAAGAAGCTGGGGTTTTTTTTTGAGGGGGGGAGGGAAGGGAGAATTATTAATGAGTTTGGAGCAGTTGCTATGGGAACCTGTTGCTAATGAATCTCTGGGGTTTCCTCTCCACCTTGAGCCACGTTTCCTGGTAATAGCGTTCCCATGGCAACGCATGTCACTGGTACCCTGGCTGGCTCCTGGGCCACTGCCTTGGATGGGCAGATAAAGCTCCTTGTTATGTCAGCCAGAGGATTTATGTCACCTCCATAGGCTATTGAACCTGCAGTTCCTTCTCCTAGACCTCCTGCAAGCTTGGAGACTTTTTTTCCCAGAACAATTGTAACATTTCCCCACATCTCAAACCTGATCCTTTTCTCTCTGCTAGCTTTTTCCACCTGGAGCCTGGAATTGCTGCAACCTTTGCTTCCCACATTGATTCTGTCTCCTCTTCCTCACCATCTGCCCTCCACTGACTCCCTGTCTGGCCCTGCCCTGGGGTGAGATGGTGCTGAGCATTTTGGGAGGAAAGCCTGGGAAATGTGGGGATTTCTCCCCAGGGGAGAAATTAGGGGTTCATTGGAGTTTTCTTTTTATTTTTTCCCCCCTAAACCAATTATTAGGGTCTGGGGGTTTGGGGTTTGGTTTGTTTTTTTCTTTCCTGGAGCCCAGAGCAGGAGGGTGCTGTGATGTTACTCCAAACCATACATCACCTGAGCTGAAATCTCTGGCTAGAACCAGGAGGGTTTAGAGGCCCTAGGGAATGAAGGCCACGCTCAGCTCCCCATCATCTGTCCTACAAAAGCTGCTCAGCTTCAGAGCCAAACTGATTTTCTTCTGATGGGATAACATGGATTGATGCAGGAGCTTTGATCCAGGCTTGCTCTGTGGATGTCTGCAGGCATGTGGCCCTGTTCCCTGGGAGGTGATGTGGGATGGGGACAGTTCCCATTTTCACACTGAGGTTTGGCACTGCATTTTTTTGGTTTTTTTTGAGGCTTTGTTTTTTCAATCCTCATTGCTCAGCTGTCACAGCAGTTCTGGCAAGCAGAAACTGATGTCACCAGAGTTGGGAGAAGCCTCCCTCCATCCTTACTTTACACAGCTAAAAGCAAAGGAGGAAAATAAATAAATACAATGGGGACCAAATGGTACCTCTCCCTGCTCTGCTGGCATCCAAGGGCACTGCTGATCCCTAGATGGACAATATCTCTGAGTGCAGCCAGGAGCAGGGTTTGAATCTCCTCATAGAGAGATGTTTTTAGAAGAGGTCAGGATTCCGGTTCCTGGGATTTTCTGGGCACTCCTTTCAGAGGGATTTTTTGAGTCCTGTGTGTGCTCAGCATGTTGGGCACCCCCAACACCCTTTTCACCTCATAAAGGGATTTTCATCTGAAAATCAGCTAAACCTGATGTTGCTGCTGTAGCTGAAGGACTAATTGTGGTGGTGGGAAGCACTGATGCAAGGATCTGGCTCCTCTGGGAGGGACAGCAGGGGTCAAGTGAGGATGTCACTGCTAGGATGGTCAGTGTTCAGGACTGACTCTGGGTTTGTCTGCATGTCTGCTTGACTGTGATTCTCTGTAAAATAATAATAATAATTAATAATAATAATAATAATAATGATAATGATAATGATAATGATAATAATAATAATAATAAAAATAAAAATAATAATAATAATAATAATAATAATAATAATAATAATAATAATAATAATAATAATAATATCATCAGTATATATATGTCTTTGGTTTATTGTAGGTGTATCAATTCCCTGTGCTAGGACTGAAGCTCAGGCAGCACAGCCCTGTACAAACTGTGTGAGAGGCAGGTAGAGGAAAAAAATCCCCAATTTGTATTCCTGTTTAATGCCATCTTTCTGGTACCCATGGTAAATGAGATGCATTTCATTACTGAAGAATGTGTCTCTGTGCATTTTCCTGGTGGCTACTGTCCTTTGAGGCGGCCAGCAAAGCCTGGCACCATCAGCTCGTTATTTAGGGTAAATTCATTAGGAGAGACCGTGGCTCTAACTGCAATCCTCTCCAGAGGTTTGCTTCTGGGTCACATATCTAGTATTGCTTGCAGTGGTAAGTTTGGTCAACAGTTTTCCAGCCATCTAAAAGCTGGTTTTCAGCTGGAAAATTTGGTGTTTGAACAAAAATGGAGCAGTTGAGAAGATCCAGTACTGTACAGTGGAAATAAAAAAAGAAAAAAGGTGTTTTTTCCTTCAATTTATGGGCTGAATGCAACAGGACAAAGATCTCCTCTGGATCAGCACTGTCTCATTGGCAAGGAATGGAAAGGAGTATAATAGATGATTAGTATCTTATGGGCCTGGCAGTTTATCTGCTCATGCCAGGTATCTTCCAGCCACTCTCCCTGGCTGTAAATTGTCACTGAAGGGAGCAGCAGCCTGCGTAAGCACTTAAGTGCTTTTGCTATTCAAGGCAGAACAGACACTAAAATCCATCAGAAGGTCTATTTTTCACCAGGCAATATTGACTCATCTGTTAAAGCCAAGTCACTTCCCATCATGGGCTTTGGGCGTGATGATATTTTTCCCCTCTCACAGTATCTTTCATTTTACTTTCAAAAATCTTTCTTTTTTGTCTTTTCTTGGTAGCACTTTGGGAGTGTGAATAAATCAAACATCTCCCTTATGAGCAAAGGCTGAGAGAGCTGGGTCCCTTTAGTTTGGAGAAAAGGAGACTGAGGGGTGACCTCATCAATGTTTACAAATACGTAAAGGGTGAGTGTCAAGAAGATGGAGTTAAGCTTTTTTCAGTGATGACAAGTGATAGGACAAGGAGTAATGGATACAAATCAGAGCATAGGAGGTTTAAGGTGAATATCAGCAAATTTTTTTTTACTGTGAGAGTGACAGAGCACTGGAACAGGCTGCCCAGAGAGGCTGTGGAGTCTTCTTCACTGGAGACATTCAAAACCCACCTGGACGCATTCCTGTGTGATGTGCTCTGGGTGACCCTGCTCTGGCAGGGGGGTTGGACTAGATGATCCTTCGAGGTCCCTTCCAACCCCTAGGATTCTATGATTCTCAGGAATTGAGGTGGAAGGATTGAGACACAAGATAATGGGAGAAAAAACACAGGGCTAGTAGTGCTGAAAAATGCCACGTTTTTATTCCATGATTAGACTTTGGATCCTTAATAAAATCAGGATAGCAGAGGACTTTTCTCCCAGGATGGCTCTCACCAAGATAAAAGCCCTCAAGTGTTCCTGGTGATCATCTCCAGCCTTCCATGTGCAGGTGTATTCCCAGGTATGAAAGAGCAAGGCTAATGATACCTTGTAAAACGATGAATAATTTATCTAGTGATTGATGGTAGCTCTGAAATAGATACGAGATCTTGTACCCATCTCACAGATGAGTAAACTGAAGCTAATTGAGTCTTTGAGAGATCATAAATAAACAGAGTGTGTTGTAATACAGGATGTTGCAGGGAATACTGTTTTTCTGAAAGGGGAGGGGAAGGCTCTTGGCAGCATGAAATGAGTGTGGTGCAGGGAGAGGAGAATGAAGTCCTTGCAGCCCACCCAGTGACTGGCAGGTGAAGGGGCATTGGACAAAGCAGGTGATGTCCCCTCCACCACTCCTGGCTGTTGGCTTCCCATCTTTCCAGGTGCTGCCCTAGGAAAGGGCAGTGGGCTGGCTGTAAGGAGAAGGGGCTGTGCTCACATCCCTGGAAGGCCACTTGGAGTCACCGTGCAAAGTGTTGATGTCCTCTGGCCATCTCTGGTAGACACGTTGTTTTCCAAGGGCTGCTCTGAAATGGATGGCTTTGCTAGGGAGCCTGGAATGTTTTGCTGCTTAATTTAGACTGTTTATCTCAATAGGTCCTAGAGTTCAAAGACTTAGAGATGTGTTGAAGCCGTTTTCTCTCTCTCCCAGGCAGCTGCCCTTTCCTAGCATCCATCCATGCTGCAGATTGAACCATCTTGGAATGCCAGAGACCAGTGCATGCAAACCCATCCAAAGTAGGACTTGGATTTGATAGTTTGATATCCCAACCTGACTGCTACTTCTTGCTCTTCCTTTTTTTCTGAGCCTTCAAAATTTGCATGGAAAACCACATGAGGCAACACAATCTTACCATTCCCCTCCTCTCTGCAGCTCCCACTAGTCCATTGCTGGCTTCCAGGCAGTGCCTGGAGAAGAAACTTCAGTTTTGAGAAAGATTTATTAAACCTGGCAGCCTTTCTCCAAGGCTGTTGTTCCAGTTCTGCCATCCTTGACCTTGGACGAGAGGCTGATGGGCAGGACTGTAGGTTGCCAGTTGGCTCATTGGTGTGAAGTCCTCAGCCTGTCCAGCTGGGTAGAAATGCTGATGTTTTCAGTGAGGTTCAGGTTTCAGTTTAGTGAGCGTGATTTCATCTCAGCTGGAGTGTTGTAAATCCGGGCTAATTAAAGTGGAATTATATCCTTGCATGTGAGAGGCTGTTTGCAGCCAGTTCTTAATCTGAGGGACTGATTTAGGCTTTATTCACGGTTTCTACTACTATTGTTTAAAGTTGAAGGAAAAGAAAATTAAAAAAAAAAAAAGAAAAAAGATAGAAGTCCTGGTTCAATGAAAGCGGATGTGAGTGTTGCATTTAGATCAAAGCCAGACTGTCTGTAAATCCTTCAGTGGCAAGAAAAGAACTATTTCTACAGCAAAATGTTAAGTGGTCACTCTCGTATAAATGCTACCTTTTATGAATTTAATTAGAAAATACTTATTTCATCCAATAAGCTTGGAGTTCTGGGAAGGTATGCCAGTTGCTAAGACAACCCATTTCTCTCCTTTTTTTTTTTAAGCTTTATTTTTCCTCCCCCCTTTATTTCTCTTATGTCACTTTTGATCACATCATCTTGAAAGGAGATTTTATTATTTAGCTATTCAGGCTAGCTTGATTGAAAGGCAGGTATTTTCTTTTTAAATCTAATGTGGTTTGTGGAGCTCTTTTTGTAGAGTCCCTCTGCATTCATGCCTGTCCTCTATGGAAAGTCATGGCAAGACTAGCAGAGCAGAGAATGTCTGGGAACATGGCAAAATTGGAAGGGAAGCAAAGGAGTGGCATTGTCTCCCCTCTCTCCCCAAATATCTTCTCTCTCCTGCAGATCTCAGCCATGCAAGTCCTTGAGCTGTCTGCCTGAGTTAGTTTTGTGACAGAGGACACAGTGTGAGAATCAGGAGTGCACATGGCAGCAAAGCTCCTGTGGTAAAGTGAAGGTGGCTCAGAAAGTAGGTCTGATTCAGGCCCATTTCCTGGAAAATCTCTGTTCTCTCTCCTGTCCTTCTCTCCCCACTCTAATACTCTGATTTCAAGTTAGGATTTATTTTTAATTTTTTAAGAAACAAGTAAAGCCAGAAGAGGTCATGCATACAAAGCTTTGCTTTTCTGACCACAGAATCCCAGACTGGTTTGGGTTGGAAGGGACCATCTGGTCCCACTCTCTGCCATGGGCAGGGACACCTCCCACCAGCCCAGGTTGCTCCAAGCCCCTTCAGGTACTGGCATTTTCTCTAAGGTCTTTTCCTGGAGCCTTCTCTTCTGCAGGCTGAACAACCCCAACTCTCTCAGCCTGTCTCCACAGCATCAGTCCAAGGCTGATGAAGCCCACCTATTCATCTTGCAGCAATTGAATGCCACCTGCAGCCCTTGCTCCAGCCCCATGGAAGAATTATTTTGTGGCAGGTCTATCCCTGGGCTGTCAGTCACTGGACCTGGGGAAAGGACCCCTGGCAACATACCAGAAAATGTGAAGTGTTCAGTGCAGCCACCCTAAGGCAGGTGAAACCTGGGAAGCTGCGTGGGCCCTTACTAGGGCAACCCTTGGATCAGTGTCACAGCTTTCCAACATGTTTTCCAGGACAGGATTATCCATCACCCTGCCCAGGGGATGCAGCTGCTGCTGGGGTGAGGCTCCTGGTGTTTTCCAGAGGACAGGTTGATGGATTGGTTGAAGCCAGCAGAGGAGGAATGATCTCTGGTCCATGGCTGTGGGTTGGCAGGGTGAGTTATGCAGGGACTGAGGCAGGACATGGAGGAAACACCTTTACAGAGGGGAAAAAAAAGACATTTAATTCACAGTTCTGGGGACTTCACTTTGCAGTCACGAGCAGGTGAAGTGTGTTAGTGCAATGCCAAGACTTTTGCATCTCCCAGATTCCTCTTGACTTTAGGATGTCAGTCTGCACCACAGTTCCAACAGAGTCACAGGCTGCCATCCTGAATTCAAGAGGAATCTGGGAGATATAAAGCAATAACTGTGACTTAATCCCCCTCAAGATCAGGTCCAGGCTCTTCAGGAAGCTTCTCCTCGGGTTGTCACCTTTTCCCTTGCAAACTTGCAAAAATGGCAATTCCTCAGAAAAATTCCCTGCTTGCTGCAGAAGGTGGGAGGTGCTCCATTAGTATTCATGGGGTGGCAATGCTAATGTTTGTATTTTATTTTTTAAATGTGAATTGCATGCAGACAGGATGTTGGAAGGAAATGTTCCAAGTGTACTATTCACATCTTAAAATGCAACAGTGGGGTGGAGAGAGGTTCAGGTCTCTGCTGGTGTGGGGGTTTTTTGCCCCCCCCCAGTGTAACTACAGCTTTGGATTACAAAGATATTTGCTTCTTATTCAACTTAGATAACTGAGGAAAATGGTAAAACTGCAAAATACATGAAAGCATTGTAGCTGAGCTGCAGCAATTTACAGGGAGATAATTTTGTTGATTAGTTTTGGTGGTGTTCCCACGTTACACAATATCACACAAATCCCAGTGCTCAGCCAGCCCAGATGTTTGATTTTTATTGCTTTTACATAAAATTGGGAAGGGGGAGTGTGTTCTGATTGCTTTTTTTTTTTGTGAAGTATCTGGGAAGCCCAAATGGTTTCCTGCCAGATGATGTCTTGCCTCTCTGCCTAGATTATCCTGCTCTGCATCAGGCCTTATAGAAACTCTCCTTGGAACTGGTGGACTTTTCACTCCTTTCTTTCCTTATTTGAAGTAATTACCACCTCCTTGTCTTCTCTAATAATGATACAATATGGTTGTGTTTAACAAAACACCATTGACTCAGAATTTCACTGAAATGAATATTTGCTTTCCTTGCTGGTGGACTTGTGAGAAGAAAATGGGTGGAAATGTTGAAAGGAAAGAAGCAGGGTGGGCAGCTCTGGGGGAGGCTGTGACTTGGACTTGGTGCTTCTGAGGCGTTTGCCTGGGGAAAAGCCAGAGGATAATCAGATTTTTCAGTTAAGACATCTCAAAACAGAACTGTGTGGTTTATAGATATATTATTTTTTGCTCCTCTTCTGGGTTTTAAAATTTCTAGTAATCCTGTTTTACAGTACAGCTTTTTAAAAAAAAAATAAAAATTAAATTTGAAATGAAACCCTGAGCTAATCACAGTTTACTTTGACTTGCAAAAATGGGAGGAGGATAAAGGGAGATGGATTATGAAAAATCTACAAGGTTTCAGTGCCAGAAATAATAAAGCAGTGGGTGTCAAAAGTCTTGAATTTTGAATCCTGCCTTTGCACAGAATTTCTGTATTATCTTGGAATAATCACTTACTGAATCTTCCTGGATTCTAGACCCTCTGTAAGAGTCTTAAGGAACTTGGAGCTACTGTGATAAAAAGCTGAATGTGTCTCCAAAGCTTTATTGATTGTACTGACAAGTCTGCTGCAGATAGACAGTGATGTGTTGTCTCCTCCTCTGCAAAATCTGGTTGCTGTAGAGGTGACATCTGGATGTGGCACCTGGGGAAGGTGTTTGAGAGCTCCAAGCTCTTCTGAAGCAGACGTGACTTGTTGGAGAAGGAGAAGTCTGGGCCTGGGAGGTAAAAGCAAGAACAGGAGAAAATGAGGGACACTTGGAGCTCAGAGTGGTGGCCCAAAAGGCAAGTAGATAGGATGGGAAAAGCTGAAAGGCAAAGCACCATGTCCTGATGGAGGGCAGGAGCATCCTAAGGGATGACTCTGAACAAGGATGGGAGGCAGAGGCCAAGCAGAGAGGGTGGCTGGGAAGGACCGATGGACAGCAGGCATGCAGGGTCCTGATCCTGGGCTTTTGTGGAACAAACCAGAGATGAACCTTAGAAGGGCTGAGGTCCTTCACTGGGCTCTCAACTCACACATGATGTGATCTGGTCCCTAATCCATGAGGATTTTCAGTTCCTTACCCCTAGAAGAAAAACCTCCTGCAGATAAGCCAAATTGAATTTGTGGATCAAGGGCATCAGTAAGGACAATTTTGATTGGCATGATACAGATTCTATAAGTTTTTAATTTCAACTTCTGTCAAAACATACGAACGAGTTGGAGCACAAAGCCTGTCTCTGAAATGCAGAAAATATAATTTAAAAAGAACTTTGCATGTACTTCAGAGAACATTTAAATGCTGAGGGTGTTGCAGTCTTTCATTTCAAATTTACTGATGCCAAATGGGTGGGATGAAGGGTGTGGAGTTTTTTACTCCTTGATGAGGGCAAACCTGCTGATGGACTCCAGGAACTGATTTTTGTGTAGGACTTTCTCTAATCAAACAAAACTAACTGCAAAATCCTTCAACACATTTCTGTGCCACCAGTGTCTGAATTAGCAGCACATCCTCGTGTGTTACAGAACCAGCATTTATTTAATGAGAGAAGCCATAAACACAAATGCTAACAGAAATGTTTTCATGAACTGTTTATTTTTATGCAGACCTTTGCCCCAGCTAAACTAATGACTGTGGCTGTTTGTTGGATTTTGGGGAGCAGCCCAGATGTTGCAGCAGGATGCCCTGACGTGGGGATCAGCCACTGAACGTGGCAGGGACCAAGGCTGGTTGAACCATCTGGTTTTATTACTCACAATCAGTAGAGAGAGAAAAAGCAAATGTGAAGTTACTAAATATTATACTGAATTTAAAGCTTTCCCATTTTAAGAGACTTTAAATGTTACATGGATTTCCTTCATGACTGAAATCTTATGTCATAGAAACATTTTAGTTGGAAAAGACCTTTAATACTATCAAGCCCAACCCCTGTAATCTAAAAAAAAAAACCCATAAAAATCTCAAATTCTTTCTTCCCTCAAAAGCTCACCCCATAAAAAACCTCCCTTGAGATATTAAGATGTTCTGCTTTGGCTTTCTGGCTTAGCCTGCCCTGCATATGTTTTTGCATGAAGAAAATGACCTGGGCTAGAGTTTTTTGGCAAAGGAAAGAAAACTGATTTGTAGGCAGACACCTGATTTCAGAAGTTACACTGAAAAAGAAAAGCCTCAAGAAGATTATTCTCATAAAATTATGGACATTGACCGGAATCCTTAGGAATTCCAGTGCATGCCAGGCTCCTGTTGGCCCTGCAGTGCTGGTGCTGCTGGAGGTTGCTCTGTGTTCCCGAGGTTGTCCCAGGGACTGCAGAAAGGTGGTGGCTTTCCAGCCTACCCAAGAGGGACAGCAGAAAAGAAGCCAAATAATGAAACCAGCAGCTTCCTCTGCCCATCACAGGCTTGCGAGAGCTGCTGGGAACAATTCTCAACAGGATGGAGATTCCAGCTCTGGAGGGAGTGCTGTGAAAGCTGGAGCCTGTTTGCGACACCAGCTTCTTTTTAAATTATTACTATAATTTTTTAGCTTAACTCTTGCATGAGCTTGACCTGCTATGGTCCTTTCCCTGAGGCCAGCTGTTGACCTTTGATGTCTCTGAGCACTGGTTGTCCTGTCCTGATTCCCAGGAGGTTTGGGATGTTTTCTCCCAGGCGCTTGTTGTTGCTGCATTGTTCCCCAGCCTCTGTGTCCTGAAGGGACAAAAATATTCTCTCTTCCTTCATTTTTGACAGTGAGTTGTTGCCCAATTTGATTGTGAGGGCTCGGCCAGCAGAAGGGAGAGGAAGCCATCAGCATACTCAGCAGCAACAACAACAAAAAGAGGTGGTAATGTGCTGTAGCTTCCTTCAAAATGAGATTAGCAATTCCTGCTGCTGCTGGGTCCTGCTGGTTTCCCTCATAATTTAATCAATAGCATTGATTGGTCACCCATGGCATGTGCATCAGCTTTATTTCTGGCCAGAAAGGCTGTGGTGGAGATGAGGGGCTTGTACCTGTTGGATGTGTGCTGGGGGACAGGGAAGCCCCACTGGAGGAAAGCCACCAGCCTGCTCTTGGAGGTGATGGGCGAGGATGTCTGTGTTTTCTGTCACCAGTATCATCAGGATGGTGTGCAGGGTGCGCCACAGCTTCAGTACAGTTGGTCACTCCTCTGTCTCCTTGTGCTTTTGGTGCTAACCTCACGTAACTCCTTCCTGGTGGCAGGCAGAGGCTGTCTGTGGTTTCTCACTAGGCTTTTACCTTCAGTGTGGCCACACTGCTTGTCCAACAAAACCTTAGGAAGAGCGTTCTTGGGTTTGCAGGGACACTCCTCAGCCTCTCCTGCTGCTGATGGCAGACATATAATTTGGAGGGTTTGGAGGACAACAGGTGCCTGAGATGTGTTCTGGGTATGTCTGTACTGCTTGTGTCTTTTAAGCACCGAGTAGGTGAGGATGTGAAGCATGTCTCAAGGTTGGCAGCTGCAGAGGACAACACACTGGCCAGAGGTTTATCAGTGCTTAAGAAAGGCCGCGCTAAGCTCCAGCCCGAGGAGCTAATGGGAAGGAAAAGCAAGAGAAACTGTGCAGCTGCCCTTTAATTGATGGCACCATGATTTGTCTAATTGATGTTTAGAGAACAGATGCGACAGGCAGAGCCTGTCCCCCACTGTCACCTCTCTGCTCATCCACTTCATTTGCTTTCTGCAAGAGAGGATTTTGTCAAACTCTGCCCACCACCATGTGGTCCCACTGTTTGGCCCCACAGATCTTCCCCCCATGATGGATATTGGTTCGGGAAGGTGCCGACTGGAAAATCCAAGTTGGTTGTCTCTCCGAGGGGCACCCGGGTGTTGCTGGTGTTAGCGTCCAGATCTTGATCTTGGTGTTTCTCTGACGGGTGAAGTGCAGGTCACCTTCCCACCCAGGGTTTTCTCTGGCTCTTGGTCATGTGTCTCACAGCAGAAGCTTTGAGAAGTGGCTTCATGAATGAGAAGAGCCATTGTCTCAACTTGGACAGGGCTGGGACAGAGCCAACTTTGAGTGTCAAAGTCAGACCACTTTTTCTGGGGAGAAAATAGTGGTGCCAGAGGTATGGTGGGGACCTGGCTGAACAGCAAAGAGATGCTGCTTCCAATGCCCATCCTGCCAGACTGGAGCTTTTAAGCCCATCTTTGCCTTTTTCAGCGATTTCTGCAGTGAAATTGAGGTGAAGTAACCCTCATCTCAGGATGTTGGGGGGCACCATGACATTTAAGTCCATGCTGCAATTAAGAATCAAGGGTTTCCTAGCAAGGAGCAGGCAGGAACCTCTCATATGGCCCAGCCAGTGGAAAGAGGCAAAGGTTCCCACTGGATTAAAGTGGGATTATGGAGGATTAACCAGTTTGAGGGTTCCTGCTGTGTTTGGGCCCTAAGTACTAATTATTGAGTGCTCCAGCCTTCCCCAGCACGTGTCTCGTGGAGTTCATTGGTGCTGAGGGTATAAATCTATTTACTCCAGCCCTATTTCCCATTCATTATTTATTGCTCAGCATTGACTTTGTAAAACATCTTGGTGCTGCCTCAGCTGCCAGAACCAAACAGACCTTTTGACCCCCAATTTGGGCTTTGTTTGTTCAGCTCGCTCTCAGGGGCAGGGAAGAGGGATCTGAAGGCAGGCTGGGAGAGGGAGTTGTTAACCAGAGCAGCTGATCTCTGCTTCATTTTTTCCTTGTTCCAGTTTTGTAGCCAAATCCTCCCAACGAGCGAGATCAAAGCAAGAAGGAAAATAAATATCTGCTGAGACACGTGGCTCTGGGGTGGAACTGCCACTTGTTACACGCTCCCTTCTGAATGCCTAAATTGCAGCTTTGCTGTTCCACATACTAATTACCCCTTGTTCAATTCTTTGCATTTAATTAGGAAAATGAGCCAGGTTTTTTTTTGGTTTTGTGTTGTGTGGGGTTTTTTTTTAAAAAAAAAAAGGTAGTCCTAAAACTTTCTGGCAGCACCTTGTATTTTTCTGGGCTTTGCCTGGGGTGCTTTGGAGAGCTGATCCACCCCATTCCAGGGATGCTCCCAGGTTTGCAGGAGGGAGCAGTGTAGGGACCATGGCCCCACATCTCTGCACCCTCCTCTCCTCCCACCAGCTTCGGTGCTGGACTCACTTTTGGGAGCCTTGTTGCATTGATCTTGCTCTAGGGTAATAGGATGATTTCTCTTCTGTCTGCAGAAGTGTGAAATAATCCATATCTGTGTACTTCTAGGCTCTAATCCCTCTTTTTTTTTTTTTTCCCCAGGGTGATTCCATTCAGGGGGGTTTAAAGCCTTTTTATGATTCTGAATTTAAAACAAGAGTGGCTCAAAACCCAATCTGTAAACATAAAATGAACATACACTGAATATTTTTATTAGATTTGTCCTTTCCCCAGGACTTCATTTAATTTTTTTTCTTTTTTATCTTGAAATCACTCTCTCTGCCCCCATTCCTCTCCCACTGTCCTCACCCAAAGATCAAAAATGACAAATCCTTAAAAAAACCAGAGGACTCCCCATAGCTTCTGGCTCAGTCCCTTCCTGAGTCAGTCCCCTCCCATCACAGCCATCACACCCTCTGTAAACTCTTCTATAAAGCATCAGTTGCCTTTTTTTCCCATGCATTAATGTAATTGGATGGTTTGGGGGGGGGATTGTTTTGGTTCATGGTTTTTTATTAATAGAAGATTCATGCTTCTTACACAGGAGAGTAAGATTCATGTTAGAATAGATGGATGGACTTGGCATATGAACAGTGGCCACAGAAATCACTCTTTTTAAGCTCTGTGGAAATAATTAAAAGTAGCTGCGTAGGCGTGAGAGTAAATGACAGACCAAATCCTGTCTGGGTTGCACTGGGTCATCCCTTTCCCTGATGCTGATGGTCAGGAGCAGATCCAGCAAGCTCTTTGATCTCCTGTTTCATATTAATTAATTACATTTTGCACTCCTGGCTTTTAATGGAAAAATTAAAACTACGGATCCTCAGTGAGTGAGATTGAGGCACTTTGTTATGAGGGACTTGATGCTGAACCTTTAAGAGAAATATAGGGACAACAGAGGATGTAAATAGCATTAATGGAAGAGAAATTGCTTGGAGGAGATACTAAGGGGAACACAGCACAAGCTGCCCATCTTCCTCCAAAGAGCTGAGGGAAGAGCTGATTTCTGGAAAC
This sequence comes from Apus apus, assembly GCF_020740795.1. Lineage (NCBI taxonomy): Eukaryota > Metazoa > Chordata > Aves > Apodiformes > Apodidae > Apus > Apus apus. The sequence continues at coordinate 2,298,791 of NC_067295.1, forward strand.
ATTTGGAACCAGTCTGGATTATGGACAGATTGTGAGACAAGATGGGATTGAGGAGGGTGATGTTTTACCAAACACACCAACATGATCACATCTGATGGTGCAAGTGTCTTTTTGATGGGTAAGAGACAGGCAGCAGGGAACAGGCTTGTGGTGGCCTTGGATAAGCAAGAAAACCTCAAACCTTGCTCTCTTCTCTGTTTTTACTTATTCTATCAAACACTGTTACAGGCTCTCTATGGCTGAAATGATTTCATTTTTTTTAAGTTGTTTTTTTTTTTTATCTCCTTTAGCTTGAAATCCAGATTGGAGCTGGTGGAAGAGCAGGCAGCTAAATCCCAGCTTCCCTTTTTTAATTAAAAGCAATGGAGAGAGTTGGGCAGCTCTGAGCAGCAGTGAGCCAAGTGGCCCCCGAGGTCCCACCCGCCTGAGAAAGCATCACCTCTGAAAAGCCAACCAGCTTGTGGGAAAACCCCTCCCCAGTGAGACAGGGCAGTCAGGTGGGTTTTTATACTGCTTTGTTGCTACACTGGCCAGCAGTGCTCTCCCTGGGCTCCCTGACAGCAGTTTCAGGCTGGGGGAAGTTGCTTTTAAGTATTAATTCAGGGCTTGAGCATAACATTTCTCCTTCTCCTTTTTTTTTTTCTTTTGTATGAATTTGGGGATTTTTGCCTTAAGAATAGTTAAGGACAAGGAAGGGGCCAAGTGGAGGAGGTCAGAGTGTGTCTCTGCTCTTCTCTGGCACGAGCTTCCCAGTCACCTGCTGCTGCTCTGGGATCTCCTGCTCTGTAGATCTAAAATACCCCAAAAGTTTAATTTTTTGTCCATAATTCTGGACTGAAAGTGGCATAATTGAAATAGGAGTTGTGTTTTCTTCTGTATCTTGGCTGCAGAGGCTATTTTGGCTGATACACAGGGGCTGGTTGTACTTTTTTCAGACCTAAAATCATGAGCTGCCATGGTTGAAGGGATGGGGATGCCTGGGATGTCCTTCATCCTCCAGAACTGGTCCTGTGCCAGGTGGCAGGAGCCCTGAAATGGCTGCCACGTGTAGCAGTGGCCACAGATGGGTTTCTCTAGGCCAGTTCCTGAGTATTTCCAGTCTGCTGGAGAAAACCCTTTAAACTCTCCCGGGATTTGGTGCAGCAAATGGTTCATTTGCTCTTACTCCCCTCCTGCAGCTGGTTTGGTGTTGGTCCTCTGCTGCTGCCAGGACCTGGCTTGGATGATTTAACTGATCTGTAAGACCTGCTCTAAGCATGGGTGAGCAGGAGGAGATGTCCAACCCAAACCTTTGCTCTGACAAGCTTTTTATGGAGTCCCTCTTTCTCCTCCAAAAGTCCTGTAAAGTGATCTACTCAGACTTATATCAAGACTGTGAGAAGAAGCAGGTCACTGTGCTATTTCTGGTGGGGCAGGGGTTAGGTTATATGAAATATCTGGAGAACAAGGTATTTGTTTGATGTGAAATATTGGAAAACCTGGGATTTTTGTTTCTTTGCTCTGCCCCTGCAGTCCAGGACTAGCTGAACCCTGGTTTCAGTTGGTCAGCTGCTGGGTGGTGTCCAGGAGGTTTCTCCAGCAGGTGGTTTAGTGGTCCATGCCTGTTGATGCTCCACCAAAGCTCTGACCAACCTTGTTGTGCTGTCCCCAAACTAAGTAGTGGGAAGGAGGCAAATACACTTGAGAAGAGTGACCAAGACCTCTTCCTTTTGTTTCAGAGGCAGGGATGAATTTTATGCACCTCTTTTATGAACATCTTTCCTTGGAGTCCTTTGAGCTGGTTTTCCCGACACGTCATTTTAGTCCCCTGCTCTTTATGGTTTCTAAATTCAGAGTTTTGTTTTTTTTTTTCCTCTCAACAAGTCTGGTGACAGAATAGCTCAGCTGGGTTCCTCCAACAGGAGTGGAGCACGTTCCTCCTGCTAAACAAAAATGATGTGACATTTGCAATATTTGCTCCGGCACCGTTTGTGCCAGACACTTAGAGCAGCAATTAACACCTGATCCAAAACGTGAATTGGCTGGTTGAGTGCCTTATAAAAATTAAACCACTTTTTATCTGATCTTTTTCTTCTATTGTCTTCCTCGATGTGGTGGCAGATGAGTATTCAGAGCTGAGAGGAGAATGGTCCTGGCTCGAGGCTGTGGTTCAGGGCTGCATCTGGTTTTGATTGCTGACTCCAGAGAATATCCTGCCAGTCCATGGTGCTGGCAGTGCTGCCAGTTGCCTCCAGTTGCCATCTGGGTGGGTTCCCGTGAGACCCTACAGCACCCTTGGTCTCCCCAAAGCCTTGAGCATGCACAGAAACAAGCCAGGTGTCTTGGCAGAGATTTTTATTAAAATACATCAAAATAAAATACCTCACTGGGCAGAGATTTTAATATATAAAAATTATAAATACATTATATGCACATGTATTCTATATGTATATAATATACAGATATTCTACTGGAGCTAATATTTAAAATTAATTGGGTAAGTTTGTTGCACCATGATATTTGAAAAAATAATTGGAGCCTGGGTTACAGATGTGAGATTTCTGGGGTTTTAGTCCTGGACGCTGCTGGAATAAGGCAGTTGGTGCCCATATCTTCTTATTGATCAGATATGAGGTGAGGCAGAGACACTTGGATGCTTGAAGAAAGTTGGTATCTGTGCTCATGTGTAAGGAAAGTTGTAGTAGGGCTGATGTATGGAGAAAGAAAGGGGATGTATGTATCTTCACTGAGGCCACGTGTCCCCTCCAACCAAGAGAGGTGGCTTTGATGTATGTGAGGAGCAGAGATTGTGATTTAAAACTCAGAAGGTCCTTTGAAATAAATACATTCAGCCACTACTGCACCCGTAACAACATGCATTGGCTGCAGTTATTCTGTGTCTAAGGTCAAGCTTGGAGCAGCAAAGAGCCCAAGAGCTATTTATATAATCCTCACTGACACCATATCTCTCAATTTTTTATGTATTTATCTTCACAGCACCCTAGGGATGGGGGAGTCCTACTGTCCTTTCATGGCAGATTGGAGACTTGAGAGAGTCAGTGATTAATCTGAGGTGGGAAGCAGTGGTGCAGGGAGCAGAGCTGTGCTCTGCAGTCCCAGGCCCAGGCATTAATCACAGTCCGTGGTTTTCCTGGGGTATGTGAAGGTTACTCAACCTATGGATGGAGCCTGGAGAGCTTCAAGGTGTCACAGCAGCAGGAGCACCAATAAACTCTGCTGCTAATAAAACTCTGCCAGAAATGCGGGCAATTTATTTTTATTTTGTTTGCCAAGAAAGGCACACAAATGGGTGCTCTTGTTTCTGGTCGTGTTTTGGGGAAGAGAAGGGATGTTGCAACAGGATCTGTAGATGTGCTTAGGAGCTACCTGAACCCCACTGGTGGCTGACATAGTGTCTACCTGGCTGTGGGTGCTGGGGACACCCCAAAAGCCACAGCAAAGTCAAGTCACATCACCTGGAACACTGGCCCAGGTTGCCCAGAGAAGCAGTAGATGTTCCATCTCTGGAAACATTAAAGTTCAGCCTGGACAGGGTTTGTAGAGAATGAAGAAGAGTTTCAGAGAGAGCTCTGTACTGGGAAAGCTTCTGTTGGATGCCCGAAAACCTCTGGCTGTCAGATACGACAGCAGGAAGGAGAAAGCTTTCAAAGTAAAAAGAGTTCAAAGGAAAGCTTGAAAATGCCTCCAAAATCTGTTAAATCTCTATCAAACCACATGCAAGGTTTGTCCTTTCTCTCCACAGCAGACCTTGTGTGAGGGAAGAGCAGGACTGGCTGCGGGAAAGGGTTTGGAGGGAGCATGGAGATGTCCAGGCATTTTTCTATGGAAGGTGAAAAGTGCACCAAACCTCCCATGTGCCTGAAGTTTATCAAGAAATCTTTTCTAATGACTTCACTCCGTGTCTCTGCTCTCAGCTTCAAGTTTAGACAGTGTTCAGAGGGGAGGACATCTGTAAAGATGAATAAAGATAATTTAACAAGGAGTCCGGCCAATTTTACATTTAAATCAAATTTCAACAAGGCAGACTGTACCACCAGAAATGCCAAGGGTTATTTATAGTTCCAGGGGAGAACAGGGATAAAGTGAAGATTTAGAAAACTTTGGTATTTCAGCAGCTTGTTATCAGAAGGTGATTTGCAGCAGAGCAGGAGCCATGGATGTTGAAGAAGATGGTGATGGGGCTTTTCTGAAGGTTGGTGTTGTGCTTGCAGAGCCCAGCACTGAGCAGGCTGGGGACAGAGCCTCTTGGCTGGTGCTCCAGCTCCTTTTCCAAGGAAACCAAAGGAGGCATCAGCAGGAGCTGCCTGTGCAAGCCCTCCTGCCCACATGCCCTCCACGTTTTGGCTGTGTTCAAGGACAGGGACCTCTGGGATGGGTTTTGGTGACTTGGCCCTGATGTCATTTAGGATGATGTTGTTTAAGGAAGCTGTGGTTGGAGTTAATTCAGCTTGAGCTCCTTTCAAACCAATGACACATTAAAAAGGGCAAATTCTGTCTACATGGAAGGGTTGCTTTAGAAACCAGAGTGGCAGATGCTGACTTTTCCTTTCAAAGATGCGACCCAGAGCAGTGCAGGAGAACTGAAGGGTGACCAACTGCTTGATCACAGTCCAAGGAATTGCAAGCCTTGACTTTCAAGAACAAACTCAGTATTTGGGAATCAGGTGACAGGTTTTTATCAGAGGGAACAGTGTTCCTTTCCATCAGGAAGAGTAAAAGTGGCAAAAAAAGGAGATTTAAGTAATGTCATCGAACTTGTGATGGGTTGTCTGCATATTTTATTGCAATGAACTGTTAAGTAATCAAATGACCAGATGAGAGGAGAGGAAGAACACCTTTTCGACCCCACTCAGGCCCTCTTGCTCTTCCCAGTAGCAGTGAGTTGCTCCCAGCTCCCTTTTCCTCTGCAAACAGTAATTGCCAGATCTCACTTCTGAGTTGGAGGTCAGTCAGGACACTGAGACATCACAGGAGAGATTTGCTAGAAAACAGCAGAGAATTCCTCTAATTTCTCTCCTGCTTCTTCCTTGGCAATTGTCCTCCATGCCCTGTTCCAGTGAGCTGGACCTTGTAGGCTTTGCCCTGTTCCCAGCTCGGGAAGCCCATCAGGATACCAGGCAGCAATGGCAGGGATGCTTGTGGCTGCCGAGTTCAAAATACTGCTCCCTTCTTGTTTTTTGGTCTCCTTGTGCAATCCATATATGGGGTGTTTCCAGGAGAAACCTCCCAATAGGGCTCCAATCTAAACAGTGGCAGCATCCCAGGACTTCTGTATAAACATGCAACAACACCCTCCCACTCGCAGCAGCAGGGAACAGGCTCCAACTCCAATTAAGAGATCATTAGAAATACTGAGCAGTACTTGTTTTATGTAAAAACCCCACCTGGAAGTTGGCTTTTAAGTAGCTGTGACATTATTAGACATCCAAAAGGAAGGAACTTCAATCTACTTGAAATGCAGGAGCTGGTGGGATTAGAGCTATTACACTGCATGTTTGTTTTTAAGAGTTTTCTCCCTTTTTTTGTCCCTTTGCTGTACAAATCACTGCTCCCACCTTCAGTAAATGAAGTTAACTGTCCAAACCTAATTTTATGCAACGCATCCTGCATCTGCAGAGATTTTAGCATTTATGCTGTTAGATTTGTAATGAGACCATGCAGCATCCCAAATCTACTGCATTTCTGTAGTTGGACCACACAGGAAACCTGGGAGGGGGGAAAGAAGAATATCCCCTGTGTCCCAAGCTTGTGCAGCCCTGTGTGGGCAGGGAGTCTGTACTGGCTTCCTGAGATGGCATCACTGAACAAAGGATGAAAGAAGTTTCTGAAGGTCAGGGCTGTGTTGGCATAGGGGGGATGCAAATATTTTTCCTGCTGAAGCTCAGGTCCAGGGTAGCCTGGTGATCATGTTGTCCCTCTGCAGCCAGCTGCAAGGAGAGGCAGAGGAGAGCTTCCCCATGGACTGACAGCCCCATGATGCAAATAAGTGATGAAACTGTATTTGGAGATAGATGGAGCTTTTTTACAGTGGGATGAGTACTGAGCTGCAGTTCACATCCATCAAAGGAAATGTAGAAACGGATTTTATTACTGCAAAATTGTCTGACTTCATCAAAATTGCCTTTTATCCTTTTGTTTTCTCTTGAGGGTTGTGCTGTGGAGAAAAGCAGGGCCTTGGTGTGAACTCTTTCATGTAGAGCTCACACCATCCAAACACTCGATGGGAAATGTGTGCTCAGCCCTAGAAATTCATCACGTGAAAACCAGCAGCACCCTCCACACTGCTCTGGAGCCACTGATAGTTTTGTACACGGCTGTGAGAATTCTGGGGTATTTTATATGTTCACAGAGTGGGTGTATCATGAACTAATTAGTTTGTCTGGGAACAAGTCGATGGCAGCAATTAAATTGGCTTCGTAGCTGCCAACGTGTCTCTAATTGGCACGAGCCTTGCAGGGCACTGGGACAAAAAACTTTAAAGCTTATAGAGAAAAAAGGTGTAGAGCATCACTGGCTGCTGTTGGTGCACCAGGGATGTCCTTGAGGAAAATGTGTTTCACATTAAAGCTCTTGGAAAGGCTTGAATTAGGTCCTTGTTGCCTGAATTGATGCCAAACTAACTGCATGGGGCAGGACAAGGTTTCCTCAGCTCTGTGTGCCTCAACATTGTGCACCCTCTGCACGTGGGTTTTAGGGTTTTTGAGGGCTCTTCCAGCCAGTGCCCAAATAATCCCACCCTTGTTTTGGGGGTGAGGAGGGGAACTATGTCTGCCTGGATGTAACTCATACAGGAAAATATGAAAAAACCTCATTTGATACTGCAGGTATTTGCCTTAATCTTATGTGGATAATAAATAGGTGGGAAAAGGCAGAGCTCTGGAATGGAAGGAGTTGCAGTTGTTTCCCACTACATTTGCAAGGTGGAAGTCTACACAGTTATTTAATTTACTGTTTAAAGATGGGATTTCTATCAGGATTTTGGTTGGGAAGATTAATCCCACCCCAGTATTAGAACTGAAGCCTGTGATGATCTTTTCTCCTCCTTGGAAAGGCAGAAGCTTGTGCAGGGCATAAGGTGTCTGTGCCCTGTGTTGGGGCTGTTAACAGAGCTTTTGACTGAGTCAAAAACATATGTGTGAAAACATTAAAAACATTCACACACACTTTTTTTGTATGTGTGAATTATGAGGCTGGAAAACACTTGCTGGGAGGTGTGAGCCCGCAGAGCCCCTGGGATGGAGGGGACACCCTGGCTCCATGGAGGGGATGTCACCCCCCAGGGCTGTTGGGGACCCTCAATGCTTCCATCTACTCTCACAGATCCCACCTGCAGATCCTTAAAGAAATAATTCTGGGGCCATGCTGTTCATAAATAGTTTGACATGCTGCTGTAAAGTAACGTGACTGTGAATATTTCAGGTTTGTCATGACAGAAAGTGCAATAAAGGGGGGGAAAAAACAAGCCAGAACTCAGGTCCCCTCTGTGTGAGTTGTGGAGGTGACTGAGCTTTTTAGGGTGAACTTGGAACATTGGACTTTTCCTCATCTGCAGTAGCCAGGGACTCTGGGCTCACTTTGCTCTCTCCATTCCTCCTGAGGAGCTGGCTCCCAAAGGACAGTGAGAGATCAGGGAGGAAGATCTTCAGCCCACAATGTGCAAAAAAAATAATCCAGTGAGGGTACAATAATTTTTAGTTCTGTTCCCTTGTCTTCCTGCTGTTGGGTATTATTTAATGTGACAGATACGAATGGCTGGGAATCAAGGAGACTGGCTTTTTCATAGACTTAAACTTGGCTGGTGATGCTGTAATCTTGAATTTGTGACATCAGAGTTCATGTCCTGACAGCAGAAAAGGTTTGTGATGTTGTCCCAGAAGCCCTGGGTTTGGAAGGGGGGGCGTAGGGAGGCACTTATAAATAATTAAAAATAGTCTTTTTACCTAATAAGGTCTAGTGAAAAAAAATCCCATCCTGATTTAGACTTTTCTTTCCCCTTGCAGTCAGCTTGAAATTCCACATTCACAATATGTATTTTAAATATTTCTTTGAGATTTTTTTTTTTCTTCTCTGCCTTAATAATTATTACAGACAAAATGCTTTTGCCCCAGCCCAATCAATATGTGATATGAACAAAGGTCCTGAAATATCTGATGCAACAGCAGTGCTACAGTTTTCCAGCTCTCTGGGATTTGGGGCTGGGAGCAGGAGCTCCTGAGCTTGTGGAATGGCATCTTTACTTCTGGGTCACTGTGTTCCAGATCAGCTCATTTATTCTCCTCATTGTTATGAGATCAGGTTATTATGAAGTACTACGGTCTGATGCTGAACCATAGGAGTTGATGGGATTTTTTGGTCTCTTTGAGGTTTTAGTTTGACCCATTAAGTAACTAAGCACCAAGAGCAGACAGCAAGAATGAGGTGGATCGACATGAAAATGTACTGAGCAGAGAGGCTGAGCAGAGCAGGTTGGAAGCTGATGCCCAGTCATGGAGCAGTCAGCTGCCTCTTTGGCAAGAGCTGGCTGTAGGGTGGAGGTAGACTTTAACCAATGGCACATACAAAAACAAGAATTCTCAGGCTGAATACATATATATATTTAATAGCAGTGTTTTATTTAGCTGGCAGCTTTTCCTGTGAGCAGAGCAAAGAGCTGCCACCTTTATTACTCGCAGGAGTAAAGAAAACACAGCAACTTAGTGCACATATTGCCAGGCAGCAGAGGCAAGCCAGATGAGTTTTCTGTTTATTGAGCTGGGTTGCATGACAGACACAAAATTCTTTGCATGAGCTGTGTCGGGATTTCTCTGGAGAGCAGCTGTTCCCTTTTTTTTTTTTTTCCCCCTCCCTCTCTTTCTGTGTGTCGTCACTAAGCAATTCAGGAGGAGCTGGGATGGGGGGAATGTACTGTACATAAAAAAATCAGATTTGTGTGGCTGGGGAGAAAAAAGAGCAAAATAAGAGCTGCAAAGCTTGGATAAATGAGTAGGGGTTTTGGATTCTGTAGGTTTTGTTGTGGTTTGTTTGTTTTTTAATAAGTGCTTTCCTGCAGCCAACTGCTTTGTAAAGTGAATGAACCTTTTCTAGCTACCAGTAAATGGTGATATATTCCCTTTGTCTGTTTATTTTACTTGGGCAGCATTTTCAACTGAAGTAAACAGTTTTTACAATATCTGGCGCTGTAGAATGTAAAGTGGAGCATGTGTTAGGAAAAAGAAATGCCTAAATCATTGTAGGAAAGCAGGGTGAGATGTGGCTTTGAGCATGAGGGAAATTGCTGACCCACCTGGCGAGATGCTGCTCTTGATTTCAGCTTCAACAGGAGGTTACGTTGTTAACACGAGGGAGGAACCTGGAAATGAAAAGCATCCTCTGGACCCTGCTCTGGAGGGGCTGGAGTGAGCAGTGAGACACAGACTGACTTGCATAAGATTTGGATTATCCCCTATTTCAAAGAAATAACGTTTCTGGGAGCAAAGGGCAAGTGGAACATTTGTATTGCTGTAAAAATTCTTCCTAAAAAGAGCAGAGCTGTTGACAGTGCTCCCACTCCTGCCTCGCTTTGCATCCAGCTGCTTCCCCTCCTGAGGACTGAGCTCCTCAGGGTGGCTACATCCCCATTTTATTCCCATTTTCCTCCAATGCATTAAGAAGTTGTGTCTCTTGTAAATTTGGTGAAGAGCTCAGGAAGCCCCAGCAGCAGCCCCCGTGCTGCTGTGAGCTCCAACAGCCGCCGCCTTTGAATGATGCTTTTTGACATGAAGCAAAGAGCAGCAATTTTAAATTACCTTTAAGATTCTTGAAACTCAAAAGCTCAATGCTGCCATGTGTTTGCAGAGCCTTGTGCTTCTGGGGTGGTGCTGAAGGTGAGGAGTGCTGGGGGTGTGGAGGCAGTTTAAATAACCACGCTGTGTTATTGGTGTTGCTGTGCAGGAAGGATGGGGGTTCTCCAAAGGTTTGTTCCTCTCCAGTATCCTTCCTCGCTACCAAAGTTTTAGCTCTCTTGTTTTCTCTGCCTGTGGAACAGATAGTAAAACTGGTTGGATGCTGGTTGTTCCTGAGTCAGTTGATAAAATAAGTCAATGGAAATTATACTGTGCACATATTCAGGAATTTTTTGTTCGGGTTTGGGGAAGTCTGCAGCTGCTTTGGTTTCATTTTTGCAGATCTCTCTAACTGCACCTGAGAATTAATTTCTGCCTGGTGTTTGTTTACCACAAGCTATTGTGTAGATTATAATTTCTTAGGACAGACTCTTTAACTGGTTCTTATTTCCTCTTCACCCTCTCCAGTGCCAGGGGACTATCAGCAGCAGTAATTTCCTTCTCACTGATTTTATTAAAATGTGCTACAGTGAATTGCCTCAGCACACGTGAGCCCACCAAATTGGTGTAGATATTTTAGACCATGCAAGTGTTTCCCAGGCAGAGCCCCTGCTCAGATGGTTCAGCTGCCTCAGGGACAGCACTCTCACTACTAAGAGTATTGTCACGGTGGGCCAAGAGGCAAATAGGAAAAGCAAGACTAGTTTTGTGGTGTGGACACTAGTGTGCTCTAGCCTAGAATCTGCATGATCAAGACTTGTTATCTTGAGCTGGATAAGAGTGGTTGACCAAAAACCCAGAGGAAGTGCCCAAATCTGTTGGTATCTGCCATATATTTTCCATGGGAGGAGGCAGAATCCCCAAGTGCTCCATGTTTAATGGCTCTCAGAGTTTATCTTTACTTTGAGGGCACAAGAAAATTTTTGATGCTGCCCAAAAGCTTTCACAGTGTGGAGCATTATGCTCCTGGAGAGCACCTGAGCCAGTGCAGAGGTGATGGATGCCCTTTTGGTCAGCTTGCAGAAGTTGGGCAGGTTGAAAACCAACACATGTCAATTCCAGAACCTTGAGTGTCCCAGCCAGGGTCCTGCCATATGAAAAAATTTCTTGTGGCTGCCCTCTTATACCAAGTTACTCTGGTTGAGAGATTAAACCATCACATCTTTTAACAGGAGTTCAGTGTGGAGGGAATCTAAGCAAAGATCTTATATCTAAGAGACGCTTTGCTCAAAACTGCCTGTTTCCAGAGGGGATGAGCAGAAATTCTGCAAAACGTTGCAGTTTGAGTGTGAGGGAGAGGCCACTCCTGTGTGGCCAGCTCAAGGTACAGAATTAATGAACAGAGATCAATGGTACCATGTGAACCTTCCCAATCCAAATGAGATTATCTCCTGGGTTACATAAGGCTCCTAAAATGAGTTGGTGCCAGGCAGATTTATGACAACTAGAACAGGATATAATATTGGATGGGACGGTGCTTATACCTCTTAACATCCGCGGCTGATGCAGGAGACAAAAAGCTGGGAGGGAAGTGTCAAAACAAGTGCTTTTATATTCTTCTTCCTCTCTCTGCCTTCATAGGTTGGCAATATCTTACCCAAACCCATCAATCCAGCTCCTGGCTACCTGCAGTGGAGTTTTCTGCCCCCTGTGAAATGTCATTTCAGGCCTTAGGTGCCGTGCATAACCTGGCAGGGCACTGACATGCCGCGGCCAAGCGGGGACTGAGTTATCTAATAACAATTGAATATTGGACTTGAAGCAGCTTACTTTGCAGCTTTGACCTATTGACTTGCCATGGTACCTGAGAATTAAAAATAAAGGCAAGAAAAAGCAAATTGGCATTTTAAAAGTTGACTCTGATATGAGGGATCTGTTCTGCCGTAATGAAGTTTTCTTTCTGATTTCCTATAGCAGCAAAGCCAAAGCCACCTGCCCTAAGTGAGGTTAATATCCTGGTGTGGACATTGCATTTGGTGTTATCTGGCCCTGGGGAAGCCCCAGCCAGGTCCCCTGGCTCCAAATTTGGCATTCCTGCTTTCCAGAAACTTCACATCACTTCCCAAAGCCTTCAGAGATGCTGAAGTGCTGCCATCTCAGGGGTGGAGTGTATTGGCTACTTCGTAATACCCAGATACACAATGCAATGGTCAGCCAGAAGTAGGCAGTGAAAATAAGAATTTGCATAAAACCATCTGAGAATTTAACCCCAAATTAAATTCAGTTAAACCCCAGTTCTCAGGAATCATTGAATGAGTGGCTTTGAAAATGAAAAGCAACCAGAATAAAACATTTTAAAAAGGATATGGCACAAGTTTGGCTCAGCTCGTGCCTCTTTTTCAGAAGGAAAATTCTTGTGCTGTTAGGGATGTTTACACCCTGGGATCCAGGGAGCATACTGGAGTAATGCAATTCTCCATGTAGTTAGTCACTAAATTAATCCCTGTGTTTCTTTGTCAGAAAGTTGGCGACGCATCCAGTCATTGTGAGCAGCAGGGTTAATGAGCACGTTCTTCAAGATTAATCTTATAATCAGATTCTATTGACTCATCATCTCGCACACATCCTACCAAAGTCTTCCTTGGTGAAAAGCTGGAGAGGGAGGGAATGGTTCAGTTTGGGGACAGGAGCCAGGTGCCAGCTTTGGGCTCTGGTGTTCGGTGCCAGGTGGGTCCCATTCCTTGTGGGATCCATGTGCTGAGGGTGCATCACTGGTACAGAGGATTTATGAGGTGTTTGGTAATGGCAGGTTAGGGATCTGGTTATGTTGATGCTTTGGTTTTGGAGCTTCCCACTGGTACTGGCCAAAATAAAAAGGTGAAGTTGATGTGTGGCAGTAAACAGGCCATTGAGATGCTGGGTTTGGGTGCTTCCTCCTAGAAAGGTAGCACTTCCCTCCCCCTGAGGACAAGCCCAGGAGCTGTGAGTAGGTACGTGCTTTCTCCTTTGTGTTGCTGTGATGCTTTTGCTAGCCTGTGCCTGCTGGGCCACTGCCAAACCCTTTGCACTGAACAACCCTGGCTTTTGCACAGAGTTTTGCCTTTTCACCTCCTCTTCTTTCACCCCCTCTCCTGTCTTTTTCCCTGCTCCACTTTTGTCAAACCCTCCAAGTTCAAACCCTAGTCGCAGTCAAGTCTGAAACAAGGCCAGACAAACCTGCTCTGTCCCCATTAGAATACAAGGAGCATTTTTGATGTGGAAAAAGACATTTACAGTGTCACTTTGCATTAGACATGAAGCCAAAGCCAGCCAGCCTCTCCTCACTCGGGTGTGAGACCTCATTCAATAGCTGTGCTTACTGCTGAAGTACATCTTTTTGCATTTTCAAAGGTAAATCAGATATCTGGCAGTCAGGAATGTCTCCTTTGGTGCTTTTCCATGTTATTTGTCATGTCAGTGAGTAATGCAGGGGCCTCTCTGTGAATATGGATGCAGAAATGAGTGTTTAAAATGATGGTGCAGGTTGTAAGTTAGGGGTTTGTTGTTCAGAGGCCACTGTCACCAGTAGATCTAAATCCTGCTTTCCACCTAAAGGTTGTTGGGAACAATTAAATCTCTTAAGGGTATTTAAAACTAAGGAATGTGAATGGAGAGGGCTAAAGAGTGCAGCAGGGTTTAGGTGCAGCTTTGGGACCTGCTTCGCTTGGCTGGGACCAAAGGTTGGTGTCACTAGTAACTGCATAGCCTGGGCATTGGTCAAGGGTCATCACATTCCCCAAGAGTCATCAAAACCCTGAGCAGCCCCACACCAATCCTCTCCAGGGCCAGAGTCTGAGGAGATGCAGTTTGGCCAAGTTACTTTGCCGGGGTGCTGCATCTTCTGACGTTTCTCATTGAATCTCTGTTCAGAAGTGACAAAATCTGCATTTCCACTCCCAAATTGCCAGCCCTGCTGACCTAATCTGGGCTTGCAGCTGAACAGGGTTTTCCTGGGTACACGGTGCTGCCAAGGGCTGTGTTCATGCTGACATCCCTGTGTCCCCTGGCCTGGCATCGTGCCTGCTGTCCCACAGCACATCACTCCAGCACGGGGCGTCAAAGACTTTTATTGCTGCTCCACCACTCCCTGCATGGCTAAAGGGGTTAGAACACAGCAGAAAGGTTCCTTTTTTCCCCAGAGCCAGGGCTAGACACCAAACACCCCCACGCACGTGTATCTTGCTGAGAATGCAGCAGTTTTAGAGTCATTTTTCAGGAATGAGTCTGGATGTGGCATCTCTGCAGCTGCGATGCACAGAGATCACTTTGGGTGTGATTTGGTGATAATTAACCCCCAGTCCCTGCACTTCCAGCCCCGCCAGCAGGTCAGACTGGGTGTGGATCTGGTGTGCATATCTGGGGGGAATGTCTATCCAACTAGACCTGTAAATACAATGTGTATCAGCTTTGTACTTTTGTGTTGGCATCTTGCAGACTGTAGAGGACCGAAAATGCCTGATCTAGCATTTCTGTGATAGAAAAAGCCCTAAAGGCAGTTACTGTATGACAGAAGAGCTTTGGTTTCCAAGGCTGTCAATTTGATGCCTTCTGTTTTTTCCAGTGTGCTGTGGAAAGCTGGGAAGTGCCAGAAAAATGCCTTAGAAAAACCTGCTCCTGCTGCCCTCCAGGAGAATGAAAAAGAAATAAATTATGAGAATTTTAAGAATTCTTTGGTGTGGGGGGAGGGTTGAGGTTGCGGGGGATGTACCAGCCCTTATGCTGGGTGCTCCAGGGCATGGAGCTGGAGGAAACAGGTCCCTGCTTCTGCCTCTTACACAGCTTAGAAGTGGTTAATGGAAGAGTTGGGGGAAAGGGAGAAAAATCCAGTTGAGACTGTGTGTGTTCACTGCTGAGCTATAAACTTCTTGAAAATACGGACTTATAAGGCAACACTTAAGAGAATCTCATTTTGAGCCTAGTTGCATTAATGGGTAGTGGGTCTATTTTTAAATGAATTTACAAGAGGAGAAAACTTCCATTTTTGTGAAACTGAGCTAAAAGGAAAGTGTTCTGAACACAATGCTCTTAAATGGAGCATCCTCACTTTAGCAGCCTGGCAGCTAGTTATGGAAAGCTACTGGTTTTCCTTCATTTCCCATCTCTGCTGGTAAAATAAGGCATCGGGAAGGAGGCAAGAGGCATGAAATGAGCAATGACACGGAGGGTGATCACTGAGCCTGGAATAAACCTCTGACAACCCTGGGCATTAGCAGCAGCTGCTCCCACCCTCACTGCCACCTTTGCCCTGTCTCTTAGCACTTGCTCCCAGTTGTACATGTCAAATTTGGCTCTAAAATGGGGGGTCTGAAGGAGAGAGAGGAGTAGAAGGCTTGTGCCTCAGTGTCTGTGTGTCCATCCATAAAGATCTAAGGGGTGCACATGTGTTTTATTGAGGAGGTTTTATTGGTTGTGCTTCAACGGGTAAGCAAGGAGAAACTTCAGCATATGCCTGAGCTTAAGACTCCCACCTGCACATAGATGGGTCAGGTGAGTGGGTCCAGGTTTTCCAAGGCAGCCTCAGGGGAAGGCTGAGCTGGAAAGGTCTTTTCCTCACTCTGATTCAGGCTCAGTTAGAGCCATCCCTAGATCTTCCTGTTTCAGTTCCACAGAACAGCAGGACTGGGCTGTGTAGGAAGCAGAGGAGCTGGGTGTTAGGATGTACAACACATCCTTCAGGTCTGACTTTCCCAGAAGAAAATCTTTCACCATGGGAGCTGTAGCAGGCACTGCTGGGACCCTGGCCCAGAGAGGTTTTTCTCCTCATTGCTGCTGACATCTGCACAGACATCCTACACCCTCTTGCAGCTCAGGCTCCAGACATTGGAGCTCTCCCAGGCAGAGGAACCTGATAGAACAGTTTAATCCTTGGCTGCGACAGTGAAAATATCAAGGTCAAATGTGCACTGTCATGAAGGTTTCATATTGCCCCCCTCCTACTCTTCTAATCTTTCCTTTAATATGAGATGCATATGTCAGCATGACTCCTCTCCAGCTGACAGGGCTCAACTGATGTTTCTGTCCCTGTGGCACGTGTGATGGTCAGCTGGTGTGAAGCCTCCTCCCCTCCATTTTCTGAGCATTGCTACTCCCTATGGTGGTCCCCCAAGGTATGTGCTTGGGGGGGATGTAGCAGCCTCAGCCCAGCAGCCTTGAGGTCCCAACTTCTCCTTTGAATGGCAAAGAAATTCTTGGAGAGGCAGGAGCAGGGGGTTCTTCTGCGTACTGGGATCTCCAGCTGCATCCCTCCATTGCCACAAACAATGGAGCAAGCCCAAAAAGTCTGTGCAGCCCTTGTCAAGCGTGATCACTCGGCAGCAAAGGGCTGCACTGCATCTGCAGAGCTCTGTTCTCCTAATGAGCACTAATCATTAAATCCCAGACTAGTTGGGGTTGGAAAGGACCGTAAAGATCATCTAGTCCCAGGGACACCTTACACTAGACCAGATTGCTCCAAGCCCCATCCAACCTGGCCTTGAACATTTCCAGGGATGGGGCAGCCACAGCTTCTCTGGACAACCTGGGCCAGTGTCTCACCACCCTCACAGTGAACAATTTCTTCCTAATGTCTGACCTAAATCTCCCCTCCTCCAGCTTGAAACTGTTCCCCTTGTCCTGTCGTTCCGTGCCACCCTGTCCCTAGCTGCATGCGTGCTTCAAGCTGTGGCTTTGCAGGGGGAAGGTATCTCATGCAGGGACAGCTGCTCCATAGGAGGTTTGGCACATTGCCATCAGTCTTGATGGGAGGAATTCCTCCTCCTGCTGCTTGGAATACCGGTCAGGCTGCCCGTCCCACTCCCACCCCAGCGGGACCCCCATCACCTGCACCCCGAGCATGGCAGTGGGGTCAGGGGGTCTGGCACCAGTTATACACAGCCCCCCACCCTTGCAGTGCATGGGGCTGGGTCAGAAAATACTTCTCTGGTAGAAAGTCCTGCAGAGGAAAGACTTGAAGTCACTGAGGTCCTGCTGAGCCCCTCTGGGGCTTCCCTGAGCCCTTTTAGGAGGGGATCTCAGTTAGGAAGCCACTGCCAAAGCTACAGAGCCATCGTGGCTGCCTGATTGGATGCTACTGCCTGTGCTGACATTTTTTCTATCTGAGGCTGAAAGTGGAGATTTTACACAAGGTGGCATTTTTACTCCTGGTCTATGGTCAGGGAGGAGGAGCTGGAGGGGTTTGGCTTTTGAAGGTTTTTTTGCATTTTTACACAGTGAGTTGAATACATGAAACCGTCTCCTTCCCCAAGCAAACCAGTAGCACACACTGGTGTTTTGCGGCAGCAAAACCTGGTGTGATGGTTTGCTCCCACCCAGGTGTGCCTGGGCACAGGGAGAGGGGACACTGAGCTCCGTGTCCCTCTGGTGCTGCTCCTGTTGTCCCCCCTCATTAGCTCGGCAGCAGCCGGTGCTTCTGCTCGGTGGAAGAGCCAGATGCACTTGTAACTGAATGGGATTTCAGATGGCAGTGGAGTGTGAGTGTGCCCAGCGTGTGGGAAATCTGCTCCTGTTAAACTGGAGGAGATTGTGTTTAACAAACTTTGTCACTGAGCTTCCAAGGCAGTGACTGAGCCTCTGCGCAGTGGGGACGGGAGAAGGGGCCGCAGGATGAGAGGTTCGTGTTTGCAGCAGAGGTAAGGGCAGCTGGGGTGGGAGATGTCTGTCCTGGACATGTTGATCCCCAACCCTCCTCTGCACGGGCAGTGCCTTGAGGCCTCTGCTCCCCAGGGCCTTTCTGTGCTGCAGGGTCCCCTGCAGCCAAGAGGCCACCATGATGGCTGAGCATTGCTGTTCTCTCAGCAAATCTTGAGGTTTGCTTTCTTCTGTGGGTTTCCCAGGGTTGCAGCAGCCCTTCAGCACCACCAGCTCGTTCAGCATCACCCACCACTGCACGTGTAGCCCAGGTACGTTAACCACGCGGCGCCGAAGTGTAATTATTCTCCATCAGGTAGTGAACTTCCTGGTTAAATGAATTAGGAGTAATTATAGGTATCACAGTGTAATTGCGACGTGACTGCTGTTTGCAGGATGACTAATTGCCGGGTCCCGGGAAGCAGCTCTGCCACGTGTTCACACACGCCGGGGTTGAGGAGCTTGTGTTGTGCTTCACCTCTTGCCCTCTGAAGCGGTGGGGTCAGCACCTGCTCTGCTGCCAGGAAGCAGCACCTTGACTCGTGGCCATGGTAGAAACACAGATATTTTTTTTCAAAGAACCCCTTCTTTCCATAAGTTCTGCCTCCTTTGAGGTTTGGACCTGGTTCAAGTGTTCAGGGACTGACTTGCTGCCTCTTCCTTGTCCCCATGGACATCTCCACCTCTGCCCATCTGTGGGACAGCAGGGAATCCATGCAGGAATGGCACTGTCCTTGCTTTAGCCTCAGTCCCAAATATCTCCCTGATGTTTGCACACTGCAAGTGCTCATGTATTTGCACACATTAGGTGATGCACTAGAAGAGCATTTTTGGATTAAGGGGTTTCTCCTGGCAGAGAAGAAATTTGCAATCCTAATTCTTAATTTCTTTAATATTTTGGCATGCACTGCTTTGTCCCTTCTCTCCACACCCCAACCTGCTCTCCCGTCCACAGCTGGGATGCGTGTCCTATCAGAAAAGATGCTGAGTCTGTAGTTGTGATTTGATACCTGCCATGATTGGTACCACCTACCTGAGTTTTCCACGACTCAGAGACAAAAGTTTTGCTGCTGGGAGCTTTGTGTTGGTGGGACAGGAAAGACTTCAGCTCAGGTCACGAGTCCTGGTGCAGTGAGTGCAGCTCAGGAGGCAGCTGTTTCAGTGATGCACAACATCTGGCCTGGTTAAACACAGCAAATAATCACCTTGTAATTGGCCAACCTGTGAAATACCTGCTTCTGTTGGGACAACACTCTTTATGGGAAGGAAAAATGTTGCTGGGGTTATTTTTGTGCCCGTGTGCACTGGGCTTTGCAGCACCCTCAGTTCTGTTTCCTCGGGCCGTCAGTGATACCCAGTAGCCAGCAAGCTTAATCACAAGGAAATATTTTCTATAGATCTTTCAGAATATCTGCTTCATCCTGAATTTCAAATAAACATTGCCATGTTTGGAAATCTCCCTGGTACATCCCCCCCCACCCCCTCCATCCTCTCTGCATGAACTTTTGCTAAAGGGTGACTCATCATAATCCCTTCCCTAACAACAGAAATACCAGGCTGAGCTGCCTCTGGGGAGCTGGAGGGTCTGCACCCAGGTTTCAGATACCACAAAATACAAACTGCTCACACAGTCTTGGTCACTAGATGGATTTCCCCTCATTCTTCTTCCCCCCCAATTTTCCCTCCCCCTTATTTTTCTCCCAATTTCCCCCAATTTTCTGATCCTACTGCACAGTCTGAGCTCCTCAGCAAGCAGCAGGAGTGATGCCCCAGGATGGATGTACCAATGCTGTGCACTCCCAGGTGCTTCCCTAGCAGGGAGATATCTTTCCCCTGGGAGCTCATTAAGAGCCCAAGGCACAACTGGAATGTAGTTATTGCCCGCTCTCTCCTCTGTGTAGTGGATTTAAATGTAAATGTAACTTATGGCTTTAATCCTCCTGGGCAGTGGGTTTGGGAGGTGGATGAGCATAAAAATTAGGGGAGGCTATTCAGCTGGTTGCCCTGGCTCTTTAATTAATGCTTTGCAAAATTGCACTTTGATCAGGGATAACTTTAAAGGTGTAATTATACTGGTGAAACAATTAGCTAGGCTGGCATGGATGCGAGTATTTCCAATTTACAGCCAACAAAACCTGGCTCTTTGGCAGTCGATAGGTACAAAATCTGTGAGCTCTGGTGCATCAAACTGGACCGAATCCCTCAAATACATCCCCAAACCCCTTGTTTGCTTCTCAAAAAAAATAAGGAGGTCTGAGATTATGATGATCCACCAGTGATGAAGGTGTGTTTCCTTCAGCACTGGCCTTCTTAATTAAGTTAATCACATTTAAAGTATTAGAAAAAGCCAACAGTTAGGACTGTGGGGAGCATTTCCAGGGGAGGGCTGTTGGTTGAGTTAAAACTTGACAGCGGTGCTCCAGGATGAAACCCATCCCAGCCAAGTGCAGGTGGTGGGGAGGCTTCCCAAAACCTATTTACTTCTTGATAAAAGTCCCTAAAAATTGTCACAAAGCCCAGAATAAGAGCACAAATTTCTTACATATGCAATATGCAGTCAATTTTATCTGAATTAAATCACTTCCCTCCTCCCCTGTCTCCATCCCTGGTTCATCTTCTAAGGATGTTTCATTAGAAAAGTGACACTTTGAAACTTCAAACCTCCTTTTTAGGGTTTGCACAGCTCTGCCAACAGCACTCCCCAGTGATTCATAATCATAACCTGCCCTTGGCTGTGGTTTGTTTTCCAGCTCTTCCCAATGATCCCCTATGAAGTGCTCATGCCTTGGTCCCTGCCATGAGGGTGGGTGCTGGCAGAGTGGTTAGAAAGTCAAATGTCTCCTGGTTTTCATATTCGGGTGCTTTACAGAAAAAAAAAATTAGTTTAAAAAGTCCTGGCCCAGGTAGCAGCTTTAATAATTTTCTGCCCACTGGAAAATACCCAGTAAGGAGAAAATGTGTAAAAAGGAACAAAGAAAGAAAAAAATAAATAAAACCATTCTGCCTTTCACATGGGTTATACATCTTAATTTATTTCAAAAAATACAATATCCAAAGGCTCCAGCTGCCAACTTATTCTCTTTGATGGCCTCATAAATCCCTTAAATTAAAATTCAGCATTTTTCCCTAAATTGAAGTTAAAATCTATTGATGTAGTAGAGCAAGGATGAAGCTAAATGTGTATTTGTGTGTATGCCTCAATGCTCTGCTTGGAAACATTTGGGGAAAGGCCTTTGAATGACACAGTTTTGCGTTCCCCTCCTTGTTCCTTGGTAATTTTCTGCTCAGTGGTGACACTGAGCTCTCCATGTGGAGAACTTGAACTTTACCTGAAAATCAGAGCTTCATATATCAGCAATTGCAGAGACATACAGAAAATAAATGGCTTTGCAAGAAGTACATGAGACTATCTCTGGCTCTGATGTACAATAACATGGGAATTTTTATCAAAATTCAGATTTGTATTTAGGCGTGTGAGGTTAAATTCATTTTTTGGGAGTGGAAAAGCCTTCCCATGAGACCTTCAAACTACTGAATAAGAGAGTGTTGCTGAGAACTGTACAGGGAATCTGGAAATGGTCCCGAAGCTGGGTCTGTAATGGCTTGTGCTGAATTCCTCATGGAGTGATGGAGCAAGCAGGCAAACTGGTGAGCATGAGGGTAGACAATGCTTTGGTCAAATTCCTGCCAAAATGAAGGTGCTGCTGTTGTGAGGTGGGATTTTTCTGTGTGCATTATTTATTTCTCTGGGTTTTTCTGGCTGCAAGAGAGGTGCTGGGCTGTTGCAGAGGGACTTGCAGAATGCTGGCAAGGAGCTGTGTGTGGTCACCTAAAAACAGGTGGGATCAGCACTGAATTATTTGTCTTATAACTGCTGCTTGTCCTTGGGTTTGTCTCAGTTTTTTGGGGGGTGATTTCTTGCTTTTACCCCTCCCTGTGCGTTCCCTAATTGTTTACTGGGCTCTGGACAGTTATTTTAAGGAGATCTCCTCAGTTAAAAGCTGGCATGCTGGGAAGGCCTTTGTTGCTTTAGTTCCTTCCTTAATTTCTCTGGGCTGGTTTCAGCCAGGCAGTCGTCTGCTGGTCGGATCTGGGACTGGAAGGGAAACAAGAATTCACATCTCCCAAGGAGTCAGGAAGGAGGGAGGGAGCCCTGGGAGCTCCTGGCTGAGCTCCGAGTCTCCCGTGTCCCCATCTGCACCCCATCCTCACCTCAGCTGGCCAGGCAGGCTCCTTCCACTGCCCACAGCTGGATTTTTCATCTAAAATTAAAGAAAAAAATATCTTTTAAATTCATTTTCATTTTCTAATATGATTCATAGTGGCACAAAGAAAATCTCAATTTATTTTAATCTGAGCCAGTGCTAACGCTCCCTGTCCCTTTAAGATTAATTGATGTTTGCATTTACACCCATAAATAGTCTTGCTGAATTCAGAGAGACCAAATGTATGTGTGGGGAATGCATAGAAGGGGGCTCTGAAGAATCAGGGTTGGGACTTGGCTGTAATGGCAAACCAGGGCACTGAGGTGTGACTCAGGTAAATCATGTCAAAGTCCGGCTCAAATGTTGATGTGCTGGTACCTTTTCCTGCCTCTGTTTGTAGTGAAGGGGGTATGGTGGCATAACTAAAAAAGAATAATAATATTTAAAAGACATTGATGTTTCATTTTGAGATCTTTTCTCCCACTTTTTCACTCCCTCATTATTTAAGGAATATCGTCTATGTATATATTCACATATGGAGGTGTATATATATGTTTATGGGTGTGTGTGTGTGTATGATGGTCTGTATCTCTCCCCACCCCTGAGCCAGATCAAAACTATATTGTCCTCTGAGTCCAAAATGCCCTGCCTTTTTTCCCACTAGATTTGACATTCCTCTTGGAGCCAGCAGGATGTTTTAGGCAGGGAGCCTCAAACAATCCAAAAAGGAGAGACACGGCGGTGACTTTGTTTTTAGGCTTTGCTTGTAGATCATTGCCATGGAGCAAACTTCAACACAGATCCACAGAGGTTTTGGGACAAGGTACCAGGGCTGGCATTTCAGGGTTGGGATCTCAATTTCATTTTTCCAGTGCTCCAGTGGTTGCATTTTACCTGACTGTGCTGCCAGGTTGAGAGCAAGTTGGTACCTCCCCTCCAGAGTGATTAGAAATCAGCTTCCCTAGAAACCTTCTGGGAATGTATTTAATTGGACTCTAAACAATAAAATGGGAACTTCATAGGTTGTTATGAATATATGACTGCTTTTTTTTCTTTTATACCTTGTCAGCAGCTTGCAGCTATGGTAACAACACAAAGGTGAAACAGAAACTTGATTAAATCAATGCATCAGACAAGTACCTGACAACTGCTTTGCTTCTTCACCCCCCAAATAGAAAAATTGCTGAAGAGTGAGATTGAGCTAGGCTGCAGCATGGCTTTTTTATCCCCCTGGCAAATCATTTGGGATCACTATATTTATTTTTTCAACTCTTGCTTTTTCATTTTTTCCCCCTTTTATAACAAAATGGGGCCTGTCGTTTAGATTGCAATGTTTTGCATACTTTCAAAGTCACAGGGCAGAGGAGAAAAATGAAATACAAGTTGTTTAGTCTTTTTTTTTTTTTTTTTTTTAGCTTGGGAAACTAGATGGTCGTCCAAGAAGCAGTATAAACACAGTGGTTTTGCAGACCTCTACCTGTGCCAGGAGAAGGATGCAGGACTTGCTCCCAGGTCTTCTTGCAGGGACTTTCCAGTTGCAAAGCAGCCGGGAAGCTGCATCCACCCTTTATATGTTGTATTACCCTGACGTGTCTGCACGAGGGTTGCAAAGTGCTTTGAAAATCCTCCTTTGGCTCCATCATAAAAGTATGGGGAAGGGTGATAGTCATTCCAGAGGTGGAGGCTATGCAGCCCCATCCTTTCATCTGCAGCTCCTGGGATGCTCCAGGGATGTTGTTCCAACTTTGCTCCCGTGACGCAGCCGTTGCAGCGGGAATTGTTCCAGCCCTCTGCTTCCCATCCCCATGGCATGAGTAAACAATCACTGTCATCTTCAACCTCCCTTTTCATTTGTAAAAGCCCACTTTGCTCGGGGCTGAGTTTCCCAGGCTGACAGGAGGATAAACGCTGGGAAGAGCCAGCAGGGATGTGCACGGCTGCGGGGTTCCTCGTGTGCTAGGAGAGAGGGAGAATTCCAGCCAGCAAATATCGCTCCAGACTGAGCCCAGTGCAGAAGGAATGCAGGATGTGGCCCCCCAGACTGATGAACTAAGTGAGGCACCAGAGTTTGTGAACCCTTAAAGTAAACAAGTGGAGTTTGTTTTTTGTTGGTTTTTTTTTGTTTTGGAGTTTGAGTTTTTTGCAGCATGCAAACTAATTATTACTCAGTTTAACTATTTTCCTGGAGAAATTTGAGGTGAGAAGGGTATGAAACTGTAAGGAACCTTAGCAACCTGAGTAATAAAGAATCTTGGATTAATGTAATTCCTGCTCTGCTTTACCAGGAGACAAAATAAGAAATGCCAAGAGCCAGACTTCTCACTTGCTAGGAGCAGACAGGATTTGGGCCCCAAATTGAAAGCACATTCTTAAATCATGTTAATGGCCCTGGGTTGTGGTTCCTCATTCAAGCTCCATTGTCAGCCATGGGAAGGCTCCTTCTCTGGGTTGGTCTGGAGACAGTTTGTTTTTGTTTGGTAGAATCAGCTGGTAAAATCACAGCCAATTCCCCAAAATTGCCTATTTAAAAAAATGCTGTCAGCAACTTTCACTCCTGGCCCCTCCTGCACCTTCCCCAGGAGCAAACTCAGCTGGCACCTTCTGGGCAACCTGTGCTGCTTTCTCACCACCCTCATCATAAAGAATTTTTCTTTAATCTAAATCTACCCTCTCTTAGTTTAAAACCATTACCCTTTCTCCTATCACTACAGACCCTGATAAAAAGTCTCTCTCCATCATCCATTACAGTTACATAGTGACAGTTTTGGAAGTGCTGCTCCTGTGGCATCTAGGAGCAAAAGCATCTCAGATGATGTGATGTCCTTGGCTGTGGCTGACATGAGGTTAAATCTCATATCTTTTATACCTTTGTATTCTTGTGAATCAAAGGTTTGAAAGTCTCAGTAAATGTATTCGGACAGTTTCTTTAAACAACCAATGATGATAAAATGTTATCAGTGGCAAAGCCATCTGTTCCCCTGGTGTTGTCAGAGGACTGGAAGTGCAGCGTCTCTCTGTGCATCCCGTCCTCTCTCCAGCTCAGGCCCTGATGACTGTCATACCCCTTTTCTAACCTCTTCTTCCAGCGTGCTTTTTCCAGATATTTGTGTGCCCAAAATCCAGGTCTCCTTGGAGGAAAGGTTGGTCTCTGCAGCTGACTGATGTACCAGCAGCTCTTTGAATTTCTCTATCGCTTGACACCGCTCACATGTATGTTTGGCCTGGACCAGTGGGACCAGTTAACCTTAATCAAGGCAGGCAAATGAAAGGCTGGAAAATAATCTTGTTGAAGTGTTTAGATTTAAAGATCTGACATTAGAGAGAGTAAATGTCAATTTGAGTTTAAACAACAGAATAACACTTGAAGGACCAAATTTTTTTCTCTGGTGTATATGGCTGCAAATCCACTTAGTTCCCACAAAGAATTTGGCTGTGTTTCTAAGCCAGCCTCACATTCTTGGTCTGGTTCATGGGGCTGCTGAAGGTCACAGCACCCACCCCCTAACCAACCTGCTGTTCTCCAGCCCCACTGGCTGCGGGGGCTTTTCACAGCTGATGCCAGCAGGAACTGCTGCCTCTCAGCTCTCCTTCATGCTCCACCAAGAGGGTTTTTTTGCTCTTCCTTACCCTATAATGTTCATTTTATTTGTCTAGTTTTTGTCTTTTCCCTGCTGTTTCCACCATACCTTGCTTTGTGTTGACTGGGTCCCCCTCAAGTGCATATTCCCCTAAATCCAGGATCTCCAGGGTTGTTTCCCACCCACGCTCACCCTTTGAAGCTGAGCAGGGATGAGCTGCAAATTGAAACCCCCCATTTTGAATCTATTTGTGTTCCTCCTGAAAGGGCTTCTCATTCCCATGCAGATGCTGTGCTCAGGGAACGATGTTTAATCGTCCTTTGATTGAGCAGAAAAGCAGCAGATACGCTCACATGTGGGTTTTTTTTTTCTCAGAATCTGTTAGACAATTGATCAAATGATGAGAAACTCGTTTGGCTCAGTGGAGGCATGGTCTTCAGTTGGGAACTTCTTTATGAGGTGCTGTAATGAAGATAGATGATGCTTATGGTAGCTGGAATAGAAAACAGAGCTTGTAATTGAGAGTGCAGGAAGGTAATTGTTGTATTGAGAAGAGCAAGTGCCAAGAAAAAATGTCAGGACCCTGATGTTCCCCGTGGTGCATATGCTAGAGATGTCCTGTGATCTACTCCAGGTGATCCTGCTCCAGCAGGGGAGTAGGACCACATGATCTTCAGAGCTTCCTTCCAATCCTGATGACTCCGTGTGATTCTGTGACTTCCAAATCCTTTCAACCAAAATTATTCCACGTAGCTGTATCCACCAGGAGATTGTTGAAGGCAGTGGTCCTTGCAGCTGTAGAGAGGGTGAAATGGCAGGAGCAGCATGGAAGAAACATTAATTAAAGCGAGCTCTTGGAGTAATTGGCATTAAACACCATTGGAGCCACCTTGCTGAAGAGCTATAATTATTGCAGAACACAATTGCCAGGGTCTAGACACAAACTGGGTTGTCACAGAACTCAGGCGCAGCCCAGAGAAGTTGCACGTGGATGGATTGTCTGGTGGGATGGAGAGGGGTGAGGTAAGAGCTGATGTGCTCCTGGGGTGGCTGCTGCTCGCTGGGCTCTCCCAAGGCCACTGAAGCGTGAGCCCTGCAAGCAAAATAATGTCATTGTATCTCCCTGAGGAACAAGTTCTGGTGGGTAGAGGTTGGGAGCAGAGAGACAGTGCTTCTCATAGGGCTTTCCATTGGGAGCAATCCAGGGGATTGCTGTGGCTAGTGGATGTGGATGAATGAGAAGAGATCCAAGAGATCTTGTTCTGCAGCAAGGAAGACTCAGGAGGGTTTGATTAAGAGAGGTTGGCAAAATGGTGGCAGGGAAAGGTATAGGCATGTTGGAAAAATATCAGTGTCACCAGTAAAAAGAAGGGTTGTGTCTGTAAGTCATGAGGATGAGCTTGACTGGATGAGATGAAGATATTGTATGATGGTGCATGATCAGCAGATAAAGTAATAACTTTGTCTAAAAGGTGGGGCTGGACACAAACTACCACTGATTTTCAGAGGCAGAAGGTTGTTTTTTTAAGGGTTAATTTTGTGTTGAGATTCCCTGAAGAATTTAGGAATGGCTTATGTTTTACACACCCCTCCCAACCCAATAAATCCCTATTGGATTCTTCATCTGAAGTAGAGCACTCAGCTGGATGGGCAGCTCTGGTTGATGTTTGTCGCCTTGCTGTAGGTCTCCTCTGCAGGATGTGGAGGCAGATGGTTCTTCTCTGACTGTTCGTAGCACGGAAAAAAAAATTTGGTTTGCATAAAGAGAAGACCACCACGGGAACAGAGGACTGGTTCTGGTTAGCTCACCAGTGGCTTTGCAGCACCCTGCTCCTCAGCACTTCATTTCTCTGTGGCTGCTTTCAGAATAACGTGTTATTAGAGAATAACAACCCACGACTCAGTGCGAGTCAGACCATCAACATTGAGGTTCTGCAAGCATGTAATTTAGGTGACAGAACAGCGACATGTTGTCCTCTGGGAGCAGTGCTCACATCATGTGTGCTGGGTTCCCACCCCTGGATTATCTTTCAGGGCTTCCCCTGTCACGCTCCCATCCTCCGTCCCTTCTCCAGGCAATTACTCAGCTGTTTCTCAGCTGTTCCTCAGAGCATGTTGCTGTCAGGGATGAGAAGGCAGTACTGCTGCTCCTTGGGTATTACTTCTATTTTTTTTTCCTTCCCTTTTTTCTGGCTGGGATAAGCTGCCCCCGAGCTGCTGGAGCAGCTGTGGGTCAGGGACAGCCAAGTGTCGGGTGTAGCAGTGCCTGGCTCAGCCAGGAGTGCTAAATTGAACGGCTCAAGATGGTTATTGATATTTCATGAGCCTGGCATTGCTCATGTTTGTGGGAGACTGATTCTCAAGCTTTACAAAATGAGACTCTTCAGAGGTGTGTAATTAGGGAAGGGTCAGTAGAGTAAAACTGATCTCCTCAGGCTCCAGTCCTAACAAATCCTCGTGCTCCCTGAGCGGTCGCTGGTTTTCACGCTGTGTTCAGCCCCAGGCTGATGAATGAGGACATGTCTCACTTCATCACCCCTTTAATCTACCGGGAATCCCATTTGCAGTTACCATGAGATTTGTTTTTAACTTGCTTTTCTTTTTTTCTCATGTTTGAGACCATCCCGCTCTCGGCTGCACACACTAACAGCCTGTTCTCATTGCTGCTTATCCTCCAGCCGGTGCTTTGCTTTTCCTGACAGAGACACAAACCTGGGTTTCTCTGGGAGGATTCTCAGTACAGACCACAGGATTTTCCCAAACCTGCAACCTCCTTATCCTCTGTGAGGAGAATAAAGTCATGGCACAAGAGAGATGCTCTGTCTTAGGAAGGAGGTTGTGTCCCTTGGGCACATTTCTGGAACACCTTGCAAGCTGGTCTTGGATTGGGTATGATTTTGAAGCAGTAAAAGCTTATTTAACTGCAGATAGAAAAGCAGCAGCAATAATCATTGTCATCTTGCTGTGTGAGAGTTTTTAATTAGCTACCCATCGTTGTTCCTATTAGTTGCTTTTACAAACCTGGCACCTTTTGTGCTGCTTAGCAGCTTCCACGTGCTGTCAGGAGGAAAAGCCTGATCAGGTCAGACCCACTTGTTCACTCCCAGCTTCTCTTATGAGTTCATTTGTCTTTAATTTGTCAGTGCTTTTCCTTGCACTGAAGTTGCTCACCCATTTTTCTGGAGCTAGCAAAAGATTCAAGCAAAGGCACAAGCTTCTCTGACCCCTTTGCATCTTCCAAGCCCTACATCAAAGTTCAAAGCCCTTTGCTTCTCTTGCTCTGCAGCTTTGTACGTTGTTTTGTGTGTGGCTACCTGGGACCTCTGCCTGAAGATGCTTGGCCGGCCAGGGCATGGGCCAGACAGTGACGATGGAGACCTGGCAGTATGGATGAGCTGCTGGGTAGGGTCTACCTTGGGTTTTCATCCAGCTCTCCATGCTTTGAGATTGTCTTTCTGCTGGCTTCAGCTTTTTTAGTGGGAAATGGTGCTCTTCTCTGAAGAAGAAACTCTTGGCCAGTATTTTTGTTTCAAGACCACTTTCACCTTGCTTGTGCAAAAGCTCCCTCAGAAAATTTCTGCCCTTTGCTGTGTTGGGAGCTGAGCTACTGAAGGACAGTCCCCACATGACAAGGAAGAGATGAAATAAGGAGGCAAATAACGAAATACATCAGTATTATATACATAATTGAGGTTTGTGGCCCACAGGAGGGACTGTAACCAAAATGCAGAGAAGTCCATGCCCTGCCCCAGTGTCAGGTTCTCCTGAGCTGACATTTCCAAGAAGGAAATGATTTCTCCATCACTGCTGCTGCTTTTCTGCCACTGAGCACATTCATATGCCCAGTGTCACACATCGAGATTACTGAAAAACTGTTTTGGGCTTGTTTAGCAAAATGAAATTGTATCTCCTTCAGCCTTTAAGGAAATGTCATGTCACTAGTCAAGTACAAAGAATTGCTGACACTTGTTGCTGAGATAAGGGTATAATATCATGCTTTATTCTTCCCTCTTCTCCCTGCTCAATAGAAGTTAGCAGTGTGCCTGCCTAAAGACACAAATCAAGGCCCACTGCTTTTACTTTGAGTGAGATAATGCCTTCAAGAACAGAAAGACCCAGAAAAGTGGCTGGTCCACAGAAGCTGATGGGACTCCATCCCCATGTCTCTGGCTTTGGGACCCCCATGCTTGGCAAGATCTCCTGCTCTGGGGCTGCTGCCTGTGTTGTTCAACATGAAAGCCAGTGCTCAGGCAGACGTTGCTAAATCCCAGCACCTGCAGTTTTCCGCCTGGCGGGTCCCACTGCCATTCCAGTGGGTGGAAAGAATTCCCTGAGCCTGCCGGGAGCTGCTTTTATCCATGCAGATACCAGAGCCCCATTTGGAAACTCTGCTGGGGAGAGGAAGATAATACAATAAGAATGTGACAGTGAGAAGGAAAGGTAAAGCAAAGACAAAGCCTGACAGCCCAGGATGGAAAGAGATACTTCCAGGAGGAGATAATTCCTATCTTTATGCCCAGGGTGGTTTCTGTCCATTAGTCACTTTAATAAGAGTTGTGTGACCAAATCCTAAACAGTGGCTTATTATGAAGAGTGCAGGCCACTATAAAACATGTCATCCAGAGTGACAGACTTGCCTTGCAGCTCTGTTATCCCAGAAATGTGATGATAGAGAGAAATGAGGGCTGCAGCTGCTCTCTGGGAAGAGTTGTCTGGCTCCTGCTCCGCTGCTGGTGGCCTGTGCTCCCTCCTCACACCCCAGGCCACCTTGCTGACATCAGCCCCGCTGCTGCCCGCATTTTGGAAGAAGTTACGGAGCTCTCTGGCGTTACTGGGGAAGTGGGAGTTTTGAATTCTTCATCCCAGCTTGCCTGGAGAACTGTTGGCTTCACTTGCTCAAGTTCATTATCTCCGATAGCATCCAGCATTCACTCTCTGACATACCATTGAGGGGTTGTGAGCTGGTGGCCTCTAACCAAGTCCTGCAGATCACCCACTGCCTTGGAGTCATAGCACACTCCTCACCACATGAGGGTGGACCACAACAGCTATGTGCTTAGTTTAACAACCAGGAAAGAGAAGCCAAGAGGAAGCATCCAGATCCAACCACTTCCCAAGGCTGGTGACCGCCTCCTCCAGCAGTTATGGGACCATTTTCTGGTGCGAAGAGCTACCTGAAAGGACTTGGAGCAGGCTTAGCTGGAGGATGCTGAGGTGCCAGCCAGCAGCCCTTGTCTGCACACCTTTGGGGGACACCCGTGATGGGAGCAGCCACCGTGTCTCGCCTACGTCCCCACCTTGCCCTTTCTGTGCGGCAGCTGCCAGGTCCTCGCTAACTGCTTCGGCAGCGTTCCCTGGGTAACTGTGGGATGTGGATCTCAGCATGTGGAGGAGAAACACCAAAGGCCCCAGCCAGCCCACCGTCCCCTTGGTGCACTGACCAGGCTATTCCCAGAGCTCGGATGCAGGTGGTATTTTTAGCTCTGCCACGTTGCAAGTATCAAGTAACCAGCAGGATCGGGAGCTCCCGACGCGGTGCCGGGGAATTCACACGGGGGAACCCTTGGGATTTACCATGTAAGTCAGGACTGGCCCCGGCTGCCAAGGACCAGGCAGGATTTGGCCACTGTCCCCACCGGCTGCCACCACGTGCCCCGTGGGGTTGAGTTTGCTCCAGTGCTGGGCTGGACAGTCCTGGTGGCTGCTGCAGCTCTGCCCCATGTTTCAGGAGTCCCAACCCAGCAGCGCTTGCTGTGAACTTGGTGTCACTTCCAGTGGGAGCTTGTGGGTGCATCAAGGCTCCTGCTGCTCCATGCAGCATTCCCCATCCCGAGGAATGACAGATACAGTCTGCAAAATCACTTATGCTGAAGGTTTTAAAGCAAAGAGGGGAAGAAAATGAAATTCATGTTCAATCCATGACAATCTGAATTCATTACAGGTCTCTGCCAGCTCTGGTCTCCTTCTCCCGGCCACTCATTTTATTAGTTTGTCCATCTGCTTTGAGAGAAAGTGAGTGAAGTGGTCCAGGGGGGTTTTCTCTTTTCTTTTACAGTCCACGAGACCTGAAAAAAAATCAGCTGGGAAATCTAGGCCATCCCATTGTGGTTCAAGCTGAGTCTTGAAGCCATCAAGCTGAGCTTATTTGAACATGGTCATTTCTTTCTTGGTCTCACTCTTTTGATTTTATTTTTATTATTTTTGTTTAGTCAGTCATCTGGAACAAGCAGGCGCAGAGGGGAGTTAAAAGCAGTGAATGCTGATAACAGTTCTTTGGCAGCAAGTTGGGCATAAAATAGCTTTATCTGTGGGTTTTGATCTTTTTTTGCTCCCATTTTCAGCAGTTGAAAGGCACTCACGAAGGGGCTGGGGCAGGCGGGTGCTGGAGGAAGGCTGGTTATCCCCAGGCTTTGCAAAGCCAAAGTGCTGGCAGGGGTTGTGCTGTGTGAGCGGAGTGGCCCACCCCAATAGTTGGTATTTTGCTGGAAATCTTTGTCCTTTCTGCACATCTGAGCATTGTGGGGAGGCTGTTGGCAACTGTTCCTGTGTCTCTTCCTCCGATCTCAGCTGCAGGGCAGCAGTACCTGTATGCACCCTGCTCCTCTGCCCACCTCTGCCCTGGCAGCATCCCTAGTCCTAGGATAAACTCATCAGCAAGTAGAAGGCCTGTGTGTTCAGACCTTGGAGTTTTTCAGCCATCCTGACTGGGCTTTTTACCCCCAGAGGGTTTCCATCGGGTTTTGCTGCCTGCAAGCCCAGAGCTTGCTGCTTTGATGCCAACTCTTTCCTGGCGGTCTCTGAATCCAGCACTTACAGCTTCTTGCTAGTCCTTTTCAATCATGTAATTAGCTCAAAACTTGGCAGTTCCCAGCTCTTCTGGCAGGATGCTCAGAGGTGAACGCTGCATCTGACGTGAAATACCTGCTCACAGTTTCCCATGGGAGGGAGAGACGCAGATCCCTTGTGCTCTGCATGTCCCTCCATGCCCTCTTCTGCATTAGTTCATCCTTTTCTATCAGAACTTTTCTTTAAACTCATAGTGTGGATTTTTCCTCTCCCTCAGCCTGTCTGTTATCCCTGCAAGGTCTCACAAGGTGGCAGTGTGATTGCTAGTCCAGCAGCAGGTTGCTTGGTATTTGTTCAACACAGTAAATATATATGTTTAAAGTCCACTTTGATACTGCTTATGATGCTGCAGAATGTGTTTCTTAATATAGGAGGAAATATTGGGCACAAGTGACTGAGAGATGGCCCCTCCCTGTGTCCACCACGGAGGGTCTCCAAGGTTTGGCTCCCAGCATCTGCTGGAGCTGGTAGGATATGAGATATGGCCAATCCCTCCATGTCCTGGGGACCAGGAGCCACTTGCAAGAGCAGATATTACAGCTGCTGTTCTGCCTCCCACTTTACGGTCTTGTGAATGCTTGGATTCCCCAGGGCATGGGCTCTTGAGGCTCTCACAGCCAAAGCTCTTGGGAATTACCAAGGGTGTCGGTGGCCAACATGGGTGGGAGGGAGCCAGGATTGGTAAAACATGGAGGCTGTGTTGCTGCCAGACACAGGGACACTGTCCCAGTGCTGTTGCATGGCCAGGCAAGTCCTCTCAAGAGGAGGAGCAGTAAATCCCAAGGGGAAGAGCAGTAAATAGCAGCTGGTGCAGGGCTTTGTGGATCACTGGAGAGGTGGAGTGTTCTCTCTGCCACCCCAGACCTGGAACAACAAGTGAGATGGTGCACCACACAAAGGAGGAACTTGCTCCAGCACCACTGCTGTGGAATCGGAGCCAAAGCTGCTCTGACAGGTCCCCTTTTGCTGTCCCCCACCAACTACACAGCTCAGGTCTTGGGGTTCTGGCAGTGCGTGGGGAGCTGAGGCACCTTCAGCTGCCAGCATGCTGCTGCTTGCCAGCAATAACCAACTTTATGACTCACAAAAGTGATTTTCCATCTTTGCATCTCCATCTGTGTCGCTTGTTGATGGAGCAGGGATGAGGTAGCCTGGCACCACTGGTATTTACTTTATTGGAAAGCTTCTTCTGTCTCTGTTGCTATAGCATGGCAGGATTATGGTTTCAGAAAGCACTTAGCTTGTCATGTGACACATTTTAGCCTGAAATACTTAGTGTTGCACGTGTGCTGAAGTGCTTGGCTGAACAGGCACCCATGGGAGTGTGTGAGCACCCAAGGGTTTTAGGCAGAAATCACCACAGCCCCCAGGGTGATCTCTTGATCCTCAATATTGGGAATATTCGTGGGAGTAAATGTCATCTGGAATGGCAAGGCCTGCACCAATGTAGGGTTGGGGGTCCACTGGAAGGGCTGGAGGAAGCCTCTTAATTGTACTGGCTCCATCAGGCAGAAGAGATGGGGGCTGTAGGACTCCTAACATGAAGCCATCCCAGGGCTCGGTGGTGGAAGCAGGACTCTGCTTGGTGGCTGCAGTCTCTCACACATCTTCCAGCTAGAGCTCTTGGCTTTGGGGGGAGTTTCTTGTTTCTTTGGTGTGAAAGCAGCTTTGTGAAACCCTGGGTGGATCCTCACCAGCAGGGGGACACTGGGGTGTCTGAACAGCAAACTCTAGAAAGCTTTTCTAAAGCGCAAGTTGCTGGCTTTGTGGTTTGCACCCTGCCCTCCTGTCTGGCCATGGGGTGGTCACAGCAGCATCACCCACTACTTCACTGGAGCAGTGGTCATGTGAGGTGCAGACAGATAAAACGTTGTCCCCAAAGTGTTAGACTCCTTATGAGGAGAAGGTAGTTGGACTCAGGGGAATGGTTTTAAATGGTTTTAAACTAAAAAATGGGAGATTCAGACTAGACAGAAGGAAGAAATATTTTATTATGAGGCTCGTGGAACACTGCCATAGTTTGTCCAGAGAGGTGGTAGTTGCCCCATCCCTGGAAACATTCAAGGACACATTGGACAGGGCTCTGAGCAAGCTGGTCTGATTGAAGATGTCCCAGCTCACTCCGGGGGGGTTGGACTAGGTGGCCTTTGAAGGTGCCTT
This sequence comes from Apus apus, assembly GCF_020740795.1. Lineage (NCBI taxonomy): Eukaryota > Metazoa > Chordata > Aves > Apodiformes > Apodidae > Apus > Apus apus. The sequence goes on from NC_067295.1 coordinate 2,333,006, forward strand.
CCAACCCAAACAATTCCGTGATTCTGTGACCTTTGCAGGTCCCTCCCAACCTGAGATTTTCTATTATTTACAAGAAGGAATTTAATACCTTCTGCTTTTATACTGAAGAATTAAAAGATTCTCTCTTCATGGATGACCCAGAGGAGCAGGTCTTGCCTTCAGCATCATGCTGCAATGCTGTGGTGAACCTTTGGGAAGGAGCCTGATGCCACTGCCCAGCAGCAGTGAGAACCAGAGCCATTCACTCCTACACACAACTGGGGACCCAGAGAGCTGGATTAAATTCTGAGGGAGCTGGGCTTTCTCCAAGCCTCAGCTTTAGGCTTATATCCCAACCATATGGCCAAGGACACCACTAACTTCTCTCCAGCCTCCTGCAGAAGGCATCTTGTGATAGTTCCTTTGTGTGACCATAGGGCTTTTTGCATTATTACTCTCATTGCTGATAACAGTAATATATAATATTGATGTAGATCATCTGGCAATCTTAAAGGGCTTTGAAATTGATGATCTGAGCATCAGAACAAGTGTTGGTTGTAAAATCAAATTGCTGCCGCTCTGCGGTATTGCAGGCACAGGCTGAGCCAAGATTTTGAGGTAAAAGACAATTTCAGTGACTGCAGGACCTGGGGGAGTTTTTTACCTCAACCTCTTTTGAGTGAAATTGGTTCATTTGCTCTCAATTGATAGATGTGCTTCCCCAAATCTGTCAATTTAAAAAAATCCTGAGGGGGATTCGGGAAATAAATACTTTTCTGAATTTGGTTTCACTGGGAAGTTCAGGGTTTTCCTTTAAGAATTCAAAGTTTTAGAAGGAATTTTCTGCAGAGTTTTTTTTTTCCATATATTTTTTTCATGCCATTTTGTAGCATGTCAGAAATAGCAGAGCTCAGAGTCTGACTTGTATTCTTGCACAAAGATGAGGCTTTGCTCCTTGTGTCCATTTGAACAAAGATGTGGAAAAGGTGGCAAGGAAGGGAGAATTGGCCAAAATGTTCAGTTTCAGCAGAGGAGGTAAGAGTTTGGGTTTTCAAAGTCATCCCACAGCAAGTAAATAAGAAATTCCTAATTATGGATCTGGAAATGTATCCCTAAAAGATGGGACACAATGAGCCTACCTTTGTTGTTGTTGGTTTTTGTTTGTTTGTTTGTTTTTTAATTTAAATTTTAATTCCAAAGGCTCTGGATGAAAATCAGGAAATCTGCAGATGTAGGAGGGCATGGGGAGGCCTGAGGAACACAGGGTACAAAAGGTCTTCATGAAGATTAAAACCAATAGCGCTGCTTCAGCTTTCAGATGGTTGTGCAAGAGAATTGTTAAGAAAATACAGAGCTAATAACTTTATTTTCCTCCAGTTGTAACAGCAAACAAAACCCTGTGATGTTTTTGTGTCTAAAATAACTTTACGTGCACTGTGAGGTACAACTCAAGTGGGATCCTGGTGCAAATTCATTGTGTCTCAAGGTACTTTTGTCAGGGCTGGATAAGTTCTCTCTGGTCTTGCTCACCCAAGTAAGGGACAGGACTGGTGACACGAGGACAGGCTGGATGTCACCTGTAGTGGCCTGGGAACAGCAGGTGCATGGCTGGTCCCCGCCTTGCTCCAGTAATGCCCCAATGTCTTTTGGCAAGTTACTGGTCCTGGCTGGGACATCACAGGCTGCTACCAGCCCCACTCATAAGGCAGGACTTCTTGTGGGACATAAAGTGTCCCCTTGTCCTTGTCAACCCACACTTGGAGGAAACATCATACAACTTATGCATCTTTGTGTAGACACAGGAAAATTGTGCTTATTTGAGGGTCTGACTTTCCAGGGGGTATTTCTGCAATTTACAACTCACTAGTAGGAATATAAGCCCAGCAGCATCAGAAGTGAGCAGGAGGAGCCAGCAAATGTGGCTTTGCAACAGCCAGAAGACCCCCAGAAGGGTTGTTGTTGGCTCCATCTCAGAGTAGCACAGATGTCCCCAGTCTTGTTAACCTGGCCAGGAGCTCAGCAGGGACAGGTTTCACACAGCCGCAGGAGGTGGCTGAAGGAGCTCCCTCAGCTTTCCCTGCATGCATGGTCATGGCAAAGAAAGTTTCTGGAGTGACTCTCCAAGCTTTGTAGCGTGGCATGGAGGTACCCGGGCCACTCACACACAGCAGCAGAGCTGGCTCCTGGCACCCTGCACAAAACCATATGGAAGCAGCAGCATTTCTCTCCCACGCTTCTCCCCAAGAGGCCCTTCTGAGAGATGACATTTTCTCTTTAACCCTCTGATTTTTTCCGGGGATCTAAATTAACATGTGAAGCCCACAAATGAGGATTTTTTTTTTTGTTTTTAACTCACTTGTTTTATTATTCCATTAAAGGTTCCAGCATGGGGATATGCAACTTGAGGGATGGGCTGCTCTGAGTATTTTAGTTGTTTGAGTATCCAGAAAAAGCCAACCTAATGGTGTCTCTGTGCAGGGTAGGCTCACTCGAGGTGTGCCTCATTAAGTGGTTGTCTAGGAAAATATGAGAGCTGAGGGCAGATCATTCTGTTGCTGCACCCCAGCCTTGCAGGGATGGGCTCCGAGTGCCTGCGTCCCCTCCAGCAAGATTTGGTTTCCTGAACCCCCTGGGTGTTTGAAAAAGTCACCCTTTGTCTTCACCCTATTCACCACGTTCCATTTTACCAGAACAGTCCCAAAAAGGGTTGAAGGGTGCCCTACTCTGAGGCTTCCCAGCTGTAGCACTGTATGGAGAATGAACGTCCCTGGAAGTATAGAAACTTCTGCAGCTTTATCCCTTGCCTGCTAAGTCCCAAAGCTCATTAAATCCAAATGCTTGTAGCAATGGTTTAATGTCTTAAACATTGACCCAAATTACCTGTTCTCTGTCCTATAAGTGATTAGAAATGCTGTGGCTTTGGGAGAGATGGTCTCCTCCACAAGCTTTCCCATGGCTTGGCAGTTCTGCCTTTGCAAGTTGTATTGGTTTAGAGTGTATTCGATAGCAACGATTTGACTTCTGCTTATTGTCATGTGTTTTTTTGTGAGCAGATTGGGGTGGTTGGAGTTTGGTTTTAAAAGTCTTATTCATCTCTAATCCAGAATAATGCTGTCTCTGTGGCTTTTAAAGTGATTAAATAAGGCCAGGCTGTGACGACACTGGGCAATTCGGTTTCCCAGAGTATATTGGATTTAGCACCGAGTGAGGCTGCTGGGCCATAAAAGGAAGAATTTTGTTGGGCTGGTTTGGGCAGTCCTTATTTCAACCCCCATGTTCTCCCTAAAGGTCACTGTAGTACAAGTACAATTAATGGGTGGAAAAGGAGAGCCTTTTTCAATCAGTTTTAGCCCCGTTTCTGGATCTTATACGCTAAGCTGCACCGCCTTCCCTGCCCATGAGGCAGGAGCTCGTAATGTCATGGGGATGTCCTTGCTTAAAACATCATTGGTGACCAGCAATGGGAGGAGGGGTGGGGTGGCCTCTGCATTGCCACGGCTGTGGACGTGTCCACCATTAATTAACTCTGCTGCAAAGCCCTTGGGATGGCAGCAGCACCATTGCAGCTCCCATCACTCCGAGGTGCTTGATGGTGCCAGTGCTGCAGGGATGTGCCAGCAGCTGAGCCCGCAGCAGGGGTGGGCAATGAACCCATGGAACATGGCAGAAACCTGTAAATACAGCAGAGAAAAGAAATTAGTAGGAAAAATTAAGTGCTTGTCTTCAGCTGTGAGGGACAGGGTGCACGAGTCCTGCAGGCTGGCACCAGGACTCTCCACCTGCATCCCAGAAGCTCACTGTCACTTTGATGGCTCCCATCAAACTGTGTCTCATTGCCATGACTGCCACCAGCTCACAAAACCAAAGGGAAATACTGTGGCATGTCTTCAGCCTCATTTTTCTGGCTCCCTGGAAGATGGTTTGTAACTATGGGGTTGTTTCTCCATGTCCACGGTGTCATTAGTAGCTGTCAGAAATAATGGAAGGTGATGGTGGTGGGATAAAAGCAAAAGCCACTTTTTCTGCTTCTCTGAGTGTAGTTGCCCTTTACATAAATGATAGTCACTTCCACAGCAATTAGTGCTTTCTGAAGTGTGTTTGATTAAATTAGATATCCCTCTTCCAAAAGCAGGAATAATTAATCTAACAGTGATTTGAGTGCTGGCAACCTTGGTGCTTTGCTGTCAACTTTCAAAGACATCTCCAGGTAGTGGTGAGAAATTGTTTCCAAGTCCTTATTTCTGTGAATTCTGAGACTACCCTCTGGGGCTTTTTCTCTTAAACATAGGTTGAATTTCTGAAGCCTTAACTCAGAGTGCAGCCAGGGGGACTGCACGTTAAGCACTGAAGTGTGGCATGTGTCTTGTATTCTGTTGAGTCAAGGCCATATCTCAGTGTTGATATCTCTGGGCACTAGATTCCCTTTCTTAGCAGAAGCAGAGGTGCTGCAGGGAAACATGAAAAGCAAGTCCTCCTGGTGAGCAAGGTCTCTGCACCCGCTCCTCTCCAGGCATTTCTGAGCAGGGAAATACCAGGGGCTGCCAATGGTGGGAGGATGTTGGCCCTGGGCCAGCTCACTTCAGAGCTTCATCACCACTGTGGCTGCTCCTGGCACTGAAACAGCTCGATGGGCTGCCAGGACCCTGCCAGCGGGGCCACCTCGGTAGCCTTGGCCAAGGTTATGTGGAGGTGGCCACTCTGTGTGCCAGCCTCTGTGTGCTCCAGGGATCTGCCAGCTTGTGTCAGAGCTGCTTTGAACACCTCTGTGCCAAGCTCCACCACCCGAGGTGGCTTCACTGCCCTCCCTTCCTAGCAAGGGCTTTGCTGGCGAGGTCATGGCACACCAGTCTGCTGGCAACCAGGGTAGTAGGCATGAAGTATAATTAAATTGAAAGCATATTTAAACTGTTTTCTGAGCACTACTTATGAAGGAGCATGGATATTCAGAGCGTATTAAACTGTCAAATTTAATAAATCTTAAGCAGTGTGGCCATGGGCCAAGACCAATGCATACTTTTTTGCAGCACCATTTAATTAAGAGTAAGTATTGTTCTTTAAGCTTATTCATTGTTCATCTGAAGCAGAGTGTACAGTAAGAGCCAGGGAAATAAGCTGGTTCAATAAATCAGACCTGCTGCTTTTTTGTTCAGTAGGATTGATTCTTAAAGTAGAAAAAGGAGAAACACCATGGAAAAGATAAAGGCTTTACAGGGAGAAAAAATAGCTGTGGTGATGTGACAGAGGAACTGGCCCTGCTTGCTCCATCCAGAAGTGGTCTGAGCGCAAGGGATGCATTTGGCACATTTATGAAGATGAGTTGAAATGGCAAGAGGTCAGGGCTGGAGCAGGTCTTCAAACTGGTCATTGCTTTCATCCCTAGGACACAGCTGGCTGGTCAGGTGCTCTGCTGAGAGCCAGGAGCTGTCTGCTGAGCTGGAACGTAGCTGGTATAATTTCAGTATTATCTTGACGAAGTTGGCTGCAGGGGAGTGGGTTAGGTGACCTTTAAAGGTCCTTTCCAATCCAAACCACTCTCTGATTCTATGATCCGTTTGGCCCCAGCCAGTACAGCTGGTTGGCCCCAGGTGATTGCAGAAATTAGGCATTCCTTTGCTCTAAAAAAAAAAAAAAGCATTGATTTAGTGTAAAGATGCACATGGGGATTGGTTTTGATATGTGGGTTGGTGGCAACAGGAGGGGCTGTGTGCTGTGAAAGCCTGTGTGAGCAAGGGGTGCTCAAGCTCCTGCAGCCCAGCTCCTTACAGAAATGCTGACAGCTCAGGGTACTGACAGTCACCTACAGTGCCACCCATCGTCTGCCAAAATGACAGGCAGGCAGGTTGCTTGGTGAAGCTCTGAGTCCTGCCTGGAAGCCACAAGACCTCAGGGCAGCACCCAATGGGGCAAAGGTCTCTGGACATCCGCTGCCTTTGCAAGGGAAACAGAGCTGGGTGCTGCAGCTGGGGACCAGCTCCCACCCCGCTGTGGAATGTGCACATTGACCCCAGTTCTGCTGGAAATGCTTGAAGATTTTAATGACTTTGGAAACCCTGCAGTCTGAGGAAGCTGGCACAGAAAATCCATCCATGTAATTAAACATCCCAAGCAGACCAGGCATGGTGCTGATAAGCAGCCAAGGCCAAGGACCGCACTGGCAGCCCCGGGTCCTGTTGCTAATGTCAAACCTCCCTCTCGGGCCCCTTGCTGAGGGTACATCCCAGCCTGGAGTGAGAGCTGGGAGTGTTTTTTAATTTTTCTAAGGCTTTTTGAGTTCTGGTGAGCTGAAGCCGAAAACCCAAAACTTCTGTAAATGTCATTTGAACTGTGCTCCACAAGGCTGCTGATAAATTTCAGGACACAAGGATAGCTTTTGCTATCGAGGTCTTTCAGGGAGGCTCTTTGTTACCCATTCCCATCCTCCTGAGGTAGCTGAAAATTAGAGTGATTGTTGTAACACCCCAGATGTTGCTCTTTGGAGGGAGAAAAAAGTGCAGTCAGAATAATTTATTAAGGAACTTCAAATGCAAACAAGGGAAGCTCTCCTAAGATCAGGCAAAATAAAACATTAAAATTCACACCCACCGCTTCTGTCATGCTTTCTTAGGCTGTGACAAGGAGGAGGCCAACATTTGGCAGTTCCTCATTTGGAGCTGTCAGTCTGTAACCTTCCATTTAGATGAAACATCAGAGAAATCCAAGTCCCCTTCTCAGACTCTCCTCTTCCTCCCCACTTGAGTCCCTAATGAAAGCCCAACTGCTCCTGCCTTTTTTTCCTTCCCAAATCTTAGTATCGATGAGACCCAGAAGGTTGAAGTGTTGCTATTTCTCCTCCCATGTGTTGCACTGAAACCCTCATCCCACAATGACACAGAAATCTGAAGTAGTGAGTCTGGGGCTGTAATCATTCTTTGCAAATTCAGAGCTGAGGTGCCTTTCTGCAGAGACGGGGCATGGACCAACTCCTCCTCTCTGCAGGGCTTCAGCTTCTTCTTGCTTCAGGTCATCTTTTTGAAAACTTCAGTGTAAACTAGTTTGCAAAAGCTGGTTGTCCCCCCTTGTAGTTTGTAACTGGACCAGGGGGAGGCTGTGGGAGAGATGCTAAATGTGATGCAAAGCTACAAACCAGGTTTGAGGGGTCTTCTGCGTGGAAGCACTTTCCATTTTCATGAAAATCAGTTGTTTCTAGTGCTATGTAGGGAAGAGCTAGAACACAGGATCTGTCTTTGTGTGCCCAGAAGATCACAGGGCAAAGCCCCTTGGCTGGATCTGATTCTGTCTCGATGTGGGTGTTAACTTTTACCACTGAGCTTTGATTGAGTTGGTGATGGACCACAGAGGAGGAGGGAAAGGGGAAAGACAAATTTGTCACTTAAAGATGACAACTGATTAAGTAGTGATGGGTGGGTTGTCAGAAGCAATTTAGCAGCAGATTGAGGGTGCAAGTGCATGGGGACGTGGTGTTGTGTGGGACACAGGGCACAACGCAGGCAGGGGAAGGCACCACGGTGATAAAACCAAACGAGGCAACAGGGGGAATCCTTCTCTTGCAGTTAGTCATTTTTAATTGCAAAGACGTTTCCAGAATTACGTGTTCTATTGCCAGTAACCTTCCTGGAAGTTTGCAAAATGCTATTTTAAAGCGTGTTCTCCACCCCCAACCTCCCAGCCCAGCTTTTGGAGAAGACCTTGAAATGGAGCTCAGCATATGCTTCCCTCCTTACGCTGCGGATGGGATGTATTTCTGGCACCATTCAATGTCAAAACACTCCCAGTATTTTTAGTAAAATTGCTCAGTAGGCATGAGCTTCTTGCAAACCAAGGAAAAACAGAGCTCCCTTGCAAATATTTTTGGGATTCCTTGAAAAGGGACCAGGCTCTTGTGTTCCTTTCGCCACAATGGAGCAGTTCCATTTTAATTAAAGAAATAAGGAGGGTAGAAATGTACCAGGAGCAGCAGACTCAGATTGCTTCACCCAGACCTGTTGCCTTGCAGGGTTTATATCCATTTTAATCCCTGAGCACCATAGACAAGTGGCTTTGAGGGGTTTCTTTGGGTTTTCTGCGACCAAGTGGGTCTTAAACGCAAAGATTTTCCATGTCTTAGGAGGAAGAGGTCCAGAGGCCTTTGTGATGACTCTGAACTGGAATGCAAATATTTTTCAGTTCAAACTCTTGTCTCCAGCTGGAGAGACAGAGCAAACAAACAAGCAAACAGATTAAAGCAATGCAAAGGGCAGATAAGAGAGCTGAAGGGAGGGGGAGACCAAAGTCATTCCCTTCTGCTGATGATGCTGATGAAACGTGAAGTAGGACAGCGTGAGGACTCAGTGGGATCCTCTGCAGCTGCTCTATGTGCTGCTGGTTTCACCCACTGCTTTTCCCTGAGGTTCCCAGAGCTGCTGTCTTTAGGCACAGGGAAGAATCTATCTTGCTGATTAGTTTTTAAATGAACAGGGTAGCATAGTTTTTTGAACCAGTAATTTGGTGCCCAAGGAGGCCTGAGCGTGATGCCCATGGTTTCTGGAACCTGGAAAGAGGGAGAACAGGTTTTGAATGGCTGATCTAGCTTGGCACAGCAGGCACCTTGTCTACCCCTGATGTATGCTGTGGATGTAGTCCAAGTCTGTTCTTGCTCTTTCAATCTATTTCTTCAAATCAGACTAAAGCAACAAAAACAAAAAAGTTCTTCTCTGACCACCCCTGCAGCCCAAAACAACCCCCTCTCCTTTGGCACATACTTTCTGTAGTTTCAAAATGTTCTTTGGTTCTGTGGCCTTCATCTCAGATTTAATATGCTGGGTACAGTGGGGGGGGGAGGGGGAACCTCAGATTTTTCCTGTTTTTAATCCTTCAAGGGACTGTTTAGTCACGATTCAAAATGGACTTGTGCTTCTGTGTTTTGTGAAAGATGCAACTTTGTCATTGCAAAACAACCGTGTGGTGAACGTGAGAACAGAATAAATGATGAGGTGGATAAAGGAAGGGGAGGGATCCTTTTATCTATTTACTTAGATGTTGTCCCTAAGTATTCACATTGTATGTCACTCACATGCACTTTCAAATCTGTGAGACAAGGAAGTTGTATCGAGGGGGATGAGATAATGCAGAGGAACGTTGTTAATTATTAATATTAATATTTCTAAAGAATTTATGGTGGCAGTGGAGAGCTTTGTGCCACGTGTTGATCTCAGCAGTGTTTTCTGCTTTGTGCCTGCAAACTGCAGGGTGCAAAACTCAGGTTTTGCTGTGCACAGCTCCTCATTTGCTCTTGTGCTAAATGCAGGTTGATAAATTGAACTTTTAATGAGAGTAATGGAGAACTTGAGCTGGTCACTGAAGTTTCAGGGATGTGTACAGAGGGCAATGGATCCCTGAGCTAAAGCTCCTGAGCCAAGACTCACCTTCTGTGGTACAGCTCCTGCAACCCCTGGGGTTGAGCACCCACAAGCAGGAGTGGCTCCCCCAGCTCTCTTCCAAAGTTTGCAGGCTGAAGGTGTCAAACAGACTTAAATTAGTTCCTTAGAACTGCACATAGTTCTGCTCAGCAGCATTACAAGCCTTGATATGTGTTTTTATTGCAGGTTATTAAAGCCTCAGTGGTTGAGAGTTTATTTTTTATGTATTTTATTGCAGAACGGTTTACAATAAGCTCTTAAAGAATGCACAGTCATTGCTTCTAATAATCATTTAATACATATTCATAAAGCATCTCTAAATGGTGCCTTCCTTCAGAATGTTTTATTGGAAGTGACACACGGGTTGGAGCCTTCTGAGCTGTGCAAGACCAATCTAAGGTCTGATAAAGAGAAATAATGTTTGACAAGAAAAAATTGTACAGGCAAAAAGCAGCACTGGGTGAGGGGAAATGCACTCCAGGCAGAGTGACACAGGTAGGTGCTCGGGCTGGTAAAAACTAATTTCATCAAAATCTGGTTTCTTTATGAAATGAATGAAAAGAGAAGAAATTGGCAGTGAAATAATGGGGTTTCAATGCTTTGCTCACTTTGAATGGAGATCCTGTGTGTTCTTCTTGGAATGTGGGCAGAGTGCTGGCTCGGGGTGTTTGATTAGCAGGTGCTGGGTGGGAAGTTTCATGAGCTTTGTGTCAGTTCAGTGTGTGATCTGAAGGTGTGGAGCTATTGGTAGACCTGGATGTAGGAGGGAGACCTCCTTGGCTTCAGGTATCCCGTGCTTCCTGATGTGCTAATAATGAAACCTTTAATTGGATGTTGGGGAAAGATTTGTCTTGGGAGCTCTTCCTTCTCTCCTGAGAGAGGGTTTCCTCCTTTTTGCTGGTGTTCATTTGCAGGGAAAGGGTGGGTTGCCCTTGGTCCAGGCTGGCAGGAACTTGCCATGGGACTCAACTTCCCCCACAGCACCCAGGTCCTGCTGCCAGCTCAGACCTGGCTCCTGGAAGGCTGCATTTTGTCCCAGCTTTGTCACCCCACACTGAAGGCCTCAAGTGCTGAGCAGCTGAGTTTCTCCCCTTTATCTGAAAAGGGCTGGGGGCTCCTTCCCTCAGCAAACACCTCCACTAGTGAGAGCAATGTCTGTTCACACACAGGGGAGCAGGGCTGGTACCACCAGCAGGTGTGATGTGGAGTCATTAACATTTAGGAAGCTGTGATTATATAGGGAAAAAAAGAAAATAAATCAGCAGATCATTTGTCTTCCTGTTTAAATGTCCATCATGGGATCTGGCAGAATGGTTTTCCTTAAAAGGGGCACCAAGTGCTGTTTTGAGCTCTCGGTTGGTTAATCACAAAGGCAGTAATTGACTGTCATTCCACTTTCTTTTGCATTTTTAGTCTCGTTATTCATCATTCAGAGAAGAAAAAAAAAGAGACAGCAGCCAGAGAGAAAGTGCTGCTGTAGGGCTGCCTGGGAGCCAGTGTGGGTGTCACCTCCTCTGAGTGGCTCAGGGCCACTAAGGGGCAAGCAGAGCCAGGGAGTCACGTGTTGGCAGAGAGGCTCCGTGTTGGTGACCCTCTCCTGGATGGGCCTTGAAGACTTTGCCCATCAACTGCCTTTTTGCAAGGGTGATAGAACAAGGGGGAATGGTTTCGAGCTGACAGAGGGAAGATTTAGATTGTATATTAGGAAGAAATTCTTTTGTGTGAGGGTGGTGAGACTCTGGCACAAGTCGCCCAAAGGAGCTGCAGCTGCTCCATCCCTGGAAGCATTGAAGGCCAGGTTGAAGCAACCTGGTCTAGTGAAAGGTGTCCCTGCCCATGGTGGGGAATAGAAACGGGATGATCTTTAAGGTCCCTTCCAATCCAAACCAGTCTGTGATTCTATGATTCTCTGGTTAAATATTTTCCAGCAGTTTGTTGGCCTACACGGTACACTTCCCAAATTTAACTCTGTTACAATTAATGAATTCGAGTCCACGAGCAAATGTTTGGGTTTTTTTTTCTTTGAATTTGTTTTAAACTGAAATATATTTCTCCAGGTGCCTTAGCGCTAGAGCATCTTCTGAACTTTCAGCCTTGCTCCTTCCAAAGTGGGTTGCACAGCTCTGCACCCCACTTCTGCTCTAGGCACCATAGGCCTGAGCTTTCCCTTCCTCTGCCTTTGCAAGCTCTTGTTCTGCTTTTTTTCCCCCTAAACCCTGTTTCCCTTCCCTCTGCAGACCCCACAGCCTAGTGTTACTAGGGAATTGGCAGGGACCGAGCCGCTTGTTCAGAGATAATTTGAGGCAAGAAAGACACAATTAGATGCACATTTCAGCCCTTCATCACGCTCAACTAATTGAGAGGGCAATTGAGAGTTATTTTTACTCAATGCAGAATCTGGAGACGGGAAAATATTTTTCTTTCTGAGCAAGTTGTGTGGCTGCTCAGCACGGCCCAGCGGATCTCGCTGTCGCCGCAGCCCTGCAACAGCCACAGCAAAGCCCAGGGTATCCAACACAGGCAGGAGAGGAACAATACTAAAAATTACAGCTCTCAGCTCCAAACCATGTCATCCTACCCCAGGGAGAGGGATCGTTTCCATCAGCTGGGAAATATCCCAGCGGGAACCAAAGGCTGCAGCAAGTCTGTTGTGCTGAGTCTGGTGTCAAAAAACAGTGCAATATTTTAGGTGGAGAAAAGTGGATTATGGGACCTAAGTCATGGATAGAGGAAGTGGTGGCAAGTTCTCTTGTGAGGCTGAAGAGCTTTTGCTGCTTGTAGCCAGGTACAAGCGATTTTTTTAAAGTATCCTGATTTTAGTGTGGAGGATGGTGTTGTTACTGTACTGTTTGGGTTTTGTTTGCAAACAGACTGGGAACTTTCTAATGACTTCAGGGCAAAAAATGGGTTTAGAAAGAACATCAGCAAGGATGTCGTGTGTGTGGTAGTAAGCTGTAGAACTGGACACAGCCAGCATAACCAGTTGGATCTGTGTTGATGGTTGGGGCTTTCTGAAAATCGCCAGAGGAGAAGACACACAAGTAGAAATTAGGAAGAGCCTGAAGGTCTGGTGTCTGCACTTTCAAATATCCTCCTTTTTGAGAAAAGTGAGGCCAGTGGAAGCTCTTGGGCTGCTCAGGAAGCAGCAGAGCTGACTTGGGACTGGAGGAGAAACTTTGCATTAGCTCCTACAAGGACAACTCAAGCACCATTTCTTGCTCTCTAAATCTTTGACTCTTTCAGTCAGCAAATGTTAAAAAGGCCCAGAATTCACCTAGAAAAAAAGGTCTTAGGTACTTCCCTGGGTTTAGTGTGCACTTTAAATCACCTGAACATTAATTATGTTGATACTAAATCCATGTGACAAGTTCTCCCAGCAGAGCAGCTCCAAGTCTTTCCAAATGGATTGCCCATGCTGCTTCGTGGGAGTTTCTTTTCTCATTTTTCCCAGCCTGTCTGTGCTTGCAGACGAGTTCCTGCCTGTCTCACAGCTGCTTTTACATCCACATCATGATGGACAATTCTCTCATGCAAGAAACGGAGGTTGAGCATATACAACCCAGAACACCTCCAGAAGAGTTCAGCCCCAGGTGGGAATCACTGCTTTGAGTTTGTATTTATTGCTTCCCACTTTATGTGCTAAGCCTGGAGATGTTTCTGCAGTTCTTTGCTTCCTCTGATGCCTTTAGCTTTTATTTGAACACCATGTTTTATCTTTGTTCTGTTATTGAAAGGGAGAAACACCAGATGTGGGTTGTTTTTCGCTCAGTCCTGTTGCCCTGCCTGCACAAGATGCCAACTTCTCATTGCTCAGAATTGCCCAATTAAAGATTAAAGCCCTGGGTTCATTGCCTATTGGAAAATAAACCCAAGGCAATACTTTTTAGGAGAAGAAAATTGAAATGACAAAAAGTGCACTAGCAGAACTCGAGAAATGCAGGTTAATCATCTGTTTGGCACCAATTACAGTCATCATGTGCTTCCTTGGTCCTGACTTGGCTCTGAAATCCATGTAAATAATACCATGGATGACCTCCTGGGAATGACCCTCCTGCCCCATCACACACCAGTGTCCCCATTCCCTCCCTGCCGTCAGGCAGCATTGCATCCCCCCCTCCTGATGCACCAGACTCACCCTCCATGGATTGCCCTGTCTGCTCCTTAACCAAAATCCTGGGTGAAATCTGCATGAAAAGGCACATTTAAGTGTTTTGCTGGGTTAGGGCCAGAGCTGGACAGGTTTACAGATGTGCTTGACCAAGTACTAAACCCTAAATGGTGTTGATCGTTATTGCAACTTAATTGTAAAGTGCCCTGAGCAAAAAGCATCTTCCCTGCAGCACTCACAGGAGGCAAACACAAAAAGGAGCCAGTTTAAACCCAGTTGATTTCTATCAAAATCTAAAGCCCAGTTCCCAGAGCCTCTCAGCAGCCTTCACCTCGCTCTGGCTGGGCACTCTCGCTCTCCAGGGCAAACATCCACTGAGTTTTATAACCATTTAGCCTGAGCAAAAAGCAGCAAGCAGCCAAATGACCCCCCACAAGCTGGTTTCAGCATCCAGGTCAGTATTTGTTCTCCTTTGGCTCACTGCAGTCCTGCTTAGGACGGGAGGAGCCTCAACACAGGCAGCAGGGGGGTCAGAGCCCAGTGCTCCCAGGCTGCCAGTGTTTCTCAGGGACCCCAGACACCCTCTGCTTTGAGTGCCATTTCAAGAGCCTCTCCCAGTCCTGCTTTTCCAACTGATTCTTCTGCTTCACTGGCAATAACCCTTGCTGAGAGCCTGACTCAGGCTTGTGAGCTCCCTGCAAAGCACTCTTGAGGTTTCCTACACGGCGAGGGTGGATGCAGTGAGTTGGAGCACCCCCGATGCTCAGCCCAGCCCGGTGCCCGTCTGCCCTGTTTGTGTCTGTGTGCTGAGAAGAAGCTGAGAGGTTGAGTTTGTTGTTGTGGTTTTTTTTCCCCTGAAGCTTCGTGCATCCCAGGGCTGTGATCTTTTTTCCCAGTAATTTGTAGACACGCTCTTTTGAAAGCTGTAAGTGGTGCTGAGGAGGGGCCTCGTTAGTACCAAAGTGTGTTTATTAGACAGGGAAACCAGACGAGTAATTATCTCTCAAGGAGAGACCATAGTTTGCTGCAATCTTTCCAAAGAGCTTTAACTGATCTTTTTTTCTTCTGTTAGCAAGATGTTGCTAAATTAATGTCCTCCTAGAGATGGATCAGGAGGGAAGCTGGTGGGCTGCAGCCCTGTGTCCCTTGGCCCAAACTTCACTGTTCCCTGCAAGCACATCTCGCTTTCATGTCTTCCATCAGTCAGTGCTGGGAACACAATCACTGCCCAACTTGGGTCAGACCTACACCTGATGAGTTGTTGGTTATAATTGCATCCTCTGGTCCTGTAAGTCTTCTTCATGCCAGTGAAATCCAACTTGGAGAGGAAAATACCTCAAGTTGTGCCAGGGGAGGTTTAGATTGGGTAACACTGAAAAGAGTGTTCCAGATTGGAACATGTTGCCCAGAGAAGTGGTGCAGTCACCATTCCTGGAGGCGTTCAAAAAAAACATTTAGACATGGCACTTCAGGGCATGGTTTCCTTGGCATGGTGGTGTTGGGTTGATGGTTGAACTTGATGATCTGAGAGGTCTTTTTCAACCTTAATGATTTTATGATCATGCCATTCCCCATTGCATCTTGTCTACCAGCAGCCCTTAGAGACCTCTTGCATTTGCCAATATCACCAATTTACTCCAGATAATGAAAGAGGCAGGTAATGAATTTCAGCTGTTTATCTTTTTAAAAAACTAATTTCTATTTCAACATAATTACTGAGTCACTTCTAAGAAAGGCACCATTGATTGCAGAGCTGAATTAGCATGTTGTTGCGTCGGCTCTGACAACTGCCTGTGCCAATGTGAGAGCACTTCATGAACATTAACTCATTTAAAGTGTAGATTACAACTCCTTTTCATTTTCCAACATGGGACCCAGCTAGACAAGTGGGTTTTTTATGGCTTCTCCAGTGCTTGTACCTTTCATCAGCTGGGGCTGGAGGACAGACATTACATTAGCTCCTACAAGGACGACTCCGTTTGTACACTGCACCCACGTTTCTCATGGTTGTAAGCTCAAATTTCTTTGCTCTTCCCTACCTTGATGCCAGGTTTTCAGACAGCTTCAGGGCCCTGGAAGGAACAGGGGGTCTCTTCATCCATCTGTGTGTGGGAGCATCCTTCTGGGGAGTCCAGGCTGAGAGACCACTTGGGTCTGCCAAGCTGAAGTAGGAGAGCTTGGGGACAAGGGTGAAAAGCAGGGGAACAAGGGGCTTAGAGCTTTCCATCACCTCTCCTGGAGTTGCCCTCCAAGGACTTTCTCTGCAGCTCCTGCTCTCTGCTCCTCCTAGGGCTAGTTTCTCATGCGTCACAATAATGCTGGTTTGTTTGGATTGCAGACACTGAAGGGGGAATTTTTAAAAAGCTTTTCTTTTACTGCTGTGTGAAGAAAAAAAAAAAAAAAAAGCAGGAGACCAATAACTTTTCTATTAATATCAAGCTTTTTAAGTCTTTTGGTTGGTTGGTTTGTTTAGAAGATCTCTCATTTTGGACCTAAACTTCTTGACAGGGTCCTTTGAATATGTGTTAAAATAGATCTCCATTTCATTCCACGCATTTTGGGGAGGATATGAAGCAATTTCACTTGTCAGCTGTGAGCAGGAGATGGATGGGACCATTCCTGCTGGATCACAGTGCAGGCAGGGGGAGCAGAGCAGCAGCCGTGCTGGGCTTGGCTTCACTCAGCTCTTGATGGTGCTTAGTGGGTCTGGCTGGGATAATTTTTTATTTATTTTTTTCCCCCTCCTTACTCTATCCTGTACTATTCCCTTAGGGTTTCCTTCTCCTTCGCTTTGCCTTCATCCCCCCCTGGTCCTGTTGCTTCATTAGCAATGTGCTAATCAGCATTACAGTAATGAGGAGCTGGGGTAATGAGTAGCAGCAGTGTTGGGATACGAAGGCTTCACAGTTCCCACTCCAGGAGCCCCATGCTCCTCCCTGCCATGCTGAGCAGCATGGAGCACCATTAGCAAATGCAAAACCAGGCTCTGTTCATACATGCAGGGGGTTAAAAAAAATAAGAGGCAGGGGAGGGAAAAGCCCTGGAATAAACAAATAAACAAATTAATATCTTATTTAACGCTATAGAACAATCTAGCTCTCCATCAGAGCTGGGCTGGACAGACAAGCAGTGGAGGTCTGGGTTAGAGACTGTGTGTCTGAACCTTGTGTGGCCTGAAAGTCTGCTGAGAACTGGCTCGTGTTCCCCCAGATCCACAGGGATGGCCAGCATGTTTTCTTTTCTTCTGTCAGCTGCATCTTGAGATCCACTATTTATTTACTTTGATAATGTTCCAGTTGGAGGCAGAAGCAAGAGATAGCAGAGAGAAAAATTAAGGCAGTGAGGGGCTTTTCCTGATTTGAAGGAGCCTGGCTATGCTGGTGGGGCTGGCTTGAACAGCTGTTCAGGTCACAGCTGGCTGCAGGTGGCTGCAAAAGTCACTTCTAGGGACCTTTGTCCCTTCCAGTTGTAGCATCCTCATCCCAGAGCAACCGGGCATCCCCTTGCCCTGGCCCTGTGGTCCCCACAGCAGGATTTCAGTCCCTGGCTGGGTGGGAGTGAGCATCTGGAGGATGGTGCAAAAGGAGATTGGTTGAGGCTCCCAGGATTTGGCTTGTTGGCGTTTGGAGCTTCTGCTCTCCCAGGACGCTGGTGCAGCACCCAGTCTTGATCCCTAGCAGAGGTGGGGTTTAGGTGTGTTGCTTTTACTTTGCTGGAGACTGGCTTGTCTTCAGAACAAGTTTTTTACAGAAGTGCCTGGAAATCAGCTCCTAACCTAGAGCTTCCCTCACATGGCCAGAGTATTTTTGCAAGGAAGAAAGGAGTTGACATTTCCAACCCAGCCACTGCAGCTGGGTAAAATGTTTTCTAGCTTCCCATTTTTTTGGACAGTCAGAGCAATAGTGTGATCCAAGCCAGAGCCAGGACAACCCAGTGGAAGGCAGCAGTTTCTGCATCATCTGGTGTTTTCAGACACCCTTCTTGGGTGCATCAAACAGGTCTAGGCTGAGATAAAGCCATCCTTGGGGCCTGGCAACAGGTCCCACACATCAAGGGACCTGAGCACCACTGTGAGGATAATAAACAGGTGCTTACACGTTGTTTTTTTCACAGATGATGCAATGTGTACATCACTGTGCACCAAAATAACTTGGTTTCTCCCTATCCCCCTTGGAGGCACTGAAGAGGGTGTTTCCTGTTGAACTTTTTGTGTGGATGTAAGTACTAAATGCACTTGTGATAGATGAGCACTGAGTAGCTGGAGGTACCAGTATCTGGATCCTCCCATCCACATCTGGGGGTGGATGCTCTATATTCCATAACCTCAAGAAGTTTGTTATAAAATCATCACACTCCTCAGTTTTACTGTATTAATGGGTTCAGCTCCAACAACCTGTGCTGAAATACAGGGACCTGCAATGTCTGATGCAGCCAGTACCATCCCAATGCTGCCTGCAGTGTGTGGCTTTGTCCCCCCACTTTCTGTAGCCAGTCCCTGTGGGGCATCCTGCAGGCTCCCAGGAGGAGAACTGGGGCCATTTCCCTGGTTTTTGGGTTAGATGCATCAGGGATGGGTTGTTACTCTGAAATGCTGCATCCAAAATATGCCTCATGTCCTTTGGCAGTAAGGGCTGCATTTGTCATCCCAGCACAGGCTCTGGCTCAGATAAAAGGGAATAAAACTGGAGAGTTGTGCCAAGGAGGAAAAGCACATGGAGAGGATGAAAGATTATTTTGCATGTCAGATGCATGTAAATACATTACTCTTGCAAAGAGGCCATAAAAGATCAGGAGGCTCTGGGATGCCGCAACAACGAGGCTGGTAAGTCCCTGGACAGAAAAGCCAAAAAGAATATCTTTGGGAAAGGGGAGGGGATGTATTTATATTTGCTTCTTAACTGTTAAACTGCAGGGAGAGCAGATGGGATGTCACAGCTCTCAGATGAATTCAGTCATCTAGAAATATTTGTCCCCCTGTGTCAGCCCAAGGGAAGGGGTAGGGACTGATGCAACCCTGGGAGTCACTGGGGAATGCTAGTCCAGGCATCCAAAGCTGCATCAGAGACAAACATGGCTTGTTTACCAGGAACAAACCCTCAGGATGGATTTCCAGCTGGCTTTGCTCCACACCAGCAGCTTCCTAGCAAAGTCCTTTTCACTAACTGGACTCGGGGGAATCCCCAGGAAGCCACAGTTCAGGTTCAGCTCCCACCTGGGGCAAAGGTTCAAGTTTCAGCTGCTCTGGTATTTCCCTGGGGTTCAATCAAGTTTGGTTAGTGGGATGTATCCAGACCCCACCATTCATCAGCTGATCCAGGACAGCAAAGCAGAAAGAAAGCATTGAAGCATGCAGCCAAACTGGAGCTTGTCAGAGGAAACCTTAACCATGCACCCTAAATGCTCCTACAGCGATATGAAGGTTCTGGGGAGAGTGAGAGGGTTCAGAGAGGAGAGTTAACTCCAAATTTCCTCAAAACACACTGTGACAGTTCCCTGACCAGAAGCATCCTGCTGGGATGCTGCCATGTGTCTGCTCTGGCACTGTAATGTAACTGTGTGTGCAGGGAGCCCATCACCTGCCTCAGCCCAGAGCACCTCCCATGACGTTCAGTCATTAAGGTCCTTTGCCTCCCAAGATTATTGTAATTTGGGGAGTTCTTACATTGCAAACGTGGCACGCAGAGTTATTTAAAGCAGTAAGTCAAAATCACTAACTGATAATAACAGCTCAGTTTAAATGAGCTCATTTAAATGTCAGTCTAAACTCCCCCTTGAATCAAAGCTGCTTAAATTATTCTGAAAAATAATTGCGTCTGTTTATCAGAAGAATATACCTTGGATCCAAGTATAACATGAAGTGTTTGGCTGGGGATTTTATTTTCTTCCTCCTCCCTTTTTTTTTTTTCCAATACTGCAGTTAGGAAAAAAAAACAAACAAACAACCAATCCACAACAAAACAACAAACCCTCTTTGCTCTGCCAGTAAGATTGTCTTTTAACAGAGCAGGTCAATCCATCAAACTGCGGCGCTGAGATGAGGGACTTTTATCTGTCCGTGATGGATGTTGCTGCTTATGCAAATCTATCACAAGACCCTGGCTGCAGGAGCACTTGAGCTCTTTGGGATTAGGACTTGAGCTTCTCATAGGTGAATTAAAATATGCAGCTGTCCTGACAGAGAGAAGGAAATGTGGATGTTACCCTGGGGGCTTCCAGCACCGGCACCATCGTTCCCAACACTCAGTGTTGTAGCAGATCGAGCTCTTAGGTTGCTGACAGTGAGCAGGCAGTGAATGGAAAGTGATGGGAGATGCCAAAGTCCCATCTGCTTATAATGGTTGTGGTTATTATTGTCCTTTATTTGTGCCACTTGTTGCCTCAATCAGCTCCATCCGTGCCCAGACCCATAGACAGCCCAGCGCAGGATGCACCAGGAGCTGAGCAAGTCCCAAGGGCTCAGCTGTGGTGTCTCTCTGGGACAGGAACTGGTTGCTGGCAGAGCTGCTGCTGCATCAAGGCTGCTCCCATCCCAAAGACAGGGGGGAAATCCAGACAAACCCAGTGCCATGGGATTGGCTGAACCACTGCAAAATTCAAAATTGGGCTGCAACTCTTTCAAGGTGAGTGCATCAAGGTGCTCGGCAGAGGCTGAAAGCCTTCCCAAGGCCAGTCACAGCTGTGCAGAGCCTGAGCAGAGACTGGTTGGGCTGGGATGACTTTGCCCACGGATATCATGCAGGAGTAGTTACAATGTAAACGTCTGATCATCATCAGTCAGGTTAAAAGGGCGTCTCTTGTGTGGAACAGCCACACTTCTTGAACATCTTCATCTTCTCCAGCACAGCACATGGTGGGAGCAGATGTTAGAGATGGCAAGTCAGAAACATGTTGTTGTTCTGAAGCCACCCTCCAAGCCCTAAGCAGGGGTGGCAGGATCAGTGTCCATTCCCCACACCTTTCCCCTCCCCAGGAGCCGCTGGACATGGGCCATGGGGAGCACAGGGGCAGGTTTTGTGCCCAGTTAAAGTACAAAAGCAGAGAGAACATCCAGGCAACCCATGGCCACAGCAGCAGTGAAGAGCAAGAGTTGCAGCAGGACTGATTCCAGGAGCTGTCAGAGTTCTGAACACAGTGAAATTACTTTCTCCCCCTAAACAAACTACATACCCCAATCCATGTATCCCTGATTTTTACCTTTGCATTATCTTTTCCCAATTACTCAATCCTTTCCAGCTGGATGACATTTGGTATTGCTGTTTATTGACCCTGGGGACCACAGTGTTGACATTATTGTTACCAAGTGATATTTACATAGACACCAGTGTCATATTGATATCAATACTGGCAGCAGAGTTTATGGCACAGCATTAGCTGTGGGAGGCAAGAAGGGCAGCTTCTGGTATTGGTGCTGAGACTGTTAAAAAAAACAAAAAACAAAAAACCAAAACTAACAACAACCCAAACCAGTCAGTCTTAACTTCCTTTGACCAAATCTCTGACAAACCCATTGCCAGGCCATGAGAGTTGGTCTTGCAAAGCAGCTGGGGCTTGGGGACCTGCAGGGTGACAACCCTGGCTGCAAACACGGGAGCCAGCCCAGCTGCCCTCGCTGCCTCCGCTCCTATCGGATCCTCCCGCCCTGATGTTGACAGAATCGATTCTCACTGTGTGAGAGCAGAGGACTGGGTTTGTTCTGGTGTGCTGGGGCTGGCTGCTGCTGCTCTCTGGGGTTTGCTCCTTGACTCATCCCATTGCACCCTAGCTGGGGGCAGCAAGATGCTGCTGCAGTGGGGAGCACTTGGCTCCATCCTGGGCTGGCTCATGGTCCCTCCCCTTGCTGTGCTGTTCTTGTCCTTGGCTCACCCTACCTCTGTTTGCTTTGCTATTATTATTACCATTACAATAATAATAATAATAATTATTATTATTATACTGAGGAGGGACTTTTTATCAGGTCATGTAATGATACAGTGAGAGAGAGCAGCTTCAAGCCAAAAGACAAAGATTGAGATGAGATATGGGGAAAAAATTGTTTAGTATGAGGGTGGCGAGAAACTGGCTTAGGTTCCCAAGAGATGTTGCTGCCCCATCCCTGCAAGTGTTGAAGGGCAGGTTGGATGGGGCTTGGAGCGACCTGGTCTAGTGGGAGGTGTCCCTGCCCATGCAGGGGGATTGAAACTAGATGATCTTTAAGGTCCCTTCCAACACAAACTAATCTGTGATTCTATATTATGATTATGATGATTGTTGTTATTATTATTTCTCCCTCTATGCAAAGGGTGTTTTGGCTTTGTCAAAAATCCCAGAAGTTCAGCCCAAAGCAGCTCAGCAGCTGGTGGTTGCATCCCATTGGAAGATGCAACTGTGCACAGAATTGCTGGATCGTTGGGCAGCTGGTGTCAGGGCAGGTTTTGGGAGCGGGAGTTGGAGCAGTGTTGTTAAAGCACATCATCCCTTCTCAGCTGTTAAATACTTCATACCTGGCTGGAGGGAGAGGCCCAGCTCTTCTATAATTCATGCCCTGAGTTTCTGCCTCGTTAGCTGTTGTAGTAATTATTATTGTAATGGTGGTGTTCTCCTGCCTGGCAGAGACACAAGCTGTGTGGCTGGAAACGGGCAGAGATGGGCCAAGAAATCCCCTGCTGTGTCATTACCTTTCTCCTTCGGGCTGATCTCGTTGGACTGCAAATATTTGGAAATCCCAGATAAAGGCTATGGGGCATATTGAATTTTAAAAGGCAACAAAACTGTAATGCGGGTGACCCAATTTTAACATGAAACATTTGAGGGGAGGGAGACAAGATCAGGCTGGTGGAAATGTCCCTCTCTGGGTGCAGTTTGGCTCATTAAAATAGGGACCAATGCTGATGATAAATGAAATATTTAAGACTTTTGAAAACACCCCAGGCTGCTCTGATGCTGTCAGAGGAATAAAAACAAAAAAAGTACAGTTACTTCTCTTCCAGCATCTTTTCCCTTTTGGTCTTTCTGTTGCCCTTGAGAACCTGAGGGAGTCTTTGGATATGGTCAGAGCAAGGCTGTTGATCTGATACTCCCTTGAGTGAGATCCACATCCACAAAAGTGGTATTTTCATGGGAAATTACTAGCTATCATCCTGCTAATGCAGACACAGCCTGAGGTCCAGCTGTCCCTACTCACATTATGCCAGTTATTCTGACCTGGGAGACTCAGGGTGGGGTGCAATTTCTGCCTGGCACCCACCCTAATTTGTGCCACTGGCTTGGGGCTGGATTTTGTCTTCTTTGGCTTGTACCACACTGCGTGGGTGCAAATTGGGTGTGCAAGCAGGAGCACTGGCCCTCGCAAGCCACCCCTCCAACCTCTTTTCCTGCTGATATTTCCCATCTGTAAAAGGGGATTTTTCTTACCCACCACACGGCTCTTCTGTGAAGTTTAATTTATTTGCTTGCTTTTTCTTGTAAAGCATTTTTTTTCCCTGGCTGGGTAGATGAGGCAGAGAAGACAGTGCCATCCTCTTCTCTTTATTTTCAGGATTCCAGCTGTGTTTGACTTCCTAGGGGTTGTGCTCTTGAGGCAGGGAACTGGTGGAGCAATTTAGCTGAGCACCGTCTGGGAACCACGTTAATTTTGTTGTGGACACGTGTAGGGAAAAGGCAAATGGGATGCGAAGGTGATGTGTCTGCAGGGGGATTGCAGCCCTGGAACAGCTTCATCTTTGCACTGATCCTCTTCAGAGGGGGATGCCACAGTGTTTGTCTCCTGCATGGTCCCCTGCAGGGGACATGTCTGGCTCCTCAGCACCAAGGGCACAAAGGAAGGTTGCTTCTCCTCCCCAGCCTATCTAATTCATTCTGATATTGGTGTAAACTGGTTCACTCCCAGCAGCATCATTTTGGGAAGCCAAGCTGCAGCCCAGAGTTGCCATGGCACTGAGCCACCCCCGAAGATGCAGCTCTCTGCCCTCCCTGACCCCCAGTATTTGGCATCTCACCCACATGCCCATCTCCCTCAAGCAATTACCTGCTCTGTTCGCCCACCCTCACATGTCACTGCTTGGATAGGTGCTTATATGTATTTCAATCGAGTGAGTCACTCAGGCAGAGGGGACTGGGCACAGCACTGCTCCTGTCCTTGTCTTCTTGCTGGGTAAATGATGGCTGGGAATGCAGTGAGCCTGAGAGCCCCTCATTTTGGTGGATCTAGTAGATTCGGTGACTGAATGGGCTGTGGTGGGCGTTTGGGGTTTATTGTGGCTGAAGAGGTGGGGACTCAATCTCTGGCCCTGGGATCTCCATGCGCCGTCAGGAATAACACCTTGGAATTATTGTGGCTTTGAATTACAGAGGGTTTTTATCATGATATGTAGAAACAGAAGGAACAGAGGCTTTCTTGGATGATCTGAATGCACCACTGAAGGGCTTTGGGGGAGTTCTTGTAGGCAGGACAACCATGTGAATCCCGACTCCTTTGGCAGGGTCAGGGGCTCCAGCTGCAGAACTTCAGCCATGTAAGATGGTGTTTTCCATCATATAACAGAAATGAAAATTCGGAGGGCAGCTCCCAAGCTGTGCCAAAGTCCATTATGTCACTTTAATCAATACAACCTTGTTTCCTCTCAGGGCATCTTGGAGCAGTTAAGGCTGCTTTAACAATGTGCTCAATCCATTTGCCATCATCACTCTGGGCAGTAACAGGCAGTAATTTAACCCAGACAGGGGGGATGTTTCCAGGGTGATGCACACTGGTGGGCTGGCCTGTGGAGGTTTTCCTTCAGCTTTGGGTATAGCAATGGTTTGTATCTCCTTGATTTCATTGCTGATCTCGTTTGGGAGTTATGAGATCCACTGGGACAGGTTTGTGTGATGATTACAGCTTTCTGCCAGCCGGAGACTTGCCACACAGTGGCCACATTCAGTGCCCATGTTGCCCTCGTGCCTTTTAGACACCTCCTCTTCTGTTTTTTGGCACTCGGGGCAGCACTGAAGGGATTTGCTCTGAAAGGACCGAGAAGCTGGTACCTTTCCTGCCAGGGAAAAGTCAGTATTGTGCAGCTGAGCCACTGCCGCAAAAGGCTGGTGGTCCTCAGGTAACCCCCCTTCCTGTCAAATCTTGGTAACAGCTGTAATGCAGAGATCAAAGCTTGTTCACAGATCATTCAACAGCAATAAAAGGAGGCAAAATCCATCTCATTACACACCTTAAATAATTCACCTTGCTCAAACCAATCTTTTGGAGCCATAATTATTTTAAAAGCAGTTAACTCCAAGTCCTTGTCAGGCCTCGTTTGTCAGACAGCTTCATTTTCCCAGCTTGTTGTCACTGCTTTGCAGTGCTGTTAGGAGACAGCAGCAAGTCGCAGCTATTGGGGATTAAACTTCAAACTGAAAGGATGATACAGGCATAAAAGCAGCTCAAGGGGTGCACGTACTCGTGCTACATCCCCACGCAACACTAATCCCTCCTATTCTGGGGGCTTTCCCGGTGTGAGACAGGGATCTGTAAAACCCAATCACTGCCGTTGCTCTTCCCTGCCACGTGCTGTGCTTCAGCCAGAAATTGTCTAGCGAGGCCAGATCCAGGAGCTCTACCCCAAAATCAGCTTCCTGACCTCTGGCTGTGCAGGAATTATTCACATTTTGGGGTGAGAAAAGTGCAGCAGCCCAGCAGAGCAGCCTTTTGTCCAAGGCCCCTTTGGGGCTTCTACTGGCTTGGAGTCCTCTTATGGTTATTTTATAGCAAACTCATGGGACACAATTATTCCAGTAACTCAGGCTAATCCTCCCTTAAACAAGAATTCTCTGCAGCCAGCCCCGTCTCCAAATGCATGTGCCAACTTGGTGTCTTTCAGGCTGAAATATTGCTTCTGGTGTGCGTGTTTGTTGTGCTGCTGGGGAGGTGTATATTTCTGAAGTGCAGCTGCCTCATTTTGTTTTACAATTCATAAGCAAAGGAACCCGAATGATCCAGTGCAGTGTGAGCACTAAAAATAGTTTTAATCAATCAACTTTTTAAAAATAAGAATGTTCCTTAAAATTATGCCAGCACCAGCCAGCACTGCCTCCTGGGAATTTTATTCTGACTCATTTTTATTCCAGTTCTGTTGTTTCTTTTATCTTTCTTTCTTTTTATTTTTTCCTGCTCCTATTTACCAAATATCATCGAGTTTGGACTGTTTTGTGTTACTTATCCTACAGGATGAGGTGGATCTTGCAGACTTTTAAGACTATTTCTGTCATGGTGGCATGAAGAGATAGGAAGTGTTATTACTGTAATTTGCAGGTATTTGGGCAGCACCCCTAATACTGGTGAAACAGGCACCACATGTTTTTAATTCAATATTGCTACGTTGGAGAGGCATCCCAACCACACCCAGACCTTTCAGCCTATCCATTGATTAGAGGACATGGACATACAGATGCACTGGCTGTGCCGTGGGGCTTGGTGGGACAAGGCAGCAGCCGTGCCCACTCCATCCCCTGCTCTCTCTCATCCCAACACCTTTTCCTGCAAGCACTTTGATGCTCCACAGCTTTGCAGGAGCCCTGTTGCCATCTCATGCAGCAGCTGCTTTGGGGATCTGACCAACAAGGTGAGCATCCTCATGGCCTGCTGGACCACACTGGGGGAGGACCAAGCCCCTCTCCGACCTCCCCAAACTCTTCCCCAGAGCCAGTTGCAGACAGGTGCCAGGTTAGGTGGTTTGCAAGCAGATGCTCATGTTTCAATCAGCCTCATTTCTAATGGCAAATAAATCTTGGCTTTTCCAAAGGAGGAATTTTATGACCAGGTTGGATGAGTTTTGGTGCAGCTTGGTCTAGTGGTGGGGTTCCCAGCTCATGAGAGAGGGATTGGAACTTGATGATCTTTAAGGTGCCTTCCAACCTTAATGATTCTATGATTCTAAGTCCTGCTGCTCTGCAATGAGTAGTGCATACCCAGCTCATCAAGAGCACACTGAAAATCCCAGTCTATCAGATCTGTGTACATATATATATGTGTGTGTGTGTGTATTTAGTACATTAGTCACATCTTAGCCTGTAAAAACTGAAACTTCAGTTGGCTGCTTCTCCTATAAACATATGTTCCCCTTGTAACTATAACTTGGCTTTTATCACTTTGTGTTATTCCCCAGCATCGTGTGCCCTACCAACAGATAGGATAACAGTAATAACCACAATATTGCCAGGTGTTTAAATAATGGGTTAAGTTTCCAAAATCCCCTGACTGACTTAAAAATAATAAGAATATGTGAAAATAGTAAGCACCATGGTCTTGTTGTGCTGCTTTTCAGTTGCTGAGTGTTTAGGTTTTTGGCTCCTGCCTCTCTCCAACATGGGCACTTAGAAATGAGGGTTGGGATGAGGAGCTTTAGATGAAGCTGAGACTGACTCTGTAGGACCAGGGAATTTGAAGCAGTGTGTCCATTGTCACAAGGCATGGGATGAAAGCAAAGGAGTTTGCTACACAGTGGTAATATGGTCCTGGCATTTTTTACTGTGTTTATTGCAGAAATATTTTTAGAAATAGAGTGATGGATGGTGGAGATTATCTCCCTGCAAATGGGGAGGTGCAGGCTGGCTGAACTGTCTGGTGAAGGAGACTGGGTGTGTTAGGGTATGTCTGAGCCTGACCTGGAGGTTTGTGTGCTTGTTATTCAGAGCAGGGAAATGATTGGTGCAAAGTGAACAACACCCAGAGCAGGGCTGCAGGTGTGCCAGTCTGCTCTGTACCTGTGCCATTTGAGAAGAGATACTGTACACCAAGCTTTCTAACAAGACAAGCAGTTGATTTTTCTTTCATTTCTATATTTAAAAGGGCCTTCCCTTTTTAAAGAAAATGCCAAGAGATCCCCTTATTGCATTGCACAAATGTGTAAGAACCTGAAAGTTTTCTAGAGACAAGAACTATCCACATCATTTTGCTGGCTAAAATACAGGAAACAGAGATGCAAGCTGCATCATTGCACTTATTTTTACTTTTCTCTTCAGGCCAAGAATTGGAGGTTTATGGTGGGAAGGAGCTGGGCAATGCTGGGTTTGGGTTTGGCATTTACCAGTTCAGCAGAGTCATTATTTTCTTCTGCCTGCAACTGTCCTTGTACAAACCATCTCTGGAGGAGATGGAGCCTCCAGGCCTGGCTGGGGCAGGTCTCACAGTTTAGTTGGGTCTGTGCCTAAAGTGGTTGAACTAAACAGATTCAAAGCACAGCATGAGGACACAGCTTATTTCTGCTTTTGCTTAGGTTTGTTCTGTTGCCATAAACTCAATGGAATTAAGCCTTTTCTAAAGTTAAAATTAAGGGTTTGGACACGGGAGTGTTGAAGTTCTCCCTTTGACTTTTATCCTTGAGACTGGTGGCCAGGTCTGTGTGCCACGGTGTGGAGGTGACTGGGCTCTGTCCTGTTCCTCTGCTCCTTGCTTTGGGACCTCAGGTCAGCAATGCAAATAGTCACCAGTGCAATGTATTAAAAAGGGAAAGAGGAAAAGGAAAAGTACAGAGGCCAAATGCAAACTCGTCTTCAGGAAACACTTAGAAACTATGGTTGGTGCTAAGCTGGCACAGCAGAGGTCAGCAGGAAGAGCAGGTCTTACCCATGCTGAGGCACCTTCCACCAACCAGACCACTTCATCCTCAAGCCACTGGTCTTTCCCTGGAGGAGATTTCAGTAAAATCCTGTGAAAAACTGCCAGAGAGCATCAGCATCAGGAGAGTATCAGCATCAGTCATTGCTCTGACAGCAGGTGGGACCAACAACATTTTGGGGCAGAGCCTGGTTGCTGTGTTGCCTGAACTCAGGGCTGGGTTTCCACGTGAGAGGCTGTGCTCCCTGCCTCCTGCCCAAGGGTGCCCAGGGGATTTGAGCTTGGCCCAGATGCACTTGAGATGTCATTACCCTGGAATTTGTGACAGAGGAAGAAATATTAAGCAAATCTTTTGCAATTATCTTTGCCTCCAGCAGTTAGTCCAGATTTGCCTTTATATCTTTTTCTTTTCAAACCTCCTAGTCACGAAGTTGGCTGCTTTTAAACTGGGTGGTGCTTCGGTGGCCTCCAGAGCAGCAGTTTCCATGGAAACTCCAAAGCGTAATTTTTGCACAATCATGGTTTCCACGGGTCGCACCCACTGCTGCTGCTGGAGGGTCCTGAGCTGGTCCTGTCCCAGCTCCAGCAGCATGAGAGCTGGTGCCACTCAGCGTAGGACCAGGAGCCCTGTAGGGCTGATTTTGGTGTCACCATCCCACTTTCCTTGACCTCCTGGTTGCAACAAAAGCTGGGCAGAGCATGCACTGGTGCTGCAGGGTCACCTCCGAGGCCACTCCGTGCCGTGGGACTTCTCTCTCTAGCCCCATCTTTGCTATTTGTCCTGGCACAAGCCCAGTGTTGGGCTGCTCACTGACTTTTTTCACCTTTTCTTCTCTCTTCTTTTCTCTCCTGGGTGTTTTCCCATCATTATCAGAACAGGGCTTTTCCTTCTTGATGTATATTTCAAGCTGGCTCAGGGGTTTGCTTTGGGGCATCTCCAGGTGGCTGCTGAAAGCCAGGCAAAAGCAGCTGGTCAGGGGTTAAATTACAGCTTCTGGGACTCCTCTAGAGCCCTGAGCAATGAAGGGGAGAGTGAACTGAAATTCCCTTGAATATCTGTGCACCAGAGGGGGGGAGGATTAGTCCCGTCAGGACAGAACACTCAGGGTAATCCCACTAGCAAATTGGGGACTTCACTGTCATTAATCTAATGTGAAAATAAGCAGTACAGGAGCT
Source organism: Apus apus (assembly GCF_020740795.1). Lineage (NCBI taxonomy): Eukaryota > Metazoa > Chordata > Aves > Apodiformes > Apodidae > Apus > Apus apus. The sequence goes on from NC_067295.1 coordinate 2,362,230, forward strand.
TAATGCCTTTGAGGGAGCTGCAGGCACAGGAGGAGAAGATGGGTTGGAGGGGCTGAGCAGAGGCAGGACCTTCCAGCCCAGAACCCTCCAAGCCGCATCCTATCAGGAAGTGGTCGAGGATGAGGGAGGATGGGAACATCTCTGAGAAATATCTGAGTCCTGAGCAGGGGCTTCCTTCTCTGGTCTGTTCTCTGGCCAAAGCAAAACAGTTCCCTAGGGTGGGTTTTCTTCTGCCTTTTCAGCCTTTTCTTCAAAAGCAACACAATTTTTCTTTGTCTCTTTTCTCCCCACATGCCGCAGCGCTGCCGTGTTCCCGCTCACAGCCCTGGCTGACCCTTGCTGACCAGGACCACAAAGCTGAGGAGAGCCTGTCTTTGGTCTGTTAGAAATTAGAACAGCTCTCCTGGCATCCTGAACAGCACCAAGTTGGGCTTTGGTGTTGGATGGACAAGGGACAGCAGTGGCTCTGCCTGTCTTTAAGGAATTGTGGCACTCGTTTCAACTCCAGTGACAATTCTTCTCATGTGGGGGGTTATTTAATGAAGGAAGGAAGGAAGGAAGGAAGGAAGGAAGGAAGGAAGGAAGGAAGGAAGGAAGGAAGGAAGGAAGGAAGGAAGGAAGGAAGGAAGGAAGGAAGGAAGGAAGGAAGGAAGGAAGGAAGGAAGGAAGGAAGGAAGGAAGGAAGGAAGGAAGGAAGGAAGGAAGGAAGGAAGGAAGGAAGGAAGGAGCTTTTTAGAGATGGGCTGGGTGCCTGAACAAAAGGCACAGGGTAGCTCAGCAGAACAGGGACTTCACTCCTCAAACACCTTCTGCCTTAGGCTTCGGTAACTCTGCTGAAATAAAAAATCCAAGGAAAGGCCAGATCCAGAAGGTTGGCAGGTTTTTCTGATCAGAAAATGTTCTTTTTGAAATGTTTGTCAGTTTGTGTCATGATGAGAGTGATCTGAGCAACAAACAGGCACCAACCCAGAAACCAGAGGAGCCCGGGGTGTGGGAAACCCCAGCATCCATCAGGGTTTCCCATACTCCAGAGGACTCCCTCCAGGAACAGCCTGTGCCTCTGCCTTGCTGGGAACAGACTTTTTTATGTCTTATGCAAAAAAATCTGTCTTAGTTGAATGTTGCCATCAAAACCTGTCCATACTAATGATTCACTTTTGACAAATCAGTGTTTTCTGATGGAAAAGCAAATCTAATTCTTGATTGATTCTGCTAGAAACAAGGGCTCAGGCAGTGGAGAGCAGGATGGAGAACAGTAACACAGCCAGCAGCTCTTGGTGGATGCTGGATTCAAAAGCCTTATCCCTCCTGTGGCAGGGAAAAGCCTGGGATTTACACTTTCCCACTGCTGGAGTGGCACAGGATGGAGCTGACACAAGCCCAGGATCAGTGTCCCAAGGACAGGGCAGGATGGAGAAGCTAGGCAGGAGCAACCAGCTCCATGCCAGTGTGCTCCACCCTCCAGGGAATGCAGGAGACATGATTCTTCAGAATGTATACCTTTTTTAAACAGTTCAAAATCCACACATTTTAAAATCGTTACTTTAAAGGAAAAAGTAATAATCTGCAAGTATAATAAGTGGAATTAATGCAACTGCAGGCACCCTGGGAATAGCAGAGAGCTGTGTTTACAGGGAGATCCACACAAACCCCATCAAGCAATGCAAATGTTGTGAGTGGGATGTGGCCACGGGTTGGGCTTTGTTTGGGTCTGGTGGGGGCTGTTTTCTCTCCAGAGCAGGATCACACTCTGCTTCTCATAAGGCAAAAGGGAAAGAGATGCAAAAGGTCCCTAAAGATGTAAAAAATCAGAAAGAAGTCATTGAAGGGAGGGAGAAAGTAAAATAAATAAAAGAAAAATAAAAACCTATAAATAAATAAACTGACCCTGGTATTTCAGTGATGCACAAGTCCTCTGGGGCTGTGTCCAGGAGCTTCCCCTGCTCCAGCTCCTCCTGCATCACTGATGGGGTGACCTGGGGTTTCGTTTCATTTGTTTATTTGATTTCATGCATTTACATTTTAGACTAATGGGTTTCCAGGTCTGTAAAGTTTGGTCTCCAGCATGGGCTCCAAGGTGTTCCCAGCTCTGAATTTTCAAATGAAAGCCCTCGCCAAATCAAGTGGTTTGAGCTCAGGTTCTATGGAAGCTGCAGGACCTGACCCTGCTGATTTCTCTATTTTCTTTTAATTTGGGTAATTGAGAATGTGTGTGCAAAAGTAGTTTAAGACTGAAGCCCTGCACTTGCCTAATCTTGTGTTACAGTAAATCCTGTGCTCAACTGCTAAAATGCCAGTTAAAATACTTCTCAAAACAGCAGGGATAAATATGGTAGGAATGGGCTGCTCAGGGAAGTGGTGGAGTCACCATCCCAGGGGGTATTAAAAAAATACTTGCAGATGTGACACTTCAGGACATGCCCTAGTGGGCATGGTGGGGTTTTCTGTGTTGTTGTTTGGTTGGTTGTGTTTGGTTTGGGGTTTCTTTGTGTGGTTTGTTTGTCTTTGTTTGTTTGTTGTGGTTTTTATTCCCTCCTGGGTGGACAGATGGACTCTGTGATCTTGGAGGTCTTTTCCAACCATAACGATTCTACAATTTCTGCTCAGGTTTCCACAGCAGTGGAACTGTTGTTATCAGAAACAAGGCGATGTCTGTGTGCTGCTTTCTCCATGATCCCTTGCTCACATACTCTCCTGTGTTTGAAAGCATAAAGGTTTATTCACACACAGATGTTACCAATTAGTTTCCTAAGAACAGTTCTCTCATTCATGCCTAATTTGTAAAACTCCTGTTTAGTTCTCCCAAACCTTTTTTTATTGTTTTAATAGTCACCCCAGCAGCAGTGATCGTAAGCTCTGGGCCTATTTTGCACTGATGCAAATCACCACTTACTACTTTGAAGTTATTAATGGTTGTGCAGTTGAACACTGGTGGGTCCTGTAAGAGAATATGGTCTTTTTTTTTTTGGCGACTGGAGACATCCAACCTTGAGCCTTTTCCATCCCTTTTGAAGCCTGTGCTGTGCATGCTGGGTCCTGGTTTACATCCTGTATCCCAACCTGCTGCCATCCTTGGCCCTACCAGCTTGTGCCACCAGCTTGGCTTTGTTTTGCCTTCATCCTCAGCCATGGTGTGGATGTCAAAATGGACTCTGTAGCTTCTTGAGACTTAGAAACTGGGTGGGAAGGAGACTCGAGATAGAAACACGAAGAGCAGCCTCACTGTTTGGAGCAAATAACTGGGCATGAGCCCAATGTTTGGTGGTGCCAGAATTAACTAATATTTCTTTGTCTTGTTTTCTTTAGCTTGGTGGTGAAGGAGTTAGTGCTAGCGGAGGTGTGGGGTGATTCACTGGTAAAACCCTTTGAGATCTCGAGATGAAAGTTGCTGTGGGAGGAGGACAGAGGCGGCTTTGCTCTGGGCTGTGCTCTGGGCTGCCCCTGGGTGTGCATTAAGTACAGAAGAGGATGGGGGTGTGGAGGACCTGGAATGGAAAACATAGCCATGGGCCTGGCTGTGCTTCTCTGAGTTGCTGCTGTGCAGGAAATGAAAGACACCCTTTGTCCCTTCATCTCAACAGGAGTACCCTTTCTAAGGCCTGCTCCTCAGTTGCCAAAAACTTCAAACCTTAGCAAACCTGGGATGTTTGGCAGTGTTTTCTTTTCTGCTTGCTGGAGGAGTGAAGGCTTCTGGTGTAAATTGTGTGGTGCTTCAGCCTCCCCCCTCCTGATGGCTGCTGAAGGGTTTTGCTCTCCTTAACACCCTGCTCTCACCTGGTTCGAGCACGTCAGCATGCTGGTCATCCTCCTGAACTGTGTCACCCTGGGCATGTTCCAGCCCTGCGAGGACGTGGAGTGCCAGTCGGAGCGCTGCACCATCCTGGAGGTAAGGATCCCATGCTGCCCCGCCTGCCTGGGACCTGCAGGGTGCAGCGGGGTGGCCATCCCAGGAGCTGGGACCCCCATCTCATCCCTTTTCCTCAGGATCCAGCTGTGAAAGCTCTTCCCACAGGGATGTTTTTTCCAATGCAAAGCCTGTCCTCTGAGGAGACCTGCTGCCATGGCCCTAGGTGAGACCCAAAGGCTGACTGGTTTGGACTTACCCAGCAAGACCCTTCCTCTACACATGCAGTAGGGCAGAGGGGCTCAAAACTGGGCAACCAGCTCCCACTGGAGATGTTGAGCACTTCTTAATTACAGAATGGCCACTACCTCAGGGAGCCTCCTGCTCACAGTCAGTGGGTTCCACGCCAGCCAGCTCACTGCCAGCATCTCTTGGATTGCTGCAGTCTGGACTGTGCAGTTCAGCATTGGAGACTTGGCCATTTTGTTCCCTTCTTCATGAACCAAAAAGCATGGGACAGGTCCATGCAGGCTCTCCTCCACGCCAGAGCCCACCAGCTGAAGTGTGGCATTGCCTAGAGCCAGGATAACTGACCTTTGGGAAAAGCACACACACATGAAGCTCAGAGGCCCTTGTTGGCCACCCCAAGCTTAGTGAGGTATCACGCTTGTCACATCATCCCTCTCTGTGTCCTGGCAATCCCCTGGCTGCCATATGCCCACAGGACTGGTTTTGGAAGCCCATCCCAGCAGCATCTGGTGCGTGGGCTGCACCTTGGCGCTGGGCTTCCTGCAGCAACTCGGTTCTCAGGCTTGGAAATTATTTTCCCTGTTTCTGATGTATTACATCAACCTAGGCAGGAACTACTGACACGTGGTAGTGTAACGGGCTTGGGGAGTTTGAATCCTACACAGATCTGCTGCTTTATTTCCCTTTGGGGTTTTCAGCCTTAGGGGAAGGCCGGTGGGATCCTTCCAACCAGCCTCTCCTTCTTCTTTCAAAGATGGGTCCAGAACTGCCTGCAGATGCCAGGAATAGCAGAGTTCATCATCAAACCCTCTTTCAACCTTAAAAGAGGATCTGTTAAATGCAGAGCCAGGAAACCAGATGAACTGGGAAGCCAGTAGAGGTTTGTTATGGAATTAGATCAATTTTGGAGAAATTATTGCCTTTAGAGGCATCCGACTTAGGGGTCGTCTCAGAAGGTTGGGCTGGGTCAAGGTTGTTGTCAAGTGGCATCTGGAGGTGGCCAGTCCATCTCCTTTCCCAGAACGTGTCACAATGCAGAAAGCTGTGGGCTGAGCTGCCTCCAGAGAGTCCATGGGAAAGTGTCCAACTCTCCTGAAAGATGACACTCCGTGTGCCTGCCAGTTTTCTGCATGTATTCACCCACGTGAGGCTTTGTTTGGACAATGCCCATCCCTGCCAAAATGTCCAGGCAGACAAAGGGAATCCTGCCTGGATGAGGAGATTATATTATTGAATGTTAATTATTTGCTTCCTTTTTTGCATAATTTAATCAGACTGCAATCAGATGGTCTATTCCCCCAGAACAGACACATCCATTCTGGAGGAGCCCAAGCACTGAATTTGGTTTCTAGGAGCAGCAGAGTGATTACAACAACTGAGTATATTTGCAAACCCCAAAGTATTACCCGGAAGGTTTTGCAGGCAGAAAAGGGCTGCAGGTAAAGCCATTGTTATCCCTCACCCTGTCACAGGTGCAGCAGGGAATGGAAGCCAGAACATGAGGTAGAAAAGCCTGAACTTCTTTATGGAGGTGGTTGGATGCCAGTTATTAAATGAATTGAAATAATGGAACAAAACTTCTGGGTAGTTTATCAAGGGAAAGCCTGGTTGATAAAGCCAACAGCCAGAGGAGCTGGTGCTCACACACAGCCATGCAGAGGTACATGGATGCACAGTGGGAACCTGGCTTCCATGCAGATGCTCTGTTAGTTCTACCATTGATCCACTTGGGCCTCAGTAAGAAAGTGCCAGCAACGCAATACCCAGCAGTGCAGTCATTGAGAGGGGGCTTTAGACAGCAGCAGTCATGGCTGGAGATCTCAAAGGTCCTTGGGAAAAGAGCACAGCAGAACTGACTGTAATCATCTTTTACTGGTCTCCAGGCATTTGATGACTTCATTTTCGCTTTCTTTGCGGTGGAGATGGTCATTAAGATGGTGGCTCTGGGGATCTTCGGGCAGAAGTGCTACCTTGGAGATACGTGGAATCGCCTGGACTTCTTCATTGTGATGGCGGGGTCAGTAACAAAGCCTCATAAATTTGTTCTTTGAGATGACAGCAAAAAAAACCACAACAAACTGTGGCTGGTTTTCATAACATCTTGTGAAAGTTGCCAGGCTCAAGCCAAGGTAAAATCTCATTTGGTGTCTCCTCTGGCAACCATGTCAGATTATGGGGTGGGGGATGGATGTTAGGGCAAAAGACATTGGGTTTTCAGTGACAATCCTTTTTCAGTGTCTTCTCTTCACACTGACTGCACGCTGATCTAATCCTTGTGATCTAGCCAGCATGTCCCAGTGCTTGGTGTTAAGACTGCTGTCCCCAGCACAGAGCAGCTCAGCCCTGCTCCTGCTCTGTGACATCATTAGAGTGAGGCAGAGATGCAGAAATTGGCCAAAAAAAAAAAAGGAGAATCTAGCCCCAAAATCTGGTTCAGATGGTTGAAATCCCAGTGGAAGAAGCTGGCCTGAAGTTGACCGAAATTACAAGTGCAAGCAAACGCCTTCTGTAAACTCCTCCTGGTTTACATTCTAGTGCCCTCCCCCACGCTCATGCAGGATGTGTTAATAAACAGATATAAGGAAGATCTGGTTGCTTTTGACACCAGTTCCCTCACACTCATTGGGAAAAACTGAGTGAACTAAAAGTTTGGCAAGTCTAAAAGTTTTGGGGGTTTTTTCTGTAAACAAATTTATTTTAGAAACCCCAGGCTCTCTTACCTGCTCAGAAAGGGATAGGCTGCTTTAATTACAGAGCTCTGCCTTATTTCTGAATTCCTGAGTTTGTAATGACTGCCCTGGGGTTAATTAGAACATTCCTGTAATGTGTTGGGCCATTTTTACCCTTACATTAGTGATGTCGAATCTTTGCTGCATTAATGGAGTTTTGTTTTGCTCCTTGTTATTTGTCTGGAATACAATTAGGAATGGCTTTACTGGTTTGAATAAAACATGAGCTCTCTGGAGCAGAGCTTCCTTGAACCCGTGTGTGGTTACAGCCCAGGCAGGAACAGCAAGAACAACAGAAGAAGCAGTTAATGTTTTTTTCATTCCAAAAACTGCTGCAGCGTTTAAGCCAGAAGTAGTAGGGGAAGAGTGAGGCTGTGGTTGCAGGGGGAGCTCAGGATCAGAGATCTGCTATCCATAACCAAAGTGCTGACAGTGTTTCCCCATGCTGATCCCATGGGATGAGCTCTCCTGATGGGCGAGCAGAGGTTCATCAAACAGATCATCCCAGAGAAGGCAGAGAATAAAACAGCAAGTGCAGGTGGAAAGGCTGAGCCCTCTGCTCATACCTCTGAGTCAAGTTTGGCACCAGGATCTTAGGTCACATAGCACCTGGGACAGGGGAGGAGGTGGCTGGTGAATCCATCTGGTAGTTTTCCTGAGCATTTTCCCACCCTCCATGGCTAGCTTGTGTTTGAGAAGAATGAAAACAGCAGAAGCACCAGGAGATCATGATGGGAAGTCCTGCTGGCAGTCTGGTGTTACTCAGGCTGAAGATGAGAAGAGGAGCAGCCCCTTCTCTGGCTGATCCCAAGCCACCTCCAAATGATTTTGGTGGTTTCAAGCCATAGCTGTGACATTATTTCCCATCTTTCAGAAGAGAGGCTGGGCTGGCTGGTCACCTTGGTGGAGGGTAAGGAGAAGCTGTGTGATGGGCTGGGCTTAGTCACCTCTCCCACCATCACTGTTCAATCCAGCATCTGCTCCTAAAACCAGAGGTGCTTTTGGCAGGTAACACGCTACTGGAATAACTGGAGATACTTTTTTCAGCAAGTGAAGGAGGTGATGAAGTTATGATGAGGCATTTTCTGATAAGCAGGGTACCAAGTGGTAGGCAGTGCTGCCTGCTTTGTTTGTCCCATCCGGGCTCCTCAGATAAGCTGATCTGGCTTACTAGCAAGTATACCAAAGGCAGTGGAGTATAAGCAGGGAAACTACAAAATAAACATATATTCTGCCTCTAGCAACAGATTGTGTCTGAAGTTTGTTCCAGCACTGAAAACCCTTTCAAGTTTTGCTCGCCTGAGAAATGTGCCCTGGAAAATTTCAGACCGAATGGAGCTTACAGCCTTTCAGTCTGTCCAGCAGCCAAGTCGAAAACATTTCCCAAGCACCAAAGATGTACACAAGAGCTGAAACCAGAGAGGTTCCTTGTGCATCCAGTCCCTGGAGATGTTGCAAGCTCAGATGATATGCTTTGGACATCTCTAATTTGACAGCTGAATGACTGGAAACTGGTTGTGGTAGAAGAGATCACAAAAGCTTGTGCCTCTTCTTTTTTCTGAGTACCCAGAGGTTGTAGAGAATCACCTACCCAGTTCCAGTCCACCCAGACCTCTGGTTCCTGCATACTTAAAATTTCGAGCCCTAGCAGGTTTCTGTAGGGCATTTCTAGGGTGTTCTTGGTTTACAAGCGTGAAAACAGGCACCCAAGTGTGGCCTTGACAAACGTTTGACTTTTTCATGAAGTTTTTCACTGATTGTAGAAGGACCAATCTGGAATCCATCAACTGGTTCAGGCTGGCTGCTGTGGGTGATGTAGATCCCCCTCACACTTTGAAATCCTAAATGGAGCATCATGGAATTCCAAAGTATCAGGGTCACAAAGTCTGTTTCCTAGGCCATATCCTTGATTATTCATCTTTTAGCAGCCCCATTGAAAGTCCAAGGACCAACTCAAAGTGAAGCCCCAGCAGTTGCCCTGTAACGTGCTGATAGTTGCATGAACTCTCTGGAATACCAAACCAGCTCCCACTGGAGTACTTCCTATTCCTTTCACATGCCATTAGTAGCTCCAAAAGTATATGAGTTACACTAAAATCCACTTACTCAGCCAGCTGATAAATTGTGAGCGTGCTGCGCTGGGACCAGGCCAGACAACAGATTCAGGCACAATTCACTTGAGGGATTTGAAACAATGCTTTGTCTATTCTTGCAAGGTCTGTTTCGAGCAGACACCTGGTGCTGGCTCCAGACCCCGTGCTGCAGGTGTGAACGGGCATTTCCGAGGGCTTTCCCACGGTGTGGACCTTCGTGTGGCTCCAGGCTGCTTCATGAACATACATTAGATTTCAAATCTGTTTTCAGGCTGCATTCAATTGTAAAGTTATTCATCATGTTCGGCTCAGTTCCTACGCACAAGCTTTAAGGTGGTTTTGATTTCTAAAGGCTAACTACTTCAGGAAGAAATAGCTTGGAAGGGTATCACTGAAAACAGCTCAAAAATCACCCAGGCCTCTGCCCAGCAAATTAAGGCTCCCAGGCCAAAGTCACCTCAGTGCAATGCCAGTGATATCACGGGGTTACAGCAAACAGCTTCAGGAGAAAGACAAAAGAGAAACAAACATCAGAACATCTAAATATTCCAAATTAAACTTTGTGGAGCAGGGCAAGACATCAAATAAGAAATGTGAGGCTCTGGCAGCGCAGAGCACGGGCACCCAGGGGTGACAACGTGCTTGAGCAGAGCTGGCCCCAAACCAAGGCTTGCTTTGCTGTTGCCTCAACTCCATTCAGCTGGTGCTTCTTGAAGGCAGGTAGCAGGTTTGGTCTATCTTGGCTGCAGGATGCTCTAGCTGAAAACCTCTCTTCCCACTGAAGCTTCTGAAGTGCCTGGTTGCAGAAGTTCAGCTCCTATTTGCCTTCCTCCTTCCATATCTATTTGTTTATTTTAAAAAAACCAAAACAAATAAACCAAAACAAAGCTCTTTCTCTGTGGGATCTAACAGTTTACTGCTGGGTTGCTTTTGATGCTGTTATGTTATTTGAACAGGCGTGGTGAGAGATTTGTGACATATTTACAAGTGCTTCCCTGTAGTCAAACTCATAAATTGTAATTACAGCCATGCTAACTAGCCATAACCCCATTAAAAAAACCAACACTACATACATTTGCCATTCATTGCTATGAAAGAGCAAGAAAACTGACTTAATGTCCTTCCCAGCCTGGGAGAGAAATGTTTATGTGAAATGGAGATGGAGCATGAAAAAGAAAATGTTCCTTATTCTTATTAATAAAATGGAACCCAAGCTACTTTAACATCATTTGTCAGCTTGGTTATTCACATTTTTGTCACAGGGGGAGAGATAAGCTGGTGTAAAAATAAGCTGGGGAGCTTGTAGAGCATATAATATCAGAAAAATCTTATTGACTGCTGCATGGAGTTATGCAGTATCTCCCCACGAATGCTGTGGATGTGCACCCAGCCAGAGCACAGTAAGTTAATGGGGAGGGATTGCAGCACAGTGGGGGGTTGAGCAGAGAGCTGGGGGCTCCCCCTCTGCCCTGACTTTGCAGCTCCTTGTTGTGCCAAGTCCTGCTTTCCAATGTGTTACCTGTGCCTGCAGCTTCTGAGGTCAGGAGCAGGGCTGCCTGCTGGCCCCTGCACCGTCACTGCTCATGTGAGTGTTTTCAGTCTCTTAGAGGCTGAAATATCCCTTATATCCCCTGTCAACAGCACGATGCACCTTATGAGCTGCAGACACAGAGAAGGTGATTTTTGCAAAGCTAAGCTTCTGCTCCCAGAGCACAGAGGCAGAGAGAGAGCCCCAACCCTGGGCAGCCCCAGCACCTTCATTTCCACATCCCCCATCCTGACACCTTTCCTCTTTCTCCACAGCATGATGGAGTATTCCCTGGATGGACACAACGTGAGCCTGTCAGCCATCCGCACCGTCCGGGTACTTCGGCCACTACGAGCCATTAACAGGGTCCCAAGTAAGTGACACCTTCACCCACTACTGTTGGGCTCTGCCTGGCTCATCCACCTGGGAAAACCAGGAAGTTAAAGCCACCCCAGCTGGCTCTCTGCAGGCTGAGCCTGGCAGTAGTAGTCTTCTCTCCTGTTGTTGAGAGCAAGTTAATTCATTTTAATTTTTAATGGCAAGTTAGAGATCATTTATTATGATTATTGGTGTTAGTAAAGGGCAAGGGAGTGGATTTTACACCTGGGGTTCCAAATATTCGTGGCTGTTTTCCAACATTTTTGTGAACTCTGAGGTAAGTCTCCTCTCCTAGCGTGAAGTAAATAACAAAGCTTTATACAGAAAGAGGAAAGGTCAATTCTAAGAAAGATCTTCTTGCCCTGGAAGGGTTCAATTTCCCATCTCAGCTATTTAAGGTCTTTCCATTTCTTTGTGTTCAGGATTAGAAGCACAAAAGCCTCTGTTGCTGGTGGAATACCACAGAAGGTTTGCTGTCATGTAAAACAAAATTGGGTTCATCCATGATAGAAAGTTCAAGTGGCCCCTAAATACACTTTCAAGTGGCTTCAGCTGCTTGTCTTCCAAATCCAATTTGAAAGATGAACCAACAAGCTGAAATAATTTCCTGCTGGAACCAGCTGTCTGCTGAGCAATCCTTTGCAAGGTACTAATTTCATAGCACTTTCATCGTTTTGTAACCAAAATCCACTCAACTCAAAATGAAACAGCATTATATGGAAATGATAGAGGTTCCTTGCAAAAAACCTCAAAACAAAGCCCAAAAACATATTTCCTGCTCTTTTCAAAAACACATTTGAATGCCACAGCCCTGCTGGTCCTCACTGAATATCCTGCCTAGATGAATTGCCCATCTTGTCTGCAAATCGAAGGACAGCAAAACAAACTCCCCCAGAAGGGTTTCAGTTCCAGTACCTCAGATGAACATGCAGGGGAACAGATGGATGTTTACGCACAGGAGTCTTTGAAGTTTCTCTCTGAGCTCAAAGTCTTCAGGATTTTTCCTTTTTTTTTTTAATAGAATAAAATGGGCAGTGACATCATTGGACATTAAATACAAGACAAAAAGAAATGAGAGGCTAAAAGGGACCACACAACCCTCCGGAGCTTTGTTTTCTGAAGGAGGTTTTGTTACCGAGGTTTCTGAGCAGCCTGCAACCACAACACAAAGTTTTCCTCTGGGATTGTGAGCACAGTGACTCCGTGGCCTCTCTGGGACAGGGGGGAGCAGAGGGATACTGGCACGTGCTCAGCTCAGAGCCCTGCTGAGGTTCCAGGCTGCGACGAGGATCAGGCTCGCTCTGGAGTTACTGAAATTCATGAAGCTCTTTGTAGCAATCCCTTGAAATATAGTGGGAGTCTCAACCTGGGATACAACTGGGCTGAGAGGAGAAGCCTGGGGAATTTAAAGATTTGCATGCCTATTAAACAGAGGCCCAGGGATCCAAACGCCTCCAAGTCTAGGTGAAATTTTGATCTGGGTCCAGCTTGTGGTTTTCTTCCTTGGGAGTCTGATACTGAAGCTTTGGAATAAGCCTTTTAGGCTGTCTTCTGCTACACTTGCCACTTTGATTTTTTTTTTTTATTTTTTCAAAAGACAGGCAAGAGAAAATCTTCAGGTTTTTTGTTAATATTATGTGAGATTAAATCCAAATATCTCAGTCCATGTTTGGAGCTGAGTTACCCAGCTTGATGAGCAGCTAGGCTGGTTTTACAACACTACCAGTGTCTTGAACGAGTGCCAGGGCAGGATTAGTGTTCTTAGAAATATCTCAGTTCCTGGAGGGCAGATAATCACAGACTTTGCTTGTTTATGATATGCTAACTGCATCCACTTTTAACATTGAGACTTTTCCTGCTTCAGACTGATGTAATCCAGAGGCTGCAGAGAATGGAGAGTGACAATCCTCTATTTCATTGTAGTTTTGCAGTTTCCGGTAATAACAGAGTTATATTTCTAACCTTTCATCCATGGGGATGTTACAGCTTAGCTGGGAATTACCTCAGACATCCACCACATCCCAGGCAGCAGGTTCCACTCAGCCCCATCCATGCTGTCCCCAGTGCTGGGACAGCCATGCTCCCCAGACCACCACAGCACTGAGCTGAACAGGGGTTTTGGCTCCATGGCAGTCACAGAAGGACACTGAGCAGCTATGAACTGTGGTGGAGAGGCTGAGAGAACTGGGATTGCTTAGCTTGAAGAAGAGGAGGCTGAGGGAAGACCTCAGTGGTCTCTACAACTGCCTAAAAGGAGGTTGTAGGGAGGTAGGAGTTGGCCTCTTCTTTCGAGTGAATAATGACAGGATGAGAGGAAGTGGCCTGAAGTTGCATCAGAAGAAGTTTAGACTAGATATTAGAAATAATTTCTTTACTGAAAGAGTGGTTGGACACTGGAACAGGCTGCCCAGGGAGGTGGTGGAGTCACCATCCCTGAAGTGTTTAAAACAGATATAGATGTGGTGCTTAGGGACATGATTTAAGCACTGAATGGGTAGATTTAGGTTATGGTTGGTGGATTTAGGTTATGGTTGGACTTGATGATCTTCAAGGTCTTTTCCAACAAGGATGATTCTGTGAGTCTGTGAATTACAGCTGATGTTGAGGCACAAGCAGAGGGGAAGCAGAAACCCATGAGAAGCAGCCTGGTGATTTATCCTTGTGATGCCTGGGCACTTTCCTGGGTTCCAGCCAGTGCTATTAGCTCTTCACTTCCAGGCCAAATAAATTCACCCACAAGATTATTTCATTTTTATTTTATTTGTTAAGAAAAGAAAGGAGAACTCCAGCCAATAAAAATCTCATGTCTATTAGAAATTATTCCTTGAAAATGACTGGAAAAAATAGAATTCCAGTGATTTGTTTGTTTGGCAGGGGCTGTAGTTAGGGGTTGGTTTTTTTTAGTGTTGGTCACTGTTTTTTTCAAATCCATTTCACTGCTTTATTTTTATTTTTCTACAATGTGGTTTAAACCAGGCATCACATGGAGTGGGAATGAAAAGAAATCCTGATCTCCATTTCAGCCTGACCCATGCTGGTGCTCTTTTCCCATGGCACACTGAACATTCTGCTGAGAGCCCAGCAAACAGATGGATTCAATCTCGAGAATGGTGCCACTGAACAACCCAAAATACCAAAAGTAGCTGAGCAGGAAAAAGTTGTCTTGTATAGGGAGATACATTTTAACCATTTTTGGAAAACAAAAGAGTGAGGATATTAGTGAGAGTTGAGGGGAAGGGAAAGGAAAGGAAAGGAAAGGAAAGGAAAGGAAAGGAAAGGAAAGGAAAGGAAAGGAAAGGAAAGGAAAGGAAAGGAAAGGAAAGGAAAGGAAAGGAAAGGAAAGGAAAGGAAAGGAAAGGAAAGGAAAGGAAAGGAAAGGAAAGGAAAGGAAAGGAAAGGAAAGGAAAGGAAAGGAAAGGAAAGGAAAGGAAAGGAAAGGAAAGGAAAGGAAAGGAAAGGAAAGGAAAGGAAAGGAAAGGAAAGGAAAGGAAAGGAAAGGAAAGGAAAGGAAAGGAAAGGAAAGGAAAGGAAAGGAAAGGAAAGGAAAGGAAAGGAAAGGAAAGGAAAGGAAAGGAAAGGAAAGGAAAGGAAAGGAAAGGAAAGGAAAGGAAAGGAAAGGAAAGGAAAGGAAAGGAAAGGAAAGGAAAGGAAAGGAAAGGAAAGGAAAGGAAAGGAAAGGAAAGGAAAGGAAAGGAAAGGAAGAAAAAGAAAGAACAAAAGCCAGCATCATCCTTCCAGCAGGAATTAAGTGAGGCTTCTCTGTTTTTCCAAAAATAGAGTTGTAAGGGCAGTGCTGTGGGATGTGCTCCAGGGGATCTTAAGATGACAACACGTATTGGGAACAAGCATTACAAAAATCAACCCCCTGTTTGCCTCCAGCTCTGGGTTTCCCCTGTGCATGGAGCAGAGGCTGGTGCTGTCCCTGAGGTTGGCACCGGCGTTGCGGTTCCAGCAGGGATGCTGGCCAGCATCCTGCACCACCCATAGTGCTGGCTGGCACAGCCTGGGTGCCAGCACCCCATCCCTTCCCTGCTGGGTGACATTGGTGCCAGGGTGGCACGGGGATGGGGTCTGGAGGGTGGCCAGCAGGGCTGGCACAGGGCGGGGTGCCAGGACTGTGGCTCCTCTGGAGTGGCATCCACTGCCGGCTCCAGCAGCAGGGAGGCCACACTGTAGCCAAGAGGCAGCTGAGCATGGAGACCTTGGAAGGCACTTGCCCTGGGATGCAGGGGTTATTACTCACACTTAATTATTTATTAGCACAGACATCTTGGCCAGGGCAGTTTATCCCCTCGTGCCGTGCTGACAAGGTAATGTCAGCTCCAGCCCCGCTTGGCTGGGTCACGTTTCCGCTGGCAGAGCGAGATGAAGAGGAGGGTAAAGCAGCATGACAGGGCTCCAGATCCTGCCAGCAGTGCCTGCCAGGCCTGGAAGGTGCCATGTCAGACGGGTGTTGCTGTCCTGGAGACCCTGCTCTTCTCAGCACTCATCTCTAAGTCTACAGATGCCAGGCTGCAGCCCAGCATTGTCATGGAATGAGCAGGGGAGGCATCAGGCACCACTTGAGAGCTGGTTGAGGGAAGAAGTCAATGTGGAGTTGGTGAGGGAAGAGATACCGGGTCAGTGTACATGCCAGTCTGTGTTCCAATGGGATAACTGATGGAGAGCAGCATTCTGCTAGCAAAAATGGAGGGACAAAAGTCCCCTTGTAGGCAGGCAGGAAAAGGTGTTTGCAGGGCAGAATTTTAGTGGGACAAAGCGCCTCCAAAGGTGGCTGTGTCACCTTACCCAGCAGCAGCACTGATTTCCTCCGTGCCATCAACCTGAGCCCTGCTCTCTATGAGGCTCAGTTTCTCATTTTACTCTTTTCTATAATTTACCGTTTGCCTTCATCTCTTCCTCTTTTCATTTGTTCTCCTCTCATCAATTCTCAGCTGTTGAAATGATGGTGTCTCAGAGGTTCGTTTAACCTCTATTGAACTACTGAGCTGCAAGTCATTATCCCCTTTTTATTCTTCTTTTATCCTTGAGTTTGAAGGCACCCTGATGAGTGAGACAGGGCAGCCCTCAGCTTACAGCACAGTCCCTGCCTCCTTGCCCAGTTTCCACTGGGAATCAATGCTGGGAACATCCTGGATGGAGATGCAAGGGTTAGCTGAGTGTCTGCAAGATCGACTCATTCATCAGTCTTATTTAGGATGGAAGATCTTGCACAGCAAAGAGCATTTCCCTGGCGGCAGAGGGGCTGGGGAAGCCCCTGCTCTGCACACAGAGCCTTGCAGAGAGGTGTGAGGGCAACTGGGAAGGTATCTTGGCCATCAGTGCAGGAGGGGAAGGGAGTAGAGCTGAGAGCTTTGCTTAGAGGAAGAATCATTTAGAACCTGCATCCCTTCCTAAAAAAAAAGTTAAAATTCGTTCTGCCTCCCCTGCTTGGCAGTCCTACAAGCTTTGGAGCATGGATGCCTCTCAGCTGCCAGTGGTGGCCAGCAAGGAGAGGAGTTCTCTGTGGAAGAGTTGTCCCCAGGGGAGGACCAGAAAGCAGCTGCAGCTCTTATCCTGCACAAGGCTCAGTGTTGTTTAGGAGAACAATCTGTGTGATTCATGAGAGATGTTCACTATGTTTATAAATATATATTTTGACAATTTCTCAGGAGGCTGGTGGCTTGTGGGGGCGTTTCTCCAGGAAAGACTGTCTTGCAGCTTTGCCCATGTTTGTGTGTTGTTGAGTGCTGTGTTACTGAAAACATCAGAAAATCCCACTCCTAAGTCCACCCTTTGGAGATACCCTCTTTGTTCCCACGTGCTCCTATGCCTTTTACACTCTTTATCTTCCTTTTCAGCCTTAAGGTTTAGGGGAAAACATAAACATCCCATTCCTCTGCCCAGGATGCACTGGCTGCACAGCCGAGCTGGGAATGGTGTGACATTCGTGCTGTCCCCACCCAAGTGCTCCTCTAACCTGTTTTCTCCTCCTCCCCACAGGTATGAGAATACTGGTCACCCTGCTGTTAGATACTCTGCCTATGTTAGGCAACGTCCTCCTCTTGTGCTTCTTTGTCTTCTTCATCTTTGGGATTGTTGGTGTGCAGCTCTGGGCAGGGCTGCTGAGAAACAGGTGTTTCCTAGACAGGAATTTTGCAAGGTAAGTACAACAAAGAAAATCTTCACCTTTTCTTCCCTTCTCCCTCTCCCATGGCAGAGAATTCCTGGCTGCCAGCAGGGTTAGCATCCAGCTGGGGCACATGGATAAGAGCACAAGGTGGCTGTGCCACACAGCTGCCATGGCAGCTCTGAACTGGGCTGTTACCTTGACTCACAAGGTTGTTGGCATCAGGACTCCAAGTCTGGCTAGGTGCTTCTTGTATGAGAAACAGAAAACTTTTGTCAGCAAATTACTGAGAGCTTGGAATGGCTTTCTCGTGTTTTCCCTCTGCACCTGAAGTACAAGGATGTTAGTGGTTTGGGTTGTCTCTGTCTGAGGAAGCTGAGATCCCTCACTCTGGGCATTTAAGGATTTAGAACAAACAAAAGCATTAGAGCTGTCCTAAAACTGCCAGTTCCCAAAACTGTGCAGGTGTGGGAGGTCACTGAGCACACCAGACTGCCTGGCAGGGGGCTGATGGGTTGTTCTGCATGCTGGTACAGACAGCACCATGGAGAGGCTGCTGAAACACACAGATAAATCTTTAGGTGTATCAAGAAGCTTGATGTAAAAAGCATTAAATACATTTGTACACTGCCCAGTCTGGGACAGGCATCAGGGGTGGGCAACACATTTGATCACCTGCTCTTCTTGATGCAAATTTAATTTTGGTTCATCCAAGCTAGGCTGTTGAGCACCTGACAGGTGATGAGGGTGTTAATAGGCCTTAATTATCCTGATGAGCCTCACCTAGGACCCACACCCTACTTATTTAAGCTCTGCCTGTGGCTCAGTCCTAGTTCAAGCTGTGCTCTTGGTGTGCCTGTCTCCAGCTCTGTCTTTGCTCCTGGTTTCTTTGGCTCCTACCTGAGTTCCCTGGATGGCTTTGAATGGACCCTGCTGCCAGCCCTGGGCTCTGCCTGCTGTGTTCAGGTGCTGCTGGCACTGGGACAACTGTTGGTTCCTGGCCCAACCCCTGCCATGGGACAGTGTTGTCCTTGCTCCTCCCCTTCAGAAGAACTCCTATCAGAGACTGCTGGAGATAGTGGCTCAGAGGTGAGGAAATACCTGAGACCAGGTAATCAGGGCAACTCTAGTTCTGCAAAAGGAGACAGAGCTTGTAATTGTATCTCTTTGTAATTGTTATTGTTATAACTTGTATTGTGTCTGCAAAGAAGCAGAGGTTGTCCTTCAGCTCTACCCTAGGTCCTATTCCTGCCTTTTACTGATTAGTCCTGGGGCTTTCAGCTCCTTGAGCCTTGCTCTGTGCTGTAGGCCATCTCTAGTGGCACTTAATTGTCCCATCTGAGATGCTGAAGGTAGAAAATTGGTGAATCTGCCATGTGTCTATGCTTCTGCTCCTGCATCTTGATGGTCCGAGCGTGTGAGTTCTCTCCTGCCCCCAGGGCAGCTATTTGTTGGTCACCAAGACCCTCTGTTACTCAGAGTATCCCCTGAGTTGTCATTTCAAAGCCCAAAGGGTGGTGTTGAAGCTGTGCTTGGGTGGCCCCGTTGCATGGGGCAGGCCCCACATGCAGGCAACACTTTGAGCACAGAGCTGTAATGAGCTTTGAGCGAGTCCCTCTCATCTCTTTGACCAGGTTTCTGAAATGCTGTGTGATTTCTTTCCAAGTGGAGCTTTTAAAATTAACCACAGGGGAAACGTTTGCTAAGTGGAGATGTTAGCAGGCTGTTATGTAATGGCTATTAGCAGCATCAAAGGGTTTTCTTATCAGGGTCTTGGTCCCAGTCACTGAAGGCAAAATCAGGCTCCACATGCTCAGCCTCAGCACCTGTGCTTGGAGAGGCAGGTTTGTGAGAGATCTTCTTCCTGCTTCTCTGCAGCTCTGCACTGGTTCCTGGGTCTCCCCCAGCAGCAGGTAGGGGTGAATTTGGGTGGCTGTGGTGCTGTGGAACAGGGGTACTCCAACTCTTCTGGTGCCAGTGTCAGTATAAGCGATGTGGGATGCTCTGATACCATCCCTCAGACTGAAGCTACTGTCTTGGTCTCTGTTGTGCTGGGTTAGCTTTAGACCTGAGAAATGTGGCTGCAGTAAACCAGTTCCTCCGTTGCCAGCTAGAAGCTATCCCAGCTTGATTGGATTTTGGTTTGAAAGTTTTGTGCAATCTAGATTAAATTATTCCCATCTCTTTCATTATTCTTAATTCATTCTCTTGAATCCGCAGTACCAGGCACCAGGTTATGGTTCACCCCTGCACTGGTCTTTAACAACCCAACAGCAAGTTGTATGGGGGGAAAGGCATGGAGTGGCAGGGACAGAGAAAACACTTCAGGATTACATCTTCCTGCTGTTGTGCAGATGGACCAGAATCATCTGGATCGAAATAAACCAGTCAAGTTTGTGTTGAGTCCAAACATACAGGTCCTGCTGACCAGCAGCAGGATGCCATCTGCCTGCAAGACATTGTGGAGCTATAGGCAAAGTCAAGCCCAGGGTTGGAGAGGATCCAACACCGTGTCCCCATGCTTCATCTTCATGCTGAGGTGCTGAAGAGCCCTGGCCATGGGTCCCCTACAAGGGAAAGCTGCCAAAGAGAACAAAAATTTCACACAGGGGATGCAGGATTAATCTCTGGTTTTGGTTAGAAGTAAACAAAATAGAGCTCTGTGGGAAAGAGGGAATGAGATGCTGGTAATTTGTGTAAGATAATGTTTCCCAGCCCTTCAGCAGGCAGTGAGGGGCTGCAGCATGGACAGACACACTGAGCACCTGGCCTGGGGCTGAGCAGGTGATGGTCCTGGCTCTAATTTTCCTTACAGCCTCATAAAGGGAAGACCTAAGTTATCGGCAGGTCTCACCTTGGCAATGGTGCCAAACCTCCCAGGTGAAAACAGAACTGCTTTAATGTGAGGGTGAGCATGTGCCCACAATCCAGGCAAGGCAGGGTCATAGCCCCAAAGGTTTTCTGAGGTGAAAAAAAGTGTAAGTGAGCTCAGAGACCAGGACTTCAAATATAGTTCCTTATCTGCTGCATGCTTCCTTGCACACTTGCTGCCAGCAGCTTTCTGGGCCATTCAACTTTACAACAGGCATCAGATGGAAGAAGTGACTTTGATTTTGCTATCATTCTTCTTCCTGTGGAAACTATTTTTTTCTTTAAATCTCCCTCGAAAGTTGGCCTCTTCGAGTAAAGGAACTATTTTTAAGTATAGCACATTGTGATAGAAATTGGGGACTTGTTTGAGGTGCACTGGAAATAACCTGCTTTCTCTCTCCTTTGAAAATGGCACTGGTGCAGCATTTCATGCTGGACGAAGGTTGTTTGATTAAGGCTTCTCTTTTAGTAGTGACTTTGAAGGAATTACAGGCAGCTACTGGGCTGTTGCAGGAGTGGGTTGGCAAGAAATAAAGTGGAGTAGGTCACTGTTGTTAAAGACAAGTGAGAAGCTGTCACTTCCCAGCCAGGCCTGGAGACCAGAGCAGTGCTCTGGAAATCTCTGGTGGCTCAGACACCTCTTCAAGCCCCAGGGAGCTTACTGGCCAGACTGTGCTTCCCCTGGCATTGCAGAGCTGTGAGGAGCAGCACTGGCAGGATTGTCTCCACCACCGTGTGAGTGAGTGCAGGAGATCTCTGACAGTGGGAGCTGGAGGGGATATTTCACAAAGGCTTTTTGGTTAGTTTGGTCTGAGAGGAAGGCTTGGGATGTATGCATGTGAAGGGCAAGCCAAGCCAGCAGGCTTATCTGTAAGATCTCCAGGATGTTTGTCTCCCCCACACAGCCCCCCTGGCCTCCCTCCTGCTGCCATGAGCTGATGTGACTGTAAATAAATGAACTGGGTCACCCCCGGCTTGCCTGGGTTGTTGCTGCTGGGGCTACTCCTTGCTTGTGTTGTTATGCAGGGGAGCATTTTCCCCCTTGTGGAGCCCTTTAAGGAACTCTGTGGGCTGGAAACAGGAGAGGGGGGAGAGCTGTGAAGTGCTTTGTACTTATCAAATGCTGCAGGACAGTTATAATGTGAGCACTTCACTCTTAATTAACTCCATACCTGCTCAGCATCGTACTGCCTTGGGCTCCTTGGATTTTGTAGAGCTGTGAGAAGGCACAGACAGCCAAGACAGACAGCTCTGAGTTCCTCAGAAAGGTGCTTCTGAGTTCTGCTCCTCCTGGCACTGCTCTGTGTTGGGCTGGAAGGACTGAGCCCGGAGGACTGAGCCTCCTCTGATATGGGAGAGAATGGACTTACCTGCTCTACTGTTGTCCTTCCTGCACTTGAAAGTGCCCAGAGACAGAGCAGGGAAAATACATTGCAAAGCTGTTGCAAGCCCAGGAAAGATGTGCACTGGGCAGCTGGCCGAGAAAGTGGTGATAATCCTTTCTAATGTGATAACAAGATCCTCTGGGGCTTAGTTTCTCATGTCTTTTCCCCAGAGCACAAGGATCTCATGATTAGTGGATTCATTGCCACTAATAAGTTATTTGGACCATGCCTGTTGGCAAGTAACGAAGTCAGATTGACCTTTCCTGCACATGAAGGTAAATGGTCTTGGCAGAGCTAATTATTTTGCCAGGTATTGGGGATTCCCTCTTTCTGCAAGACTGTTGTTTCTCATTCTTGCTCTCCTTCTTTTTTTCCCTTTTTGCCAGAAAGGTCTTCAAGCAGAGGAACTGGAAAAGGGCATTTCATTTGCAGTGCTTGCTGTCAGATGGTGTGTCCATCCCTGCTGTTCTCAGTGGTAGCAGAGCAATCCGTGTGGATCCCTCCCAGCAGGATGGGTGCTGGCAGTGTCTCTGTGCCCAGGGCAGACATGGAAGAGGGAAGGATTTGAAAAGGGCTGGGCAGAAATTGGTCCCCATGTGACTGATTTTGGTCCACCCATGCCTATAGGGTGGACTTCTAGTCTGTGAATTTGGAGGACAATTGCAAAAATGAGCAAGGCAGAGAAAAGAGAGGACAAGTTAGGCAGCAGTGGAACCAAACCAATCTTCATCCAGCCTTCACAGTCAAACTGTGCTTTGTTTTCCTGGTTTCATTTTTCTCCCACAGCCACAAAAGTGTGTTATTTTGGTTCTCCATAGGGTTTATGTCTGGATCTTCTCTGTGCAGCTCATTAGATGGCAGCCCAGGGCCCTGTCTGCTGGCAGTATTTCTCCTTCAGCTCAAGGCTTCTTTGAACGCTGACTCATGGGAAACATGCAGCCCCTCAAATCTGTGTGTGTGGCTCGTTGAGGGTCTTTCCAGTTGTCATGTGTAGTGAACAGAAGTGTTGCATGGAAATGGAATTGGTCCTCTAGGTCCCCAGCCTGGCTTCATGCCCTCCACCTGGGTATGTGAGCTCCAGCAGAATTGCCTGACATGTTGCTCCCTGACTAGCTGTGTCCCAGCTGGGGTGGGCATATCAGGAGATGAGAGATCAGCTCTGGGGACTGAAATAAAGATTATTATTGTGGGATAATGAACATGTGTCAGAGTTCTGCAGCTGGGAGGGCAGAGAGCTGCAGAAATGCTGTGCTTTGTGCTGTGGTGGCAGAGGCAGCTCGCAGGGGTGTGAGGTTGGAGCAGAGGATCACGCTGATGCATCAGCCCTTCTGTCTGAGCACTTCTTCCATGGTCAGGGTTCTTGGCACAGGCATGTGTGTGTCTGCATCTAAAAACAAAACTGCTCCCAGGAAAGGAGCTTGTGCAGCCATAACTACTAATTACGCAATCATTCCTCCAGATGGTCCATCTCCCTCTGCAAGTCCAGCCTTGCTCTGGGTAGAATCCTAATTACACTGGCCCGTGAGCTCTGGTGTGCTGAGCCTTCCCATCCTGCCTGCTGCCAGAAGGTGTTTGTGATCAGGGAACTCCTGCTGCTAGTGTTGTGGTGGGGTGTTTCTTCCAGTGTGGTGAAGGAAATGAGTTTTTGCTGAGTTTCACAGCTCTGCCTGCCTCTAGAGCAAGTTTCCCTGGAGGAGTATGTCACTGCAGAGGCACATCCAGAGCCTTGCTCAGCACTTTGAAAGGAAGTGAGAAAGAGGAAGGGATGTCCCCAAATCACACAGGGTTTGTGCAGGTGCTGGGTGTTCAGTGTGTGGTTTTAGGGTTGCAGGTTACTGTCTGAGACTTGCCCGTGTGACTGTAGGTGCTACAAGCACCAGGTTTGGGCTTTGAGCTGTCTGGACAAAGTTTTGAGTTTGCATGATTTGTCACGTCAGGGATTTGAGAACTGCAGAGATCTGCTGAGCCTTAGCTGGAGGTCCAGGTGATTTTATGAGAAGGTACAAAATGAGAGCTCTCCTGCTGTCACCTGAGGGACTCTTCCCCTTTCTCAAGAGTGATTAATTCACCCCAGGGAAGCTGGTCACAGCCCAGGGTCCTGTGGCTGTGCCACTGAGCTGTATTAGGCAGTGCACAGGGTAGTCCAGGCTTGGTCTGGGCTCTGGGGGT
This sequence comes from Apus apus, assembly GCF_020740795.1. NCBI lineage: Eukaryota > Metazoa > Chordata > Aves > Apodiformes > Apodidae > Apus > Apus apus. Next base: position 2,385,585 of record NC_067295.1, read on the forward strand.
TCCTAGTCTCTGTCACTACCACGGGGCATGGAAAGCCCTGATCCTGATATGCCATTTAAAAGACTTCAGAGCTACTGAGCACCTGCTATTGAGTTCCTTGGGAGGAGGCTCATGAGACGTGAACTCATGGCCTTTAAATCCTGGAGGTTTTAGAAAAGCCCCTCTTGAGATGGCTGGGATGGCTCCACCCTGAGCTGCATCATGTCTCCTGCAGGTGCAGAGCCCTCCCAGCACCTCCTTGGGTAAGCGGGCTCAGGCAGGCAAGGTGGCTGTAAGCAGAGATGTCCCAGGTGTGTGAGGTCCCCACAACACTTATTTGAGGGTACAGGAGCCCTTTACATCTGAACTGAGACTCTCTCACCACACCCAAGGCCAAAACATTGCTGCTGGGGCTCTGCCTGCCAGTTGCAAGTTAGGAGAAGTTACTTCTCAGGTGTCTCTTCTCCTCCTCTCTCTGCATCTTCTCTCGCATTCCCCAGATGTCTTTACCCCTAGTCTGTAGCAATCCCAGACACATCCCTGTGCCTCAGTGTGTTTTAATCCTTCACAAGCCTAGAAATGCCCCCCTCTGTGTGACAAACTGCTGGTTGTACTACCTGATCTAGCAAACCATGTGCTAGTGTAGCACTCGGCCTTTTCTTCAGCTTGTTTTATATGGAAATCTCATCCAAGTGAAACCAATCCGTGGGAGGGTAAGGAGGAGGCTTTTAGGCAGTCCTGGAGGAAAAATATTTTCCATTTTTTTTTCCTGGTCTCTTAAATGTAAAGCACAGAAACTGGGAGGAAGGTGTTACAGTTTGTTCTAGAAGGGTGGGAACACTGTGCAATGGGAGGGGAGTAGCTGGTAGATGTTTAATCACCAGCAAATAATGCCTGGTCCCTCTGATGTGCTACTCTTGCCTATCCCTGAAGCTGGATGAACCCTCAACACCCATCTCAAGTGATCCATTTATGGAGGAGAACCAAATTCCCCAGGGAAGTTGTTCATGGTTAATTTTCCCTCAGCTCTGCCTTGCAGCAATTGCTGTCTCAAAGTGCCGTGGCTGAGTGACTCCTGCTTGACACGAGGGTTCTGGGGAGCAATTTCTAGCAATTGTGTGAAATACACTAGTTTGGCACTCATTAGAGCCAAATTGATGAAATAGGTACATTCAGAAACAGATAACAATGCAGCTGTTCTATCTTGAAGAACTGCATGCTCATCTGCTACCCACATCTCACTAGGTCCTGTAATTTGTGTGTTGCCTTTTCCCTTATCTCCTGGCTGATTAGATTGCATCTTAGATCTCTGCAGCTCTGAACACAGCTCTAGGACTTTGCATCTTCTCATCCTGAGCAGTGTCTGCTCCAGTAGATCTCACTAATACCAATCAAGCAGCATGAAAAGTCCTGGGCTCTGGTTGCTTGCTGATCTGCCCCAGAGCATGGCCTGAGAAAAGGCACATCCCTGCCATGATGCAATTAGAGCACTCGCTTATCTTAGTTGTAACAGAGCTATAGACTTTATCTGGGCCAATTAAATCAGATCTGCAATAAGCATATGGTTCCCTTTACTGTGGGCTCTTTCTTATGTAAGTGCAGCAGGAATTTGAGATGGCCTGTGGCTGAGTCCTTCCTTGTTCAAGTTCAGCTCACTCATCCCAGGGAGGTGTTGAGGGGCACCTTTTTTTTTTTGAAAGCTGCTTTGCCCTCAGCTTTTCTGAAGCGTCTTCTGTGTATCTTAAAATACTTAGATGGAAACAAAAGTACCCTAGATATTTGGGAAGCACCTGGCCTGCTGGGATTTTTCTCATTTCAGCTTTCAACTGCCCTGTTGATTTGGGAAAGCTCAGGTTGATCTTTAACTGGGAGGTTACTGGTGCCTTACAGAATTCTGTAAGCAAAAAGCTCTGTGGACACAGGCAGGGGCTGGGATCTCAGCTGCAGGTTGCTGTCCCCAGTCTGATGGGACTGAAGAACAGAGAAATAACACAGCCAAACCAGGGACAGGAACCACTGCCTTTTACTGCTGATGAAATAAAGGGTGCATCCCTTCTTATCCTTTCCTTTCTTCCCCCTCCAGGACATACAACCTTACCTTCCTGCATCCGTACTACCGGACAGACGAGGCGGAGGAGAATCCGTTCATCTGCTCATCGCACCGTGAGAACGGCATGCAGAAATGCTCCAACATCCCAACCAGGAAGGAGTACAAGCTGGAGTGCACCTTGAGCATGGACTCCTACACCCCAAGTTTATACAACCCTGACTTCAGCAGCAGGAATGCCTGCATAAACTGGAACCAGTATTACAACGTTTGCATGGCCGGGGACGTAAACCCACACAACGGGGCTATCAATTTTGATAACATTGGATATGCCTGGATAGCTATTTTTCAGGTAGGATTCTCCTAAATATTTTTGTGTTCCTTTTTTTTTTTTTTTGTCATCTTCTGCTTGGAAAGATTTTGATAGGTGCATCAGAGGAGAAAGGAATTTGCTTGCACCTGCATGAAACTGCAAATAAAGACACACTGAGTAAATCAATCAGACAATAACTTGCCCAAAAGTTGCAAAGGAGGATTTGAAGAGAACTGCCTTTTTTTTTCAGTGCATTTTAGAAAAAGGGGGAAATACTTCTTGAGGCAGACAATATATGGCAAGTTCTAGCACTGCAAATCAAACCTGGAAAAATCCAGGGATTTTTGAGAGTTAAGGTGTTTATTGCAGCAGTACCAGGACATGGAGAGTATTGTCCAAGTCCTTAAGCAAGACTTCACACAATTCAAAAATGTAGGCAGTAGCTTGGTGGGACAGCTTGGGCTTGATTCTAGAACTGCATGCAGCTAATACTGGTTGGCATGGTGTGCTGGAGAGAGGAAGAAATAATCCTAAAGGTTCATTCTGGCTGTAATACCTGTGAAGAGGTACTTGTCATGTAGAATTTGAGTCTCTCTTGATCCACACCTGTACAGCTCTTCGCTAGAGACCAAAGTGATTTTTAGCTCAGACAGGGGAAGCCTTTCCAGGTGACAAAAACACTCCAACAATTGAAGTATTTTCAAAGCATTTATGGCTCTGGAATATTGGATCTCTCCCCTACACAGTCCAGAGGCTATGGTCTCCTGGGGCTAGCTCATACTCAGTGAACCATGTGCTGGTTCCCATTTTTAATTTACACTTTCTGTTTATAATACAAATTTCTTTATGCTTCTGGCTGGATGCCCTGTTTTATTTAGTCCTCCTGAAGCATCAGTGGCATCTGTTCCTAGAGGAGAAAAATTTCTTCGTTTAGCTTTGTTAATGATGAATAATTACTCATACAGATCCCTAGATTTCATTTATTGTTTCCTGCTAGTTTCATATTATAGTATAAACTTAGTAACTTTTGGTTTTCATCTGGGAGTTGTAAAGGGGTGATTGTTTGCTCTGAGCATCTTGTTTGCTCTCCTGCTGTCACAGTAGCACACCTTGAATCACTGCTGCTGGTGTCAGAGCCTCTAAACCAAATCCAGAAGGTTTTCAGACATTTCCCAAATCTCTACTAGGCTATGTCTTCAAAACTGCTTTGGTTCTTTCCTGGAATTAGTATGTCAAGAGAGGAGCTGCCAAAGTAATTCTGAATATTCCTGATTGATAGTGAATGTTGCATAAAGGAAAGAGGCAAATCAAGGCAAGAATAAGAGATGGGTCTCTGGCTGTTCTTGCATTCTCCTTTTTCTGCTTTTGCATAGTTCTTCGACAGAGCTTGATGGATGTGCCCAGGAGGTCCTGTCTGGCTCCCACCATGGGGCAGCAATGTTCTTGCCAGGGAGAGGGCAGAGCACTGCAGAGTGTCTGTAGTAGTGCATTGGAAATGAGCAGGTGTTTCTCGAGGGGTCCTGCTTCCTTTTTACTTCCTGAGCCTTTTTGCAGGCTGCAAGTTTTCATGTCATCTTGGTATTCCATTTCCTCAGCCTGAAAATGTGCAGTTTGAAGCCAGGAAGAACACTCCAGCCACAGCAGAGGTTTCAGCTGATTCTTCTGGGCAGGGCAGATTGTCTGGCAAAGTTGGGTATTGTATCCATAGATTATTTTGGCAGCTGCCAGGAGGTTTATGGTTGGTTTTAGTGCTTTTTAGGTCATCCAAATGCTAATGAGTATTTCTAGCCAAATATTCTTCTTATGTCTTTATTCCTTTTAGAGGTAAGAACTTACTTTCAGAAGCTGAAAACAACTTAATTCCAAGTAAAGCTGCAGCTTTTCACTGGCTGTAAGGTGCTTGCTTAACTTTTGATATGGGAAGAGTAAATCATTACTCCAAGAGGTTGGATACTAAATCAAAACAATTGCTGTAAGCAGAGAACATTTCACAAATAAAGCTATTGAGTTGTGCTCTCATTACATTTAATAGTTGAAGCTGGGTAGTACCAGGTCAGCAGTTAGATGAGGCCTCAAACTAAGTAGACCAGTAAGTAGAACTGATGGGTTTAGTAGCTCAGGAGCTTCTCTGTGAATTGGTATTGAGTTAGTGGGCAGAAAGCAGTCTGCTGTGCTCTGGATGAGACAGGTCCAATTGTCTTGATCCCTTCAGGGGAATAATGAATACGTGGCACTTTGCAGGAATTGTAATGGTGGACTGAACCTCAAGGTCTGGCAGGCCTCCAATTTGCATAAAGGCAGCCTTAGGACTCATGATTTATCCCAAATGAGCTGGAAATCTAGCGTGGTTTAAGAGCTGTCAGGAGGCAGGTTGATGAAATGAACCCCACAGGTGAGACTTGGAAGGAAACTTCCAAGTGCAGTGACTGCAAGGCATGCCCGAGAGTTTCCCAGGGTGCAGCTGGATGCTGTGCAGACTGTGAGCAAGCAAAACCCAAGGCAGGCTTCGAGAGGGAGATCTGAAGAGCTCTACTCATAAAAGTCCTTGTGAATGTTGCACCAAGGCAGGAGCTTAGCAGTATGGACAGGCTCTTTCAGCTGCCAGAATTTAGATTTAAACAGCAAAGCTGAAAGACCTTTAACTTTATGGTAGTGACCCTGAACTTACAAGCAAGCTGGCACATGGCAGTGGGGCACATCAAACTCAAATGTTTTTGACCTTCCAAGCAAAGGAGTAAGTCACAGGCATCAGATGTGAGAACCAACCTAGTGGAGATAATACAATCTTAAAGCAATAAAGGCAATGGCTGCATCCATGGGTGTCTGAAAGGATAATAACTCCTTATGTAATCCTGCAAGTGATTCATGTTTTGATTCCCCTCATTTGTTGTGTAATAGGCTAATTCATGTATATATTTGTTACAAAGGCACGTTCAATGGTAAATTATGTGAACTAATTAGCTTATTACAGAATAAATGAAAGGAGATGGAACCTAAATTAACTCTGAGGTTTGGCATGATATTAAGAACCCTTTATTGCACATGAATTTCAGCCACAACAATAAGAGCACTAATTACAGGTATTGTTGTCACACTGCAAATGATTAATTACCCACCTAACCAAAGTCCAATTTAATTTGAATTACTGACAGTCTCAGTGGAGCAACCAAAACACTGTCACCTTCCCAACCATCAGTGTTGGTGTGGCCAGGCCTGAATGCAGAAACCCCCCAAAGAGGATTGGATAGCTGTTAAGATACACAATTTAGGAAGAAGAGATGATTTAGACTACTTTGCAAACCACAGAACCACTACTTAGATGATTTCATGTCTGACTTCTAGAAAAGTAAGACCTATAATAGCACTTTACATCAGGAGGCAGTGCTTTTGGCAAAACTAGTAAGGCAAGTTGAAGGAGCAATAAGATTCTGCTGGGCAAAACCAAGGTGAGATCAAGGGCACAAACTGTTCCTCTGTGCTACCTTCCAGGATTTAGTTGGAAGGACTGAACTTTGAGAGCAAATGTACAGGAAAAAAATTGCATGGACATTTCAGGAAATGTCCATCCAAGAGAGGAGATTCACCTGGCACCACTTCTTCACAAGCTGTATCTCAGAAGTAGCTGCACTTTCTAAGGAGCTTCCTTAATGAAAGACCCTCTTCAAATGAGCTCTTGGATGCAGCTCTCAGATTCATGAGTCTGTTTCTGACTCACATTGTTCTGAATGTATATTCCTTCTGTGAGGTTTTGCTTAAGAAGATATCTTGGTTAACAAGTTAATCAAGTCGTACACATCTCTCATCATCAGAAGGCCCTAGTGAGGGGAATTCTCAGAGGAGACTGTTTTGCATTCAGCAGCCCCCTTGCTGCTGTCAGGAATAAAAAAAAGCCTGGTTGTGTTCATGAGAGCTGAAGACAGCCCGGCAGGCACATGACATGATAAGAATACCCAAGAAAGGAGAAGCTGAATCACCTTCTGAAGAAAGATGTCTGGAAATAGAGAAGCATTACAGGAACTGTCAGCAGCAGGAGGAGTTCAAGGTGCTATCTTGATAGCATGCTTAGATGGAGAGCTTCTCTTGGCACCTGGTCTCATCATGTTACAGCCACAGAGATGTGGGTGACCGGCTCAGGAAAGAGAAGAAGTTTGGAGAACTAAAGTGGGAGAATTGCTACCACCCTTTCCTTCCTTCATTTGTCCTTCTGTAGATACTTTACTCCGAAGGCAATGGCAGGCTGCCAGAGCAGGTAGGACAGCTGGCAGTGACAGCCATATGCTGCAGGCCACCTGCCAACACAGCCCTTTTGTTTCGATGTGAAGTTACCTCTTCTATGCTCTAGCTTGTCAAAAAAGCTCCTGGGAGCTTGTGTAAGCCGTCTCAATCCAATCAAGGATTTATTCATTTTGACCCTGTGCTATGTGCTGATGAGAAGCTTGTTTTGTCTCAATGTTGCTGACTCTGCTTCTGCCAGGGTCTGCATCCTTGGGAGCTGTGCCTGTAGGGGGGCCAGCTGAGAAGGTACAGACCTTGGGAGGAGACTTCAGGTTGGGAAAAGGAAAAGTACATTTGTCTCTCTTCACCATTGTTTGGTGCCCTGATCTGTTCCGCAGCTGTCATCCACTTCGTGTGGTTTTCAGCCTCTGTGCATCATGATTGAAATCTTTCCCTGCGGATTTCTCCCTTGCCTGGAAATCTTTCAGCTAAATCTGTGGTAGGAACTTCATCTTCCACTTGAATTCAAGGAAACATGATTTGCACTCCAATACACTTCTGCTATAGTCAAATACAAGAACGAGTTGGAGTCCTTCCTTGTCTGTACTGTCACAGAGTCAGGAAAAGATCTCATTTGAGGAGACCAGACCTGAAGTTCTAAGAGTGTTCTTTGTTACAGTAAGCACAAACCTCCATCCTGGAATGTACTGGCAGGACAGAATTGGCAGGGTCATTCCTCTGCTTCCTACTCACCCATCTTCCTCTTAGCTGGGTTGTCACTCACATATTAACAGGGACATTTTTGAGGACTGTTTCTCTTGCTTCCTTACTGGGACCTCGGGGTACCCTGACCAAGTTCCTTACAAAATGGAAGCTCAGGAAGCATTCACCAGTGTCTCAAGAGTATTGTACCCAAGATGCGATTAACACTCCTGCTTGCCTGTCTGCTGCAACCTCTATTCTTCCACTTTTGGTAGCCTTCAATATTTTGGGGACCAGCCAAAAGGAACACTGAAGCAGAAGGAAGTGAAAGAGCCTGAGGCTTCCAACTGCAAGTGTGTTTGTGTCCAACATGTAGTTTTGTGGGCCACATTCTTTAGAAGCAGCTGTCACACTGGGTGCCCATGTTTTCAGAGTTCATTGAGTAGATAATTTTTTTGCCAAAAGGACATTTTGTCAAATGGTTCATTCTTTAAACTGGAGCTGTGTCAGCAATGCTTATCTGTGCTGAATTTGGCAAGAAGTTTTGGCTGGGGAGAAAAAAAAGCGAGTTCTAAGCCTTTCATTTTCACTACTTCAAGAAGATACTTTGTTACTAGATTTGAATTTGTTTTGGATCTCCAAAAATATTTCACTCCAAATGATGGGGTTTGAGATTTGCTGGTGTTGCTTTTTTTAATTTGGTCAGCCAAATAAACAATTTTCTGACACACACATATTTGAACACCTTTCATAGAATCATTAAGATTGGAAGGGACCTTAAAGATCATCTAGTTCCAACCCCCCTGCCATAAGCAGAGAACCCTACCACTAGATCAGGTTGCAGAAAACCTCCTACAACCTGGCCTTAAAAAATGGTGGTGTCCCCACACAATTCCTTCCAGCCTTTGAGTTGGCAGATCCATCCAGGAGAACAGGACACACACCTCCACTCTGGTGTGAATGTGTAAAGCTCAGACACTTCAACACCTGAAGTGTGTTTTGTCTTAGCCCTGCACAGAGTGCTGGTTGGGCTTGAAGCTGTTGCACCCTTTGACCCTAATAGTCTCTAACATGATTTGAAACAAGGTGTAACGATACAATTAACCAAAATCTTGCTTTTTGCATTTGGGCCAGTACCCTAGACTGCTGCTGGGTTCCAGACAGGTGTCTGGAGGGGCACTGTCGTTTCTATGATTGCTGGATGACACACTCAGCTGTAAGCAAGGATTTCAGTCTGGCTTTGGTTCGCTTCTCATCGCAGACTCTTCATCTTTCAGCTTTGCTCTGCTATGAAACCCTGATTTATGGCTGTCTCTATGATAATGGACTCATTACTGCTGAAGCTAAACAGTTAAATACATTCCCAGTGCATAAGATACTTTACACAAACAATGAAGGCAGAAGATAATTATCCCAGTAAATCAAACCTCATGCATATGGACTGAGCTGTGATTTGTTACAAGAAGCAGTCATCTGAATCAGTGATGTTCTTGCTACTGGATGAGGATCTCGCATTATTTAGTGTGAAACAGCACCTAACCTCCTGTTTGTGGCAAAGGCTGTAAAGCTTTTATGCCATTTTTAAGCTTGTAGATTCACTTTTGTGAAGTTCTGGGCCACCCATAACTGTATCAGTGACATGTCCAACTTTGTCGTGACACTGGCTGTGCTCTGCTCTTCAAGATCCAGACTCTGGCCAGAGGTAACACTTATGTGGAACACATTTGAGAGGTCACAAATCAAAAACAAATACAAGATTACACATTTTCTTTTCTTCTGTTCCACAGGGCCACTTTTCAGGCGGATGCCTGCTTTGCAAGGCTCCCCATTTAAAAAGAAATGGCTAAAGTAGCTTTGGAAAGTAAGCAGGCCCTCAAAGTGAAAGGAAAGGCACCTGTTCAAAGGACATTACTCAGAATATAATAAAACCTGTGCTTCTGACCACAGAAGCTACTTAGTTCCATGTGTCACAAGGAAATAATTAAAACTGTGAAACTGAGTTAAAAAATAGGGATTTGATTAGCTGCCAAGCACTCAGCATAGGAAAAGGAATATTCCATTATTCACTGGTCAGTGCTCATTAGCCAAATCAATATGCCCAAGAGGGGAGAATACATAAGATAAGAGGCTTTCAGAAATAAATACTGAAGGTCTTATGTAACTTGCTGAGACCATCATAGTAATTAATAGCTCTTGCAATTTATGATATCATTGCATCTTGTCTTGATAAGCTGTATAAAAATAAGAAATAAAAAATCTTTGCAACAGGGCCAGGGAAACGATGAGATAAAAGGTAAACAAAAGCAAATAATCATGACAGTCCTTAGAGCTGTTGTTTGGTTCAGTATAATTGATTCTGATGCAGATAATGCCCATCTGATCCCCAAAGGGCCCAATTTAGGCCAAAGAAAGAGGCTGAATGCAAAATACAGATGACAATTAAGATGAACACTTCAAATGGTTTGGACACGCTTGGGTTTCTCTGCATCATCTCCTGCTTTGGCCAGGCACTGGGCTGGAACAAGCACCTGCAATTCTACAATCAACCACCAAGGAAGTTCCTCCTTGCCAGAGTTGTGCTTTTTAAGGGGTTTGATCCAAGTGTGAGATGCTGATTTTTGGTTCCCATGCTTAAGGAATCTGTGTCTCCAAAAGAAATCGGTTCAAGTGTCATAGAAGTGAAATCTCACCATGAGAGAGATCAGGCCTCAGGTCTGGGCTGGGGTTTCACACACTGTGCATTCAGGTCCTACAACCTTTTCAGCTTTGCTTTGCACAGTAATTTTCAAACTTTCTTTGACTGATCAGTAGCACCTCCAGGTTGACTTCTGCCTGCAGCAGTCCATCTGGCACTACCTCTTAGTGCTTCCTAATACACAGCAAGTGTTTCAGTGTTTACCTTTACTAATTAAAGTAGTTTGGGTTGGGGTTTTCCTATTGGTTTTTTCCCACTGTATGCTGGTTTTTTTCTTAACTGACACTAAAGCAAAAATAACCAGCTCTTGAATCCATTATAGTCAAGAACTTGCAAAAATTTTGGCCAAGCTCAAAGGGAAGGATTTTTATGATGAAAACTTGGTGATATAATACAGTTAATTTTTCTTCAGAGACCTTTGAAGTGACCATAAAAGAAACAAAATGAACCTCCTGTCTCCTTGATATCAGTGAGGTGACCTGAGTTAATTGCCAGCATCTTTAATCCACATCTATCATGTGATTTTTCACTCTGGAGTTTTAGTTTGATTCTGATTAGCTTGACTAGAAGACCTGATTCTGTCCCCAATTACTCTAAATCAGATGAGCATCTTTGTGACAGCTGATGAAATTCTTGTGGCATGAGCAAACCAGGAGGATCAGAATCAAAGAACAGAAGACAAAAAAATATAAATTATGATCATCTGACTGTCCATTCTTATCCTGCTCATATTAGTATGGTGATCGGGGAGTGCATGAATGGTGTCCAAGCCAAAGATCAATGAAGTCATGTTCATCTGAGTGAGCTTTCCCTTAAAACCTTGCAGTGATGAGAGAGGATCAAGCATGAGACTCAGGGCTTTAGTACTCAGCCTCATTGGCATTAAAGGGAGATAAATGACTCTGCCATCCTTGCCCGTGCTGTGTAAGAAGTAAAGGACTGAGTGAGCAGGCAAGAAGAATTAGACTGAGCATTATGCAGGAACTCCAATGGGTTAGAGGACACCTCTGTCCTCTGCTCAGAGCCTCAGTCCTTTGAAAGCAAAATTCATTTCCCCATGCTAAGGGGGCAGCATCTCCTTTCCTGCTGGGGTCACAGCATGTGATTATAGCTGGCAGCACCCTCCAGGACAACCTTGCCAATCATCTTAATTGAATCTTTCAGCTATTTCCCTGCAGCTGCCAATTTTAGTGTGCCACATATCTTGCACATCTTTCTCATCAGAGCAGAATTAGGAAACATGTTTCGTGCAGTCTTATCTCTGTTGATAAATAACTGTATGTTGCATTTATTGGAAGCTTTGAACTGGTACTTTTGGAGACACTGTTTAATATGTCTGTCTGTGAACAACCATAGCTTGAACAGAATTTAATTATTGAGAATGGATTGCTGAGATGGGAAAGCACAAGAAAGGTGCTCCAGGTTGTTGGAAGACATCTATAAAGGGCTTGAAGGGCTAAATGCTGGAGCTGCAGTCAACTGGATTAATCAGATTGGAGAGTGAAGAGAGGAAGCAGTCATTTCTGCTTAACAACGTAGGTGATGTTGCATTCAGAGTGCCCCAAGGGAGGAACAGTAGGCAAAACAACACTGAAAATATATATCCATGTTACTGGGAGAAGAGCAAGAGCTGCTGCTTTCCCACAGTTCATCTGCTCTGCAAGCCAGTGTATAGGATCAAACTGTGCATTGGAGTGGTGAGCCTTGCACCAGAGCAGATGCCTTTGAGTTGGTTCCAAAAATAGTTGGAGTTTAGTTTGCAGTGTATAGACCAGCTGTTGGCAAATTCAAATGGTCTGGTCTCCATTTACACCAAGGCTTTGCTGGGGATGTGCAATGAGGTCTTGGAGGACGTAAAAATGTACTTGTAAAGTCATTCAGAGCACTTTAAAAGACAGCAGGAAAGAAGCCCACAGCATGGCAAGAATCAGGCTGTAAAAATCAGAGACACTGTTTCAGGCCAGACAGGTGGTTGTGCATGTGTGTTGTCCTGCATTTCTCCAGAGCTATTTGATTAAAAAAAGAAAACAGATGTCTGTGGGCACACTCTCTTAGGGGATTGCTAGTACCCTCTAATCCTCGGCAGCTCAGGAATCCTTCCCCTAGGTACTGCTGGATTTGTACTGGGCAATGAGTCTAAGAATGAATCCACAAATATGTCAAGCAGGAGAACAAAAACCCTTTGTGGTCTGTTTATCCCTCCTGAATCCCTTTGGTTTACAAGTGAGTAGTAAATAATGCAAATTCTAATGACATCTTAAATATTCTGGGAGCCGGATGAGCATTTTCAGCCTGCCAGAGGAGAAATGTGGTGTGTTGATTGATTCTTGCTGAAAATGCTGTCTAGCTTGCAAGAAAAATATCTCTGTAACAGTTGGTTGGCCCTCACTCTTGTTCCAGCACCTGTTTCCCAGGTGGGAAGCTGGCAATGCCTGCAGAAGACCAACAGCAGCCCTCAGGTAACTCCTTTTGTGGAGAGGGCTCCATGTTTACAACACTCAATTTGGGGATTTCCAGCCAAATGTAAATTTGGTGAAGAGGTGTAGCCAACATGTCTGGAATCCCTGGGCTCATTTTCCATCCCTAAGTGTAAATGGATGGAGCACCTGCTGTGGCAGCTTGACTGTGAACTGCCCATTCAAATAGAGGGGAAGGAAGGGAGAGGACTTGGAACAGCACAAAGGAGAGACATTCCTGTGTGATCAGTTCTCAAGGATCCTGCTCTAGCAGGGGGTTGGACTAGATGATCTCCAGAGGTTCCTTCCAACCCCGACCATTCTGTGATTCTGCCAGACTATTTCTTAGGTAGTTGGCAGTGATTTGGTTTAGCTTTGTGTTACCTCCCAGCTTGATCTCTCCAGTTTCCCCATGAACCTGCACAGGCATCAAGTGCCAGAGATAATGGGTTGCCGTGCACAACCCGCACAGGCAAGGAATGCAGCTGCAAAGACCTTTGCCCTCTGTAAATGTTTCTACCATGTTAAAGGAAAGGCAGAAAAGGGCAGTTTAAGTTTGGTTGCTTGTCCGTTTCACACTGCTGAACAGACTGATCACTGCCTGTGTCTGCCCACACAGCTTAACTCCTTCTCAGATTCCAGGGTGAATAACTACACTTGCATCTACACACACACAAAAGTGTCTATTGCTGAAAACTTTCTGCTACAGATTGATCACTGGGGTTCATGCTGAGCAAAAGCTTACTTTTTGCTTTTGTTAAACCCGTGCCCCTGGAAGCATCACGTTGCTGGCTGGTACCTGTACAGCACTAACCAGCAGCCAGGATGTGATATGAAAGAGCATCTAATGGGTGTAAGGAGGAGCAGGAGAGCTGGGTGCAGCCTGTGGACATGCAGCCAGTGTGTCATCAGACCTGATTACTCCAAGTCTTTAACGATGCTGACAGAGTAAAACAGCTGCAGAGACAATTTTTACCTGCTCCTTGGCAGATCATGTTTATTGGTTTTAGCTTGGAGCTGTACTCCCTGGCTTCTCACTCAGCTGCCTGGTGGGTGTTCAGTTACATGTGCTTCACCATGGGAAGTGAGTGAAAACTTGCTGGTAAGACATCACCATGTTTGACTTCAGAGTGGGAGGTAGTGTTTCTCTTCCAGCACCCATGAGCTGATGGCAGGGTGCTCCAACAGTCTCAGGGAAACCGTGAGTGCTGATGGGTGTGTGTACATCAAAAGATCCATCTCTAGGATGAGAACAACAGGAGAAAAGTGGCAAGGATTCGTGTCTGACTTCCCCATGAGTGTTTTGCCCTGATGCTCCATGTGTGATGAGAACATTTTTTTATTCACTGCCTCAACAGCAAGCACTTTATGGATCAGCTTTGCTGTCCATGCCATACAGAAGGTCCTCTACACTGATGAAGTTTGATCCTTTCCTTGTTCACAGCAAGTGAATTCCCAGTTTCTTCTCTGCAAACATGGTTTTTAAATCAGAAATGATGCTACTGAAATTGGAGGCAGGCAGCAATTCTGGGTTCATGCGGGGACCACAAAAGCTCACGTTTGGTGTAGCAAATTAGGTACGTCAGTGTAAGTAAATTCAGATAGGAGCTTGGATTTTGATGGAAATTGTGGTGGAATTTCAACTCTAGGACTAGTAGCAAGATAGCACTAGACATTAGGTATGTTTTATCTAAATAAAAAGTGTAAATTACATGGCAGAATTCACTTTGCTCTGCACACAGGCTGTGTGGTGTTAATTAAATCCTCAGCTTCTCTTTAGTTGGAGGAGACTGAGAAAATTAAATCAATTCTACATTAAGATAAAGTAACTCTATTCCATTCAGATGCTTTCCTCTTATGATAGTGGTGGTGCCACTGCAATGACGAGCCAGTAGGAATTGCAAAGAAAATGGTTTTACAGAAACAAAACTGACTTAAAAACTTAGGAATTTTGTGGGTAGCTTATGAAACCAGGAGCCTGAGGTAACAGCCCAGATCTCTGCACAGAGGGAGAAGCTTCTGCTTTGTTTATACTCTCTCCTTGGAATTTCTTTGCACTGGGTCAGAACCAGTGTTTCAGATGTTTTGATGTAATGTTTTAGCATTTTAATCATACCAGATTCTTGTAGACAGCTCAGGCCAGTCCTTTGGTCACGTGTTGCTGCTGCCTTAAGCCAACTGGGAAAAGAAGTGCAGCCTGAGAGATGCTCTGGAGGGATGAGTACCAGGCACTATCAGAAGACTGATATTTACTGATTTTTTTGGTTGACTTTTGTTCTTACACTTTCTTTCTCTGTCTTCCTGTAGGTTATAACCCTGGAAGGATGGGTTGACATCATGTATTATGTGATGGATGCACATTCTTTTTACAATTTTATATATTTTATATTGCTTATAATAGTAAGTATGAACTGTGAGATGGTCCTGTTCTTTGTCCTGCTGGGGTAGAATTGTTCCCTGAGTTTTGCACAGAGAAGAGCCAGCTAGGATCCAGTGGGAGACCTTCCTCCTGCCATGAAGCTTAACCATGCAGGTTGTGATAAGTGCTGTGGAGACAGATTATTGGCTACAACAGCCCTTATTAGTATCATATGTGATGCATAGTCACAGGTTGTCAAGCCATATGGTCTTCCCTCCCTCTTACTCTCCCAGTCTTGGTCTTGTCACTTTGATGCATCCCAACTATGGTGCCTTGGCCAAGCAACCACTAACCAGAGAATGTAGTTTGTCTTCCTTTAGTCTCCTCGATGTGCCAAAGGACACCTCATTTCAATGGAGGGCCTTCAAACTATTGAACCTCACCTGAGCCCCTTAAATAATAATAGTAGTGCACCTTTCTGAGGTCTTATAGTGCTGTCATTCCTAAAAACAAAGTGTTACTCACTGGAGGTTGCCTTCAGAAGCTGCCATTCTATGTTAGCAAGATTCTTCTTTCTCCAGTGGGCACAACCTTCTCCAGGGGTCTACATCTGTGGAAAAGTTAAGTATTTAAGTCAGGAGGAGAGCAGAGGGAAAAGTACCATGTAGATGTCATGCAGGACATGGGACAGAGGCATTTCAAAGTGCTATTTTGACTAGATATTCTTTATATATAACCTCATTCTCATTGATGTGGTTTTGAAGGCCTTGGGAAGTCAAACCACTACTGCTCCCACTACCAGTGGAAAAGGCATGGATCAGAGCAGTGTGAGAGTTTCCCAGCAAATGATAACATTCTGAAGCCAGAGATTTTTGAGCCTTTAGCAATGGGCCCTGCATAGGTAGTGATTCTCACTCCACTTGTTTGAGCCCTTCTCTACATATGGATCCTTGCAGAAAAGCCAGAAGGTGGCTGATCTCCAAGTCACTTGGAGCTGGGAATGTCACCCTTGCTGCTTCTCAAGCTGTATCCATGCTGATTTACTAACTGGAGAATAGCAGTGCAAGCCATTTCCCAATGGCTTCCCCTTGAAAATCACCAGACAATGGTCCAGATTAAATCCATACGTTTCCTGCTGAGCCCAGAGCAGAGGTTTGGCCATGCAGACAGTGGCACTTTCTTGACGTCAGTCCCTTTCACGCCTAAGGGCACTGATTCTCCAATGGGAATAGCTGACATTTTCCTTTGGCTGATTTATGAAGCCATGTGGTTAAAAAACCAGTTTGAGGACTCTACAGCTTCAGGAAGGATGCAGCCTTAAGTGACTTCACGTTCATATCCTTGGGACTTCATTTTGAAAGTATCACCCAAGAACACATCAACTCAAGAAGACAAAAGATCAGGCTTTTCTAGGAGCACTGAATCTCCTGGAGATGCATTTCTCTGTCAGAGAGAGACAAGAGGACAAGGTGCATGGACCCTGACTGTCTTCCTCAAAGTGAGGACGCACTATGCCAGGGTGTAAAGTGATAGAGGAAGAGGCAGTTTCAGTACAGCACAAATGGGACTTCAGACCATCTTTCCTTGCAGTCTAGCCAGGTGTTTCCTGGTGATCTGGTTTGTGATGGTAATTGATTGTGTTGTGTTTCATACACCCCATGTTTGTAGCAAATGTCCTCACAGTTGAGGGGAGGGAAGTGGTGAAGGCTATTGTTTATAGCTTTCCTTGCTATTGCCAAAATAATATAACATGGCTTAGGACCAAATTTAGCAGCTCAGGCACATGTCAACGTAACATTTGGTGAACAGACCCAGACATCCAACATGTTTGGAAATCTTGGGATTTCTAAGCACTACACTTCAAGCCCAGACAGTATGTGGTGGTGAGGAGCATGTCTTGCTTTGTAAAGTCCCTGTTAACTCTTCTCCCTGTATTTTCTCCAGGTCGGTTCCTTCTTCATGATTAACTTGTGCCTGGTTGTGATAGCAACACAGTTTTCTGAAACAAAGCAGCGGGAGAACCAGCTGATGCAGGAGCAGCGGGCCCGTTATCTCTCCAACGACAGCACAATTGCAAGCTTCTCAGAGCCAGGAAGCTGCTACGAGGAGCTGCTCAAGTACATCTGCCACATCTTCAGGAAGGTGAAGCGTCGGACAATACGCCTGTACAATAACTGGCAGAGTAAGCGCCGGAAAAAAGTGAACCCAAACAGCACCACAAACGGGCAAAGCCACCGAGGCAAAAAGCACATCACCTCCATCCACCACCTCATCCACCATCACCACCACCACCACCACCACCACTACCACATCAGCAATGGGAGCCCTCGGGGACTGTGCTCCAACCCTGAGATCTGCGACCTTGAACTCAAGGTCATGAAACCTGGAAACCAATTGATGCTTCCTCCCCCATCCCCCAACTTGCAGGGTCCTGCTCCCCCTCCAGATGCAGAGTCTGTGCACAGCATTTACCACGCAGACTGTCACATCGAAGGACCACAAGTGAACTGTAAGTCTTCCAACGCCCCTGCGAGCATTAAACTGACTGCTGGGCTCTCCAACCGTGGCAACATGAACTATCCTACCATCCTGCCTTCTCCAACTAGCAAAGCCACTTCTGTTTCAGTTCCCAAAGGAAAGAAGAATGGTAATTCACCTGTGCCCGTGGTTAATAGCCCTGTAACTTTGGGCACGGATTCTTATGGGAAGCTGCAGCAACTGGTAGGAGAGCAGGGTAAGGACAAACAAGCTGGGTTTGGTTTTGTTTGTTGTTTGGGGTTTTTTTGAGTAGGAAAACTGGGCAAAGAGCAAATTGCTTAAGAGTTAAGGTGCTAACAAGAGCCATGGAGGGTGCTGAAGGTGGAGGCTCTTTTGTGAATGGTATTTGAACTGAGCATTGAAGCCAGAAGTAGGACAGGTTGAGGGACTGAGAGTTCTGTTCCTTCTAACCTTGCATTTGCAGCCATTGGGTAAAACAAAATGCAGGATGGTTTGGGCAGTGGTTACAAAGCACGTGGTTTTGAACTCCTCTCACGTACTTAGTGATACCTGGGAGATTTTCTCTCTGTTCCCACCCAAGAATAGATCTACATAGCCCCTAGAATTAGATCTCTGGTGAATGATGGACCTGTCAACTGCAGCCCTGCAGCAGAGAAGCCCCAGCTGTTGGCAGATGGTATCTTGAAAGGAAAGAGCAGGTGGAAGATGGTAGAGAAGAGTAAGGTATAGGAAACCTAAGAAGTTTAAAGGAGGGAGGCACTGAAAGAACTTAAAACACACTTTTAGAAGCCCCTGGTTCTGCTCTGACAGGTTCCTGAGCCTCTGAATTTCTTTTTAGACAAGAATGAACAGAAGGTTTGGAGGAAGGTCCAAGGCCACTGCAGGGTCTTGCTCTGTGTTAGTCCTCAAAGAGTGCATGTGAGGGCAGGAGTGTAGCAGAGCTGCAGGTCTCAGGCTTTCCCTTTTGTCTTTCCCCATGTGCAGAAGAAATGTAGGACTGAGTGTTCCTGCAGATTTGGAGCTCTGTGGAACCTGAATGAATGAGGAACATTGGGGACACTTTCATAGCTCTGTCCCATCCCTATCAGTGCTGCCTCCAGCCACGCCAGCACTGCTAGTTAGTGTCATTTTACCTCCCTTCACATGTAAATCACTCAGGGCTGAAGTAGTGATCACATGCAACACTGAGGTTTCTATTTTGCAAAATGTTTCCAGTCTTCATGGCTGGAGCTAAAAGATGAAAAATAGAGGCTTAAGCCCTCAAACACTAAAAAGTTTAAAAAAATCTGGCTTCCATTTCTTTAATCTCCTTAAGCCAAACTCATCATTTGTTTTTTTCAAAGCCCTTGTTTTCCAAAACTGTTTATCTGCTGGTGCTTGGACACAAATATATATCTGAATGAGGTATGTGCTGAAAAAATACCAAGCCTAGCTTGGGAGGGTCACAGTAAAGGTTGCTTGCCAAATAGGTTGGGTGGCTTGTCTTGGTTAATGTTTTTTTTCTTTAAAGTGACCATACAAAAGGGTAAAGTGGATTGTTTATAGAAATTGCCTTCAGTAGAGCTTAGCAGGAGGGCAGAAGGGTTAGTTGCAACATTCTTCTGTTGTTAAGGAAAAACTGTATACGAATCATTCATTCATCTTTAGCTACACAAGTTAAAGGAGGTTATTATGAGAATCTGTATTTACCTTGAGATAAACACCCAGGATCTGCAAAAGTCTGGAACTGAGAAAGCAAGGATGAGCAGAGGAGCTGTTGCTTTGGAAGGCAGTGCTCAAATTGGAGGTTTGGTTCTTAGTGATTGCAAGGGGATTTGCTGCTGGGGTCCTTTACAGGAGAAGAAAGTCCCCAGTCTCAGTCCTAACTGTGACATCCCAGGGCCACCAATGACTTAGGAAATTTTCATGGAGCCTGTGGTGGTTCTTTGAAAGCTGGAGGTTCAATGGACTTGTTATTAATAATGCAATTATAGTATCCTCTTTTTACGAAGGCATTTAAGCCCAGAGGATGCCAAAATGTTGTAAACAAATCTCCTGAAATGGTTTTGTCTCTTTCAGAAGTGTAGTCATTTCTAGGGGAAGGGGTGGATGCCACAGCTCTTGGCTGGTGAACAGCAGCTTATCTGGCACCCTGAGAAGCATGGGGGCTGGGAAGGGAAGCAAGTCAGCCAGGTCCTTCTGGAGACCCTGTCACATGATGTGTCAGTGCCCAGCTCTTCCTCTCCATGACTCTGGCTCTTTCCAGGCTCTCCTTTCCACTCTTGCCACAGCCCTTCCTGCAACACCAACAGGGCTGAGTCAGATTCATCTCTTCACCTCAACCGCCTTTGTACGGCAGGGATGATGGATGTGTCTTCCAGGAGGATCCTTAAGTGCTAAACAAGCTATCTCCTGAGGGTACAGCTCTGCTAGGCACAGCTGCTAACTCATGTTTCTCCATGCCAGACTAAACTTAGCCAAGGAGCCATATTAAGTCCCTACCCTGTGTTCAGCCAGAAAGGTGAGGTGGGCTCACAAGCTCACCTGACCCTCCTGGCCTCAGCCTCTTTGGGCAAACAAAGAGCTATTTCACTTAATTCTCTTTCCACTCTTACCAGTCAACAAGCAGAGTATGTTCACTGCAAGATTTGTGCAAGGAGAGCACACAAGTGATAATTGAGAGCATTAAGGAGGCATTAGCAGCCAGGGCACTCACAGCCCCAGCTGGAAACAAGGACGGTGTCTGCTGGGAAAGATGCAATTGTGGGAGAGAGAATTTTCTTCCTTGCTTTTGTTGTGGAATTGAACAGCATAAAGTACAGCCTGTTCCTCCGTGTTCTTGTGCCCTGCAATGCTGTGAGGTTATTTTAGCAGGCAGCCAAGGAGACTCTGGTATTTTGAAGACATCTGTGGCGCCAGTGTTTTTCATATAATTTTTAACACTTTGATAGCATTAAAAGATGGCTGGCAAGCCCACTACCTCTGTCATCTCTGCTACTGTAGCTGTGCTGCAGTTTTTTCTCATCAGATGAGAAATGCCACACTAATGTGCCATGCTGCACTGGTGCTGCTTGCAGGTCGAGTAAGGGAATAAAGTGGAGTTAGTAATTTCTGATCCTCCTGGTGTCTTTGATGTAATGACCAAGAGGGCAGTCCTCTCCTGAAAGGCTATTTTGAAGGCCAGTGATGTCTAAATTACATTCAGGCAAGACAATGTATTTTGACTCTTGTCACAACCCAGTTTTCAAGCTAACAGAGTATTTCTATTTTGTTTGGTGCTGCCTTCTCTTTAAAGACATCCTCAAGTGTCAGCCAGGAGTGGCTGAAATCAGCAGCATTACTGCTGGGTGAGCTCCAAGCTCCTGGGCCCAGAGCCAAGAGCATCCACTGCCTTTTGCTTGGTGTCCCCAAAACCAATTCAAGTGCCCCATCCAACCACATGACAGGGACATGTTAAGGAGAAAAACTAACCCCTCACCTGATGTCCTTGAACCTCAAAGTTCAAATTTTCATTGATGCTTGAATGGCATTTGCAGGAAGGATCCCATTCTCACAGTACTGCATTCATGTTGGGGTTCTTTTCTGCCATTAATATCTGGTTCCTAAATATGAGGAAATGAGGAATTTGGTATTTTTTCCCCTTCAAATCATCCTTGTTACTCTTGTCCGTATCATCTCCATACCCTGGCTCGATGAGAGCAGCCAGTGTTTCTCCTCACACCACAAAACATGTGGCAATGTGTTTGATTTTAAAACACCCTGAACACTCAGTTCTGTGCCTCAAGGAAAGAATTCACCTGAGCTTTATTAAAGACTGAAGGGACTACGTGACTCTCAGAGCTGTGATCTGTGGTCTGTAGCCACCTTTGGTCCATTTCTCCCCCTCCCTCCTCATTATTAGCTAAATGGAAGCACTATCTAAATTGGGTGTAACAGCTTGATAGTGCTCAGATCACCACTAATTATGTTAGCCTGGTTAGATATAATTAAAAGTAATTGAAAATGAGAGGTGTGCCAGCCAGTCCTCCCCCAGCAGCAGAACACAAAATGGCTTTAATGCTCTGTGGAGAGAGGCCCTTCAGCCCCTCACCCATGGAGGGAGCTAGAGAGTGTTGGGGCTTGGAGAGAGGGAAGAGAGGGAGAAAATAAGACAAAGCAAGAGCCATTGGGTAAGATGGATGACTAGAAGGCTGTGTTAAAGCATGATGTTTAATTGAGGATGCAGCAGAATCTGCTCTGCTCTGGACAGGCCTGGTGTTGCCTGTGAGGGAACATGCGGCTGTCGGCCACGTTGAGGGGTGAGGGGGCGAGGTGACCGAGGGGGTGATGTGACCGAGGGGGCGAGGTGGCTGACGGTGCACGTCTCCCCTTGCAGGTCTGCGGCGGACGCCCAGCCGGCTGTCGGGGCTGAGTGCTGCCTGCCCCCTGCCCAGCCCGCCGGGTGGCACGCTGACCTGCGAGCTGCAGGACTGTCCCTTCTGTGCCAGCCTCCTGGAGGACCCCGAGTTTGCCTTCAGCGAGTCCGACAGCTGCGACTCCGACAACAACGGGGTCTATGAATTCACCCGGGACCTGCAGCACGGAGACCACAGAGACCAGCTCCAGCAGCAGCGGAGCAGGAGGAAGAGGAAGAAGAAAAAACCCAAGGAGAGGAACAAGGTCACCCGCCTGTGGAAGGCTTTTGGCAGCAAGCTGAAGAGGATCGTGGAGAGCAAGTACTTCAACCGGGGGATTATGATAGCCATTCTCATCAACACGCTGAGCATGGGCATCGAGTACCACGAGCAGGTGAGTGCAGGACCGACCTCAAGAGCCCTGAGGGTCTGTGGATTCAGGCGCTCCTGGCACGGTGACTTGCACGGTGTTGTGGAGGGAGTCTGTCAAATTCATGCCAGAGGAGGAACAAATGGTTTTCATGCATGTTGGAAACACTAAAAGGGGCTGAGGGCCTGATCCTGCAGCTGTGTGAGGAGCAGGAGCATCCTTCTTTGTGCGAAAATCCTGGAAGGTGGCTGGCAGTGCTTTGGGGGTGTGGAGAGTTTAAATGTGTGTGTTAGGATGTAGCATCTCAGAGCCTGACTGCTTGAGGTGTTTGCTGTGAAGTATTCATAGAAGTGTGAATTGTTTGGTGTAAATACTGCTTTGGTCTGATGGTGGTGGTGCACAATGGACCTTGTAGTGCAAATAACCCATGAAGAAGTATCTTCTTTGATCCTGGGCCTTTAAATAAAGACCTAAACTGTTAGGCAATAGTAAATGCAACAAAGGAAAAATAAACTAAAATTAGTTTCTCCCTGAAGGCTCCAAAACCTTCATTTTGATTTCATAGGGTGTAAGCAGGTCTTTCTTCTATGTGTTTGGAGGGAGGAAGGAGAAATCGTGCTGTTCCCAGTGTTTATCTGAACATGGTGATGGCAGAAAGGAGTGCTGGCATCTGAGGACAGTTTGTCCTTGTTGTTGGCTGATGAGGGCTTGAGGGGTTGTGGAATATGGGAGACAGAGGAGAGTCATTTGAGTATCTCCATGTTGATCTGTTGGAAAGCTATGCTCTTTCGGGCTTTTCTTTCTCAGAAAAACTGGTTACTTTCAACTGATTTCTCTACTTGTGCTCTGTAATTTCTCGTGCTGCCTCTGTATCTGGTGCAGAAAATGCATACCAGTGAAGGCAAGGGATCTTCATATATATTTTCTGCCAGGTGGGTAGTCAAATGTTCATCCAGTGCTCCTCCAAAATCTCCACTGCAGGATCAGAACCAGGTCAAGGGCATCTGACCAGAGAGGAGCTACTCCTCCTCTCTGCCTTGGTCTGTCCACTTAGGAATGAGGAGTAAAGGCAAACAGAGCATCATCCTACATCCAAAGGCAGGGCAAGAGACTGCTTTTTCTTCTCCATCACTTCCTAGGATTAAATCCTACTGGGGATCATGGCAAACAGTCCTCCAGATTGCTGCTTCTTTATTTTCTCTCCACTTGTGTGCTTTAAATCCCCATATTCTATGCTATCTGAGAAATATTTTCTTTTAAAAAAGCAAGTACTCAGCTAAAACACATGAACCTCAGCCATGTAACAATAAATTAGCTCATACTTACAGCAGAGAGAGTCCAAACCCAACAAAGAAATAGCTGTCGCTGTCAGCTTTCTGTCTGGTTTGTTGTTTCACAGCAAGTTTTAAAATTAGGAAATCCACCTTGTCAGTAGCCTTTGAATAGGCCATTCATTCCTTGAAGCAACTGCATTTCTGCATGGATACTCTTTTGTCAGGCAAATACAGCTTTGTCAGTCCTTGGATATTGCCATGATGAGTGCTGGGGGAAAACCTTAAGGCAGACTGCAGTGAGAAAGCCCAGGGATCACATGGAGTCTGTCCACAATCACTCATATAAAGGTAAATTGTGATAATTATATCCTTGCTGCTAACAAAGGAAAACTGTAGCCGGCAGGTTTATATTGGATTTTACCTTGTAAAAGATTTGCTTTAAACTATCTCAAAGCCAATGGCAATAAAGATTCTGAAGCTTTTGGCAACAGAGCATCAGACTCCTGCCAGCTTTGCTCACAGGCACAGCCCAGCATGGGACCAATAAAAAGTGAGAAATTTTGAAGTGAAACCTGTAAAAGTTCTTCCACGTGCCTGACTGCAAAGTGTCAGGGTACTCAGTGGGGATAACAAGCCATGGAGCTGTCAGAGCCCAGCTTCAAAACACCTTGCACAAGCACTCTCCTATCAACAGGGTGACCTCCAGGGCATCACTAGCGGCTGTGACACAATCTGAAAGCAAGAGAAAATGGCTCTAGACTCCCAGACTGTTTGGCATGAAAATCTGGGGCTGCTGTAAGCAAAGTGGGGTGATTTCAGAACCCTCCGCCCTCCTCATGTGAGAATTGGCTGCAAGACTCAGGGTGAGGTGCTGGCTTTGTGTGGTGATAAGGAGGAGATGCCTGAGCAAAACTGTCACGAACCCACAGCATGGTGTTGGGATGGAGGGGAGGTGAGAATAGCTCGTTTTGGGTATGCCATGATCCTTGCCAGAAAAAACAGTTTAATTACGGCTTTCTGGTTACTGAGTGATGCTGCCCAGCACCACTCTGCACCTTTGCTCAGAGCAGGTATTACAAGGCTAGAAGGTGTGAGCCTTCCCCAGGCTGTTAGACAGGCATGGGTGCTGCCATTGTCTCACTCTTCATCCTCCCAAAGGCAAACTTGGAGCCCATTCCCCAAGCCTACGTGGATATCTAGTCCCTGGCTCTCCCTTGGCTCCCACCAAGCTGTTCAGTGTTACCAAGAGAGCACGTTTCAGGGGCTCCTGCTGGGGAGACCTCCTGTGCTCTGCCTGCTGACAGCAGCATGGGCAGGGGTCTCCAGGGCCCTGAAGCCTTGCAAAACTTCACCTAGCATGGAGGTGTTTGCTTTGGGAGGAGCAGCTTAAGCAGATTCCCTGGTCTTGACTCTTGCTGCTTGGTTTCAGCCATTGCCTGGCTTTACTGAACGGGGCTGCAGTCAGTCCAGCAGGCACAGGGAAGCCCTTCCCAGACCTCACTGTAAGAAATGCCCAATCCCTTTTATAAAAAACTATTAACGGCTGCTTCCTTTTTTAATCTGGCTTCTCAGACTTCACAGTCATCAGTGGCTTTCCAAATAGAAGGGCACACCATATACATGGTTATTTCAGAGTGATATTCAAATCCAGGACATCAACCCTCTGAGTGTGTGGGAGGGGTGGGGGGTGCTGAACAACACATGGCACGGAAGGTAGAGCAGTGCTGCTCCTTGGTGTGTTATTTCGCCTTTCATCCCGGGACACAGCAGCGCTCTGCAGAGAAGTCTCACGGAGCCCTCTTGAGGCAACGGAGCATTATTGTCCCTATCTTCTGGATGAGGAAATAAAGGTTGCAAGTGCCAGGCTGGTGGCAAATCTCCGAGTGCAGTACTGCTGGCCCTTACCGTAGCAGCAGGACATGGGGGGCACGTGTGCCAGAGCAGCATTTTGGTAGCACCCTTTGACAAGACAGGAAGGTGATTGTACTTCCACAGGCCTGGGTGCTACCTCCAGATGAATGAGAGACCTGTATGTGTCCAAGTCCCCTCAAGGCTTCAAAATGTGTTGTTGTGGGAATTTGAAGCTCACAGCAGTCTGCTCACATGGTTAGTACTGTTGCTCTTGGCTAACATAACTGGCCATATCCATGGCACTCGGTGCATGCAGCCCAAGTCACACCCTTTTAGGCAAGGATCCTGCTCTGTGACTAAGGACACGACTGCTGCAGCGGGTGGCTGACTCGTGGGAGTCACGCTGGTGATGCTTTGTACAGAGCTGCCCTGTAGCAGTCCTGCTCTTCTCAGAGGCAGATGGAGGACTTCATGGCAGCACAGCCAGTTGGCAGCAGGAGGCAGCTGGTGATGGGAAATGGGACTTCAGTCATTAGCAGCAATCGGATCCTCCCACACAGCCCATCCACAGGGTTAACAGCCAGCTCTGTCTCCAACTGCCACCTTGTACATGGCTGGTAATTAGGAGGTTACAGGATGTTGTTCGTTAGCAGCAGCACAACTTGTATTTCAAAGGTTAATTGGCTGGTTTGGAGTTCTTTTATTTTCTTCCTCCTCTAGTGTTTTATTTATTTATTTGTCTATCTCCAGCACAAATAAGAGCTCCCACAGATGAGGAGAGCCAAGTACAAAGAAGGTGGCAATCTTTGGATTAATCTTTTAAGAAATTTCAATGCACAGGATGATTTTGTGATGTGTTCATTGTAGCTGACAATTCTCTAGAGTATCTGAGAACTTGCCATGGCACTGCAGCAACCGAGCAGGAACTGGGCACTCCAGAAGCATGACCTCTGTCATGCTTTTGGGGCAGCAGGGAGAGATGCCTGGCACCAGCAGGTTCTGTTCCAGTGTCTCTCTGCCACTGAAAGCTGATACCTTTTTATCCCAGAGTCAACTCATGCCTGTGCTTCCGTGACTGGTCTAAAGAAACAATTGTTACTTCTTCTGGTCTGCCTCAATTCCCAGCTGCTTGATTGTCCAGTAGAAGGACACAGTCCTGTTCATTTGTCCAAGAGAAATGCTGGCATTATCCCTGCAGAAGGGTAAGCTTTGAATTCATCCATGAGGACCTCTGGTTTAAGTTGTGAGGGGAGAGATCCCCCACACACATTTTGCTTCCTAGAGGAATTTGCAGAAGTAGCTGTTGATACTTGTAATGATTCTACATAAAAGGCTCAATTTGCATCAAATGGCACTAGAAATGCTATTTTATATTCACTTCTCAGAAGAGAAGTACAAATTAGTATTTGTTCCAAGCTATTGCTGTTCAAAGAGCTTTTAATTGCTTTTCTGATCCCTCATCCATGGCATGTTTGTTCAGAGCAGCTCCCTTTACAGTAGGTTGGAGCTGACCTTGGTGGGCACCTAGTGGTCCATTGCTTATCAGTGTCAGAAAAGTATTGGTTTTGAATAGCACATTTTACTGTTCTGGAGTAAAAGCAATTCTGTGTGATTTAAGGTAGCAACTAGATTCTCTAGTGACATTCTATTTTAGCATTTGTCAATTTTGGCTTGAAAAATTGGTTGGCCTGGAAAGCTCAGCACTTCCTCAGAAAGCAGAGGAGAATCATTCAGCAGCATTTGAAGCAAATTGCTTAAATTCCTTTCAAGTTGTGAGTCAATAAAATGTTACACTGATCTGAGATTCTCACTTTCAGCTCGCAAAACCCATTCACTCTCCCAACTTTTATTCCATGATCCAATTTTAAGAACTCACACACTGGATGGACTTGAAGCAAACAGCTTCCCCCAGCCCAGTCTGGGTTATGAAAATTAAGCCAAATGTGTTTGAGCTTGTTGCATAAATGATGTGAGACTCATTCTGCCCTTTGTAGTGCTTTAGTTTATGTCTTTGTCAGCTGCACACTGAGCTGTCCCTCCCTCTCCCAGGTCCCACCAGTGAATGTGGGTTGGATGGCTTTCTGTATGCACTGGTTTGGTAGGGAAGCTGTGTTGGTCAAAACACATGTTGAGTTTTCTAAGCAAAACAACAGAAATTTGGCACATTAAGTGATAATCTGAATTCTGCCCCCACCTCTTGGAAGGGAACAGCTTTGTCAGAGACTTTAAGGAACAGAGGTGTTTCCTATCCTCTTTTGTGCCCCAGGATCACACCACCTTTTTAGTGCTCTCCAGACCGCCTTTATCCAGGCCCCCTTTTCCACAGACAGCCACTCTGTCAGGACATGAACAACCTGGAACAGTTTGGGGATCCCCTCTGTGCAGTGCAGACTTGTAAGGCTTTTGGTGAGAGTCAGCAGTGGCTCATACATGGAACTTTTACGCCTGCAAGGTGTCATTCCTGTGCTAGAGGGAATCAAGGGTCAGAGGCAAGATAGCATGAACTGATGGCAAATGTTTGCAGTTAAAAGCAGGTGTCCCAGCTCAGGGCTAGGTCACCATCTGCTGCATCTTAGCAGCTTTCATGGCAAAGGGTGTAAATCATGCCCTTCCACAGGGCTCCCACTGTGAGTGGTGTTCACAGACCCTTCTATCTCTCGTTTACTCTTCTGTAATTTAACTGACTCCACTGCTCTGTTTTCCTTCAGTTGGATTGTATGTTCTTGGTAATTTTTTTTTTTTACTATATAAGGAAAAGAATACTAGGGATCCACCCATCCCCCTGCCTCCTCCGAGACAGGAACAGCACCTCTCCAATGCAGAAACTGAGTGCAATAACTCATTGGAGTGCTGACATACTGAGCAGTCAGGAGAGAGTCAGGAGAACAACAGAGCTAGTCATGGTGAGGGGAGTTTGCAGTCTGATCTGGTTCCTATAGATGTGCTCATTAGTCTAGGGAGTAGTATTAGGATATTCCCTGCAGAACTGTAAGCACGTTTTACCACCACCAGTGGTTCAGTTCCTTCCCCTCACTTACGCCATTAGTTGTTCTCTGTGGTGAGGGACTGGCCGTATAAATCACATCTACTCTCTGCCAGGATGACAAACTTTTTAAGCAGGTGATAGTAACATGCTTCCCGGCATAAGCTGGGGCATGGAGACTGGAGATCTGCATGATGCCAGCAACAGACCCAAGCCATGCAACCATAGTGTGTGGGACCCACCAGGTGTGTTTCTTTCACCTGGGTTATGCAGCCAGCCAGCAGAGATGGTCACGATGCCCTCCAAGGCTTCTGAAACTGAACCCATGAAAGTTCCATGCTTCATAAACACACATGATGGCAATGGGTAGTTATATATAGAATGTAGACAGATTGTTTGCATTTCAACTGGCAGGTAAAATAAACCAAGTGTAATGTAGCCTCAAGAATGAAAGCAGAGTGCACTTACCAGCTGCATTTCATCACAAAAATGTGCGTAAATCACAGCCGTGGGCAGCCAGCATCCAATGTTGTGCTGGCAAGGGCTCTAATGTGCTCCAAGGCAGGGAAGCTTGGCACAGCTGGACAGCAGGGTGTTTGCTTTCTGCAAAGGGAAACTGCCATGAGAGTGGGTGGCTTTCACAACGAGTGTGATGTTGCACTGAGCCTGTGCCTTCCTGCTGGCTGTCAGCTGAATGCTTTTCATCTGGGAGTGAGTTTGGTAAGAGGGAGGTTGGCTTTGATCATGTAAGCCAGCCTCAGGGTGAGCACAATCCATGCTCTAGAGCAGGTGTACCTGGTAGTCCTTTGCCTTAGCAATGACAAGATAATAGTTTGAGGAACAGTTCGAGCATCTGGTTCATGGCAGCTGTGATCTGCAGCTCCAGAGAGAACATGGTGCCTGCAGGCAACAGGCAGAGCCCCACTCAGGTCCCTCCAAGCAGCCCACATGGCTTTGGAACTGCACATGGCAGCAGCCTGCCACCATTCCAGCTGCCTCCATGAAAGGCAGCTGAGCTGCAGGGTCAAGGGCAGAGAGCAGAGGAGGAGGAATGCGATGAGAGTGAGACAGCCACACCAAGCCATGGGGCAGGAAAACGTGCCTAGACGTTGTTGGCAAGGCCTGGAGTGGAACCTGCCCTGCAGTGGAAGGAAACGAGTGGCTTGGATTGTCTCAGGAGATCTGAGGAGGATACAACTGTTGGTCTACCAGGAACACAATCTCCCATGTTAGCCAAGGCTTTCTCTTTGTTATGTTACACTTCCTAGTCTGTCTGCATCAGCCTTTGCTCAGATATATTTTTTCCGCCAGACAAGGATTACATCGTGTTCTGTGTACATTGCACTGCCATGTGGGGCTCCTGAGCAGGGCCTGCTAGATGGTATTACACCTAAAAATAGCAGCAGGAATGGGTACAAATGGTAGGAAGGTGCAGGAAAGAGTCATGCCAGAGCAAAGTGGGGTTTTGGCAGTGCATACAAAATGATGGCAGCTTAGTCTGAGAGCTCTGCTTGGAGATTCAGTGGTATTGTTGAGGTGCCCTGCACACTGACCTTCTCTGGGTGCCTCACAGCTGAGTGAAAGAGCCAGCTGTCCCCATCAGCAGGCAGAGGATTAAAGATGCTCAGGGTTGCAACCTAGCTCCTTACAGCAAGGGAGAAAAACACTGCAAGGAAATAGATAGGTATGTTTACTGCTGTTGTCAACTCGAGTCTTGAATTTTCCTCAGGTTTTAACCAGGGTTCTCCAGTTGGGACAGTGAGATTTTCCAGAATTATGAATGAAGCTTGAAATGTCTCCTTGAAACCTCCTTCTAGATTTTTTGCTACAAGACCAAGATGCTTTTCTATAAATGGTTTGGAGAGGTGGGGGGAGAAAGCTGCATCTGAAAAGAGTGAGACTTTTACTTGAAAATGAGACAGATTTGGCATGTCTGCATACATTCCTTTAATGCTCTATTTTTGTTTGCTCTGTCTAGTTTACAGCCTTAAAGACAGCCTGACTCCCAATTTGGGAAAAACACTCTGTGCACAGGCCTTGTAGCATCAGTGGTAAAGCTTGCTAGAGCAGGGAGTCTGCCACTGAGGGGGATGAGGCAGGAAGACCACTTGGCTTCTTGGCATTTCTCAGGAGATTTATTTCCTGCCTGATGCTTGTACAAGTTCATACCTCCTCTCTCTCTGTCCTTGTCCCACACAGAGACAAACCCAAAACTGTAGTGCCTCTGGAGAAGCAGAAGAAAGAAAAGTGGTTTATTTGTTTTATATACTCCAAAGGGAACTGATTTTGCTATGGTCAGATGGATTCTGTAGTTCTCTGACTCTTGGCATGACTATACATGGACTTGTCTGTGTTTTAAAGTGAGTTTGGATTGAGGTGGTTTATGAAGCCAGAGTGTGCTGGCAGCTCATAGGACTTCTACCTGGAGCTTAGTGATGAGACCACAGGAACAAAGCCCTGGTTCTGTTCCCCCAGAGTACTTTGCTCAGAGCTATCCAGAATCTAGGCAGAAACTTGGCAGCTCCAACCTGCCCCAAATCCAATCAATAAGAGAAAATATATTGAACCACAGGAGCTGCCCGATATGGGAGAGAATCAGAGTTTTTCTTTGGTTTGTGAAGCATTCAGAGGCAAAACATCAGCCCTGGCAGCATTGTTCATCCACAGTCACTGCTGCCTGGGAGTGCAAACAGTTTAAAGTCATTTGTGTAAATTAATTTCAGCCAGAGAGTCTGAAAGCAGCATGGGTTGCTGGGCAATTATCTCCTTGCAAATGGCCTGTGTTATGGAGGCCATATTGCAGAAGATCTCTCACTTGTGCTGAGGTCTCTTGAAGCTGCCAAAACAAGAGATCAGTATCTTGAATGTCTTTAAAGCAGAACTACTAATAAGGTAGCTTAGGGTTGGAGTGGTGACAGGTATCAACTGATGTGTGTGTCAAGGTACAAGGGAGTGATCTGCAGAGAGTGGAAGTGCAGGTGGATTAAATGCCAGAAATCCCAGTTTATGCTGAGGACTGCTAGGAGCTGCAAATGCCTCTGAAAGCCCCAAGAGCCAGAGGTGAGTGGGGGAAAAGGCTCCCCACTTCCTCTGAGCACAACATAGCCCACCAAAATGCTTTTCAAAGGTACCCAAAGGGAATTCCCATTTTTCTTGTTGTTCCCCACTCTTATTTCCCTAGCTGTATTCCCTCTTTAGAGTGCCACTGGGATCTCCTAAGGTTTAGGCTGAAATCATGTTCTTTACATCCCTTACTTCCCACTGCCCAAGTACCAGCATGTACAGATAGCCCCTGAAGTAGCAGGAATCATTCCCTTGCTGTAGTGTGGGGAGTTTGATGGCTGAGGATGTTCCTCTGCTCCTTCCTTTCTCATGCATGGATTCTCCACTATCCTGAGACTGATTTTAACCCTTGAGTGATTGATGGGCAGGCAGGCTGAGAATAACAGGCAGATGCTGACCCTGCAGCTAACAGTGGAGTTGATGTTTTCTACCTGAGCTTGCAGAAGTCCTTTTGTATTTCAGAAATTATTTAATGCTATAGGTTTCCCCCCACTCCTTTACTTCCCCCTTCCCCTTGCTAGTCAGTGTGTTATAACAGAAGGTTTCATACATATTTGATTTTTTAACTGTAGCTGTATTTATGGTTGCAGCTGTCACTCCTCTGAAAACATGCAGTGAAATGAAGGTTAATAAGATTGGGGTCTCAGGAAAACATGTAAAACAGGACTGAATAAGACTTGGTGTCATCACACTGAAGTGAAGAACAGGTATTTTCTGAGGTTCTCCAGATCAGGGTTGTTTATCATGATCTGAAGCAAATACTTTTCTAATTGTATATCCTTGCCTGAAATTCTCATAACCTCGGATCAAATTCTTTTCCCTTGTACAATATACACAGAAAGTACAGGATGCAGAGCCTGAGGGGGTGGTTTAATAGTTTAATAATCGAGCTGGCACTAGCCAGACTTGATGCAGCCATATGTTCAAATCCCAGGGGTGACACTCACCAGGAGGTAAACAGTGCTCCATACCATTGATTCTGTGTTCACTTAAAACCAGATGTCCTGATTATTGTGGCTGGAGGAAGAGAGATTCTGCCTCCCTTCCAAAGAGCAAGGGTACGTGTGCTGTGCAGTCCCTCTGCCACCCTGGCACTGTCTGTGTGCTTCCTCACTCCTGGGTGGGCACCGGCTGAAGTTTGAAGCCCAGGCTGGTGATTTTAATGGACACCTGCTTAAATAAGACAAAATAGCTTTTGGTCTTTCTTCAAACAGCACTTTGGTCTGAAAAGTATCAAATAATCTTGGGAATTGTGTTATAGAATGTCTTGTTAGAGTGTCAGGGCTTGTGACTGTGTCTCACTAAGGTCACTGCACTCAGGTTTGGGCTCTGTGTGACTCAGGGTTGTTGTGCCAATGCAAGAGGTGGCATTTCAGCCCTGCCTAAGGGCCTTTTTGTGTCCAGCTTGGTGACTGGGAAAGGCAGAGTGGAGCAAAACTGAGACTTATCATGGGTGTTGAGGGAGGTGAGCACTGGTGCAGAACTCTGATCCAGCAGGACTACACGGATGGGATGGGATGTGAAAGCTTCATCTAGTGATGCACATGGTGAAGCCATCAAGATTGGTGGGGTTGGGGTGTGGGAGAGTTCAGACATATTTCTAGTAATTGCATCCTTCCTGTTGTGTGTTGTTTTTCTTTCTAAGACTCGAAAATAGACTGTGTAGGAAGTTGCAAGATTTTGACTCCTCTGCCCAGCTCGGCACATGAAGGAGACAGAGCTGCTCAGAGAGGCAACCAAATGCTGCTCCAGTGCTCTTCTGTGAAACCTCTTAATGCACCAGAATGGCTTCTGCCTTGCAAATGCTCACTTCCCTCCCTCTCCCTCTCACGTTCCCACCAGGAGGAAGCAGGGCAGGCTGTGCTCTCTTGTATTAATGCCCCATTGCCTGCAGTTAATTAAACTCTGCAGGATCCTCAGTGCAGCGTGTCAGTTTGGTTCCTGCCTGTCAGCCAGAGCAGTAACTTACCCCCATTATCGGCTGCTCTGACTAAGCAGCTGTTTTCTGGGTCTCCAATTCTCTTCTCACACTCTTCTAACCTGGCATTTGCTGCTCACCCCATTTTTTGCTGAGCCAAATTGGGCACCCAGAAGGTGCTGTTCCATATTTTTACCATCTCCATAGAAACCACTTTGGAGTTGCAGAGTGCAGGGTTTGTGCAAATTTAAAAAGACACTAATATAATGGTTTGGTTCAATCAGATTTCAGGCTGCCAGTCTCTGGGAAGGAGTGAATGTTTCAGCAATTAAGCTGGGAAGAAAAGCAGTGGAAGTTCTCAAAGGCAGAGAGGCAATAATTTTCTACTATAGGAGCCCAGGATGAAACTTTTATGATAGCACGAAGTTTATCTGAAAATTGTTTGGAGGGAGACACAGACACAGACACATTTTTTCCTCTTCCAGAGAAATCTAGATCAAATTCTTGCCTAGGAGGATACATGTTTATGTACAAAGCTGTTTTTTTATGGGCAAGCTCACTTCTCCACCTTGTTAACACAACTTTCTCTCAGTTTGACCTCTCTTAAAAGGTTTAAATGCATATAGTTTAATGTACTTTTGATGTCTGGGCTAATGAAGTCCTGTACCTTTTCTGCTTAATTTGCTGTTTTATAGGCAGAGGTTCAGTACTGCTCAGGAGCAGCCAGGATAGGACCTGGGGTTGGTTTGCTCCTGACTGATGGAAAAGTTAATTCTGGGTTGAATAGCAGAGAGGCAGGCATGAACAGAGAATGCTTCTTTGTAGTAACTTGGGCTTCTCTGTCTTTAGCACAGCCACCTAAGGCAATTGTAGATTGGGATGACCTCAGAAATTAAAAACAACAGCAATCCATTAGACTGGGAGGAACTCCTTGCTGTGCTCAGGTGTGCGAAGGTCGCAGTGGTTTAGCAGCACTAGTCCAGGTCCATGGTCACCAAGTCAATAGCTCATTGCCATGGAAACTCTTGCCACCTTCTCAAGCAAGAGCATTTGAGCAAGTCCTGATATTCAGCAAATAATTACTTGAGATCCACTGTGTATGCCACCCCCAACACTTTTGGGAACTAAGAAATAAAATAATATGACAGCTTTCACCACGATCGATCCATTTTGGAAAGTCATGAGGGGGATTTTCCATCAAGGCAGAAACATCTGCGAGCTCAGTTGTTCTCTCAAGGGCTCACTGTTTGCACATGATTGTTTTAGCTTTACTAGTTTATTAAAGCAACTACACTGGAGATTGCATCTGTGTTCTCTTTCACTCCCATTCTCTACAAATAAAACCTTGTGTTGCCTGTTCCACGTGAGAGCTGAGATAACTGTTTGGAGGATATGGATCAGTTTGGCTCATTCTTGGGTGCCTCCTCAGCAGGGGATACTTGGCCCTGCTCCCAGGGCAGGGAGATGGATCAAAGCCTTGATTCAGTCATGAGGTCTGGTTAGAGCAGAGGGTTGGAGCAACCTTTGCAGTGTCCCTTGTCCTCATGGCATTGCTTCTGCTAGTCAGAGCCACAGCACGGAAGTGAAAAGCTGCCAGGAGGAAAACTTGAATGTGCCATAGAGGAAGGTTGCAAATGAAATTCTTGGTTTGGTTTGGTTTGGTTTGTCTGAACTGCCCCTGTCTGACGGATTTTCCCCAGGGGAGTGCATGGCGTGGGCAGCCCCTGCAGTGGGCAGCTGGCTGGTGCTGCCCCAGGGCTGGCGTGGAGGAGCAGGTGGTGCAGAAATCCAGACATCCTCTTCTCTGCCTGAGGGTTTCTCCTGATGTGGTTCCTGCACACAATGTGGGATCAGGATAGGAGCAGCGTGGCCTGAGCAGAGCACAGGGGCTGGGCACAACCTGGTGACATGTGGAGAGGAGGAAGGGGAAGGGCTGTGTGACCCTTCACCTGAATCTGGCATCTTCTGTAGGGGAATTGCTGCAGGATGACACTTCAGGAGGAAGGTTCCTTTGCTTTTCTCTGCCTCCTCTTGAAATGACAGCACCATGTGACTGCATTGCTTTGGTGTTCAGGGCAACCTTGCTAGTGATTTGAGAGGTGTTATTAGTGTTGCCATTAGAAGTCTAATTAGTGTCAGCACAACAGTCCTCTTTGCCCAATGCACCAAGGCTGAACTAGCAACCTCCAAACCAAACACATCCACTGCACCAGCTTGGGCAGAGAGCCTCTGTTCTCAGGTGTTCAGCAGTCCTACATTTTCTGCAGCTTGGCACTGCAACCTCATAGTAACAGTGAATTACAATAATGTTAATTAGTACTACTGTTATTAGGGCTAGCATAATTGAATTTCATTATTACAGCAGTGATTTTATTTCATTATATAAAATCAGAATGTCTAAACTTTTTTTTTCTGAATCATTTTGTTCCCCTATCAGTAGAAAAATACTGCAAACCCAGG
Source organism: Apus apus (assembly GCF_020740795.1). Classification (NCBI taxonomy): domain Eukaryota; kingdom Metazoa; phylum Chordata; class Aves; order Apodiformes; family Apodidae; genus Apus; species Apus apus. The sequence continues at coordinate 2,421,142 of NC_067295.1, forward strand.
GAATGCTTGGGGATGAGGCTTGTTTCATGCAAAAGGGGTGAGAAAAAGGCAATGGAAAGTCATCTCCTCATTTCTTAAGTCCTGTTTTCAAGATTTTTGTGTTCTTCCCCCAGTACTGGAAATAAGTATTACAAGAGAAACACATTGCAAAGCCAGCACAGTTACTTTCTGTGAATTTTGTACTTTGGTCATCTCTGAATATTGGTGGTGGTTTAATATAATCTCATTGGATTGGTTGGTTGGTTGGGTTGGGTTTTTTTGTGAAAAAGGTGAAAATGTTGGAAGCATTGGGCCATCTCCATGTTCAGTGGTGGTTCCACTAAAATCTAGGAATTCTGCCAGGTGAAAATCCAAGAGCTGTGAGCAATCCTGCTGGTTTGTTCTCACATTTGGTAATTCCAGGCTTTCAGTTCATGCAACATCCAGGTGATGTGTCTGTGCTGAAGGGCAGCTCTGTCTTGTAGTTCCTTTCTGACCTCGTTTGTCCTTTCTTGCCTTAGAAAAACAAGGTGCTGCTGTGTCAGGGAGCAAGAGGGATGACTATCACTGTAGTTCCTGTTTTCAGCTAAAATGGGCAGTGAGCTCCCAGGAGTGGCTCATTCTCTTGCAGAAATGCTTGTGTTGCTCACCACTGTCCACCTGCTCTGATGCAGACCATTATCTAATACACACCTGAAGGACCAGGACCCAGAAGCCTTCCTTACCAGTTGTAATAGCAACATGTTGCTGGCCAATAGAGACACTAGTTTTGTAGCTTTTCATCTTTGCTTTTTCTTTTTGATCATTGTGGATAGTTTTAATTGCCACTTCAGTCTGATGCTCATGACTAAGAAGAACATATCAATAATTCACTCCCAAGAACAGCGTAGGGACTCTAAGGTTCCCATCTGCCTCTTTGGCTGCCAGCTAGAGCACTCTGGGCTGTACCCAGCATTGTGTTCTCAGGGACAAAAATAAGCTTGTAACAATTGCTTGCATTGCTTTAAGTTCGTTAGAGGGGAGGGAAGGTGGATTTCCCCTGAATTTGTTCTTCTGGCTCCTCACGTATCTCTGATGCAGAGCAAAGAGCAGTTGCTGCCTGTATCACAGATGTGGATTTGCAGATAATCACTTCCATGCTGATGAAGCTTTTGAATCTTAAGCTCTTCATGAGTGTTTCTGGAAAGAGAATCTGTAGCAAAACTGAGTCTGCACCAAATGCAGTCCTGTCTTGAAAGACAAGAGGCCTGGAGGTTCCCCTAACTGTGTCTGCCCCACAGGATGTCCCTGAGCTTCAATGGCTTATGAAAAAAGTGGTAAGATGTAGCTACCCACTCTAGCAGTGGCTTGGATCCAAAGAACCCAAGGGATCTTTTTGGTCCAGTGTCACAAAAATCACAGTAGCTCAACTCACCTGGTCCATCCTGTTACTCTAAGGCATGATCACCTCTTCTTATGGTGGGGTCAGAAGGGGTTTCATATTATAAGACAACCCCAGAAGGTGAACATCCTTGGTTCATTAGGATCTCTGTACATCCCAAAGGGAAGCCCATAAAATACTGGCTGTGCCAAAATGTCTGATACATGTTTAGGACCACATGAGAGGCTAGATGTTACGAGTTAGAAAAAGAGATTGGAAGTCCTGACATTTGGCATCTCACTGCGGACACTGAGCCTTCCCTTGGTAAGCCAACAAAAAAGGCTCCAGTAGGCAACGTTTGGCTTTCCTCTCAGATACATCACCAAATTTTCTCCTAATATCCACCCAACCTTTTTGTTTTCTTCTTCTCCACAAGATGCTTGAACCTCAGAAAAGCCCTCCTAATCTACTTCCATCTTTCCTTCTTCCACATACCATTAAGAGGTCAAAGACAGCAGATTGCTCAATTTTTTGCTGAAGAACTAGCCTCTCCTTGAACTCATTTCCCCATCAGACCTCTTCAGCTTCCTTTCGTTGGGCTTAAAAGATTACTAAGCCAAGGTCTTTGTCAGATGTAGACTAAACATATTCCCTGTGTTGTTCTTCCCATCAGCAGTCCTCTGTCATCTTTTCTTGGTGTGCTTCATCTCCTAATGCCAGCACAGAGCCTGCAAATCACAAATGCACATTTTTCAAAGGGACTCTCCATAAAGGACTATTAGCAAGGGATGAGAAATGGGTTGACAAAATAGATTTAAGTGGTCCCTTCTGAATCATCTTGGCAGTAATAGAGTATGTCCATTTTTCGATTAAATATTTCCAGTGCCTTGGGTGAAGTAAACAACTTCTATTGAGTTTGACTGCTAATGACAACCCAGAGGCCTTTGATCTCTCTGTTATCACAACATAAGCCTGTTGCTTGTATGTGGATAAAGATCGTATCATCATTGTAAAGTTGCCTCTTTCTGTCCAATCAAAGAGGTTGGAAATGATTCTTTATTCTCTCGATGTTTGTGCTCCTGACACCTTTAAAGGACGTTGTCGGATCTGCCTGTGATAGGCATCCTGAACCTCTGGTGCACAGTCAGAAATGTACAATTGTAGTTTAGCAGCAAGATTTTTAGTAAAGAAATTCAACAATTAACCTAGATTTCTCATGCAGGTTCCTTGAGACAGGGCTTCTGTGTTCATTTTTCTCTGAAAGGGACAGCAGCATATATCCATGCTCTTTGGGTCTATCCTCCAGCACATCTCACAACACTGTGCTTTTTCTTAAATTCTCCAGCTTTTCAAACCTTGTGACTCAGTTTACATCTCAAAGAAAATACTAACTTTTCTTTCTAGTTAATTTGATGGGATACAATATATTTTCAGCCTAAGTATATATATTTATTATTTTTTATGTATGCTTTGTGATTAGCCAGCAAAGCTGACTTCAGGCATTAGGCTGATGATTTTTGACCATTTGTTGTTGACTTCCACGCAGGCAATGATCAAGGAAAAAACAATGGTTGGCAATGGACAAAAATTGTTTGAAGATAATTCCTTGTGTGAGAGTAATTTTTTGGTATGACAAGGGATAAGCGAAATATATTGGATGAGAGTCAGCAGAGGCCTTGCTAAGAGATGTCATGCCTCACAGATCTGCTGGTTCTTTGAAGGACTCCACCAGCATATGGATGGGAATTACTCAGTCTGTATAATTCCCTTGGATTTTTGCCAGAGACTCTTAAAGGAACTGAGCTGATGTGGGGTGGGATGGCAGAGAGAAGCCTGCTGGTGTTTAACAGCTGCTGAAGGGAAGAAGGAAGGTCTACTTCTGGAACGTTAGGAGATGCCTCTGGCAACAACCCAATGTGCTGTGGGACCCAGGCTGTCCTGTGTACTCCTGAACAACGTTCCAGTCATGACACTGCTGAGAGGGATGGGATGATGGTGGTTTCACTTGGTACCAAGCTCAGCCTGGACAGAAGCTTCCTCACTTGCACCCAGCACTGGAGCAATGATTAGTCATTTGCTGTCCTCACTTCAGGCCTATTTCTGTTTTTTCATCTCTTTCAATGAAACTAATCAATACATTAGTACTGGCAGAGGTGACCAGCTCACAGGGTCTGCACTGGAGCACCTCCCCAGGTGAGCTGTTACAGTGCTCTTGGGGTATGGCAGGAGGCATTCATCCTTGGTTATTACCTGGTGAGTTGCCTCCTTCCTCCTGCGATTCTTCTTTAATAACTAAACCTGAGCCCTTCTGGCCATGTTAGGAGGGGTTATTTTATAAGGTTTGGGTTTGTTGGGGTTTTTTTCATTTTAATGCCTATTTTTTCAGGCATCTGTCAGAGTAAGTGATCCTCCATCAAGATATAATCCAGATGATTGGCCTACTTTTCAAGAGTAGTAGCTGTAGCTTTGTATGCTGCTGCTGATAGCATTTCAGATTGCCCGGGTCCTCTTCTCCTGAGGGTGGAGAAGACAGCAATTGATATAATCCAGCTTGGCGTTTATGCCACTTGAAATGAAATTTCATTTTGCTGGTTTAAACTGAGAAATGGGAAAGTAATACTGAAAATATGTTGTGTCATGTGGGACCTTCTGCTTGGTAAGCTTCCTAAGGAAGCTACAGCAAAGCTGATTATCCCAGAGAACAAACTCATAGCTCTTGTTGCAAGAGATGAAAGTGTGGCAGAAGGTTTCTTCTCTAGAAAACACTCCCAGCCAGGAGTGAATACCAACTGAACTTGAACATTCCACACAGAAATCCCAGAGAGTTCATTGCTAGATGATATTAATGGCTTGTTTGTTGTTTTTTTTTAATGCCAGAGGACAACAGGTTGGGTGCAGCTCCATTCCTCCTCTAATGCCCTATTTGCAGCTCTAGAAAGGAGCAGCACATTTTGCCTTTGGTTGGTCATATGCAGTTGTGTAAGTAATTATTAGCAGGGAATTTCATGCCACAGAGCAGAAAGGTAAAAGCAATTCCCAGAGAGCATTAGGAGATCAAGAAGGTCAATTGAAAGGAGGAAAAATTATGGTTGGCTTTCTTCAGTTAAACTGTTATCGCTCCACATGAAGGATCCCATTTAGAGGAAGGCATAAAACCTGAGAGTAGAGGTGATTGAGAGAATAAATTCTCCATTTTTAATTCCAAAGCCAGAGAGTGGACATTCATCAGTAGGCATGAGGAGGAGATATCTCTCCCCTTCTGTTTCCAGCCTGCTTTTAAGTAGAGCACATTTGGAAACCTCTCAGCCAAACTTTTATTCATCAGAAAGCACAAACTCATCAAAGTCACAGCTTTGAGAGGAGATGCTAATGACATCTAAACCCTTCTGAAGAAGGGCTTTTGGTTCTGAGAGCTTGCAGTGTCTGGCTGTCAAACGCAGGGCAGAAGGCACCTCAGAATAGCAAACATCTTGGTGACCAGGGCAGTTTTCTAGGAGCTGGGGCATCCTGGTTCAAGTCCTTGGTCCCTTTCCAAGGCCAGAGCATAAATAACTTTCAGCTGTTCTCATGTGCAAGCACCGTCCAAACTGTTTTTCCTAATGAGAGAAGTTAAATCATGGGAATGCAGGGCAATTGGTTTGAACCATAGTCCAGATTGACTAAACTGGTTTGAAGTTGATTTTAAGACAGCAAGAGTCCTATGTTGTAGTAAATAAATTACATCAAATTAGCTTACAAAGGAACTATTTTCAAATACAGAAACTGAAAGACCCTCTCAAGTTGTTCTTTCTTTTTTTTTTTTAAGGACATGGAATGCAGAGGAGGAAAGAAGCCAATTTTTAAATTGCTTGAGGTTTTTCTGTTTGGTTGGTTTGGTTGGTTGTTTACTTACCTTAGAAATATTAGCATTACTCTGTTTGGTCTTTGACAAGAAAAAAAAAAAAAAGAGAGAGAGAGAAAAATAAAGGTCAAAATGTAGCCTTGACATTTTCTAGCAGTCCTCTGAAATTGCAGTCCTCACTTGCCTCCTCCAAGAGGACCTTTTCCCATACAGCTTCAGAGGCCTTAGAGTGAAATAGCTATAAATAAAAAGGAGCACACAGCTTGCAGACTCTAGGGCAATCTTGGCTCTTCTGCATGTAATAGTTGCAGTATTGAGTCCCTGCTTGTGAGGTGTCCCAGCTTCCCTCCTCCTCCCTTCCCTGGGCCGGGGATGTTGGTGTTTATTGGTGCAGTTAAGCCACACCAGGTGCTTACGTTTCATTACTGCTGTGTGAACATGTTCCAAGTCCCAGACCAGCCAGGGTTGTATTTTGACAGAACCTACCAACTCTCCTGGAGCACGTGGGTTTCAAAATTCTTGCTTTTATTCAGGTTTGCAATTTACTGCCTGCCTCTGCTGCCTCTAGCTGCTCATCTGCTGGGGTTCCAGCCCCATGCTATTATTTTCAGTAAGGTGACCCATGTTCAGCCTCTGCACAGGCTGCCCAGAAGCCTGGGGAGGGACACACAGGCCCCTCCAGCTGCATCATTTCTGCCTCACAGAGTAAATCTGCAGGGATATTTGCACTGTTCTTGTCCCAGACATGTTGAGCAGGGAGTGTTTGAGGGAGGCAGGGCAGAATTCCTCTCCCTGGGATAAATACCTGCTGTGACTGGGGGCAAAACCAGCCTCCAGCTGCAGGCAGGTGGAGCACCCACCCTCATGCTAAATGGCTGATTACATTGTTTTGGACAGGATAAATAATTAATTGCCTCACGAGTACTTGAAGTGACAGATTCTCCTATATGCTTCATTAAGCATTTAAGAAACTTCAGCCTGGGTCTGTGCCATGCCACATCTGGCTGCTGGGCTGACTTCAGAGGGGTCTGTGCTTGCTCCCAGGAGAGCAAATGCTGACAATGTCTTTGTGTCCTTTTGCCAAAATCTACTCTGTTTCAAAATACCGGTAATATGACTTATTTATAGCTCCTTCTCCAAGAGTAGAACCTACTCGAGGAAAGCAGGGCTCCTCTTTAGCTGAATTTGTTGTAGGAAAAGGATATGGGCAAGAAAATGGTGTTTGATGCAAATTTTCAAAGGAGTGAGTGTTCAGGAAACACAGGTGAGTGTTTCAAGTACAAAGTTTAAGCTTGTAAGAGTACAAGGATTTGGGAATCACTCTGGATGCAGGTGAGCTCCTCATGCCACGAGGACTGGGAGGAACCACCCACATCCAAGGAGAGGAAAGAAAGGAAAGACAGACTGTGGGTTTGAGTTCCCTGCGCTTTCTCCATGGGTTAAGCCCTTCATCCAACTGTCCCATGCAGTGTTTTATCCAACCCTTCATCCTACATTCAGAAGGCAGACAGGTCCAGGGTTGCAGACTGATGCTCACTGAGTGTGCCTGGGGTGCTAGTATTACACACACACTCCACACATGTTGTAGATTTTTAGAAAAAGTTGGAGGAATATTTTGTAATTTCGAGCTCTCTTTAGCAATTTCATTGATTTGCTCCCTTCCTGTGGTGCCAGTGCTTCAAATTCTTTTAAAATATTTTCCACAATTTTTGAACCTTATTTCTTATTAAAGAGGTCTAATCCCTCCCAAACTCTCTCTTTAATTTGACCCAGAAAACTGGCTTTCATCTCACGATTGCATTCACCGTGGCACGAAGACCCTGCAAATGTAATATGGAGCCCAGTAATCCATCAGTTAAACAGATTGGTTCTGTAGGAGGCTGTGGGGCTCAGTGAGTAAAGCAAGCAGGCTGTAATCTCCCTCCTCAGAGGAAAAGCCAGCTCAAATACAGCTCCATGCACTGCAGTTGATGTGCACTGGAGATGTAAAGGGTTTTCCTCCACCTTGCAGATCTTATAGTGAGGATGGACCCTGGAGTGTGGCTGGTTGCCTTGTCTTGGTTCTCTGGGGTGAATGAGCACAGTGTCCAGATGAAAAGGTGGGGCTGAGCTGAGGCACCATCTCCTCCTTCCACTGTGGGAGGAAGAGACTTGCACTGTAGTTCATGCCCCTTCACATGTTTTTTTTTCTGGGACTGTTGCTTTTTTGCAGCTGGTGACACTATGGCCAAGGTTGTGGGCATCCTGGGACCACCTGTATGCAGAGATACTGCTAAGAAAAATCTTCAGTGGTGAAGTAGAAAGTCTTGAGTTCCAATCCTGACCCTGCCTATGGCTCACTGTCTGAAGTGGATGTTAGAATAATTTGGTTTCCCTTCACAGGATGGAGTAGACATCCCTTTGCCACAGGTCAGGCAGAGCCACAGCTGACACCACTGCCTGGTCCCTGGAAGGCAGGAGCTTGTGTCTGGAAGGAGGAGCAGGCTATGCACTAGTGCCAGAGGAAGACATTGCTTAGTGCTGGGTGGGTGATCTAGGGTTGCTCTAATTGCCTTGCTTGGAGTTTATTATTCAAAAAAGTTTTGTGGTTTGCATTTTCCCTCCCTCTTCCACTTGATTGTGATTAGACTAGCTGCCTTTTTCCCTGCTTCCTGTCTCTCCCGCTCATTGCCATTTGTTTTTAATTCTGTGAAATGAGGATGATGCCAGGTACCATTGACAGGTGAAATCTATTGCAGTGGAATAGCTGGCAATTGGGAAATGACAGCTACCCAAAACTGAGGTGAGGTGAGAAAATCTGAGTGTCCAGAATCAAAGTGTACATTGAGAGTTCATTATGTCTCCTCTTCCCAATCAGAATCTCTGCAGACTGAACTTAAAAATATGAAGCAGAAAAACCAATATAAACAAGTGCTCTAAATCCCATTGACAGCTTTAGGCCCAGGATTAGAGAAAGAACAACATGAGTGCGAAGGATGTTTATGAGACTAAATGTTCTGGGTTTGTTTACCACTCCTCTGCATCCCTGCCAGCCTCAGCTCTCCCTGTTCAGGAGGAACTGAATGGCTGCTTTGGGCTCCTGCAGAGGATTCCAAAGCAAAGCACATAGTTTACTCTGGAAACTTCCTTCCCTCTTTGTACAGCAGGAGAGACCAAGTGTTTAATAGCCCTTTTCTCCACTGCTATGCAGGTATGATTACTTCTACTAGTGTCAGAGCAAAAAAGTGTCCCAGCCAAGGCATGGTGCCATCCTGCTGGTGGTTGAACCTAAGCTACATGAAATAAGTGGTTGTGGGGGCAGCAATCAAAAGAGACAGGGTAGAAAATTGCAGAGAGGAATTAAGAGAGGCACAAAGAGATTGTGACTTCCTTGAAGAACAGCAGTAAATCAGTTGCACAAAGAGAAGCTAAGGATGCAAAGTCCTACCCCTGTTCCTCATTGTCTTCTTGCAGGAGCCATCAATAATTTGACCATTGTGGGTTTCTCTCTTATTGAATTTCTCCCAATGTCAGGAAGGCTCTGGACTTGTGCTGTGTCTTGCTAAAACCAGAAGTATCAGATTCTCAAAAGGAGACTTGTATTCTGAGGTTTTCAGACCCAAACTACTTAGAAAAGGATTTTTTTGTGTGTTTATCTGAACTTGGAATGAACTGCTGAAACGTTTGAGGTTTGTCTCTAATAAAAACAGGGGTTTGAATCACTGAAATATCCCAGAGCATAAATATTGCCTTCAAAGTGAGCAGAGGTGGTTGTCCTTTCTTGGGACATGTTTTGCCTGGAGTCAAGGCTAACTGTTCCTTTAAACTCATGTTCAGGGTTGCTGAAATGTTACAAATTGATCCCATACAGTTTCTGCCCTTCTCTTGAACGGTGAGAAACTTATTCCTGTATCCAAAGTATGAGTATTCATTTGAATCTGAAATCTATAAAATTTGTACTCAGATTTGAGCCTTTTTTGAATGTTTTCTGGGACCTTTCAGTGGGACTTGTGGCTTAAACCACTCTCTGTGCTTGATTTTGCTGTCTCCAGATGGCAGTTCCCATTCCAGCCAGTGTGTCTTGCCCTGGTGACCCTCCTGCTCACCTCACAGCATTTATCATAGAATGATAGAATGGTGAAGGTTGGAAGGGACCCTCAAGATCATCAGGTTCCAGCCTCCCTGCTATGAGCAGGGGCACCTCACACCAGACCAGGCTGCACAAGCCTCATCCAACCTGGCCTTGAACACCTCCAAGCATCTGTTGTGGGGATTCCTGAGCATTTGGTGGCTTAGTACGATACCACCTGGTTGCCATTGGCTCCGTTTCATTTGTCCTATCTGAAAACCTGGATGAATGCAAAGGTCAATCATAGCAGCAGATGTGGAGGTATCAAAAGCTGATGAGGGGCATTGTGCTCTCACTGTCCTTTGAAAAAGGAAGTTTTCACTGATGTAGTTTGGAGCCTGGGGTAGGCGAGTCATTTCCCCTGTCAGAGTTGTTAAGGTTTTCAAAGCATTTGGCAAAAAGCAAAAAATACCACTTTAGAACTACTCTCTTGGATGTGCATCATTTTTTTGTTTGCTAACCATTCCTTGCTAGCAAAGAAGTTGCATTTCCTGGTACAGCCACTTCTCAAGCAAAAAATCCTGCCATTTCCTCTTCTGAGAAGGTCAAAACAAGACAAGCAATTAAAGCTTAGTCGGAACTTTGTTGCAATGTTGTCACAACATTATCACAACATTGTCACAGCACTGTGCAGCTTTGTTGCTATATTGTCATGACTGTCTTGCCACTTTCTTCCCACCGGGAAGTCTGACAAAAATAATCCTTGCCATGAAAAGTTCTGTTTTGTTTCGTTTCAGCAAACCAACGTTTTGGTTTTTTCCAGAGTAAAAGGCTCCTGAAAAAAAAATATCTTGCACTGAAGTTGGCTTAAATTTGAACAAAACAACAGTGTCTCCTAGTGGCTGACTCCAGGGGGTTGGCCATACCCATCCTGGCTTTCAGGTGTCATTTCAGGTGTCTCTTCCTTGACCCTCCTTCTAGATCTTTGCTCACCACCAATTGAGGGAAGTTATTTGTGCTCTGAGCAACAAACCATTTTATAAGCCATAAAAATATCCATGGCAGGTTGTTTTCTAGGCTCCAGTTGGTGGTGAAAGAAGGTAATTACATTTGAAGGCTGGATGTTTGGCTCATCTGCTGCTCTGCTTCCACTCTAATAATACACAAGCTCAGAGCAGTAGCTCGGCCAGCATGCAGGACTATCCATCCTTGTCTTTGCCCAGTGGGTCCTGCCTCTGTGTCACTGCAGGATTGTGCTCCAAACATCTTACGTTGCAGCAGCCCTTGTCATCAAATTAGTTCTGCTTCACACCAGATATGATCACAATGAGATAATGAAGATCTCTTGTGTGATGCACTCTTGGCTTTGCAGTGTCAGCCTGCTGTCCCTCAGCCTTGCCCAGGCATCCCCCCTTCATCTCAAGCTGCTGGATCAGCTTCTCACCACAGCTATTGATGAACTCATCTGGGCCACCTCCTCTCTCTCCCTCTTCCTTGTGCCCTTTCTCCCTTTCCCTGAGAAATGGCTGCAGCTCTTCTCCTCCACTCTCTAAACTCATGTATGAAGCAAAAGTCACAGTGCTGGAGAATAAGCAAGAAGGACACCCAGTTGTAGAAGGAAATTGGCAAATTAATTCCAGCACTGATATCAGCAGATGAACTGGCTGCAATGCCATGTGTTCAGCAGGCCACAGAAAAATGTTGCCATTGGCTTAGAAAACATGGGATTTTAGAAAATAACAACTTGTAAAATGTTTTTATTTGCCTGAGAGTGTTTTTAAGTTTGTCCAGCTTAGGCTTTTCAGGCAAGACACTGAGTTTTTGGTAGTGACTCCTGAGATTTTCTCGTCATATTTGCATAACTTCCAGGATTAGGGATTTTGAAGTGATCACCAGCTCTTCCAGGTTCCATGATACAATTCTGACTCGTGGCAGCACACCTGGCAGCAGCAAGGGGAACTCTGAACCTATTTTGACTTCAGCAGATGAGGCTGCCCCTGTATTGTAGACTCCAAGGTACTGTAGGTCACAATTTGCAGGTTCTCTGCGCTTCTCAGCAGAAAGTGCTGCAGAACAACCCTGTCCCTTCAGAGCTGCCCAAGCTGCAGCTTCCTGGCTGATGACTGAGTCATTGATTTCCCAGCCTCAACACACTAAGAGTGAACACCGTGTCCCAAAGAGCCCTCAGTCTGCTGCCTGGAGGGACACAGGAGTTTAGCAAGTTATTTTGCTTCTTGGCAAGAATACCCTTCCATAACCCCACCTGAGGGGAGGGTGAATATGCCATCCACGTGCTGCTCCTGACAAATAGCTCAAGGACACTGTGAGCACCATGTCCTGTCACCGTTGTGGCTTGCAGGGGGACAGATGCCTGGGAGCCTGCAGGGCTATTCCAGGCTCGGTCTCTGCTGGGGAGCTGGTTAGATGCCATTCCAGAGTAGCCCTTTTCTTCAGCTATGTTTTAATTGCAAAAGCAAGACATTTGTCTGGGTTGTTTTGGCATTGTTCGGGTGGGAAAGGGCATGAGCAAATGCTGGTTGATGTTAAGGAGGGAATCACCTGCAGTGAGGAAGGTGTGAGGAGGGCAGCCCCGTGATCCTGCAGGTCAGGTGCACTCTGGGCCACCCCTTGCTGGAGACCAAAGAACTGAAACTGGCACAGTCCTTCCCCTCTGCCCCTTACTAATTGGCATATATGGATTTTAATCATGAGGACTGAGGCTCTTAGTGCTCTTTCTCCTGGATAAATGGTTGAGCAAAAGACAATCTATTGCATAAAGTAATTCAGCTTATGACTGATGGTTCATTAGCAGCCCACAGACTGTCGCTGCCTCTGGCAGGGGCTTGTGTGGGCTCTCCCTGCATTCGAGTTAACTCTTTCACCTTCTCCTTCTATTGCCAAGGATTGACTTGGCTGAGCGTGGAGCTACACGTGGCTGTGTCACAGCATCACAGTGGTCTTCTCCCTTTGGAGCCTCAAATAATGCAACAATATCCTTAAGAAACTGCCAACTTTTAACATAGTGTCTAATGATGGATGGGGAGTAAAGGAAGCTATTATCAGTCAGGAGATGAGTCAGATATGAAAATAATACCTCTTTCTAGACAATGTTATTACACTGAGGAAATGAGAAAGACTTACTTGCTTTTGCAAAGGAACAAGCCTTGAGCATTAGAAATGCACATTGCAGAGCCTGGTGCTGTTAGAGAAGTTCTAGTAAGTGAGGAAACCCCATCCCACCTTTGGCATCTGTCTCTGGTGAGCCAAGTTTTGGAGCCTGGGTGCTGGGCAGAGGTTGCTGCACTTCCCAGGAAAATAATATCTAAGGCTGTGTCTGAAAAACAAGATTGTAGCCCAAGGTAATTTGGTGCTGGTAATAGAGGAGTTGAGTGGGAAAATCAGTTCTTGGATTGAAGCTGCATGCAGATTTGTGCACTCAGAGAAACCCACTTTTGTCCTGGAGGGAATCCTGATACTCAGGGCTGAACTGCTGCCATTTTAACAAACCCTGCTGTTGTTACTATCAGGACTTTGGAAGGAAAAATCATCATGGGTGTTTTTGGGGTCAGTCTCTCAGGGAGATAGAATTGTTGCCTTTCACTGGTATTTGTGTTCCTGACTCTTTTAAGAGAGCTCTGCAAGAAAAGTGTTTTGTTTGTTTGCGGGTAGGGCTGTGCTGTATTGACACTGGTCCTGCTTTGGATATAGCAGAATGCATAAAGCTCTGCTGGAGTTTTTGTAATAAAAACAGCCTCACCAAGGCAAGGTCAGACAGAAGCCCTACAAGCCATGCCAGTCATTCACCTGGGCAATTGCCTCTTGCAGAAGTGAACAAGCCCTCTCCTTTGCATAGCTTTGGTAGACGTGCATACTGGACACAGTTCTGCAAGTGCTCTAGAAATGGGCTGGGATTCTGTCTTTCCAGTAAAATTCACAAAGTCTGTCTATGGGGCTTGTCTCTTGCTCCCCTCAGACACTTACCTGCCTCCAAGGAGCCCAGGAAGATGTATCATTTGTGCACCACTAGCACAAATCCCAGAATGGGAGGAACGTACCAGCCTTTAGCCATTTCCTCTGGGCATCTGTTTGACCATGTTGTTTTTTTGCCCCATAGCCAGATGAGTTGACCAACGCCTTGGAGATCAGTAACATCGTCTTTACAAGCATGTTTGCCCTGGAGATGCTCCTGAAACTCCTTGCCTTTGGTCTCTTTGGCTACATCAAGAACCCGTACAACATCTTTGATGGGATCATCGTTGTCATCAGGTCACTGCCAGTCCTTCCTGCACTGCTGCTTTTCTGCCGAGGGCTCAGACCCACTGGGGAGTGGGATGGGGAACAGGAGTGATGTGCCATGTGTTAACCCAGAGCTTGCTGGCTATGATGGGCTATAATTATGCTGGCCTTTTAGACTCTTGTCATTAGAAGTGCTGTCCAAAGTAAATGGACCAGGCAGATGGAGAACAAAGTCTATTTATGCCACACATCTGGCACTGTGGTCAATTTTCCATTGAGGTGCAGAATGGCTGGTCCTGGGAAAGGAGTTCTGTGAGTGTCCACATCCAGCAGTGTGCCCCTCCTCTCCTGAATGATCTTATGTCAGGAATGGGGCAAGCAGGAGGGTAAGATTGGGCACTGTTGTGTCCTCTCCCAGGGGAACACTGTTCCAGCCTGAACTGGGGGTGCCACCACGTGTGTGTGAGAAGCTTGTGCAGCACCTCTCTGTGCTGGGAGTCTTTCTAGCAGTGCTATTCCCTACTCAGTAACTTGGGATAGAGAAGGCAAGGCAGACACAAAAGTTGTAAACCAGGATAGTGCTCTTGGCTTCAGTGGGCCCACCCCTTTAATTCAGGGAAGTGAGGAGCAGTAGAGCCCAGAACAAAGGCCAATCTGTGGTCTGGTCAAACCAGCCCACCCCAACAAATGTAAATCCCTCTGGATGTGAATTTGTACAAAATTATGATCCCCATTTTGTGGCTGGGTTTGTGACAGATTGTACTGATGCAGAGTAGCAGGAGATGTGCTGTGCTGTGAAGAGCCACACAAAGCAAGGGAACTAAGGAATCAAGAAACCAGCCATGAAGGACACAGGTTGCATGTGACCATGGGTGTGTGCACAGCTGGGAAGTGAAGGAGTTTTTCAGAACCAAGAAAGTAGCAGGCAAATAAATTACCCTTCTAGGGCTTAAGTGGTGTGACACGCTGTAAGAAGCCAGCGTGCTCAGGGGTTCACAGCACAGTGCTGCTCTGTACAGTTCTTCTTCTGGTGTCCCTGCAGTGTCTGGGAGATCATCGGCCAGTCGGACGGGGGACTCTCTGTGCTCCGGACCTTCCGGCTGCTCCGGGTGCTGAAACTGGTGCGGTTCATGCCCGCCCTCCGGCGCCAGCTGGTGGTCCTGATGAAGACAATGGACAATGTAGCCACCTTCTGCATGTTGCTCATGCTCTTCATCTTTATCTTCAGGTACCAGAGGCTGCAGCTGTTCTTTGATTAATGATTCAGCTTGCTTAAGTAATATGTAGATTAGAATAACAATGTGCTACATTTGCTAGGCTGCCTGCATGATTGAAGTGCTCACAATAGACTGGCAAGCAGACTCTCAACAGACTATTTACATCTCTTGGGTCTCAGATTTCCATGCAGCACTGTAATTCTGTAGAGGAATGAAGCACACAAATGGGCAGAAATTGCTCTGGAGTTCCTGGGAGACTCGTTTAGCTGTACTTTGGGAAGCTGCCAGTAACTGGACTCTACCAGTTATACTTGAGATGGAAGTTGTACAGACTCCAAGACTTCTGTCTGTTTGACCCTATAATGCTCCTCAGGATCCTGTTCTTGGAAACCAGTTGGATTAAGGAGCTGACAATACAGTGTGTAATTTTCTAGACAAGGGTGACCCTTAATTTGACTTGGGCGTAGACAATCATAATGAAACATGAACCAGAAGAACCAACTGGCAGGGTTTGATCAGTGATCATGTCAGTGGTGAAGCAGAGCCCTTCTTTCTGGGAGATACCACTGGCACGCAAATCACTGGGAGGAAAAGGTGTCCCGAAAATCACTGCAGTTCTCCCTGCAACCATATTTCACACAATAATGTGTCTCTTCCCTCTCCTTTTTCCCCCACTCTAGCATTCTTGGAATGCATCTTTTTGGATGCAAGTTCAGCCTGAAAACTGATACGGGAGACACAGTTCCAGATAGAAAGAATTTTGATTCCTTGCTTTGGGCTATTGTGACTGTATTTCAGGTAAGCTCTGGATTCATTCTGCTCCCATTCTGTGGATCTCTATCTCCTTCCGTGCCTTCACTGCCCCAAAAACGCACTTTGCAAACAATTTCATTTAACAGAGAGTAACAAATACTGTCACAAACTGGAGCTGGAGTTGCTTGTTCTGTGTGCTGAAAAGATCTTTGTCTAAAAAGTTGTGTCCCTTCTGCAGACAGATCAGTTACGGGCTTGAAATTACTGGCATATCCCCCCATGGAGCAATAAGCTGCTATTTGTAGGACATTCTAAATATAAAGATTAGTCTTTTCTGTTTAAAAGCTCAGTCTTTACAGCTCAAATGCAGCAAGTGGAGCACAATGTAAACAATGTTAAGGTAAGTTTCTAAATGCACAGTAGGTGTTCACCACAGTATTGTTCAAAGTAAAAACCAGTCCAGAGTCTTCTCCGTGAAAAACAGAACGTCTTGCAAAGTTTTTCTTCTTACAAAAGAGCAAAGACAAATCAGCATTAGTTCCATACGTTCACATTTTTCTTTTACCAACTCAAATGCAGATTTCTGCAGTTATTCTGACAATCCCTGGGGAAACAAGAGTTGGCACAGAGCACAAGGGCTCAGTCCTACCTGCCACGAGGGTTAATGAGTGGCATGGCTCAGTGCAACTGGCTGCATTCCTACCCAAAAAGATGCCTTGTTTTTAGGAGGGTTGGAGGCCATTTTCATTGTAAGCATGAATTTGTCATCCATTTTTCTTAGGCTTCAGGATTGCCAAGCTCCAAGAAAGCTAGCAGAGTGGCAATCCCTGAGGAAGTTCCCTTGGAGCAAAGCTTTGCAAAGTTGTGTGTTTTTTTTTGCCCAGCTTGTCAGTGCTTTTACCTAATGGAAACCACTTTGCTTCCCTATGTTTCTTGAGCCACCCAATGTACTTATCTTGTCAAATATCACTGTCCCCTTCAGCTCCAGATGCCTTCTTAAGAGCAGCACAAAAGGAGACAACAAGTCTGGCCTCAGGTCTCTTTACTCCTGATGGTTATCAAAGGAGGCAATACTGCCTCCAAATAATGGGACCAGCTCATACTTTGTGTTACCACATCTAAGATCTGAACTAGTCATCTCTGTGGACAGTGGTGTGCTGGATGTTCCTGCAGAGAGGGGAGCTTTGGCCAGGAGGGACCTCTCACATGCAAAGATCTAGATAAAGGAGTGTTTTGCTCTCTCAGCTCACAAGACTTGCTAATGTTTATGCTCAGAAAAGGTCAAGAGGAGAGGAAGAAATGGGTAAGCCAGTGTTTGAATGCAGCTGTTGTGACTGGAGTAATTAGAGAGTCTTCTCTTTTGCCTCTCTGCAGATCCTCACTCAAGAGGACTGGAACGTAGTCCTGTACAATGGGATGGCATCTACATCCTCATGGGCAGCTCTCTACTTTGTGGCCCTGATGACCTTTGGCAATTACGTGCTCTTCAACCTTCTGGTTGCCATCCTGGTAGAAGGCTTCCAGGCAGAGGTAAGAGATCTGAGCAATGGGAGGGAGATAACCAAGAAGCATGTGTAGAAGAGTGTAGAGATGAACCCATGAACCCGTGTCAGTACATACATCTAGCTATGCAAGCAGCCCTAAATTGAAACTTCAGGGGTACAGATGGGTCTGGTTGGGCATGTGAAGCTCTGGTGAATCTGTCTTTGCAAATAAGGCCCACTAGGCTTGGCATGGGACTTGGGAGACCAAAACTTTGATTTATCTTCTACAGGGTCTGTTGTGTGACCTAGAGGAAATAGTTTAGGATGAATGTACCTCACCAAATCTCCCATATGTGCTATGTTTTGGGTTTCTTTATGGTGGGTCTCAGGTCTTCAATGTATCTAGTCAGTACTAGTCGTGGAGACTAGGTAGGATGGGAACCAGCTCTTAATCCAGGCCTTTCCTTGTGACTCTGTCCCGTATGTGATCTTTGAGGCTAGTAGCACAGCACTTCAAAAGCTGTATTACAAGGTCACAAACATTAGATTTTGAGGTACTTAGGATGATGTAGGACATATAAATGATAAAGAGATTTTTACCTCCACCTGAAAATAAGTCTGTATCAGATCAGTGAGCAGGGATTTTATTATAAACTGCACGCGTGTCATCTCATCTGGAAAAGATTAGAGAAATTATTGTATTTCTCAGTTGAAAGTGATATGTCACGTCCTGGTCTGAACTGGGCAGGAGCCCTAGCAGCTGTGTAGGAAATCCTGTGCCACACCACCCAAAGCAGCAGAATGCACTGGTGTGAGTGGTGTAAGTGGGATAGGACTGGTATGAACAGGGGACTCCTGCACTCTTTGAATTTTTCCTCCCTGCCAGCAAGTCCACTCCAAATCTACTTTCATCATCCTGAGAGGATGAAACCAGCCATCCCCTGCCCTGTCCTGCTCTTCTCCATCTTCCTTCCAGACCACAGAAAGTCCATTTGGAGTAGATTTTAAGTGAGAATTATCTATTTTGGTTATAAATACAACGATGCATATACACACATGTGGTATCCAGGAAAAAAAAATTACTCTTTTCAAAGTCCTAGTGCAAATTAAAATTATTTTGAGACTTACCAAAAAATCATCCAGTCCCAGTTAAAGCTAAGAACAGTGACACTGAAAGGACTTACATTGTGCTTTGGGATTTTTTAATTATTACTCTTTTATTTTGGCAACAGTCAAGAAGGGGAAGTTTGCTTAGTGCTGGGTTGACTTTGGAGACACACAGGCTCTGAAAGAAAATGAGAAAATGGCTTCAGTTTTACTGCCTTATCTCCCAAGGGAAAGGAGAAAGACATTGTTTTTATAGGATTTTTTTTTTTTACTTCCCCCCCCCGCCCCCAAAATGCTCTCATTTGTGTGTTTAGTTCACACTTAGATGAACCTTTACCAACCATGGAATATAACTGAAATATTCATGGACCAAAAAAATTCTCTTCTCTCAAGCTGGCATAGCCACATTTATGTCTTTCAAGGATGTCTGCTTAAATTCATTACTAAAACATCCCTCCTAGCTTCCTCACAGCACTGGCAGAGGGAAATTAATTGAAACAACAGGAGCCAAGCCCAATTTTGGAAAAAAGCAATCCTGACCTGCAGCACTCAGGGCTGTTCCACGGCTGCTGAGGGGGGTGAGAACCACCTGCACCCACAAAGAAGACACAAGTTTTCCAGCTCATCACTTTCAAAATGAATGGCTCTGCATTGGTGAGCATCTTCATGTCTTGTACAGGGAGGCCCAGGCCCTGAAGCTGACTGAGAAGAGTAAGAAGGTCCTTTTCCAAGAACAAGCCTGTGCTCCATGTCTCAATGACTAGAGTTCATTATGACACTGTTTATTTCCAAATTCCTGTAGCTTTCTCAAGGTCATCGACCTCAGTATCTCCAGGCTCTGTCATTGTAACAGCTTTGCCATATTCTTGTTCCAGTGGAACCTGTTGCAGATAGAGGTGGACATTTTAGTCACTAATTGATACTACCAAAGAAAAGGCATTCCCAGTATTTCTACTGGTGTCTTCCAACCCAGAAGGAGTTTTCCTCTAGGACAGTTGTAACTGTATTCAGAGTAGTTGTGCTGGACCTCAGTTCTGCTAGAAACTTACACAGGCTGTAGCAGATTAAAGTTTGTGCTTAGGTAATAGATTTTCCTGAACCAAATGCAGAAGCAGCCACTACAGTTGGCCGTGTGGTAGCTCAGACATGGGATTATTCAATAGCCAGACATGTCAGATACCCTCACATTCCACCAACCAGCAAATCTGGGTGGAAACAAAGGACATGCCAGGGAAATCCAAGCAGCATGTGTGACCCAAATGACTGGAAACTGCTCCTGCTCAAGCAGTCTTGCATTTGGGCACAGAGAACCCTTATCCAGCAGTTTGCATCCTTTGTTCCTGATTCCTCTGAGGCAGAAGAAAGTTTTATCTTCTTGGCAACCTGGCAGCTTGCAGGTACTTTTGTACAGTACAAATCCTGTTCCTTACTTGCCCTGTTGGAGGTTGAATCACCTGCTAATGTGAAGCCAGAAATGAGCAGCCTCCTGCAATGCTCTGAGTGCACAATTACAGACCTAGCCCAATGGCCATCCCTTTCTTGCTCAGGCTTAATGGCTCCTTCTGGAGCTGTTACAGACCATGATTTGAATGTGTGTAAGGAGTAGTTCTCAAAGTTTGTATTATTCAATCAGTGCTGCCTCAGAAAAAAGCCAGCAACCACAGGCATGACATTTGCAGGGCACATTTTGCTCTCCACTTCCATTCATTATAAATCCTGACATTAAGCCTATCGGCTTGTCAGTTGTCACATATTGAGGTATTAGTTGTGTTACAGAAAACCCTTCTCAGGGCTGCATCTCAGCTACAAAGGCTCAAATCAAGTCTTACACTTCTAAAGGCATAACTTGGCTCTGGTTGTAAACTAAAGATGTTTTCAGTCTTTTTGGACAGCTCCCAGGAAGAAGTACCAGTGGAGCTGTTTTCTTTTGTCATCCCTGGTTCTGTTGTTCTGTTGGGAATATGGCAGAAAATCCTGCTTTGACCTCTTTGAATTTGCCCTTACAGGGTGATGCTCTCAGCAGTCATAGCAGATGCTGAGGTGCACTTCCCCCTTTCTCAGGTGTTTCTTTCATTTAAAAGGCGAGTGACTCTCGGGAGATTTGTGCAGATCAGAGGGTGCACATTTGAATTGCTCTGAACCATCAGCAAGGACACCAAAAATTGTGCTGTGAATCACAGTACACGGTCTCAGTTTGATCTCAGGTTCTGGCCTGCCTGTGGAGCAAGTTTGGCAGGAGTACCCCTAGAAGAGAAGAGACTTAAATGGCCACAAAACCATTTTTAGTACGTTTGTGCTTAGGGCAACAAGCGACCAGACTTCAAACAGGACCATAATTGCCTATTTGTGCTTACATTGTTCCCATGCAATTTTGAAATCTACCCCAGAGCTGCTCTGGAAGAGCAGACAAACCTTCCAAAATTAAGCAAATTGTTAATCTGCTGTTTGCTAGTGTTTCTGCTCCAAAACAGAGAAGATGGATGAGGGAGCTTAAGCCTTTCAGTCATTCTGTCTGTTTGGCTGCACCAGTCAGCAGTACATCACAGACAAAATGAAGTTCACTGCCTCTTCAGCACCAAGTCTCTAGAAACTGTAGCAATTTGTTCAGGCACCAGTTAAGGAGCTGGGCTCCTTTTTCTAGGATCAGCTGCTTTAAACCAGCCATTTGCTACAAATTTGTACAGCTTTTTGCTGCAGTCTTGATGGATCAAGCCATAGTCATGCCAACAGCCTGCTGGAATCCCTCCTCTCTTCAGACCTCTCCCAGCAGAGGAAAACCTGGCAATAGCTCTTCTGTCCCAGGCTTGTACATTATTTAGGCTGATCGTTTGTGGTAGCAGAGAAAGAAAGGGAAAAATAACTGGACTTCCAGGAGGAAAAGCCAGTCCTGAGGGTGGCTGGCTGTTTCAGTCCTGAGATGATGCTGTGCTGCCAGACAAGCTGGCCTCCTTCCCTTCTGCCTCAGCTTCAATGTTGCCAGGAGATTTCCCAACACAATTTCCATTACCAGCCAGCATGAACAAAGCAAATCAGAGCTGGGTTTTCAGATCTAAGTCAAATTCACAGTGCGGTTCAATAAAGAAGAAAACCCTTCGACATCCTTTGACATTAAAACCTAAGTGCTTTCAGTTGGGATCATGGAAAGTGCAAGTATGGAGCCCCACAATCCAATTTTTTCTTACTCACTCCTCTGATTACAGCTGCACTTTTGTCTTCTCCCCTAGGACACACTGTTCAGTGAGGCTGGGCACAGTGTTGGAAACACAACAGCATTGCAGGAGCAGTAATCACATCACATCATCATCCTTTCTGTCCAAGTACAAAAAAGAATCAAAACAAGGAAGAGGGACTTACCCAGGGTCATTCCCCAGGGCAGTATCAGAGGGAATTTGGCATCAGCCCTCCTGGTTCTAGGGGCCACACTTAAACTAACCATGGGGAGCTGAGCGACCTCGGAGCTGCTAAGTAACCCAAGTGACCTTTGTGCTGAAGTGTACACGAGTGGGGTCACTTTGTTATCCTTCCCCTCTCTGCAGGGTGATGCCAATAGGTCAGACACAGATGAGGACAAGACATCTGCCAACTTCGATGATGATTTTGAAAAGCTAAAGGATCTTCGAGCAACAGGTAGGACTTTGTCTCTACATTTTCCTGGGAATATGAGAGCTACAGCTCTGCTTCCATAGTCATCTTTTCAAATCAACTGATGCGGCAAAGTAGAAGAATCCATTTTGCTTGGCAATTAATTTGTTATCTATATATCAGGAGCAGCTATGCAACAGTGTTGGGAATGCTAAATGAGTGTTGGTATTTCCTTTGAACAGATGTCTTTTCTAATTCAAACTATACTAGACTATTTAGATGTGTCTCATTGTTTCTTCTGTATCACTACCACAGAACGGTTTGCTGACAGCAGTATTCTCACCCTACTTCTCAGCAGCTTTTCAAATCAATCATGTTCTCATCTGTTCTTTTTGGTTTCTCACACAAAGGCACCTAGGTGAGGTTTGATTGATGGCAATGTTGCTGTGCATTTGTGTTACAGGAGAGCCTGGCAATTGATTTGAGGTAAGGCCACATTGTGCTAGTGTATTATCAACATGGAATAGTAGGTGACAGCCTTCACTTTGCAGAGTTTGCAACCAGGTGGGGACAGGAAGGGATCATGTATTTTAACAGAGTGAATAGCATGATGGTAAACAGGAGTCAGTTTAGTTCCTCTGTACTTTGATTCTCAGCTTGGGCTCTTGTTAAGATTACTTTAAATGCTTCTAAACCAGAATTAGTTTCTGTTAAAGAAATTACATTGATTGTGGTGAGCAGATAGAATTCAACTGAGGAAGGGACAGATGGAATTTGTTGGGGAAGATGACAGAGCTGGATCATGGCAAGCTGATGGAGCTGCTCAGTTGGCAAATGAAGAAACAAATTCCAACCACCAAGTGATCAAGTTAATGTCCACTGCAAATAGTTGGCAAGGAACTCCCAACACCAACTCTGCACCAACTTTGCACTGTTTGCTGAGCAACTTCAAATAATAAGAGAGTTGTAGAATTGTCACCTTTTCTCAAGTAGTACAGGAATAGAAAACAGGGCTGAACTTGCCATCAGTTGAAGTCCATAATGAATTGTGTGCCCCCATAAGCCTCGCTGTGCCAACTGGTGACTAAACATCATAAGGACATTAACAGTTCTATCACAATGCTGTTGGTCCAGAAACAGACTGGCAGGAGAAATGTGTTGCAGATTAGCACATTTTAGCTGGATCTTCCACCCCTCAAAACCAATGGCAATGTTCCCATGGACTCCTGTGGTGTAGATCAGGTATCTGTGCACCAGCCAGCATCTCACCAGATGATACAATAGAAGCAGACTGCATTACAAAAGCAGCCTGTAGAAGGAGAAGAACCGGGGCAATGCAATCACTTGGATTTCTCAGTGCAGACTTTTACTTCTCTCCTGTTGATCACAGCTGCTCCCATCCTTCCCTCTCCTTAAGACTGATTCTGCAGTTATTAAACCAGAACCAACTAATACCAGTAAAACAGGAGCTAGTTCAGCTTCAGCTTTGTGTTTAAAACTGGGCTTTTGGCTTGAGTGTTACAGCACTCTGTAGGGTTTGGAGGTGTTTTGTCTGGTTTGTCTTTGATGTGAATATGAAAGCCTCTTCAAAGGTTGTGACACTTGCCTCATGCCTTTCAACATGGTGGGAGTGACCTTATTTCCCACAGCATTTCATCTCCATTTGGCAGAATTCCTGGCAGAGCCAAGGAGCAATGTCTCCTTTGAAGAGTGATTTCCATAGCTGAGCGTTCACCTCATATTCTCTCTTCCCTTCTCTCCAGAGTTGAAGATGTACTCACTGGCTGTCACCCCAAATGGACACCTGGAGGGCAGGGGAAGCATGCCACCTCCTATCATCATGCGCACTGCTGCCACACCAATGCCCACACCAAAGTGCTCCCCACACATGGATTCAGTGCACACTTTTGTGGACTCAAGGAGAGGGAGTAACGCTTCACTAGACCCCCTGAGCTACGATCAGAAATCTTTGGTAGGTTCCTGTTGCTAACAACTCTCCCTCAAGTGCCTGCAAGCAGCACAGGTGATAGGTGTGCATGCATGTGTGCACATGTGTGTTTGCACACCTGCATTGCTGGAAAATAAAAAAGGGTGATTAGGATGAGACAAGTATGTGCAAAGGCAGGAGAGCAGAGTCAAGAGGGAGAAATGAGTGGGTGTGCTATACTGGGGCAGGACAATGAGAACATAGCAGCCAAGGACAGTGAATATATGGAAAGGGGAGACTCAGATGTGCTGGGATTCAATGTTTTCTTGCTTAGTATCTGAGTGAAAGTCCATGTCAAGCCACCTCCCTTGAGAGCTGCAACCTGAGACAAGTTCATACAGTTACTCCAGCAAACCTCTCCAAGGAGGAGCTGGCATCTTTTGCCAACCACGCTGACCATTTTATGGTGTCTTGGAGAAGCTGTCAAATGTTCCTGTGAGGATGAGGCCTGTTTTCCCTCCCAGAAAGTTTTAGGGTTGCATCTTGAATCCACCTTGTGTCAAGGGAAATGAAGCATTTTCCTTACCAACCCAGCAGCTGAGCTCCAATTGCAGAGAGCAGCCCCACTGGAAGGGAAACAGAGGAAACGAGGTATGAGCTGACCAGTTGCCACCACACACAGCTCATGGAGCAGAGATCTGGCTGGAGATGACCGCTTTGGCAACTGGTTGCATTCTGCCTGCAGCAGGGGAGCAGGAGGGCAGCTCTATGAAACCAGAGGGAACAGAGTTAATAGACAAAGTGGATTCCTGCTACTGCTTATCTATCCCGTTCCTCTGCTCTGTAACTGCAATATCATGTTCAAATCAAGGCAGCAAAGCATGAAGCCAGTTCACACAGAGACAGACACTATCCCCTTTGGTAAGCTGCTTAGTCAAGGTAATGCTTTTCAAAAGAAAATAGAGATGACTGTTGTTTGCCTTGGGGTTTTGTGGGATTGTGAGTTGCTGGAGAGGATTGCTCATTGTTTGAATCCTTTCTCTGCGAGCACATCAGTGCCACCAGCCAAAGGAAAATGAAGCAGTCAGAGAGCTGGCCAACACTGAGCAGGAGGAGGAAGGCAGTTTGCCTCATCTTGAGCTGGGAGGAAGCCATGGAGGGAAAAAGAGATTTCCTTCTAGCTTTTCCGCCCTGACCTTAAGTGCTCTCATCCTGGCAACTACCTACCAGCCAAAGTGCACAGGCACACCGAGCAGTGCCAGAAATCTGCTGTGAGAGAAACATTCATTCCACCTCCTTGTGCAGCAAATTGAAGAGATAGTAATGCAAAGAGGGGCACAATTTCCAACAGACACTTGGGTGTCTTGAGTGCCAGAGCCCCTTTGGAAGCCAGGGAAGTTGTGTGCTCAAACCTCTTGAACGTGAGGAAAGAAAATACCACTTCAGCAGTAGTGGTTTTGGGCTCAGTTTTTATGCACAGCTGGTGTTGCCAGGGCAGTGGGAAGCCATGCAGCACAGAGGTAGCTGTGCTACAGGTGTAGCTCAAAGAGCATCTTCAGTGGGGGCTTAGCTGGGTGCTTGGCTCCCATCACAAGGGCTTGGTGTGATGAATTCAGAGCAGTGAGGAAAGCTACAACAGAGAAGGGTCTTCCAGACCGGGCAAAATGCCATATCCTTTGACTTTGTCCTGCAAACAAACCCTCAAATGTCTTCCTCCTTTCTCAGTCCAGCCTCCGCAGCTCCCCTTGCGCCAACTGGGGCACCAGCAGCAACTGGGGAAGCCGCCGCTCAAGCTGGAATAGCCTGGGCAGGGCCCCAAGCCTCAAGAAGAAGAGCCAGTCAGGGGAGAGGGAGTCCTTGCTCTCCGGGGAGGGCAAAGGCAGCACAGATGATGACTCCGATGACGCCAAGTCCAGCACCAGCAGGCCCTCCTTGCACCGCCGGGCCGAGTCCCTGGATTACCGCAGCACCCTGGACCTGCCCGAGCTGCTCCAGTTGCCCACCATGCGCCACTCGCTCAGCATCAGCCCCGTGGCCATCCTGCCTGCCGAGTACCAGGACTGCAATGGCAAGATGGTTCACGTCCCCAGCGAGTTCTTCCTGCGTGTTGATGGCCACAAGGAGGATGCAGCAGACTATGAGGATGAGGTGGAGGATGTGAGTTGAGGGGGAAATGGGCGCTCCTGCAGCAGGTGGCTTGTCCACTCCAAGAAGGCTGATGAAAAATCATTAAGCTATTAAAATGTGTTACTGCCCAATGGCTGGTGTAGATAAAATGAATCCAGATCTGAGGAAAGGGCACCCACTTCCCAAAAGGATTTGGGGTTTTTTTAGCTAATGAGCTGGACTGTTACCTTGCAGTGGTCTCTAATGAGGTAAAACTGCAAGGGATTGTGCATGCACTTGTCTGGGTTTTGGACTGGTTGAGATTGTCCCTCTGGCCCAGGACCCCTCCAAAGATGAGCTGTAGACCCACCATGTCTTTGCTCACAAGAGCTGTTTGGTATCTCAAAGGCTTGAAAGCCTAGAAAGAGTGTTCTCTATGTAACTTTTTGGTTGTTTGAGGCTTTGCTGCTTTTGACACAACTTTGGGTCTCAAAATTATACCTGCCAAAAAGTCTTGCTTTTTCAGGTTCATATCACACTGTAGAGCAGCCCCTTTTTTCTATCCCTTTCCTCCCTGTTTTGTTGGACACTTGTGACAAAGCTTGCCACATCTCTGTCCCAAAAGCCATGACTCCTTGCAGGTGCTATGAAATGCCATGTATCCCCCTTTCACAAAAGAACTATGAAAGCTGAAGAGGCAGGAAAATAAAAGAGGAAGAAAAGGTGTTTCTTCTTTTCTATCCAGAGTTATTGCTACCGAATTCGTAAATTCCTGGAGCCCTACAAACCGCAGTGGTGCAAGAGTCATGAAAACTGGTCCCTCTACTTGTTTTCACCACAGAATCGGTAAGAAATCCTGGTGAAATGCCAGCCCACCATATGTCTGTGGTAATGGAATATTATGTTTCTTGCCAGCCCTGCCCTTGAAAGAAACTCCTCTCTGATGCCGAAGCACTGAGAGTTTTAAAAATCCAATTCCTGATTTTTTGATAACTCTTTCTGTTACACGTGGGGAGAATTGTTGCATGGTTCACTCCATGCCTGTCTAGGATGAAGGGTGGTTTAACCAGCATTAGTAATAGCTGTTATTACATATTTACTGCATTTGTGGTAATGGCTGAAGCTTGTGGAGTGACTAGCTCCCCACGTGGGCTGACGCTGGTGTCACAGCTGCTGAAGGCCACATGCTGGTTAGGTGGGAGCCTCTTGCTGACCCAACCATCTGAAGGATATTTTTCTCCCCATCATTTCTTCAGGTTCCGAGTGATGTGCCAGAAGGTCATTGCCCACAAAATGTTTGATCATGTGGTTCTGGTTTTCATATTTCTCAACTGCATCACTATAGCACTGGAGCGACCAGACATAGACCCACACAGCACGGTGAGTACCTGAGTCATTTTCTTCCTTGGTGCAGCATCCAGATCTTAGTCTTGTGCAGGCAAGACCCTGCAAAGAGGAAAGTTGTTTGTTTTCCAACATCTTTAAATAACTTGCCTCTTTTTGTTGTTCTGTTTTACAGGAAAGGATATTCCTAAGTGTTTCTAATTACATCTTCACTGCAATTTTTGTGGCTGAAATGATGGTTAAGGTAATTAAATCTTCATTCCATGGCCCCAAGTGAGGACTGGCAAAGTCCTCAACGCAATGTAGTTACGATCTGGGTGAAGATTTAAATGTCTCTTTCCTCCTGGCTGTAGGTGGTGGCTCTTGGCTTTTTCTCTGGGGAGAACACCTATCTGCAGAGCAGCTGGAATGTCCTGGATGGAGTCCTGGTCTTTGTGTCTATCATTGACATCATTGTCTCCATGGCATCAGCAGGTGGAGCTAAGATCTTGGGTGTCCTTCGTGTTTTGAGACTCCTGAGGACCTTGAGACCTCTCCGGTACGTTCACCAACAGGGCAAATGAGTTGGTAGATCTAGGAGTTTGGAAAAAATGCACATGATCTATGAAGGTCTTGCTTAATTACACAAAAAGCTGAAACAGTGTGGGTAGAATCAGCTTTGGGGATCTCTTATCTAGTGAAACTGTTTGAAAACAATGAAATGAGTTATAATTCATTGTCAGCAGCATGGGAGAGAGTGGATGGAGCCTGGAGTGAGAGGTCTTATTGTCCTCAGGCAGTTATTGCAGTGAATGCCTCCTCCACCCTGCATTTTTGTCACTGTTTTGCAAATCAGTCTAGCTCCTTGTTAAGCTGCACAACCTCACCATCCTTTGTGGTGGCTGGGAGAAAATTTGCAAATGAGCAGGGACTGACAATAGTTTGATAAGCTCCAGCATCTCTACCTGCTCTCCCATGCCTGCATATCTGACAGTGCTGCAAAATTATTTAGCTCTCAGGTAGGAAGGGGAGACACTTTCAGTATGTGAGAAAATTCATAAAGAGAATTTTTCTTTTGTTTATCATTATGCAATAACGAAGAGTGTTAATGCTTGGGGGATTTTTATCAGCTCATGGCTTTTGTTCTATTTCCATCCTGCTTGGCAAGGAACACAAGCCTTTTTTCCTGAAATTTCAGGGGAAATAAGATAGACATCTCATGAGACCTGTGGGCTTTCTGATGAAAAGCTGCTTGCTTAATAAAGTAATAGGAAGAGACAATCTTTTTTAGGCCCATGACCACAAGCACAACAGCTTTTTTGCTGCTGCTCTGTGTTTCCTTATTGACAAATAATTTTAGGAGTGTTTCTGTCTCCTCTCTTGCTCCCATGCTCTGTTCTGCTGGTGGCATCAGGGTGCCCTTGCAGTGCTGGCTCAGCGGGAGCCACTTTGGGTCACCCTGGCAGCACCTCAGAGCTCCTGTGTAACACATAAATAGAAACAGAAACCAGAGCATAGGCAACTCATAAGCAAACATAAGGGGAAAGGGAATTGGTCTTGGAGAGTAACTAGGCCAGATCCTATTAATGGAGAGGAATTCATCACCTCCCATGATGGCTTCACTTATCACAGTCTCTTTTGGGATTACTCCAGGGACCATTCCTGACACTTTGTAGGTGCAGTTCACGCTGCCACATTATTTGCTGCCAAACAAGACCCTACAGAAATGCTTTGTTCCTGCAGCACACAACTCTCCTCTCTTCTCATGTTTGGCAAGCATGAAAGCATCATTAGCTGTGCAAGCTCAAGCTACCTGCAAGGACTCATACCCCCTTCCCTCTACAGGCCTCTCAAAAAAAATGTTTTGATATTCCTCAGTCAGAACACCCTAGTTTACTTGGGCAAGTTACACTCACATGCGTAAACCCATTTTTCACATGCCCATGGGAGAGCCCTTCTCCAGGCTCTCATGCAGGAAAGGAAAACACTTGTTCTCCATAATACCCAAAAGCTGCTTCAGGCCGTGCTCAGAGTGCACCTGGCCTCTCCCAGCGAGCAAGCTGCTCTTTAATGGGGTGACCCTTTGGCTTTGGAGCTGTTGATCACAAGTTCCTGTTAGCTAAGAGTCAGTTCAGGAACTGATTAGGAGACAAACTGAAATTACTATGAAAAGTTGTCATAATGCCCAGGCCAGAAGGGCAGGTGAGCACTTCTGCTTGTAGAAAGAGGACAAGACATGCCCTCCAGCAACTGTGAAGCTGTTTACACACCTTATGCTAGGAAGTGAGCTCCTGCCTGCTGTGTGCTCCTCTGCTTGGACCAGAGAGACCTCAGAGGGGATCATCTATCTGCACTGAGGTACAAATAGGTCTGCAGTAGGAACCTTTCTTGATATTGTACCTGCAGAGTATTGCCTCCTTACTGTTACTAGTAACCCACAACACCATGCTGACAGGGTGTCTTACACTTTTTCAGTTCCAGCTAATGTGATGTTGAATGTTTCTGGTTGTCCAAATAAATCACTTACCATCTCTGAATGCTGCCTGCAGGTAGAGAAGGGCTGTGCTAGCTTTAAGGCAGTCCAAGCAGAGAAGAAAACACAACTATAAAATAGCAGGGCATGCAGAAAAATTAAAAGCTTTATTGTTTTACCGTCTCTTCCAGAGTAATCAGCAGGGCCCCAGGTCTGAAGCTGGTGGTGGAAACCTTGATCTCCTCCTTGAGGCCCATTGGGAATATTGTTCTCATCTGCTGTGCTTTCTTCATTATTTTCGGGATTTTAGGGGTCCAGGTAGAGTATTTCCCTCACTTGACCATCTTTTAGTGACTGCTGCAAAAGAGAAGCCTTTTTTCTCACTGTCTGGGGTGAAAGTGGAAGTAATGAGCTTAAATCTCTTCAAAGGAAGATTTCACTGAGGTGTAAGGAAAGAAGAGTCAGGCTCCAGAAGAAATGCTCCATGGTGGGGTTGGCACCTGCTCATTGAAAGGTTCTCAGGATTAGAAGAGCAGACCTCTCTGCTAAACAACACAGTGCCAGCTAAGCTGAGGGCAGGGGAAGGAAAAGACAAATTTCCAAGATCACTTCTGGCTTTGTGTGCTAGGATATATCTCATAGCTCTTCTTCAGAGGGGAGATTGTCATTCTCCCAGCACAACAGGCCTGCACAATGACCACCTTCTCTGTATTTCACCAGTGATGTTTTCCTGTCAAGTGTGTTAAGACAGATATTTGAGCTGGAAGGAAAGGAATTTGAACTTGGCAAACAACTCTACTAGGGGTAAGAAAGAGAAATCAGGGAACAGACTTTCAAAGCTGTTTCTTTTTTGTTCTTTTGTTGTTGTTGTGGTTTCTCAAATGCAGCTTTTTAAAGGCAAGTTCTACTACTGCGATGGTCCTGATGTGAAAAACATCACCACGAAGTCTGACTGCACCAGTGCACACTACAAATGGGTTCGGCGGAAGTACAATTTTGACAATTTGGGACAGGTAAAGTCATCATTGCAGGGATTTTCTGTACCAGTTTTTAATGGAGGAGCACTTTGAATGTCCTTCTTGAGGATGTGCAACCTTTGTCACAGGAATTTTCCAAGAACCATGTAGGCCTTCATCTACCAGAAACAACTCTAACTGGGCAAAAAAGGGATCAGGTCACCTCTTGATCTCTTGCAGCCAGACTTCCTAGGAAAAATTCCTTCTTTGCAGGAGAGTCTTGTCTTAAAGCCACTGCTTTTCCATGCAGTCCCTCATGTATGAACCTCAACTGTCACTTTTAGTCACTTCTAGCTGTTATGTTTGCAAATAAAAAACCAAGGTGCTTTGTACTGGCTGAAAAGCAAACCAGCCCGTAGTAGGAGCTTGAGTATATTATTGCTTTTTAAAACCCCCTGCCATTAGGCCCACCTGACATATTGACTTTTAATCATGCTTTGGTGAGCAGAAAGCCTGATGTGCCTGAGCAAAAGTCAACCTACAGATGAGGGAAAAGGAGCATTAAATGACCATAGTCTGCTCACTTTTAAACCAGATACTGAAATAGGTAAAAGCGAGACACAACATGTTGTATTTTTCCACCAGCTCCAGGCCAGGTGATGCGTTATGAGTTGTGGATTGGTTTTGCTGAGCATTGTCTGTTGTTAGCTTCTCTTCTGGGGACTAAAATGCAAGAGCAGTCTTTTTTGATTGTTTGTTTTCTTATAGGCTCTCATGTCCCTCTTTGTCCTCTCCTCCAAGGATGGGTGGGTGAACATCATGTACGATGGTTTGGATGCCGTGGGTATTGACCAACAGGTAAATGTACCACAGAGACCAGCTGTGTTGCTCTCCAAAGTCTGATACCTGGGTCACTCTGGTGGTTTTGAATTCTCAGAGCAGAGGAGCAGAGTTGTAGGACCTTCTTGAGGTCTAACTGCCCACAGGGCTGCCAAGGTTTTCCAGTCTCCGTGAAGTAGCTTTTACAGTGGCTGCTCCCCAGGTAGTACACAAGCACTGATGGGGTTTTTAATTAGAATCATGGTGCTTGAGGAGGGCCACACATGCCTTTGCATTGTGGCTCCAGGGAAGGCATGATGAATATGGGCAAACTCTCAAGAGATGTGAAAAAAACAGGAATGTTGTGAGAGAAACGTTAAGTTTGTGTTGTGTGGCATTTGCAAAGGCAAGTCAGGAGTCTTAGATGAGTTGTACCCCATCGTAGCTACAGGAACACTCTGTACTGAGATCTTCTCCTGCTTCTAACTAACTATGAGCTCACATCTCAAAAAAATAAGCTGCAGCCTATCTTTGGCGACAATGGGCTAACAGGTGGGATGATGCACATCTACTGAGCTTCATTTTAAGCTGTATTAAATAAATTCCAAAATAATTAAATCCTATAAGCCAAATTGGGAAGACTAGGGTGGGTTTCACCACAAAAGCGAGGTTCTAATTAGTGAGAAAATGAATGAGATGGAACTTTTGGGAAAAATCTCTTAAATCCTCCCAGTCCTCTCCCCCTCCCCAGAGAAGTGTCCTATAATGTCTTGTTGCCACCAAATGCCCCAAACCCTGACTTACACATATCTTGTCTATGCCGCTTCTCTCTCGTTTTTTAATTCCCCACCTCACCAGCCCATCCAGAACCATAACCCTTGGATGCTTCTCTACTTCATCTCCTTCCTGCTCATTGTCAGCTTCTTCGTGCTCAACATGTTTGTGGGGGTGGTGGTGGAGAACTTCCACAAGTGCCGGCAGCACCAGGAGGCAGAGGAGGCCCGGCGGCGGGAGGAGAAGCGGCTGAGACGCTTGGAGAAAAAGCGCAGGAGTAAGGAGATATACCTGTCTGGTCGGTAGACTGCATTACAAACCAAA
This sequence comes from Apus apus, assembly GCF_020740795.1. Taxonomy (NCBI): domain Eukaryota; kingdom Metazoa; phylum Chordata; class Aves; order Apodiformes; family Apodidae; genus Apus; species Apus apus. The sequence continues at coordinate 2,453,451 of NC_067295.1, forward strand.
ATCTTTCTGAGCCCTGCCTGCTCCCAAAGCAAAACTTGCATTTTCCTTTGGTTTTGTTTCCATGGGATTCAAGAGGTTGTTTTGCTTCCTTACCTCTTTGACGGTACCTTAAGTCTTGGGTTGCCAAGGCCCTGGAATTGTCCTCTCCAAGCCTAACGTGAAGCATTACCTGTTTACTTGGCTGGGGAGAAAATCCTCCTCCAAGCAGAGTCCTCTAGCACACTCTGGAAGGCAGAAGTGCCTCAGGTGACTGAGGGACGCAGCGAGTAAACAGCTGCAATGCTTGGTCTGTGCCTGAAGGCCAGTCCCCAGGGTGGCCCTGGGGCTTAACGTGCCATTTGCATCGGATGATGGTGGTGGTTTGATTTCTTCATTCTTTTCTTAGACAAAAGAGTTGTGATGTTTTTTAGAGTCCTAGCGCATGGCCCCGCATGCCACAAACATGCTGCATGAGGGCATGAACAAACCCACAGCCCTGGGGAGAGGAATGGAGCTCCAAGATGGGGCTGTCCAGAAAATTCTTCTCTGGAAGATGTCCATTATAAGAGATGCTTGCCCCATCACAGGCTGGGAGAGCCCTTCACTGCTGAGAAATGTGCTGCTATTCAGTTTGTCCTTGCAAACAGTCTACATGGAGATACTGGCCAGGTGCAGGGCTATTAGAGTGCAGCAGCAGGCCTTTAGCTGACATCTGTTTCTTAGTGGATCCAGTCTGGAACCATCAAACCTGACCAGAAAAACAGCTGAGCTTGTGCTCCTTTCCTGACCCAAAACTTCCTGGGGTTTTTGTGTATTAATTCAGGCAGGCTTCACCAGGGACAAGCTGCCTATAGCATCAGCTGGGTATTCCCAGAGAAACTGTCAGGAAACCAGCCACACTGACTTCCCAGCCAGTTTGAGTGTGCAGGGATAGCCTGAATTAGGTGCTGGCCAGCATTTTCAGAAGTGAGGGAACATGGCTTGGCCACTGTGATCAAAGATGAGCTTAGCCAAGGATAAGACTTGAACGCTTCTGGCCCTGCTTGCCACAGCACTCCTGTGGCTCTTTGCCTAGTGCTCTGCTGCCATGTGTGATGTCCTGTGAGGACCTAATACCTCCTTGTGACAAATGGCAACTTATCTCCCAAACATCAAACCAATAGGTGTCCATTTACAGCTGGGAAAACTGCAGTTAGATCAAATAGTCTTTCGCCTGGCTCTAAGGCCATGGTGGTCAGAGGCTTTGCTAGGAGAAAGCTGGACAAATTCCTCCATCTGTCCAGATTTGCGTCAGAAGGCAGGCAGCTGCACACCTTGCAACTGCTCTCCTGCTCTTTTGGTCCTCTTTATTGGAACCATGGGAGACCCCAGCACTAAATATCTGCACCATGGTCTCCACAGGGCTTTAATGACAGACTGACCTGACACCACAGAGAAGACCAAGCGTATCTCATTTTAGCTGGTTAAGAGTTTAGTGGCTGGGTTAAAATGAAATCTAGATCAAACTAGCCAACTGCAAACAGACCTTGAATCTCTTCAGAGGTTTAAAAGAGTTCAAATGCAATTTCATTTCCCTTTTCCCATTTTGGTTTTTGAGTCTGAGGTTCCACCTAGGATTAGAAGTGGAAATCCTGAAGGCAGCATTTCCAGCACAATAACCAAAATCAGTTTTAGGCTCTCAAGAGTCTTTCTACTTGCGCAATATTTCTACTCCAATGTGCTGACCCAAGAAGACATTCAGGTAAACCTCATATGTTAAAACAAACAAACAAACAAAACCAACCAAAACAAATGAACAAACAAAACCCAAACACAACCCTAAAAACTTTTTTTACAAAGAACATTCAGCATCCTTCAGAGAAAATAGACTGGGGCACAGGTATGGAGGGACAGCTTGACCACAGCCAGTTGCTGTTCCTGAATAGTAGGTAAATCTTATTGCAAGCCTGTCTGTGGCTCACTGCATAGACACCAAAAAGAGCCAGTCCTGACAAAGTGATGGACACTGTAACATTGTCCCTCTTTATCCAGCTATCTCGAAGGACAGGGTCAAGGACATATTTCAGACTGCAGACCCAGGCATTGCACAGATGTGGGTTTCCGCATGTCACTGAGGGTGTGCAGGGAGGAGGACAGTTTTCTGGAAGGCAATCAAGTCCAAGAGAGAAACTGAGAGGCTAAACGTGTGGTCCTGTGCTAGGCTTCCAGGAGGTTACCTCAGATCATCTGGCTCTGGGGTCTCCTACTTGCCTCTGTTCAGCACAGACAGCTTGGCAACCAGACTTGCATTGTTAACAAGGTGAAATCAAATATCTGATACATAATAGCAGATTGCTATTTACATTTTAATGGATTTTAATTCAAATGGGAGGAGTTTTCACCTCCTGGGTAGTTTAGAAGATGACGGATTTGGTGAAAAAATGTGGCAGACTCAGAAAGATGTGAGGTGTGGTTGGTGCCATGTGTGGCAGTCTCTGTGGAGGAGTGTCTGTGTGCACGTGCAGGTGTGGGACACTGCACAGTGAGAGTGGGCTGGCCAGCTTTCCATGTGCCCCAGTGCTGTGTGACACCCATACAGGGGAGTGGGTGAGAGGCTGTCCCCACGGGGCAGGGTGGGCACAGGAGACCAGTGATTCTGCAGAGAAGCAAGGAGCTGATGTTGGGAAGCCTAGCAGAGAGTCCTGCTTTTCCTTCAGCTGCCATTTCTAGCACTTGGCCTGAGTAGACCAGAGGGGAATTAAGGCTGTTAACATGAGTAAAATCCAGCCTAGCTGGCAGATGCACTGTTTGAGCAGCACCCATCCATCTGGGCTGCCCTGTCCATCTGGCTTCTTGTCTTTGTGTCCCGTCTCCTGTCTGTAATGTCCTCTGTGTCTAGCAACCCCGTGTTTCTGTGTATCGAGGTCTTTGGGCACCTGTAGGTACCTACCCACACAGGCCTGACACAGCCTGGGGGAGGCTCTAACTGAAGAGCAGAGAGTGCCTTTCAGTAGTGTCACCAAGTCACCAGTCCCTGGGAAGACCTCAAGTACTGAGAAAAGGAAAAGTTTTTTCCTGGTTCCCACTCCAGGAGAGGAGCATGGCCACAGCCAGGTTTCTCTGAGGCATTTCCCAACATTTAGTGTCTGGCCATCGTAGAAGGAAGAGGCCAGCTTTGTTTTACAACCCAGCAGAGATGCCTTTCAGAGCACTGACTATAAACCTTTCTCTCTAGGGATGAGCAACCCAGGGCAGCACACAGTAGTATTTAAATTAGTCCATCCTCTCAATGCCACAACCATCTCTGTATCCAGCAAGGAATATTTGAGCTGTAACTAAAATTTTGGGCACTGCGTATCTGAGTGTTTAGTATTTCCAACTAGGGAATTATCAAACCATCTTTGCTTATTTTTCCAGGCAGCTGCTGGTATAGAGCTACTCTGTGCCAAGCATGCATATAAACCCATTAGGGCTTTCTAATGTTTCATGCAGAGGAGAATAATGGAGGAGCTGTAGCTAGCAATTGTAATGCCAACCTAAATGCATTTAAGCCAGGAGACAGTGCTTCATTAATTTTCATGTCAGCAAAATCACAAGCAAAGAAGTTTAAATAGTCAGCAGAGAGATGAGACTCAAGCATTAGCCAACATCTATAAGAGGGGGCGAGAAAGGGCTGTGGTTTTCCTTTTGTGTATGTTTGATGGTTTCTCCTTTCCCTCCTGCATTCCCACCAATTCAGACCGTCAGCTGAAGGGATACTTGTCTGTGTTTGATATAAGTCTGCTAGTTGGCTGATTGGAGTCTCATCCCAGACACCATTTCCCTGAAGAAACCAGGCACAGGTTACATTTTGTCTACTGTAATTAACTATGCACTAGATCTCCCCCATTTGCTGTGCCCACGTCCCCATGGTGCACTGTTCTCCTGCCGACCCCTTGTCTCTGGTTGAGCAGCCTGTAGCAGTAGGTGTGTGCAGTAAACCCTTATACCCAAACTGGGGAGAATAACTTAGTCTATTCTCACTAAGAGGTAAAAATGTGTGTCTGAACTGCAAGGAGGCCAGAGCCACCTGCTGTGCTGTTGACTGAAGGAAAATTCCTGTTCCTGAAGGGACCAGGAATGAACAGTGGGGTCTTGGAACTCTGGAACACAGTCTCCCTCCTGCTCAGAGGGAGTCAGAGCTGCAGTGAAGCTGTGTGGCTAACCTCTCACTGCTTTCACCCTGCTGCAACCCCTCTGCCTTCATGGGGTCACCCCAGCCCACCAGCAGCACTGCCGAGGGCTGGTCCTTCCTGCACACCCCTGCACCACCCTGAGCCTCGCATGAGCAGGATCTCCTCTAATGGACATTGCATGGGTTGAGCACTGAGCATGACCGTGGTGCTGCATGTGTTTGGAAGCCTTGTCAACTTTCTCCCAGACTGTCCTTGTATGTGTCGAGTTTCTTTTCCATGTGTTAACCTGGCCTCAGGGATGTAGTGCATCCTGAATGAGTAAGGCATTTCCTAGAGCTCTCTCATCCCAGGTCAAGTTAGAATTTTCCCAAGTTTTCTGAGCACCCAGTTGACCAGGCAGAGTGTGCAGGCACAGACCTCTGAGACAATAAACCAAACCCACCTTTATGGCTGGGTGGCTTCTCCTTAGTATTTGTACATCCAGTCCATGTAAAGAGAGCTCTGCTGCTGCCAGGCAGCCTCCAAGGCTTTCTGTACACTGGCTTTATGGTGGAAAATGTCTTTGTGTGCTTTAGAATTATATAAATAGTCTATAAAACACAGTAAACATCTGATCTTTTGCTGAATAGTTAATCAGTGGCTGTATTTGGTCAGGCTAGAGAGTAATTGCAGTCACCTACAGCCTGTGTCCCTTGTGTGCTGCTCACCAGTGTATCCACACGTGGCCTGTTGCTGCTGATGTTGCTCTGAGATCCATTAATCAACCATTAGTCATTAATAAATAGTCCCTTAATATACCATTTGATTACTTGGTTTCTTCTCAGACCTCCCAACAAGCTGATTTTTTGCATTCCCAAGATGACATTAAAAAAAAAAGTTTGTCATAATCTTGAATACACATGAAAGCATTTTGTACAGACATCAATACATATTGTACTGCAATATTTTTATTATTATTTTTTAAATACACCAGCAGATTAGCTGAGCTCAGTAGCAAAAACAGTCCTACCCATCTGAGGTGACTGGTGGGACTAAGGCACATGAAAGAGACAGAAAAATGTATTAAAAAACAATTGTGTTCATTTTCATCTTGTTTTTCCACGTCCAATAGAAGAAAAAAATCAGTCTAAGTGACTCTGGTGAGGAGGAAGTGCCTTTATATGGCTCCACTCCATTTTAACTACCAGAAAAAACAGTAGTTGGAAGAGAGCAATAGATTTGGTTTCCTTTTATCCAATTTATTTTAGGGCTTTGGGCTTTAATCTGGCATCAGCTTCACTATGAAAAAAAAAAAAACAACAAAACAAAACAAACCCAAACCCCCACATTTCAAGAGTCTCTCCATCTGGAAGATCCCAGAAAGATTAGAGGAGCAGAAGATGTGTTTCAGGGGAGCACTGAGTGCTTGCAAACATATTTCCTTCATTATTTTTAAGGTGAAGCAAGTCCTTTTTCCCAGCTCCTCATGCATTTAAAGCTAGATTTGCTGGGAAAAAAATGCAAAAACAAACCTCTGTTAAGAACAATCCTGCTCTGGGTTAGTGTGGTATGACTTAACATGTCTCTTCCACTTGCAAAATCTGCAGGAACACTGACTTTGGCCTTGAGTACACTCTTTGAATATTTACATTTCATAAGTCTGAAAAGAATTTGACTCCATCCAAGTGCCCACAGCCATCTTGTGGTCACAGTCTGATTTGAGAGACACATACAGTAAATACAACTCAATCTCAGGGCAATGTCCAAACACTCTCCTTGGAGCAGCCCCAGGTACTTTGTCATGTGCAGAAACTTCCTTGTATCAAAGAGGAGGAGACATGACCAGAGACAGAGATGTAAAACTCATGTGGTTGTAGCCTGGATGGCTTTTCAGATGCAACCATGCCCTTGGCTGGATATTTCTAGAGGAGCTTGTGCTGACAGTCTTTGTGGAGCCAAGCTCTGAGCACCCCCACTCCACTGCTGCTGATGCTCCCCTGTGTGCTGGTGACCCTCACGCATGTGCCCTACTTTGCCACAGGCATCACTGTGTTCTCTTTAGACCTTTAAAAGACACCAAAAGCCTTCTGTCACAGAAGCTGAGCTCAGGTTATGTTCTTTCTTACATGGAACATGCCTGACATCAGCAGGATTAGGAGAGGTACTTGTCAGAGTCCAGACCAAAGAGACCTTTCCTAAGTCTTTCCTCTAAACCAGAGTTGAATCTTTGCTGGGTTTGAAGCTTTTCTTCTGGTTTTGGGTCTCGTTTCCATCCTGTGTCCCACTTTTTCTGGTTTGGGATGAGGGTACCCTTAAGTGAAAAGGTTGAGAGAGCAGCAAGAACAGACAGCACTTGGCAGAAGAAAAGACCTGGTTGTCAAAGCTGTGGAGGTTCCTCTTGGTGGCACAAGAGATTCTCAGCTCAGCCTCAGAACTCAACTACGGTTCTAGGTAGAAGCACTTGGCCATTTCACATGGCTTGTTTGAATCAGTTCTCCCACATGCTGAATCTGGGTGTGTGTAAGACACGACCCACAGGCCACGTTGTGTTGGCTGCCAACCATGCAGCAGGGCCTGTGCTCATTGGGTTGTTTTTGTTTCTCTTTTTCTGCAGAAGCCCAACGCAGGCCTTACTATGCGGACTATTCCCCAGCACGGAAGTACATCCACACCCTCTGCACCAGCCACTATCTTGACCTCTTCATCACCTTCATCATTGGGGTCAATGTCATCACTATGTCAATGGAGCACTACAACCAGCCAAAGGTAAGACCATCCATCCATGTGTTGGCTGTGAAACACAGCAGAGGGGGGTAGCAGAGAACCTTAGGACCATACAGTGTTCCCTTGGGATACTGCTGAGTGGTGAGGTCTGCAGCCAGCCCTGCTTCTCTGGGACCATTCCCTGGTGTCTGAAAGCCTCAGCAGGCTCCTGTTGTAATCCATCTGACTCTAGGCCAGCTCTACCATTCTGGAGTTACATGCCCCAGCCAAAAACCTGATTTCCCTGCTCTTGCACAAAAGCAGAGAATAAGGCTAATGGAGAGGGAGCTAAACTTTTCCTAGGTAAAGACCAGTCCAAATATTTCCTCTGCTGATCCCAGCTGTGACTGACCTTCAGACTGTAAAACAGTCCAGAGCTTTAGACTATTCCATTAACAGATATAAACATGAAGTTAATGCATGCACAGCGTTTCTTCTCCTCAATGAATTTAGAGTAAACCAGCTCTTAAGTACAACCTTTCTCTGTGTGTCATAAAACTCTTCTTTCCCAAGAAAACCTTTGGCATAAATCATACAGCCTGTCCATTTGCCACATATATTATTCTTCCATCCCTTTATCATTATAGAGCTCTGGGCTCAGTGTTTACTTTCCAAGGATTTCATGATCTCCCAGGTAACCTGCAGCTGCCCCCTGGAAGCCACAGGGTAACACGTGTGTTTTACACCAACAGACTGTGTTCTGTTCTGCTCCCAGAATCTCTTTGCACAACAAACTTTGTCTCCCATGTAAATGTTATTTATCCAGATCAGGTCTTTTTTCATACTTGGTTTATATTCAGGTAAAACACAATGGTGTAAATCTGAACGGAAGCCATCACAAAGGATCTGAGGCTTCAGGCTCAGGCAGTGTGCTGCAGATGAAACAGTAAATTGTCCCACGTTCCTTGAAGTTGCCATTTGATGTTAGGCAGTGGAACAGAAAAGGGACAGTAGTGCACTGAGAAGTACCAGCATCTGAAAAACCTTCAGCTCTTGCTCCCCCAAAAAATCATGGTCATCCCACACATCTGGGGTCAGCAAAGCACAGTCATCACACAGCTGTAAGGAGAGCTTCCCTGTGGCCTGAGGCTTCCTCTGCCAACAAAGCAGATATTGCTTTGCAGGCTCCTCTGTTGCATTTTATTTCCAGTTGGGTCTGGTTTGATCTTTGTTGTTGGCATTTTCCTGTTGAAAGAGACCTGTACTACATTTAATTAAATTCCCCTTCCCTCCCTCTTCTCCCCAGATTCCCTCCCAGCCAAAGAGCTGTTTCACTCTGTAACTGTCTATTTTAAGGTCCCAGCAAGTTTCTTTTGCTATTGTTGGCCTGCAGTTCCAATGAAATCCATTATAAACACTCATCATCTTAAAGTATAAACACTGTGGATTCCTGACTTCCGAGAGCAGCTCTATAGAGAGTGTGAACATTGCACCATATATGGAGACACTTTGCCCAGCTCTAGAGATGTAACATTTTTCAAGGAGGCAAGATTTAATCCACCTTCAACATTATTTATTTTCCTAGTGTTTTAAGAAAAGCCATTGTCCTATGGATTGCCATGCTGGAATAAAGTTATGATCCATCAAGTCTTTTATTCTTCCCAGGGCTAAGCAGTTCAGAAGAAGCAAAGAAGGTGTCTTACACCTCTGTGCCTGTGTCACCTTTGTGCCTAACCATCCCTCTGCAGGGGCTCTAGGAAAAGATGGTATGGACTGGTCTAACTGGTGTGTCTCTTTTCAGTCCCTGGACGAAGCCCTGAAGTACTGCAACTATGTGTTCACCATCGTTTTTGTGTTTGAGGCAGTTCTGAAGTTGGTGGCATTTGGTTTTCGAAGGTTCTTTAAGGACAGGTGAGAACATTTTAAACTGTGCATTTGGGATAGTGCAGTAGTGACCCAGTTTCAAAGGCAGACACTGGGTAAATGTAGCATTGCTATGATTGCACTGCATGCTGTGTGCAAGGAAGAGCAAAGGGCTGTCTCTCCACGGGTGAAAACTTTATAGTGTAGGAACTAAAAATAGTGAGAACTGCTGGTGCTGCCTTGCAGAAGGAATTCAGGAAATCTCAGAGTTCTCAGTACATTCTTTTAGTATCTGCCTTTCTACCAGGTCTGACCAGCTCAGCTTAGAGGTCACAAACCTATTGGCATCAACCCAGTCCTCAAAAGAGTAGTTTTGGCAACTTAAGGTCACAGAGTTCCTCAGAACAAGCCTCCTTTGCAGTCCAAACCAGTCCTTTGGTAGACTGCTGGCTTCGTGAAGCCTTTGGCAAAGACAGAGCTAGCTGTGTTCGAGCCCCACTGCCTTCAGATCCCAGCTGCAGAGACCTATGGATCTTATTCTGCCTCCCATCTAGCCAGAAGCAAATGTGTGTGAAAGCACCTTGTGGTCTGGCTGCTTGTAGGGGAGCAGGGGAAGACGGGATACTTTTCCACAAGGTCAGCTTGTTTGCCTTATTTCTTCTGATGGAGAGGTTGGAAGCTGCTGTGAACAGTATTGTGAGGGAAACCAGGTAGGAAAGACTCTCAGTTTCATCCCAACTTTCTGTCTCGTGCTGGGGTGGAAGGCCCTCTACAAGTGTGAGGTACAAATCAATGAAGATACTCAAGTGGAGTAATTCAAGAGGCAGGTGACATGATGTGGGAGCAGTAGCGTTGCCTCACATCAAAGGTCCCTCTAGCCTAGTATCTTGTCCCTGACAGTGGTTCCAAGTGGATAGCAGGGGGACAACAGGGACTAGGAAGTAGGCAAGGACACTTCCCAGTCAGCCTACCATAGCTTGTGGCTCAGAGGGCATCTGTGAGTTGATTTTGCACCACGTAGAAGACCGTGAGCCCAGATATCAGAGAGCAGAGGCATTTGAGATTTGCTTGCAATTGTTATTAACAGATAATTCTCTACTTTGGGGTGTCTGTCCACATACGATTTATGTTTTTTTAGGTGGAATCAGCTGGATTTGGCCATAGTTCTCTTATCAATTGTGGGAATCACACTGGAGGAAATTGAGATGAATGCTGCACTGCCCATCAACCCCACAATAATCCGCATCATGCGGGTGCTGAGAATAGCAAGAGGTAGGACCTGCTCCCTAGGTCTCCAGCCAGCCTTCCAGACACCTCAGGAGATGGTTTGACCATTTATTCCTCTAGTCCTGCTGTTCCAGCTTGACTTGAGAACAGATAGGTGATGAGGCTGCAAAATGTCTGTTCAGAGACAAGCTGGGTGGGGCATCAGGGGTTTTTCCAGTAGCATCTTAGATTGGTTTCAATTTCAAACCTGGGATCACAGACCTTTTATACTGATAACAGACAAGAGCAGGGGGTTGTGGAGAGGATCAGAGCTTGAGATTATTCTCTTCACTGATGAAATGTCTCCAGCTTTCCTGCAAAGGCACACTGGAGTTGTTCTGCTTTTGGTCTGTTTTACTGACATCTTTAGCTGGTGTGGGAAGTAGTCAGGATGTTCAGATGCTCTGTGGCTCCCGCCAGGATGCAGTGAGCTTGCCATCTGTATGAATAGATGCAGGAGATGTAAACCCTCCCTATAAGATCAGAAGCTAGATTTCCTCCAAGGATTTTGCTTGAACTATTTCCTAGCCCTGCTGACCACAGTTTGATTCTCATTGTAGTGCTGAAGCTGCTCAAAATGGCCACTGGGATGCGAGCTCTCCTGGACACCGTGGTACAAGCACTTCCCCAGGTAAGCCCCCAGACTTCATCCATGCCCAGTTTGTTCCCCTTGGTGGACTTCACCTTTTGGGCCCAGGGACAGCTCTGTGCAACTATGCTTGGTGGGCACTAGAAGCCTCCTGGGCAGGATATCAGCTTTTTCTTCTGCCACCAGTGCCTTGAATTTTGCTTGGCACATCCTGCTCACACAGTGTGTGTTAGATGGGAGAGCCAGAATGCTGAAAAAGAGTTATCAGAGAGCCAGCTGCTGTGGGCAGAGCTCTTCTGAGACACAGATTTCACTGGCAAGTTCAAGAAACACAAGGATCGACAGAGAAAGCTGTTGGTGAAATCATTGGAAGTAGACAGCTCCCAGCTCAGCAGTTTTCTTTGTGAGACAGGAGCAACCATGTTTACTGACACCTTTTGACAGAGGAGCTGCAGACTTTAAAAGACAAATAGGGGAGACATTTCTGAGTGTTCAGATGTTGAAGAGTGATCTTAAATCACCCTGTTCTCATGAGCTGCAAGAGGAACAATGATGCTGACGGTCTTGCTGATATTTGATAGGATCCTTCAAGTGTTCCATTCCTGGGACCACTTTTTATGGATCCATTTATTTGAACAAAAGCAGGAAAGAAACTATTTTTGCTGACTTGCACTCCTCCCTCATAAAGATCTAAAGAACACTGGAAGAATTCCATGAAGTTTAGGATCCTTTTGTTTTTTAAAATCTTATGCTATTTAAGCTGTATTCTGCTGGTTTGTGGGTTTGATGGTCTGAGTCTTAATCTTTCAGTCATTAGAGTTAGCTCAGCTGCCTGCACATTCCAAGTTCATATATAGCTGGGATCAGAAAGCACTGGAAACATTTACTGCCACACTTTACCCAGAAGTAAGTGCCAATATGAGGTGCCAGGACACCAGGAATGAGGCAGAGCAATTCTGCAGCCACCCTCTCTGAGCTGGCAATTCAGAAGCAGCACGAGCATCATTTAACAAGTCCTTACTTTTCAAATCCTCCAAAACATCCCACAGCTGAGTCACTGGAAGGAGCTTTATGAGTGGGCCCACTCCATTCTGTATCAAAGTGTTGTGTGTCTTGAGATGGGCTGGGAGAGCCGGGCACAGGGAGATGGCAGCTCACCATGGTGGGCAGTCACATCTTGGTCAGCTTCAGCTCCCTGCAGAGGGATCACACCTCAGAGGGACAGCACTGTGCCTTGGCCAAGACAGACACCGTGTGGACATGTCTTCCAGAAGATGAGTGGCCATGAGAATCAGTAGAACTAGTAGATGTAATTACCCAGACATGCCCCTAAGAGTTAGTTGCTGAGTACAAGGAAGCCCATAATCTGTTCAAAATTAACTGGAAAAAAAAAAAAAAAAGGGTGAGAACTTCTTTTTCTTGGAAAGACCCATTTACTTTTCATCACTGCCATAAAGATGTTTCTAATCTGAGCCATTTGCACTTTGGTATTCAGATTTCCTTTGCAGTGAAGGATTTTGGCTGAGACTAAAGCACGGAATTTACCAGCCTGACCCCTCTTTTGGCATTTCCAAAAAGCATTTGATTTGTGTCTGTTTTCTTTCTTTCCAAAGCATTGTGATTACAGAGCATATTTTCTCTCTCTCCTTGTTTTCTGTCCCCCCAAACAATAGGGTGGCTGCAGGCCAGGCTTTTTGTTTCCTTGTGGTGATTTTGCAGTTTACGTTCAAACCAAAGTCTCTTTCAAAGGGAAATTCCCAGGGATATTCCAAGCAGATCTTGTGCAGATAAAAATGTCATTTTGTCCTCCAGTGAAATTCAAAAAATGAGAAGGGAAGTTTGGGAAGATCTCCCTGACAGCAATTTCTGCTAAAAAAAAAAATCAAAATCTGGTGTCTTTTATCTGAATTAGACAAGTCTGTTCTTTCATTGGATGTAATTTTGCTTTTTTTCTTCTAAAACTTCTCCTTTTTGGAGCAGTAAGAGATAAAATAATCACTTGCAGTCTGGCAAACAGAAGAACATTAAACTGCTTTAATCTCTCAGTATGAAGCAGGTTTTCAAGACCTGTTTCAAGTGTTTTCCTCTTCTTTATGAGCTCTGGCCCCATTAAGGCTATGTATATATATGTATATCATGAATTCTACCATTGTTATGGTTCAGCTGAATATTCCCTTCCTTGTACATCTGGTGGCTGTACTGATTTTGTGAGCAATGTGTGCTCTGTAAGACTCCCATTTGATGCTAATCCTTTAGGCCTTTTCACACCCCCTGCTTTCCAAAGTACAATCCACCCTTTCTGTAGTAGGGCCTGCACTTTGCTCTTGCGTTTGTAACTTTGCATTTGGGTTTCAATGCTCAGTGTGCAAGTGAATCCACCCCCCAGCCTGCACAGCACTTCCAGTGTCAACTGCCAGTATGAAAACCTGCAGTCAGGGCTAAGCTGCCAGTGCTCCCTCTTCCTGATGGAAAGGACAAAGTGGAATCCAGCCCAGTTGCCATCCTGGCTCTGCAGGGCCAACAACAGTAAAATGGAGACCTTCCCTATCAAAAGATCTATTTGGTTTTTTCCTTCTTCTTTCTCACTTGTCTGTGGGCAGCACATTAATTAAATGCAGAACAGTGCAGTGTACCTCCTCTTTGTCTTCAAAGCTTGGAACTCCCCCCAGATAGATTCTGTGCCAAGAAAAAAGTGAAGAACTTCTCATTCTTTCAGTGCCCTGAAGGACAGAGTCTATAGTTTGTTCTTGTCCAGGAGTTTAACTCTTTGTGGGGCTGTAATTCCTGTGCTGATCTCAACTTCAGCTCTTGAAGAGGATTTCTGGCACTGTGGAACAGCAGTTGTAGGACATAAATGACAGCCAGACACTGAAAACCCACAGGTTTAATTCTTGCTCAGGGAGCAAGAACAGAAGTGTCCTACCAGCAAGCACTGCAGATGAGGCAGGTCCTGGCAGACAGGTACCTGTGTGCTGGGCTGCACGCTGGGAAAAGAGCAGAGATGCCTGAGGGTCTTGAGTAGTGAGGCAGAAATGATTAGGTAAAAACCCCCAGGGCTCTGCTGGCTGTTAGCACAGGCTCCCTGGGGATGCACAGAAAGGGAGGTCATTCCGTTCAGCTGGTGGCCTTGTGGTTGTACCACTGAGATGTCTTTAGCCTCCAAGGTTGTCTGTCTGGCCCTTTCCATTAGTCCAGGAATTCACACAGGTGGCCTCCATTTTCCAAGCAGGTAAGTGTGGCCATTTTCTCTTGGGTTTAGTGCATAAATTAGCATGTGTCTTCCTGCTGCCAGGCTTATTGCTGTGGCTGGAGAGTGCTGGAAGAAGGACAAGGAGGACTCATGTACTTGGAAAGGATTGGCAGGGGCTTAGTTTTATGAGAAATTGCTCTTGACAGGCATCCCAGGGAGCTGTGTGCAGTGCCCACATGGACAACTGAAATGCCAAGGTGTGGGCCAGTGATGCAGAAATAATCCATGTCAGAGCAGGAGGAGGCAGAAGACGAACTGTGCTGTGCTTCACCAGCCATCGTGGCAGCAGGGCAGCAGAATAGATGTAGCTCATCAATGCCTCTCCTGGAGCAGGGAGAGTAGAGGCCAGCAGGATCTAGAGGGATTTGGGTAGGATCACACATCTGACAGTGTGACAGAGAAGTGACAGTGCCCAGGTGGCTTGTGCACCTGATCGGTGCAGCACGTTTCCAGATCTCACACAACCTGGTGTAGGTGCTTTGCATCCCAGTGCCTGCAGATATGAGCTTTGTAGTTGGTGGTGTAGGTCAGAGGTTGTGCTCTGATGGGACATGCAGTGGTGCTTAACTACTGCACTCTCACTTTGGGGGAGGCAAAAAAACTCATAGCAGTGATGCCTACAGGAATTAAAGCAGAAACAGCCACCCCAGGCCATGCAGGGGCAGTGGGAGAAGAGTTTTGCTGCATGTGACTTGTCAGTGAGCAGGTTTATTCCAAGGCTTTTGCAATGGTAGATGACAGATCCAGCTGGGGTGGTAGCTCCTCACACGGGGCCTTCCTGCTCCTCTGGGTGGGATGGAGGACACTGCCTCTCTCCCCACAGCATCCTTCTGGCCCAGGCACACAGACATGTTTGGCAGCAGTACGTGGCAGCCAGGATGCCAGAAAGTGAAGATCCAGGAGATACTCCCCAGTGTTTCTGTCTTCTCTTGGGGCTCCTCTGAGGTACTTGAGGGCACAAAGAATATCTCCAAAACATTCTTCATCTCTGCTTCACTCCCTATAGGCTACAGCCTCCCCTCAACACTGGAGCCACAGCAAATGATGGATAGCCCCTGGCTGCCAGAGAGAGGGGTTATCTGGAGTTTCCTCTGCCCAGCCAAAGGCACCAGCCCAAATCAGGAAGAGCTTGATGGATTAACAGAGCACGGGCTGACCTGCTCAGTGCTGCTAGAGCAGAACCACTCAGAGCCTGCCTGGGTGTCTGGCTGCCGAAGCTGAGGTTACTGACCAGAGCTGGATCTCTGTCCCTGGTGCAGAGTCCAGCATAGGCATCCCAGCCTTTGGCTGCTGGAGAAAAGTGCCAGGATGTGCTCCTGTCCCTTCCCATTCCTCCCAGTAACATGCTTCATGTATGATCTTTTTCTTGTCTGGTCTCAGTAGATCTGAAAGTGTTCAGATACATTCATTACCTTTCCACAAGGGTATTACAAATGAGGACATTGAGTTACAGGAGAGCAGCGACTCACCCAGGTCTCAGACACACATCCAGTCTGCTCTGCTGCTCAGCAGCCCTGCCTGACCTCACTGCCTCCACCTCAGCCCATCTCTGAGAACGTGCCTTGGATCTTTCTCTGTGCTCAGGCCTTGGTGAAGGCCGTAGGCTGAAGAGGACCTTCTGGTCCTTTCCTAAGGGACACATAACAGAGAACCATGGGCTAGCCCTGACAGAATATTAAATCTGGCCCTGACTTGTGCCAGAAGCTACACAAATAGATGTGGCAGTTTTGCCAGTTTGCTCAGCTGCATTCTCTTGAGCATCAGGTGTTTGTGGACTGCTGAGAAACTCATGCCCTCTCCAACTTCACAAGCCACCCAGTGTCTGGACATGTCCATGTGGATGCTGCAGCTGCAGGGGGTGGGCAGGGCAGCAGGTTGTTCATGTGCACATGGGGAGCAACCTGCTCCTTAGCAGAAAGTTCTGGATGTCTAGATACAGTTTGGGATGGACTTTAATAGTGTAGGTGGTGCCATCACCCATCCCAGGATCTTTGACTTGCTTCTGCTTCCCACATTTCTGTTTCATGTAGCCACATTTCCACAGACACTCAGTCACTCCCCAGGAGAACCTGTGCATCAGCTGAGCTTTGGAGCTGCCCGTGTGTCTGCTCTATGTGTTGAGAGATAGATAATAGTTTTGACTGTTAACCTGGTAATAACTTTGATGTTTGTCTAAATTCTTTAGAATTTCCTCAATGCCAGAATTTCCAGGCTGATTTATTAGGCATTAAAATAGCAGTAAAATACTCAGCTTTTATAGACTTCTTTGAAAAAATGCTGCAGTGCTACAGCATCAGGTTTTAATTTACACTCAACTTAGAGAACTTGTTTATCACTTTTATTTTCCTTCTCTTTAATGATTTGCTCATTTGCCTCCCCAGCAGACCATGTGTGCAGTTGTGGGTGTCCTTGTTTTCCTCTGGTTTCTAATTTGCAATCATTTTGCCCGCTGCCTCCTAATGTCTTACAAAGCACCAGTGGTCCAGCAGACCTGAGTTAGGAAACACAATTCCAGAAGTCAGAGCATGTAGATGAAATCATCCAGACCAGCCATCCACATCACTGTATTATCTCTATTATTCCCTGGAGTATGGTAATCATGTTAGCGGAATTGCAAAGCTCTATGTGGAGTAGCCAGTGGAGGCTTCAGAACAATTACAGTCTCCACTGGGTGATTTGACTATTCCCATTTCTTTCATACAAAAAAAACCACCCCAGCCTGCCTCAGCAGTGATAGCTGTGTTAATTTGATGATGACAGGTATCATACTGATAACCTTCCTAATGAAATTGCACAGCATGGTCAGAATACCCAGCAGCAACGTGGCTGTGCTGCCTCAGAGCAGGGAGCTCCCTCCAACTCCCTCTAGTTCACTAGAAGATACCTTGGAGATCATGGATCCTTTGGCCTGACTACCTGGCTCACCACCTAGTTCATATTTTTCTTTAGAGATAAAATGATGCTTGTGACACTGTGACTAATTGGAGAACTCTCTGTCTCTGCTACAAGCTGATAGACACAAGGCATTTAGAAGTGGCAGGGAAAGGAGAGGTGACTGGAGTTTGGTGCACGTAAAATACTGGTCAGGTTACCCTGCCCTTCATGTTCTCTGCCTGAATAAATAAATAAATAAATAAATAAATCTGCTTTTGGAAATGTTTTAAAGCCTTTGATCCCTCATAGTGATTGAGTGCAGTGCAGGTAACTGTTGTTGTTAAGAACCTCTGTGCTCCTGGCACAGTTGCACTTCTATGACCACCCCCTCAGCCCCCTTGCAGGGCAAGTTACTGCCCGGGGGCAGCAGAGCACCCAGTGCTGGAGCTGCAAGGTGCCTGCACGCAAGGGCTGCTATATGGAAGAAGACTTTTCTTTTGAGACACTGAAAGCTAAGATTCAGGTAGTGGTTGTTGAGAAATATTTGTAAAGTGGCAAGGCTAGGAGGGCTTTCCATCTTACTGGATGGTTCTAAAAGCCCTCCAGGGCAGCGAAACCTTCAAGAAACTCTCCTCTTGTGGCTTGAGACAGGGTTTGTTTGTATCATTGTCTTCAAATTCTCAGCCTTCGAGTTCAGTCTCAAACCTGGCAGATGGGAAGCAAAGGCCCTTAGAACTCAAACCCAAGCACCAAGTCTCTTCAGCTCCCAGAGCACAGGAAGGAACTAAGTGCCACTGGGGCTGAGCTGTGAGTTGGCCAAATGGCAGCTGAAGGCAGCGTGGTGGGTAAGGGACGGAGGCTGCTTTGCACAGGGGAACATCTGCTCCTTCCACCGCATAGAACACTTCACTGGATCTGTTAAAGAAGAACAATGAAAGGGAACCAGGGTGTTAGAAGGCAGGGGAGATGATGATCAGCCTCTGGTCACCAGTGCCTCTTTTGTTTGTGTTTAAAATGTGATGGAGCAACTTAATTTGTGACCTCAACTTGCCTGACCCTTGTTCTGCTTTCTCCTTGTGTAGGTAGGGAACCTTGGCCTACTTTTTATGCTCCTGTTTTTTATCTATGCTGCCCTTGGAGTGGAATTGTTTGGCAAGCTAGGTGAGTAATGTGCCTGACATCATTTATTTCATCCGGTTGGTGTTTATTCGGTATCTTGCCATTTCCTTTCTCCTCTCTCTCATTCTCAGGCCTTCCTTTAGCTTCACAGCTCATGGTCTGAAGATTAAAGTTTTCTCTTGATCTCAGGGTCACATATGACACATGAGGATGTAGTACAGAACCTGTCTAACGTGCACACACACTCATTTAGAGATTTGTCCAACACCACCCTTAGCTGTAGAGTAACTATTTACTGTTTAAATATAGTTGTCCAGCATAGGTATGTTCACAAAGATGGAAGTTTGCTACTTAAGACAGAGTCTGCAAAGCTGGATGGTAGTCAGATTCATGCTGGAGAGGTGCCACCATAAACACGTCCCTCCTCAGAGCTTCCACCACACTCCATTAGTTTTCTGCACTTGGCTGACATTGCTCTTCCAGCTGCCCAAGCCTCATCTGTCCGTTGTTCTTCTCAGCATCACCTCCCCCTTTCTACATAAATCAGGAAGCATCCACTGGTTCCTGATTGTCCAATGTCATTTATTCCTCTGGCTTGAGGATACTGTGTAGCTGATCATGAGGTCCACCACTAAAAAGAAAATCAGATGGAGTCAAGAAAGCAAATCCTCTAGCCCTGCCTCACCCAGCTTAGCCAGGCCAAGGCAGTCACTGCCTTCAAAGGTGCTGTTTGGAGGAGCTGTGTCTGCCTTCTCAGAGTCTGCATCCCAATTAGGTCTCCAAGACCCCATCAGAAGGACCCTTCCTCCAGGCTGATTTTATGGCAGTCATTAATCCCCTTTATGAGGCCAACCCTCTGCTCAGATTACAAATGTCTGAAAGCAGAATATTTCTTGCAACCCACAAGAACTTATTTTTCAGTCTTCCATGAATTCTGGAAAAAAAAGTAGTTCTGCATCCACCCCAAATGAAATATTGGGGAGTTTATATTACGTATCTAGATGTGTAGGTATGTCTTCTTTCAGCCACAAAGCTGAAAAATGTCTTATACACAAAGGCACCTTCTGCTGCTCTGTTTCCACACACACACCTTGCCAATGTGTCAGTCCCCAGGGAAGCACCTGGTCAGAGCCTGGGAAAGCCTTAGTCTTGTCTGGGGCAAACTGCAGGCACCCAGCCCACCACTTCCCAGCCTGATTTAACTGGGAAATGCCACAAGAACCACCAGCACACACTCCCCCAAGACTGGTCATTTGTGGTTTGGGTGTTTTTGGTCTTCTGGCTTTCCTTCCTATTTGCCACTGAAATAAATACCTAATAGTGAAATGCCCCAGCAAGGGACATTGCTGCCTGTCCTCATGAATATTTAATGAGCCTCTCTTTTATGGAAAGAGGGAAATCTCCTACCTTCAGTTTACATTCACTAGTACATTAATTCTCAGGGGAAAAAATGTCAAATTGCTCCACTTTATCTCAGTGAAATATCCCTCATGGTAGATGTACCCTGTAAAAAATGACCAAGGCAAGAACATAATCAAGAGGGTGACAGACAAAGGGCACTGTAGAGCACTATCAGGCAGCCCAGCAAGTCTGCTTGTTTCCAGCTCCTTTTATACCTCTCTGTGTTGGCTCTGCCTGTCGGGCTAAAGTCCAGAGAATCACAGAAATGTTGGTGGAAGAGGCCTCTGGATGCCCCCACCACTTGAAGCCTCATCACTAGCTCAGAGTAGCTGTGGCTTTGTCTTGCCAAATCTTAAAAGCTTCCAACAAAAAATTTTCTGGTGACCTATCCCAGAGCTGTTGGACCCTGCAGATGAAAACAACTTTAGTAATGTCCAACCTGGACCTTCTAAGCCCCAGTGTGTTGCCATCCATTATAGTCACTGCTGGGAGAGTTTGGCCACACAATCTCTGCAGCTGCCCTTCAGGTGTTGCAGGCCATCCAGGGATCACCACTTAGCAGTCCCCCCTGATGTCATCTATCAGGGTGACATATCTCAGGGTCTCACCACCAGGTTTGGGGCAATTGGCAAACTTGGCTTCACTGATGTGCTTCTGCTCCTCTCTCCTGCAGACTGCAGTGATGAAAATCCTTGTGAAGGCCTGAGCAGGCACGCAACTTTCACCAACTTTGGCATGGCCTTTCTCACCCTCTTCAGGGTGTCAACAGGGGACAACTGGAATGGTATCATGAAGGTGTGTGCAATCTCTGTCTCTGTAGATGCAGATTTCAAACAAATTTAGGAACCTCTGTGTGAAAGAAAAAAAAAAAGTTTCCTTTTAAAACATCAAATCCAAACTTTCCATTTTAAAAGCTCAGTGTGTTTTCAAGGGATAATTTGTCCTCAGTCTCACCCAGCCTGAAACTTAATTCTTTTTAACACACATATAATACTTTAGGAAAATTATGCCAGTTCTTGTGGCTGAGAGGAGTGACTGTACACTCTGTGCCCTGTGCCTTTGGGAGGTATCAACCCTACTCTTTGTAGTTGATGTAATTGGTGGTGTTTGGGTTTTTTTCTATCCATGTACCTACAAGCTCTTGTGTCTGGGGTATGTCATGATCTGCTCTTCAGTCCTCAGCAGGTTATCCTTGATGTTTCTGTGTTTGGAGCCCAAGCAGAGCCCCAGCCCTTATTGATCCCTCACCTCTCCCTCTCTGTTGCAGGACACTCTCCGGGAATGCACTCAGGAAGACAAGCACTGCCTCAGTTACCTGCCTGTCATCTCTCCTGTCTACTTTGTCACCTTCGTCCTCATTGCACAGTTTGTCCTCGTCAACGTGGTGGTGGCAGTGCTGATGAAGCACTTGGAGGAGAGCAACAAGGAGGCCAAGGAGGATGCTGAAATGGATGCTGAAATCGAGTTGGAGATGTCCAGAGGAGCAACCACCTCAGCCACCAGTGGGAGAAGGGGAGGTGCAGTGGCCCTGGAGAGCAGGGCATCCTACAGGAGTCAGGAGACCGTGAAGTCAGAGTCAGCAGTGCAGGTGAAGCACCAAGCCCAGGTAAGAGCTCACACAAAGCATCTGCGCTTATGCTCAGGGAGGGGAGGGGACAGTTCTCACCTGTCACTGTCTTCTGATCATTGGGCAGTCAGATCCCAGGGGACACGGAGACAAGGCAGCATGGGAGGAAGGCAGCTTGCTTGGGTTATCCTATGTCAGAGCTGTCACCATCACCTCCCCATCTGGAGTTCTCTCAGGAGAGCCCCCTGAGGTGGAAGGCTGCTTGCAATGCATTCTCCAGGGCTAGCTCTGTCCTGGTCATTGTTCTAGGGGAGAGTTGAAAGTCCAGCTCTTGCCATTTCCAGTTATTCAAAGGTTGTGAATTTTATATTCAGAAGCATAACAGGTACAGGTCCTGCTCTCCCAGCCAACATATCGGTCCTTGTCTTTTTAGCCTGGGCAGCAGGAGCAGGGAGCAATCTCAGAAAGCCCTGGGAGTGCTGCTTCTGTCAACCTGACACATGCAGTGAACGACAGCACAAATTCCCTTGACACAGGCACAGAAATATTTCTCAGGTTCTTCTTAATCCTGTTTTGGGATTTCCAGAGAAGCCTCTAGCAAATTGTAGTGTGCAGCTCAGGGGGGCATGTCTGACACTGGTGTAAGATGCAGCTCCCACTGTCCTGCTGGCTCCTCTGCTCAGGGCATGGCTGACTTGGACCCTGGGAATTGTCAGAGACTCTCACTGAGAAGCTGGAGGTGCCTGGGTTGATTTTCCAGGCACTGCCTGCTCTCTGATTTCTATTAGTCCTCAGGAAAAAATAGGGTAATCAGAAGTCAGGGGGGAAGCAGGGGCACGAGATAATTGTCTCATCCCGTGTCAGCAGCGGGTGATTAAGAGTGAACACAAAATTGCTTTGTCACTGTGATAGCAAATAAATCTACTGCAAAATCTATGGGGGATTTGAGATTAAAATGCATTAAATTAGATTTTCTGTAAAATCTATCAAACTCTATTAAGTAAAAAGAAATTTAATTATACAGCGATGGGGAATTCACTGGAGTGTAGTTTCTAATAGATGTTTCTGCAGGAAAATGCACCAGAAACACCCAGGTCGCTTTTCTCAGTGGGGCAAGAGAGGGCACCTCCTTTCACATGGGCCATGATTGCAGGCTGAGTTCATTCTCCTTGGGTTTTCCTCATCCTCCACTACCTCCTGAGCACATCAGGAGCCAAGCAGAGCTCCCCTTAGCCCTGGAAAATGCACAGTGAGAGGTGATGCTCATCAGAGGGAGAGCAGCCTGAGCTGGCCACAGATCTCCCCTGTGGATGAGATGGCTGGGATGCAGGTGAGGGTTTTGACCTCACTCCCATCTCAGACACTTGAGCTGCTCTGGGAGGGCAGGCAGCTCAGTCCTGCTCTCCCTGCCACCTGCACTGAAGAGGTTAGATATGCAGGGCTCTGTAGGGCTGCCCTTGGTGGTGGCATGGGCATTGTGGAAGGTGTTACAAGACGTTCTGTATCTTCCTGCCATTTACAACAGTTTTTTCAGCCTACATTTACTTTTCCTTCCTGCTTTGGATTAATGAGGCAACCAGGAAAATACCACAGGGCAAACATGTGTGAGCATTAAGCCCCAGCCTTGCTCTGCTACTGATGCTTTTTGTCTCACTGATTTGAAGGAGGAGCTGAGCTGTGAGAATGTGTCTTTAGCCATCCCAGACTCAGCCACGCTGGAGGGGGCAGAGACTCCCACGATGGAAACCCCGTCCTTCTGCTCTGTGTCCCACCATGTCCTGACACCTTCCCACAAACCCCCAGGCCACGAGGCTGAGGTGAATGATGTTGTGCCATTACTTCTGCTTGTGGCCTTGTGCGTTGGTGCTGTGCAGCTACTGCTGGTGTCTGAGTTGTCCTAAACCTGTCACTTCACAGCCACAATGGTCTTCCATCCTCTGTCCTTCGAATGGGTGTGCAGGGGTGGAGCAAGGAACGTGTCCCAGCTGACTCTGCCAGCAGCCTTCTGTGGGACATGAATGAAATACTCTTTTTAGCTAAAAAACAGTGCAATGTGATGTGTCAGCAGTCAGCCTTCAGATGATGGAAAGAGAGCTGGAGGCAGGCAGAGCCCTTTGTGGAGAAAACACAGCCCAGTCTGGTTTTCTTACTTTTGCTGTGAGAACCTGTTTGTGCACCAGGCATATCTCCCCAAAGAGGAGGAGCAGCAGTGCCCATGGTGATGTGTCTCACCTGTTTTGCTGTTGAGAGCACCAGGTGTGAGCCCACAAGCTTCCTGTCCATGTTTCATATTTCAAGCACTTCTTACAGTGACTTTAAAGCCATTTGAAATGGCCCAACATCCCTAAGTCAATTGAGTCTCAATAGTTGATACCTTAAAAACTGCATATTTTTTTTATGTCAAGAGGAGATTTCTGTTCATTTGTCCCAGATAAAGGAGGCACATACAAGATCCTGCAAAGATGAAGTGAGATTTAAAAGACAAATACTGTGATCTCTCTGTTGGAACACTGAGAAAGTGGAGCAAGACCTTTTGTTCTCAGTGTGGCGCCAGAGAGCTAATAATCCCCTGCCTGCTCTCAGCTCAGGTGCTGCCATGTTGATGGCTTATAAGCCATAATGGCCAGAGGCCACCTGGCACAGCCACCCTCCTGAGGCAGGAAGGTATCAGAGGAGGGACCTGAGGGGCTGCTGGCCAAGGCAGCCATCAGTTCTGGAGGCCAACTCCCTGCAAACAACTGCTGCTGATCCCCCCATCTTCTCAACCAGCCTCAGCAGGGTAGAAGCATTGAGTAATTCACCTCCACATGTACCTCTTTAAGGATCTGAGGAGATAAATTTGTAAGGCAGAAACATGTGGAAAAAACAGATCTAACCAGATCCTCAGTGACCTCCAGACTAGCCAGTGAGGGACCTCAGGCCCAGATTTTGCCAGCAGAGAGGGAAAACAGCTCAGCAGAGCAAAGCAAAATACATTTAATTTAAGGCATGCAGCTGGGAAAATGTTTTCAATCAGTCACTGGGAGGCTGACATTAAAGGAAAACCAGAGTGATTAGTTGTACTTCAGATAATGTGGTAAGTTGTGAGGGGAGAGTGTCCAGGACCAAAACCTCAGGGCTGGGAGCCAGGCTGCAGGTCCTGTTCCAGGGGCTCCTGCTCTACCAACACTTGGCCAAGTCGTGGCACCAGCTCTCCCAGCTGTTTCCTCAGCACCGCAGGGACGTGGTTTGAGTCTCTAAAGCTCCCCAAGACTCCGGGATAAATTCGCTCTACAGACCCTGAAGTATCAAGGGCTTCAGAAGCAGTGAGGGGTCGAGTTGAAGGGTTGCAACGTGCTCTGTCCATACAATTCCAACCAGACCTGTTTCATAGCAAGAGCAAACATAGAGAAATCCCTTTTCTACCCCCAAACAGGCTCCACACCCACATACATGCTGTCATGATGCCTTCTTCCCTCTGCTTCCTGCCAAGGGGTTGTTCATCTTCTGGGGGTCAGCAGTGCCCAAAATGCTCCATCCTGTAGGAGAGAGGCCACAGGGTTTGCAGTGGTGTTGATGTGTATGTTTAAATGTCTGTCTGTATGTGTGTTTTGGGAAGATAATACATGAATTTCCAGAAACACTTGCTACCCCCTCAGTCAGCAGGGCTGGGGACTGACCAGTTTTTCCCATTTGTCCCAGAGTAGCTTTGAGGAGAGCATCACCACCTGAGTTGTGCTGAAAGCAGCCCTAGGGAAAATCAGAGCAGAACAGCATGAGAAATGTTGGCTTTCTCCTGGTTTTAGAGGGTGGGCCTCATTTTCCTGGACTTTACTTTTCTCTGTGGTGTCCAAGAGACTGCTCAGTGGTGGGTCACTGATGCCTCATTTGACTCCAGCCGCAACTTGAGCTCTTGACTCAGAGTAGCTTTGCTCTCCCGTTGCAGCCACCAGGCCTGCAGAGGTGCCAAGAGGAACATCTGCACAAGGTTTTAAAACAAAATGCAGATGAGAATTGCTGT
This sequence comes from Apus apus, assembly GCF_020740795.1. Taxonomy (NCBI): domain Eukaryota; kingdom Metazoa; phylum Chordata; class Aves; order Apodiformes; family Apodidae; genus Apus; species Apus apus. Next base: position 2,478,195 of record NC_067295.1, read on the forward strand.
AAATTCACCACCAAGATGCTGCATGACCCCACCTCCCTCTCTCCTTGCTTTGCAGGGTGCCGCAGCCTCTCTGAGGCCACAGGACCCTCAAAACCTGCTGACCGTCCGCAAGATCTCCGTGTCCCGGATGCACTCCTTGCCCAACGACAGCTACATGTTCCGGCCAGTGATGCCAGCCAAAGCCCCGTTCCCCCTCCACGAGGTGGAGATGGAAGCCTATCCCTGCAAATCCCAGAGAGGTAAACCTATCCCTGCAAATCCCAGAGAGGTGCTGCTGGCGGAGCTTTCCCTTCCTCCTCCCAGCTGAAGCCATAGCAGGTCCACATGGTGGTTAGATGGGCCATAGGCACCCTGTGTGAATGTGGGCTGAGCCAGGGCTTGCTTTGGTTTGATCTGTGGTTTTCCACTCGCTGCACAATTTTGTGTTTTCATCACGTTGCTGCTTTTTCTCAGGAAAAAGCTGCTGGCTGGGGGGTTTGGCTGGGGAGAAGTGGGGCTCCCGAGCGATGTTGGTGGCGCAGGGGACGGGCTGTTAGCTGAGGAAAAGGGTAGGAGCTGCACATTTCTTCTGGAGCGATCAGCCCTGACAGGATGACTACGAATCAATAAAATCAACAGGAATGAAAGCCAGAGTCAGAATCACTTCCTGGCAGAGCTCCTTCACAGCTCTTGGTTCAGGCAGTCTCTGGTCTCAGGGTAGCATCTTTTCAGCACAGTACATTGAGTTCAGAGATGCAGGAGTTTATTTGGTAGCATAAAGATTAGAAACCACTCTCCAGTGCCTCCCTAGCCTGGCCTTAAAATGAATCTTGTGGAGAGACCCCACAGTTAGGGAATCAGGAGCTACATGGAGCCTTTGACTACATATTTATCTAACTGCATCCAAAAAACATTTCCCCTGAGATGCTTTTCTAGCTCTTTTGTTGTGTGAGTTGGTTAGAAGGGGAAATCAATAAGAAAGATAATATCTTCCTCCCTAAAAGCACAAGTGTTTCTTGAGTTGCTCCCAAGAACTTACCAGCCTGGTTTCCTTTGATGGAAGGTTGGTTGAAATGCAAGAACTGCTTGGACAGATGAGGAGTGGGTTTGCAAACCCTGGTGAGGCTGGCAAGATCTGCTCTGATTTCCTTGAGTGAAATAACTCTGTATTTGTTCAAACTCTCCAGATACCAGTTAATGTTCTCTGCTCAGTATTTATTATTTCACCTGCAAATTCTTTGCTAAGCAAAGAAAACAGAGGTTGAGTTTCGTGGCTGGACTACTGGGGATGGTTTTCATCTCCGTAGTGGGTGTAAATCAGGATTTATATCAATATAAAACTGCTGTGATGTTGGCAGTGCTGGGTAGAACAGACCAAGAATTTGCTCATGTTTCCCAAATCTCACTCCAAGAGCACTTCAGAAATGAATATAACAGGGGCTTACTTTTTACCTGGTCTGGTAAATGGATCCAACCAGCATCACCCAGTGCTGCTTCTGAGCTCATCAAATTCTGATTTAAGTCACAGACCCTCAAGTTATGTGAAGGTAAAACTGAGCAGAGACTCACATTAGCCTTTGTGCTTTCATGGACTTCTCATCATCAGTTAAGGATGTCTGGTCTTCTCCTAAATAGTGTGAGATGTCCAGATCTTATGTTATTTTGGTCTTAGTTGAAGTTCCCCCATTTACAAGAAAAACAAGGGGGAAAAATGCTCAAATCCCGAGATATTCAGTGTTCCTGCGCATGCAGTTCAGAGGGGTTTTTGGTTTCATATACAAGAGCTAGATGGAAAGCTTCCAACAGAAGGAAATTCCAACCAAAGACAGGCAGGAGAGCATAGAGTTTTGATTTTATGATTGTGTTTGTGACAGATTTTATGACAAAGTTTTTCTGCATCGTAATACACATTTTGTAAAGGCTGGAATAGCACATGAGCAGCACAGACCCAGTCTGAAAGTCTGGCTGTAGGAGACCCCAGAAAAGATCTAGGGAGAAGTGGGGTGAGGGGTAGGAAGTTCTGCTCTTTCTGTGGTGTTCTGGAGAAAAGCTCCAAAAGAAAAATTATTAAACACTAACTTTTCTTTCTTCCCAACAACAAATCTCTCTCTGCAATGCAACTGCAATCTGTCTGGATGGCTTTTGTCATAGGTTCAAGTTCCCTGACCTCTGGGCGAGATCTCTTGAAGTGATGGATAGTTGTGTTTTTAACATGGAGCAGTAATGTAGGAACAGATGCTGGGTTTCAAGCTAATGAGGACAATAAATCCTGCAGCCAAAAAAATAAAAAAAGCAAAAGATATTTCAGACAGCAGAGAACTGCAGAAAAGCAGCACCACAAAGGGGCTGGGAAGGAGGGATTGCCGTTAGACTCAGCCAGGGGACTGGGAACCTTCAGGAAGAGAGTGATTCCTGCCTGATGCTTGAGCTCAGGGACTGTCAAAGCACTTGAAGTAGTCTCCATGCTGCTGATGTTCAGCCAAACTCTGCCTCATGGACAGATGGTGGTGGTTGGGCTGTAGGGACTGGGAAAGGGCCCTGTGGGTGCCGGTTGGTGGCAGAGTGCCCGGTGGCTCTGCCAGGCTGGAGGTTGGACCAGTAAGTCGAGCCCTGGTTATTGGGAGGGACCTGAGCAACACTGCTCTTGCCTTCAGGTGGTGGAGCAAGGTAAGGATGTGAGCCTGTCCCTGGCATCCTGACTCACAGCATCCTGTACACCCACCAGACTCCCCTGATCCATATTCTCCAAACAGGCAAATTCTTTTCACAGATCCACCCAAAGCACTGCTACCAAGAGAAGGCCGATGGCAGCGTTTCAAATGCAGGCCCCTCTCCTGCCTTCATTTGCTGCCACATAGTCCTGGTGCCCCACCATCCATCCCGAGTGTTGCAGCAGCTGAAAGAGAAGATTCCTCTTACCTGAAACAGAAAAAAGAGGCTATGAGTGTAAAGACTGTAATGTGACATCCCAGAGCAGGCAGAGGCACATGCAGAGACTTCATCTGAAGTCCCTCTGCCCCCTTGGATGAGATCTGGCTCAGTATTCAAAGCAGGACACAGGACAAGGGGCAGCTGGTTTTTAACCCTGGCACTGCCCGAGGCTTATGCTGTGGCTTGGGATCACAGCCAGACTAGACAGGTTTTCCTTTCCCCTCCTGTGTTTACTCCTCTTCTGGAGTCTGTGGGCACCAGTTCTTCCTCAAACCTTCACAGCCCTTGTGCCAGGAGTGGTGGTGACTGCTTTCTTGCTGTCTCCTAGGGTCCATCACCTCCATCCGCTCCCAGCCCGTGGGAACGTGTTCCTCTCCAAGGGTCCCCAAGGAGTCCCTGCCACTGGCAGCCCATTCTCCCAACCACGAAGGCCGCCACCGCTGGAAGATCCTTCCTCCTCACGTCACACCTCGATCTCCTACTCTCAACAAGCTGCTCTGCAGACAGGTGAGAGGCCAAGGGCCTGCAGAGGTAAACTCCTTCATAGTCACATGGGTCTTTCCCTTCTTTTCCAGTCCACTCTTGGGTTTCTTTTCTTGGAGCTGAGAGTAGAATTTCCCTTTTTAGAACAAAGTGTTTCTGGTGCCATAAATTGTAACATACTCCAGTCACAGCAAGTGACACTTAGGGGAGGCCCTTTTTACCTACTTTCATCTCTGTGGATGTATTGTCCTGTGAAAGAACAACTGAAGCCTAGAGAGAAGGTGCTCAGTTCAGTTTCGGCAGTGCTGTGAGAACCTGCAGGCAGCCCCACACTGTGTCACTGAGCACAGGCTGCACTGACCTGGCATTTGGTGCTAGAGCAAGACCAAGACCATGCCAAAAGACCCAGCAGATACAAGCCCCAGACACTCAGGGTCTGGTCTGCTTGCTACCCAGGTTATATCCTCTTGTCCAAGGAGGGTCTGACAGGGGTTGGCACCACAGGGCAGGGATGGGGCAGTGCAGGGTACATTAGACCCACCAGCAGTTCTGCCACATGCCATGATTGATCACTGGAAGTGCTGCCAGCACAGCAGATCCCCAGGCTCTCATCCCATCTCTCCTCATTTTCCAGGAGGCCATTCGAACGGACTCAGTGGATGGGCAGACTTTGGACCACAAGGACAGCCTGCAGGCAGAGCCTGGAGGGATGCAACCATCAGCTCAGCAGCCCCAGAGCACCTTCCCCCCCAGCCCACTCCACCCCACGGCTTCCTCCCTCCCCGGCACCCCTCCGACCTCCCCACGCCCACACCCCAGCGCGCTCACACGGAAGCACGTCCACGGCATCCGCAGCCGGCCACCCAGCCCCAGCAGCAGCCCTCCCAACCCCGAGGGCAGCTTCTTCGAGTCCTCCGACCTGGCTGACGAGGAGGTTCGTCACATCAACAGCTCGGCCAAAGACTGGGGGGAGGAGCACTCGGAGGCCGGGAGCCGCTCCACTTCACCGTTCATCTCCCCAGCCCCGTCTCCGGTGCCCCTCAAGAACTGCAGCACAACCAGCCTCTCTGGAGGCAGCAGCAAGGAGAAGGACTTGAAGAAGCTCTACAGCACCGATACCAAGGGCTTCCTCAACAAGCCCAGCTGGGCAGACGACCAAAGGCGGCACTCCATCGAGATCTGCCCCTCCATCAGTGACAGGGACTGTAGCTTTGAGGACCCTGCTGGGGAAAAGCAGCGCTCTCCTGCCCACATCCAGACTGAGTCTGAGTACATCCACGGAGCCCGGAGGAAGAAGAAGATGAGCCCACCCTGCATTTCTATAGATCCTCCCATGGAGGACGATGGCGGGGCGGCCTCGCGTACCAAACCCTCCGAGAACAGCATGCTGCGGAGAAGGACCCCGTCCTGCGAGTTCCCGGCCTACAGAGAGTCCCTGGAGCTGGCAGAGAACCAGCCCGGGGAACCGGCCTCCAAAGCGGAGCGCCGGGGCCAGCCCCCCTGCCGCGGGGACCACCTCACCATCCCCAACTTCTCCTTCGAGCAGTTGGACAACAGCTCCTTGAGCAGCCTCTCGGATCTCCTGGACAGCGGTCAGTCCACACCGGCCTCCGTGGATTCCCGGCTGGATCCCGCTGCCTCCGAACTGAGAAAGCCAGATCACTTAAAAACTCAGTGGAGCAACACCGAGAAAAGCAAAGAGCTGCTGGGCATTGCCAAGAGCCCCCTCCGGAAGCAGGACTTGGTCCCGGTGACTGTTGCAACAGAAGAAGACATAGATGACCCAGTATAGCTGTCTGGGAGGGGGGAGCGGGGGGGTCTCAAGGGCTTGACACCAAGGTGGGTTTCCAAACCGAAGGGACTGAGCAGCCACAGGGAGGTGGGTGGCTGCTCCCTCGGGGGTTTTTTCCTTTCTCACAGTCACTTGTTCTGAAGCGCTGTGGAGGTTTGCAAAAAAAACAACAAAACAACAACAAAACACACACACACACACAAAAATTCAAAAGAAACCAAACAAACAGCTGGACACCACGGTGATGGGTTTCCAGGTTGGGCTGTTGGGCTTTGCAAAGAGGGTTTGGGGGTTTCTTTGCTAAAGGGAAGGTGGAGTCGATTCAGGGGTTGGTTCATTCCTCCCACCCTGCTCCGTGGCCTCAATCACATTGATTCGGGTTCAAGGTGGTGGTGGTTGTGATTTGGGGGATTCTCTTCAGGTTTCGTTGGGGTTTTTTTGTTTGTTTGTTTGTTTTTTAAAGATGCTCAACTTTTAACGAGGCACCTTTTAGAGATGTCACATTACGCGGGAGTGCCCAGGAGATGGGAGCTGTACATTGTCTGTATATCAGCAGTTATATAAATAGAAATAATGTATTTGTGAGATACAAAACAAGGTAAAAAGAAAAAAAAAAAACCTACCCACAAAAACTCCCTCTTCATAATGCACATATTTTTATAGAGAAACAATACTGGTTTTTGCATTACATGTGACTCCTCAACTGGGTGGTGGTTCCTTGGGGTTTATGTGGAACTAATTATCACAACCATTTGTTCTCCAAATGTTGCTCTTCTTTCTTCTCTTTCATTTGTTCTCCTCTCCTTTCCTCCACCATCATCCCACCAGCTTCTTTTCACAGCTGATGCTTTAGACGTCGCTCTCATTTTTTCTGTTGTACTTTAGAGGTTGTCCTAACTACACGAAAAAAAAACAAACCAACCAACCAAATCACTACTGAATTGTAGCCAGTGCAATAATAAGTTCTTCATTCTTCTTGTCTGTACAACTGTCCTGTTGCCTTTTTATTATTTTTTTTTTCTTTTTTAAACTGAAATTCAGGTTAAACGTCGCAATAATCTGAACTAACGTGCACAAACAAGGTTTCTTGTTTACAAAGAAAGAAAAAAAAGAAAAAGAAAAAAAAAGATGAAAAAAAGGAAAAAGCTAAATTTACAGAGAGATTTAAAAAAAATGCAAAACAAATAAATAGTAAATTATTTAAGAAATGTATTTTGTTTACTGCAGTTCAAAGTAAATTATTGATACCATGTGTAAAGGTGTAAAGAGCTGTCTTAGGTGATGTTCTTTGTGAGCAGTTAAGCTAAGGATGTGTCTCCTCACAGCAGAAAGCCTTCAGACCCTCGGGGGCAGCTGTAACCCCCCCATTTGCCCTCTTTCTGTCAGTCTTCCCTCCCGGCCCCACACATGGACACCTTCACCCCAATCCCCAAGGCCCTTCTGTCACCTGCTCCAGCTGCGCAGCCTCTAGAGGAATCCAGGTCACCTGGTAACACCACTTCTTCCGTTTTTATTTTTAACAGTTTTGGGGTTGATTTTTCTTCCTTCGCCTCTGGTCCCTGCCCCCCTCCCCACCCCTCATCCAGGCCCTCTCACGGTGGGACAGTTTCCCCAAGGCAGTGGGACAGCTTCACCATGACAAGCTGATGCTAAATCAGAGCCACAGAAGGTCACACGGGGAGGGGGGGAAGAGAAAAAACAAACAACAAAAAAGAAAATTCAAACAATTGGTTTTGTTTGGTTCGTTCCATGCCACCTCATATTTATGCATCCACATATATCTTCTGTTATTTATGCATTCATTACTCAAAAGGAAATGTATCTTCTTTCACATGTATTAAACTGTATAAACTGGAAGCGTGGCCTGACTTTGTGCCGCAGGGTGGGGTGTAGCTGGGACACCGAGCCCTGCTCCAGCACCTTGTGTCCCACAGGTCTCCATCCTACCCCCAGAGCTTGACATCCCTTGAAAACTCGTTCCTAAATGTGGCCAAACTACTCCCTTCCCTGTTGGTGGTTGGAGCTGGTCCCACCTGCTTGGCTCCAAAGGTTCCTTACCTCGAGCGAGAGGCTCCGTAAGTCGAGCGGTTCCGCCGAGCAACTGCACTCAGGGAGTCACTGGACTCTTGGAAATACTTCTTTTGTCTCAGCAGGCTAGCAAGGAATTCCAGAAATGTGCCATGGAAGTAATAATTAATAGAACTTTGGGGGACAATGGCAAACTCTTTGGTTGTAGTTTAACCCATGAATTGGAAAGGAGGGGAGGAAAAGTCCCCTGTGCTGGGCTGAGTCCTGCCAGGAGGTGTGTGGGACACCCCATTGTGTCCCTCTCTTGGCACTGCTCCTGGTGGGACTTACTGTGATGGTCAGCTTTGCTGGGCAAGGCAGCATCCCCTGCATCCAAAGCCCGTCCCTGTGCCCCAGAGCTGGAAGAGAAGCCTGTGGCCCTGGAGTGGTGTGGTGAGTGATGGCAACACCCTGCACAGTGATAGAGGAGTGATTTGAGGACCAAGTTGGAAGATTTTTTTTCTTTTTTTTCTTTTTTTTTTTTAGGCCATAGCAGCATGTCAGGGATGAGATTTGCTCCTGCAGTCCCTGATCCTGGCTCTGCCTCGGCAGGGGTGGGGCTGGGGGGGGGCGGGTGGGAGCCAAATCCTACTGACTTTGCAGTAGGAACCACAGCTTGGAGCACATTAACTGAGGCTCCAGCAGGGTGAAATGCAGCCAGGGGGCTGGTTTCTTTGACAGTAGAAGAAATGTAAAGGGAGGAAAAGAAGAGGTGCTTCCTCTGCCTGCCACCACCCAGGATGGGAGAGGATGGGACAGACATCTCCTGTTCTGCTGCAGTAGAAGACACAGGAGAAGCCTGTGGAAGACCAGAGAGTGCCCATTAATCATTCTCAGATGTCTTTTTTGGGGATAGTCACCTGAATGTAGAGGTACAACCCCAAGCTCCCTGAGCTGGGTCCTTGGCTCAAACCTGGCATGGTTTAACATCCATCACCCAGCGCTAATTTCCCTGCTCCTGGGTTCTGCAATGTTAACCAGTTCCCACCAGGCTGGCTGAGATGGTTGCCTTGCTTCAGCTGGAAAATGAAAAGCAGTGGGTAAATGAAAGTCATTATTATTTAATTGGATTGATTTCTATTTTGCATTTTTCATGAGGAGTCAGTCATGCCCATTTGTCAGCCAGCCTCTTCTCCACCTCTCTCCATTCCAGCAAAACCACAGCCCATGGGGACTGTCTGGGCTTGTCCAGAGCCTCCTCAGCAGCCTTGGAGGAGCAGGGATCAAACAAGGCTTAAAAAACACAATGTTGAGGAAGGGGCAAAGGAAACCATCACAACATACCTCCAAAAGCCTTCAGATGGTCTTGTTTGCAAGTTTAAAGCTCAGCTGGCATTGATCTGGAATTCTCTTTGTCAGGCTGGGGAGAAAAATTAAAGCACTAAAAAAAACTCAACACAACTCCAACCAAATCTGACTCCATCCCCAGTGCAATTAGACACAAACTTTAGTCTGCCAGTGTGAGATCATACAGGCTGCATGAATACTGACAGGCATGGGAGACTTGTACAACTTTTCTTAGGATGAATAATTAAATTGCCTTTCTCCATTAAATCTTCCCTATTAAGATTTAAATACTCGCCTGCGTTTTAATGGCTGGAGCCTTCTCATCTTGCATATGTGGGGGGGCTTAATTCAATGCTGTAGTGCAGCCTGCCAGAGCTGCAGCACCCCCAGCATGGTCTGAGGGGCTGAAACCTCCATGTCTTCCTGGTTTTTAAGCAGCTCAACACATCTATCTGCTGCAATCTTGCTGGAGTCTGGAATAACTCAGCTCATGCCAGGTGGATACAGGATCCTCCTCCAGTGAAATGGTGTTAACGCAGGCAGCTCAGCTTCTCCCACAATGGGTTTCAGCTCCTTCAGTGGCACCAGCCCCAGCATGAGCTCCCTGTGGAAGCTGGGAGGGTGCAAAGGGGTTGGGGGACACGTGGTGGCACAGACAGTCTCCCTGGTTTGACACTGAGGCACACAGCCATGTTTCCAGACAGGTTTCACCCCTGGGTTGGGGCTGTGACCAGGCTGGGCTGCTCCTCGTGCCAGGACCTTCACTGGTAGGTCAGTTCTGGGGTTTTTCCAGCTGTGGCCATTGGACATTTCAGTGCAAAAAAAAATAAAAAAATCATCTGTTCATGGGGAGAGAGCAAACACCAACAACCTTCATTATGTCACACCACAGGAAAGACACCAGATTAATTAGTTGAATATTTGATTGAAATCCCCTGGAGCAGCTTACTGTTGATCCTACTTTGCCCCACTCTGAGGCACAAGTTGCTGAAGGGCCTGTGGTAACATCTCCAGGGTTTGTCAGCAGCATTCCCACCCCAGCCACCTCCTGATAATTATTATTCCTGTTTCTTTTTCCCTTATTGAACCCAATGCCCCTCTGGGAAACAGCTGCTGTGGTCCTCCTTGCCCTCTCCCCCTTCTTGCCTTAATGTTAATTTACTCTGACTGGCTCACGCCAACACACTAATTAATTTTCTTCATTAACAACAGCAAAAATAAATATCTCTCAAAGGGAAACAAGTTTCAATACAAATTAATTCCCCATAGCAGACTGGGTGTTCCACAGCTGGTTGGCAGCAAGACCTCCCACACCCAGCAGGGCTCTGCCCAGCAGCCACATGGGCAAGGGGGGGGTCAGAGCAGAACCCCAGCCTGCTAAAGCACCCAGTGTCACGAGGAGGAGCAAATACTGACTATTAAAGGTCTGCTTTGGCTTTTTGCCCTGGTCTTCTGCTCTGGAGAGGATACTGGTAAAAGGTGCTTGGGCTGAGACTCCTCACGTTCACACCTGGCCTGGGTGACAAAGCACAAAATGTCCCCTCCCCATCCCAGCAAAGCTCCCTCCACACTGTGCCCAGGGTGGTGGGAACCCTCCTGGGCCCCAGTTTCCAGCTGGCTTGCAGTGTTAGGACACATTAACCCTACCTGTCTTCACCCAGTTACCTTCCCACCAAAAGAGATCTCCAGGTAAATACATTCAGCAAGAATCACAGCAAGAAGATCTTCCTCTGCTCTGTCACCTGACGTTAGGAGAACATCCTCCTCCGTGCTGTTTGATTTGAGCAGCAGGTGGGAAGAGCTCTGAGAAAAGTAAAAGGCTGTTAAGACAAAGGGCAGGGAAGCTCTTCCTTGCAGAGACAAAATGCAGGCAGTGATGAGTCAGGCTGGAAACGTTGTGCAAACAGGCTAAAAATAAAACTGGTTTATTGCAGATTAATGATGCTGTCAAATATATCTCACCGGCCATTTAGCAGGTGTTGATCATAAATATTTGGGATTTCAAATAAACTTCTCTGTTGTGCCACTGTCTTGTCACTTCTGTCTCACCCCCCTCTCTGGAGCTTGTGTTGGAAGCCAGGACTCAGTCCTGGGGCTGGTTTGATCATACATGAAAGCGTAACAGTGGCAAAGAACCTGCTCACTGGGCTCCTCCCTGCAGCCCAGGGCTTCTCAGAGCTCCCTCCCAGGCAGCAGCACCAGGACCTGCTGCTCTCCCCCTGCTACTGCAACCACAGGAAAGGATCTCAGAGCTGGGGTGATGGGCTGGTCCAAGGTACACGGCACCGGCTCAGCCCTCACCAGAGCGTGGAGTCAATCCCAATGGCACACAAACCCCTTGGAGAGCACTTGGGATCCCACCGCCCAGGGGTCAAGGCAGCCTGTTGGGCTCTAGGAGTCAGGTCAAGGCATGTCAGCTTGAATCCAAAGCCCACGTTTCCAAAGTCTGGAAATTTTCCAACCCCTGGGTCTTTCTGGGTGTGAAAAAAATAGAATTCCCTTAGCTGTTGGATGTGCCTCATGCATGGAGGTCAGTGCCAAAAGGACACCAGTGTACTCACCAGACCAGGAGTCATTCTTCTGGAGCCAACACCTGAGGTGGGCACAGCATCTGCAAGAGATGGGACAAGTGACAAGTCAGGGAGCTCAGGTGAGTGCACGTCCTCCTTGTGGCCCCAAAACCCCCAGGGAGCTTTCCCATTAGTCCCTTCCCACATCACAGGGTCAGGGCAAGTCTGAGAGAAGAGGTGAACATTTTACACGGCCAAAAGCAGCAACAACATCATTAAATAACACCCATGGAGGCACCAGGATCCGTGAGTTTTCATTATGCTTGGAAATCAAACTCACTGATGGATCATTAATTAAGTTTTCCAGCAGAGTAAAAACGCTTCCTTGCTTGGGATTTCATCCTACTCACATAGGCTAAAAAACGCAGCTAATTAGAACAAGACTGGTGTGCAAGAGGGGAACGAAAAAAAGGTCTCATTATGGCTGGGAGGGGACAGAGTCCTGCCACAAGCAGGCACGGGTGACTCACAGCTGCTGCATAACCCTGCTGCCTTCTCTCTGTCATGGGGAAGGTCTCCCAGTGCTGACATTAACTTCTCCAGCAGCTGTGAATCACTTGCCAGGCAAGAAAAAAACACCTTAAATTGGATCTTAGGTAACTCTGAGGTAGCTGGTAGCCAAATAAAGTGTTAATTAAACAGCCTTGCTAGCTGCATCAGACAGCTGGGTGAGACCTGCTGTATTTTCCCTCCTGATAATTTTCAGCTCAAATGAATTATTTTCTCTTAAGCGCTTCTGAGGAGCAGGGGAAGAAAGGATAACATTTCAGCCATTCCCAGCCATCCCTCCTGCTTCTCCCGTTCTTCTCTTGGACAAATCTGCTTCCTGAATGTAACAAAAAATAAAAAACCAACCAAACAACGAAAACGCCAAAACAAACCAGCCCAACTCAAAACCTAAATAATTAAGTTGAAACTGACACTGACAAAGAATGCATCTATGTAGAACACGGAAGGTTATTTTTTTTTTTTAGCATGAAGTGTAACGGTAGTCACTGTCAGCCCGACATAAACCACAGCACCCCTTTCAACAGGGGGTTGGAAGAGGTTGGAAGAGGCCCCCTCTTTCAACAGGAGAGGGGGAGTCTTGGGGTGCCCCTTTGCCTCAAGACACCTGCGGCCACCAGCCCCACCGAGCAGCACAGCCACCCCCACCAGAGCTGCCAGAAGGCGGGTGACATGGAGCCAGTGGAGGAGGAGAAGGATGTTCTCCCCACCCGCAGACAAGGCTGGGCTGCATCTCTGCTCAGCCCACGCGTGAAAAGCCCGCAACCCGCGGCACGGACACCCCGAGCGGCGCCGGGCCAGGGCTGCCCGCACCCCTCCCGCCCCTCCCGGCGGGTCTGGCCGCCCGGGCGGCTCCCGAGGAGACGGGGCGAGCTGGGCAGCGGGTGCCCGAGCGGGGAACTTCCCGCATTGAGTTTCCCCCGCGCGGCCAGGGGAGCGGGCAGGGCTGCTCAGCCCGGTTCAGCGGCTGCAGCTCGGCGGAGCTCGGCACATTCCTCTGCCTTGTTGGCACGCGAGGTTCGCTTTCAATTAGAGCCGCCGGTTCAGCCAGCACCGTCCGCCTCCCGCCCCGCCAGGGCCCCGGCGGCTCCCGCAGGGCTGCGGGGACAGTCACGGCTCCGGTGGCCGCAGCAGCCGCTCCCGGCCCCTCACACCAGCGCGGCTCCCGGGCCGCCCCGTCCCACCCATCCCGGACGTTGCTCCTCGGGCTCCGGCCCTTCCCGGGGCGCGGACGGAGCCGCTTCGGCCCGGCCAGCAGCAACATCTAGCGGCCACGGCCTCCGCTGCGCTTCCCAAAGCCCTGGCACAGCTGATCCCGGCTGATTGCCAAGATAACTCGAGGCGCTGGTTTCAAAATGCGAGACGTGACGAGCAGCCGGGGGGACCGGCGGGGGCTCAGCCCGGCCCCGCGGGCCGGCCGGGGCAGCCCCGGGCTGAGGGGAGCAGCCCCGGGGGGGCTGCGGCTGCTCCCGGGGCTTGGGGGGGACCTGCCCGTGTTTTGGGGCGACCCGCCCGCACCTGGGAGGTGGGGAAGCCCCGCGAAGCAGCGCCCGCCCCGGAAGTGTGTCCCCTCCGCCGCCCCGTCCGTGTCCATGGCAACGGCGCGGGCGCTCCCGGCGCCATGGCGGCCGCCGCCGGCCCCACCGTCTTCCTCGTGGCCGTCAACGGGCAGATCGAGAGCGGGCAGGTGAGCGAACGGCCGCGGGGGGACCCGTGTTCCTCCAGAGGAGCGGGGAACCCGCTTTCTCGCGACACAGCCCGGCCCGGCCTCAGCCCCGCGGTGCAGGCCGCCCCCTCGGCCCGGTGAGCGGGCCGGCTCCGTCCCAGTGGTTCCTCACCCACCCAGCCTCTGTCTCCCGCAGTTCCCTGGGTATGACGATCTCTACTGCAAGTTCTGCTTCGTCTACGGCCAAGACTGGGTTCCCACAGCGGTAAGAGCCCGTGCTGCCCCCGAGCCCCGGCCCGGCTGCCCGCCCCGCCGGCAGCACGCGCGGCAGCGGCTTGGGCAGGCCTTGCCTCCCGCCTCATCCTCCCCGCAGGGCCTGGAGGAGGGCATCTCCCAGATCACCTCCAAGAGCAACGTGTCACCCACCACACTGATCTGGAACTTCCCCATCGACATCACCTTCAAGAGCACCAACCCGTCCGGCTGTGAGTGCAGGGGGGGGGTCCAGCTCCAGCCCAGGCACCCCCTCACACGCGGGTCTCTTGCAGGGCCTCAGATCGTGGTGAGCGTCTATGGACCCGACTTCTTTGGCAACGATGTAGTCAGAGGTTACGGAGCCGTTCACGTTCCCTTCACGCCGGGCAGGTGAGCTGACAACCCGGCAGCTTTCAGGACTGAAACAAATTGGTTTTTTTCCCAGTTACTATGTTGTTTCAGAAACAATGTCCCCGTATCTCTCTAAGAGGTCCTGGCCCTTGGGTACAAGGCACATGGATTTCCCAGCAGCAGCCCCAGGTGACCAACTACTTTTTGGTCATCCTGTAGAGAAGTGTAAAGTCAAAACTGGCACGAGGAGAGCCCAAGCATGGAGCACAGAACATCACCTCTCCCCCCTCACTCGCAGCACACGTGAAGCTTTCATTCCCACATTGGGAATGGAGGACTATAGCCTCTCCCTATGCAAACAAACCTTTTCTCTGTAGAAGGGAAAGTATTTTTGCCTTGAGATGTTTGGTGGTCTGACATGTCTGAAATTCTGGTACCTTCAAAAGCATAAGAAGTCCTGCCACTGCCCTTTGGCTCACTTCTGTGCAACTCACGTTTGCTTTAGGCATACAAGAACCATCCCCATGTTTGTTCCAGAGTCCACATCCAGGCTGCAGAAGTTCACAAGGTAATAATTAAAGACTTTTTTCTCTAAATAAAGTCCTTCATGCTCTTAGTTACAAAGGTGTATCCAGCTACCACTGGTGTATACATGTGAATGCTGTGTCATAACCAAATAGTTTTGAGTTGTGTAGGTAAAATAACAATTTTAGGTTGTTAGGTCTTTTGAAGAGCTTTCTTAAACCACAGTAACTTTGTAGTAACACTAACACACTAACTAACTTTTCATCCTCACAGCTGCAGTAACAGTCTGAACACAGCAACTGAGGGTATCCAGGTTTTTTCCTTGTATTAAGTACATATCATGTGGATAAAATTAGTTTCCTTTTTTTCTTCAGAAAGACAAAACTAATCTTTGCTGAAAGTTGATCAGCAATAAAATGAATCTGTCTTCAAAACCCTCTACTGCAAACAAAAGCTGGGAGTCTCATTAACCCCTTCTGGTTTTTTACCTTGCTTATAAACTGTATCAAATCTAAACAGTAACAAATGTGTCCAATTAATTATTTTATCTTTTCTTCTCCAAGTTGGTTCACAGGGAGACGCCCAGAATTTACTGACCCCAGAGTGGTAGCACAGGGAGAAGGAAGAGAAGGTAAGTGCCCAGGAGCTCCTGGCTGCAACCCTTGCATGACAGCAGTCCACAGCTTGGCCATCCACCTTCTGCTGGAAGAAAGTCCAGTTGTTCCTCCCAAGAACAGTCCTACTTGGCTAGGAGTCCAACAGCTATTCAGAAACCTCCCTTAACCAGTTCCATTCACATCACCTTTCTTCCAGTCACACGGGTACGATCTCAAGGCTTTGTGACCATTTCCTTCAACGTGGTGACCAAAGATATGAAGAAGTTGGGCTATGATGTCAGTCCAAGTGACATGCAGAACCCTCCTCTGGTGCCTGTTTCAGAAGGGTTTCATAGGTACTGAAGTCCAGCACAGGATCTTCAAAGGCTCACAGAGAAGTGAAGCACTTTGGGGCAAAGGGAAATGAGTGACTAAACTGAAATAACTTCACTTGAGACCATTAGTCCCAGAGAAACACAAGCCCACGAGGCTTCAGAACAAATACCTACGTATAATTGTTTCATTAAGCATATAAGTCAAAGTATTATGTAAATTAATGTCATCAGATAATATTTAGCATTTTTATGAGTAACATCAGACTATGTCAAGACCTGCAGCATATTTTTTATAACAGCTTTTTGTACATTTTTATATACTTAAAAAAATAGGAAAGTTTATAACTGTGGCAGTTTTCCTGGATTTAAAATATCATTGCAAACCCAGTTCTTTTTACTTATTTTATGGCGTGCGTGGTAGAAATGGAAAATTAAAACCTTGCACCCTCCAAAAAAGGAGGGAATGTGGCAAGGAGTGAAATGAATACTCACTTCTCTTTACAAAAGCAACAGCAGTTTTCTTCATAATCCCACCTAGTCCTTTGGAGTCTGTGCAGAACAGCACATGTAGAAACACCCTTTTCCACACCTTTTCAGTGAAGCAACTTGGGCTTTTGTGTTTAGAACAGGATGATGGTTCCTCCATTTCCAGATTTTACTTCTCCATCAAGCTTCAGGAAACAAAAAAATAGAAAGGAGAGCAAAATATTCACTGTGGTGTTTAAACACAGGCTTGCTGGATGATTTAAACTTCTGAAACAACAAATTGCATCTTAAATGCAGATATTGACTAACTTCAGAGCAGAGTCTGCAAAGAAAGTGGGGTCTCAGGCAGGCAGCTTGGTGTGCAGCCATGGATCAGGTTCCAGAGGCACTGTGCTGCACAGAGGGTGGGGAGGAGCAGGAGGGACCTTCTCCCTTCAGGAGGTTCCTCCAGCCAGGACATCACACAGATAACACACCAGGATTTTTCTTTGCTGGTTTTCTTAGCAAAAGGAAGGCAGTGAAAAAGAACCTCATGACATTCAAGTCCCCTCTCAGGTTTCCTTTCCTATCCCATAACCTCAGAGAAGGACTCAAAACAATGTTGGTTGTTATTAGTGTGTAACTGAAGAAGCCCAATTGTCTTATTTGTCTTTCTGCTGCAAGGGTTTCTTCTTGTTTGTGCCAGAACTGATGTTTTTAAGTCCAAACTCATCCAGGATCTGCTGTTCTTCCAGGTACAAAAGAGAAATGTATGCTACAATTAAATGTCTAATTCTTAGTCATTCTCATATTTAAATTTGGGCATGTTATCTCTTGTGTTTGACTGCAAATGCCAGGAGATAACTGTGAGAATGACCTGACATGTTACCACCCTGTAAGTGAAGTACCAAGACCTTGAAACTGTAGAAATACAATAATAACAGTGTTGAACTGCAGAGCCTCCAGGACACACATCAAATAAAGCATCTACTTAGAGACAGTTGTTATTTCATGCTGAGCAATGTGATTGAATAAATATAATTCCTGAAAACATAATGTGATGGCTGCAGTTTTGCTGTGAGCATTAGCATCTTTTATACTATTTATAAATACTTTTCCAAACATGGCTTCAGATGAGTTTTCATCTCCCTACTTTTTTCCTATCTTATTGTTGTTGGTTTTCTACTTCCAGTAACCTTCTCCACCAGTTGTTTTGGCAACTGTTGCAATCTCTGAACCGAGTCATGTTGGAATCCAAATTAATAAACATTTCCTGTTGGCTCAGAGGAGGTGCAAGGAATTTTGTTTCCTTTTCAGAAGTATTTGGGAAACAGTTTGCTACAGTAGCAGGATAAGTATCAGTGTTTGAAATACTTGAAAGGCAAACATTAATCTTCCCAGTGCTTAAATAACTTTTTTCCCTTGAGCACAGTTACCTGCCCCCATTCCAATTAGAGCAAAACTGCACAACAGGGAGTCTAATCATAAGGAACCTGCTAAAACCCAGATAAAGCCCAAACGTGGTGCCCACAGGGCACAGTGAATTTATTCCCACTCAGCTTTGCAGCTTGGTGCTACAGCTGAACTGCTTCTGTTTCAGATGAGTAGCTGGACACTCACCACACGGAGATGGATCAAACCCCTCATGTGGGTTTTCACAGCTTCACCAGTCACTGCCTGAACCCACAGAAGAAAGGTTCCAAGAGTCAAAACCAAAGTTTACAAAAAGTAACAACTCAACCTCCCTACAGCTATGTAAGACACATGACTCTAAGCAGATCCCACACTGCTACCTGCCTTATCAGGGTTTTTTTCCTACTGTCTCTGAGTTTGGTTGGGTTTTTTTGACTCCTCTATGTCCAGAGCACGTTTGTCAAGAACCTCACATTTGTTAAGAACCTTCTTCAAAGGCCTTCACGTGTTTTCCCTGGGAGCCCTTGGCTCTGACACAGGTTGCCCCTCACAGGGGCAGGTGTGGGGTGATGGTTTCAGGACATGTTTTCTGAGTTCAATGTCATTCCTTTGTTCCCAGAGGCAACTGTTGGTATCTCTCATAAACATGCTCCTCTCCCAGACACAGGCTTGCTGCTGCCCTGATGATTTTCTGGGAAACTGTCTCTGGTTTGAGGCTGTGGTACTCAGGTGTGGCAGAGCCTCTGCAGATGTTTCACCCCAGAGAAAATCTCTGCTCTCACAACAGAGTAAAGGCAGACACGACCCTGTGCTGCGAGAGTGACATTCATGAGGAAGGGATTTATAACCCATCAGTGTTCGTTGCAGTTGGTGTTAAAGGTTAAAAGAACTCATGCTTTAAGAATAGCTAAAACCCAGATAAACCCAGCCTGGCTGCAGTGGAGGCTCAAAGTCATTTCCTTTTGCCCACTCTCCAAGAAGCTGTAACCAGCCTGCTTGTTTTCTAGTTAATCATTCTCCCTTGTATTCAAACCTGAAGTTCCCAGCCCCTCTCAGCACAAGACTGTCAGCTGGCACTGCAGCTCCTGTCTTCTTGTGCTTGAGTTTCTCCCAGACATTGGCCATTAACATCCAAATTCAAGATGGGCAGGAAAATAAAATCTTTATACAGAACATGTGTCCTGACACAGGAGGAGGCTTCAAGGCTATAAAAGCAGAATGAGATCCACTAGAGGTGGATGAAGCCTGTGAGGTAGTTGGGGACTTGGCAGAAGCTCTTCCCTGCTCTCCTGGTCTGGAGGAGGTGTGGGTCCAGCAGGATTGTGCTCACCTCATGTGAGAGTTTCCCTGGTGACACCAAGGAAGCCATCCCAGCTAGGAGGGAGAGAACCAAAAACATGGACTGAACAGCAGCCTGGGAATCGAATCCTCCAGAAAATGGAAAATCACTTGGACAATTGATACTTGCAGCCCTTTCTACCAAAACTGGAAACCGCAGCATCAGCTCCTGCCCCCTCGTGGCAGTTTGCAACCTCAGGAAGATGTTAAGAGGTTGCCAAAAACAATTAGCTAATAAGATTGCATGAAGGACACCCAAGTTTTCCTGTTCCTACATGGAAAATCGCTCAGTGTGATGGTGCCAGCTCTCCTGTCACTGCCTCTTGCCCTGCGAGCAGGGGACAGACACTTCCCAGCATCATGAGCTGCCAGCACTGCCTGGCCAGAAATCCCTGCCTGTGCCTCAGCAAGTGCTCTAGAAACACTCCTGGGGCTGGGAAGGCTCCTCTAACAACAGCAGTATTGCAGCAGCTGGAAGCTATCTCCATCTGAAAATGAGACCTGCAGAGAGACAGATGAAAGCTGACAGCAACTGCTCCCCAGCAGCAGCATCAGTTCAGGAGCAGGAGCCTACTGTGAAATACCCTAAAAGGGAGGGAGAGGAGGGGAAGGAAAATACAAAGTCACAGAAGCACAGAACAGCCAGGTTTGAAGAATGTGGAATCTTCAGCTCCAACTCTACCAGGGCTCATCACCTGCACCATTGCAGCCCTTCACAAACCAGCCCAAAGATGACCTGTTTGTGGTAAGGTCACCAGAGCATCACACCAGGACCTGCTGCCTGGAGATACAGGGGCTAAACAGCCTGGATCTGAAGTCCATGGGTCCGTGTAGTGAGGGGAGGACAGGACAGATGGGGCAGCAGATGGGGGTTACAGAATGAGAGCTCAGTGGGACAGAGCTGGGCCTGCAGTGTGGGGCCTGTGTCTGCATCCAGCCAGGCACCAACAGTTCCCAGTGTCTGGGAGACATCAGGCCCCACCAGCACCCAAGAGCAACAGCAAGAACCACCAGCCTCTGGGCCTTTTCCCTTTAGTCTGGCAGTGCCAGTGGATGGCACTATGCAGCAGCTGCAAGCTGGCCCATGCAGGACATCTCCAGGGTGCTCCTTGAACACGCTCAAGGAACCCAGCACCCCACAAGAGCACTGTGAATCCCCCCTCCTGCACCCACCCAGCCCAGCTGGGGACCCAAGGTCCAAGCACGCTCGCCTGTGCCAGCAGCATGTCTGGAGCAGTCACCAACAGCAATTCCAAAGGTCTCCCAGGCCATGCAAACCCCCGAGGAGCAGGAACACAGCAAAGAGCCAAGCAAAGGTCCACGGGGGACATTCAGCCCCTTCCCCCTCTCCCCATTCCCCCACGGGGTGGAGTCATCTGGGGAGGCAAACACGGGTGAGCCCAAACCCCAAGAGCTGAGGGGACTCACTGGTGTTTGCACACCCAGAAACAACCCCCACGTTTGGAATACAGGAAGGAAAAAAACACCCACAAAACCACAGCTCCTGCCAGCCTGCAGAGAGCACCCAGAACCCTCACTGCAGCGCAGGAGCCTGCAGAGCACAAGGACAGAGGGCCTGAGACAACACGTTTCCAGTGCCTGGCCATCTTCAGGGCACAAACCCTGTTAGAAACCATCCTTCAGTCACCAAAAACAGGGCTGAGCCCCCAGGAGGGAGGCTGCAGAGAAGCACGGGTACAACACAACCTGCCTTCATGGCTGAGTGCAAGGGATTCAGTTCCTTGTCCTTCAGAGAAGATCAGCAGAAGGATCTAACTGCTCTAGGTTCCTATTTTTATACCTCTATTCAGGCCAAGATATTTAAGTTCCCAAATTCACCTCAGAGAATATCACTACATTTAGTGCCAGACTTGCTAATGAAGACACAAAAAAAGCAAAGAAAACCAACCCACCACCATCACCCAACACGACCCCAGCCAGCCCACGGTCTCCTGGGCCATATGTGCTGTTACACTGCAGCAGAACTGGCTCCTTCAACTCAGTTAAACCAACAAATTTCATTCCCTGGCCAAAAAACCCTGCAAGAAGAACATGGACCCTATTGCCTGATTTTCACACGTTCCACGTTCCCACCCCAGTGGGGCACAAAGAAGGTGTCTAACGATTTTCCCTCTTAGAAATGACTAGAGGTGGTTGAGCCACAGCGCTGTGGGGAATCCCACGTGGGTTGGTGACAGCACAGCTGCTGGGACGAGTCCTCACTGAGTCAGCATCTCATGGAGGCTCTTCAGCCCTCACCCCAACCACCAGGCACAGAGTGCTCCTCCTGCCCCTGCCTAGTTCAGCTGAGCAGAGTTTGAACAAGGCTCAAAACCACGAGGCTGTACCTGCTTGTGAGGATCTCCTGGAGCGTATTTAAGCTTCCAAACTGCAGAGCTGGCAGCATGGGCATCCTGGTGAGATTTCCTGTCAGGCAGCATCAAGAAGGCAGCTGAGAATCAGAGAACCACAGAACATTTTGAGTTGGAGGGGACCTTAAAGATCACCTAGTTCCAATCCCCCCATATGGGCAGAGAAGACAAACTCCACCTTTCCTATGGCTTTATTCCAGCTACTTGAAATGTCATTGGTTTTCTTTCACCTGAGAGTGGGAACACAGTTGCTCAACTAGCAGCACAAGTGTGGAGAACAGCTCAGGTAACATGTCCAGGCTGCTTCTGTGTTTGCTGAACAGCCACACATGATTTTTTAATACCTGCACCCTCCACCCCCAGCATTTCATCTGTGTCTAACAGGACACACCTTCATCCCTCTGCACAGGATATGGTACAGTACCTGTTCTCTGCACACAACTGCTGTGCCTGGTGGCCATGAAGATGTTCAGGTGTTTTAAGAATAACTCTGCTCTTCAACAGCATTTTCAACCAGAGTTTCAATGCATTCCCTAGCTAAATATTCTGCTGGTCACCAGTTTACTTAAGAATAAAGTTCGCACCACCTGCCTGCCCCAACCCCATGTTAGCCAGCCTCTGGGGAGAGATCTTCCCCTCAGAGATATTTACCAAGTACCCGAGGGTCCCACGACTCATTTGGGTTTGATGCAGCTCTGAGCTCCCCCCAGCAAAGCCAGAGGCTGCACTCTGTCCCCTCTGGGTATCTCCCTGCTCCCTCCTTCCTAATGGACTATTCCGTCCTCTGCAAACCACTGGGTTGTGTTGCCCTGGTAGGATGCCAATCCCCTATTGATCACCAGACTGTTGCCAATTAACTACCCTAATGGGAAATTGGCAGGAACGTCTGAAGCACCGACAGGAACTTCCACTCACTCAAGCCCCAAGTCTTCAACAATTGCAGGGTACAACTGATTAGCAGTGAAATCTGAGGAGTCAGAACTGCCACCACCATGTACAACACCAGCTCTTCACTATTTATAATCCTGCACCCCCAAACAAACCTTGGTCCTTACAAAAATCCATGTTCATTTGTGTCCCAGCTCACAGGACAGGGGGGAGATTACCAAGAAGGCAGATGACAGCTAACTTTAAAAAGGAGGAAGTTTTTAATGCCAGGGGCCTCATAAATCATGTTAGTTCTCTGAAACCCAGACTGCAGGCAGCTAAGTCTTGGCCACAGCCACAGCACGAGCTGGCCCCAAGTATTTTCTCAAAGCTCAATGAAAGCAAGCAGAAAAGCAGAGTTGCACCACTTGGCCCAGCACAAACAAGGGGCAACAGCAACATAAGTACTCAGCAGGAGTAATTTGGCCACACCGGTGGGGCTGAGATGATCCTTTACCCAGATCGCCCTTTTCCTCTGTAAAAGCAGGCAAATAGCACCTCAGTTCAGAGAAGAGGAATAGGAAACCCAGGACAGAGGGAGGGCAGCTCGCCCAAGGTCAGAGGATCTCTCTCACAACAGGCTTTATCAGCTCAGCCTCCCTCCAGCAGCCCCTCAGCTCACAACAGCCTGCAGTCCTCGGCTCCTTCCGAAGGGTATTAGGGGAGTTGTCTCTCAAGCTTCCACTTCAAGCCCCTCCTGCATCTTTCCTGTAAGTGGGCAGCTTTGTTTTAAAAAGTGCATTTTCAAGAGGCCAGTGCTCACAGACACAGGAACAGGAAGCATCCTTCTGTAAAAACGAGAGGTGCAAAAAGCAGCAAGTACCTGGGCCGCCATTCCCAGCAAAGGAGATTTCTCTGTCTTCCTTCCTGGCCCAAACACAGAGGCCAAATGAATCAAGGACCTCATAAACTGGAGTGTTACTGGAGCAGTGGGATTGCACAGCACCCCCAGCCAGCTCTGCACCAGAGATCACAAACCAAGACAGGCTTTTTTCCTCATGAGCACCTCCCCCATAGTCAAGTCTCCAGCACCACTGAAGTTTCAGCAATAAGGAATGAAATATATGATTAGTGATTTTTTTATTTTAGTGATTTTTGAGTCTGACTGGCAGCAAACCGTAACTACAGGAAACCTGGATGGGCTCTGGAGAGGCAAATCTTGAAACAGCCTGCTAATGAAGAACCCTTCAATTTAAACCATCCTGAATTAGAAGCTGAAATCACTTCTCAGCTGGAGGCAGGCTCGCTGCTACCCCATCTGCAAGGCCACTGGACCAGCAGGGCAGAGCCAAGGCTGCGGGAAGGGCAAGGCTGAACTACTGCCAACATGGGAAGCGAGGACTCCCCAGGTCAGTCTGTCCCAGTTCCCCAGGCCTTACTGCACCAGCGATGGCTTTTCAAGTCACACCTTCCCCACACTCCTGTCTTGACATAAATACCAAAGCCTCCACCAAGACAGGACTTGATTGCCACTCCGAAAGCACTGGTTAAAGGGTAACGTGGTTTAAAGAAGCAATTCAGCCACCTGCAACACGAGTCTTCATTTTTATTGAGTTAGTAAGGTCTCAACTGACTCTGATTTCAGTGATCCATAAGAAACCCTCCTTTCTCACAGCAAGAACAGGCCTGCCCCAGGAAAGCATCAAAGACATCACATTGACAGCGTACAAGAAGCATCACTCTCAGCAACAGTGAGATTCCTCCTAGGACTTGTAGCACAAACCTTCAACCACCTCAAGCAAATCCATCAGCCTTCTGGAAAACTAGATCATGGCAGCGACAGGTTTTTCTTTGAAGGGGATTATAAACACTACGCAGAGTCTTGAAAAAGCAACACGGCTGGAATATAAGCAATACAATTTTAATTCTGACCAGTCACCTACAAACCCCCTTGTCTTTCCACTGTTCTGATGGCATTATTAAATATCACATTTGTGACATTGCTTGGGAAAAATGACACAAAGATACAGACGTTATGATACAATAGTACAAATGATAAATTATTTATACAGTAAATAATGTCAATAGTCAGCACAAATTCATAAAAAGCAGCCGGCTCCCGGTATTATGAAAACAGTTTGGTAAATATTTAAATTGTAACACTTGTAAAGGAAGCGAGTCTTGTGAGATTCTGCTGTGAAAAATAAACCATATATTTCTCCACAATTTGTGCAATATTAATACATACAGTACACATTAGAAACTGTAACAGCAAAAGGGAAGATGGATAACAATAGTTGTCTTAGCTATGGGACTTCAAAAAGACTGTAAACACCACAACCCACCATGGTTTTCCTTCCCTGTCCCCTCAATGTAGTTTAGTTTCTATATAGTATAAAACTGAATAAATAACTGAGCTTATTTTGGGTTTAAAATTATGCCAAGATTTTTTTTTTTTAATTCTTTTTTCTTTACAAAATATTTAACACTTTATCTTTGGTCAATTTGACCAGTAAGGCTATTTTGGGATACTAACATTTTAAAAATCAAAAGCACTTTTCATATTTGCAAGTGAGAAAAGAAGGGGAAGAGGGAAATGCATTTGGAGAAATATGCCAGAGCAGATGTGATCGGATACGCACACGTCCTCCGTGCAAAAAGAAGTGGGAGGGTGAAGAGGGAGGAGGAATTATTCTGGAGAGCAGTTAAATTATGGTGGAAAGAGATTTACCATTCTGGACACAACTGAAGCTTCACCTGTGGCTGCGAGAGCAGCCACTGCCCAGCACCACTGCTACAGCCCCACGCTCCAGACACCTGCATGTCTCCAGCCCAGGAACCACAGGGATTTACCAAACCAGCTGCTCGTTGAACTGGGCTCCTGCCACAACCCCCACGTCAGGCTGGGAATCTGGGCATGGTTGGTCCTCAGCCTAATGCTGAGGACTGGGCTGGCGGCTCTGCTGAGCACCCTGCCACAGTTTATTGTGTGGTCTGTGTCTGTCTCTCTATATAATGGAAAAGTAACACAGCTCTTACAGAAGTGCCTTGGTAAAAACAACAATTTGCCATTCAACAGCTTCATTAAGCCAGGGTTTCCTACCAGACCAACAGCACATTTTTATCAACTCCTGGTGACAGATTGTGACTCTGAAGGGTAGATTACTTCACCTCTTTAAATACTTACTATCAACCCCATCTTGGCTCCAAAAACAGTTTCCTAGTGTTTAACAAGAGGATGTGGTCGGAACTTTTTGGCTGAATAGACAAAGCCCCATCTAACTAGCAAAAGCAGTCAGGTGACAGACCAAGGGAATAACATCAAGTGACCTCAATTCCACTGTTGATAAAATTAAATTGGAAAAATAATGACAGATAAATCTTGCCACAGATCAATTGGAAAGCACTTCCCTCCCCACCCACCCCCATCTGCAAGGATCACACCCTTCCTGACCTACACTTTTCAATAACTTCAACAACAACAAAACAAGTGAAGTATTTTTCCTCACTCTGAAAGGCAACATGAATGGTTTTTTGTTTTGTTTTCTTAAAGACATACTGGGTGTGGACATCAGTTCTCCTTCCTCCTATATAAAAACAAGAGCAGATGAATATTCTGAATCATACTTGCAAACCAACAGCATTCAAGAGGATAGAACAATCTGCATAGAAACATCCACACATTTAGCATTCCATATACTAATAGAGCTACGCTGACCTACACAGCTAAAATCTGTGATTGTACCCCAGAGTTGATAGTCTTTCAGCCTCCCCTACCCACCAAAAGATAGAACCCAGTCCCTTCCACCTTAGCCAGCCCCTCTCTCCTGCAGCACACGCCTGGCACAGCCCCACACAGCATCACCACACCACAACACACAACTCTGGCAATTTCTCTCAGTTTCTTTGTTTGTTTTCCCCCCCTCCTTCTCATTAGGGAAAGGCCACCAAGATGCATCAGTTCATTCAGAGAGATGCCCTCAAGGCAGCAGCAAGCACTGGGACATCCCTTTGGGTCGCTGTCTTTGACAAGGCCAGGTTTCCACCAGAAACACTGGCTGAAACCTGAGCGTGGTTTAGTGCTGACGAGTCCAGACACGCAAGTTAAAATGTACAGTTCAGCTCACAATTAATTGTTGTAAATGGAACCAGCTATTAATGTGGAGTGCACCTTTCATTCAGAAAAATTAGTCAATAAAATTAATGAGTCGTGCTTGTACATTAGAATTTTTAACATCTCAAGAATTATTACCAGAAAAAAAAGAACAACAACAAAAAAAACAACAAACAGCCTCTTTTCTGATCTTCATCAAGGCTAAATGTCCAGTTTGGTAATCGGAACACGGGAACAAATCAAGGGAAAAAGGCAACTTTAGTGTTTTTTCTTTTTAATGTAGTCTTAAATCATGTTATGCTCAAATTCAATTCATCTAAAAATAATTAGTCACGAGAATTTGTTTTGATTTGCATTATGAATACTTCATTTAAAAGTAAATATTTTAGTGTTAATCTTCCCTTTTAAACTCTCTTTACAGAAACAAAGAGCTAAAACCATAAATAAGAGGGCATTAAAACCATAAAAATGACATTCGCCAATATCTTAATTTTTCAGCCAGACTTGATAAATCTATCAAAACCAGACAGTTAAATAAGAACCACATTATAAAAATTAGCAAAAAAAGGACTACTAGGTAACTCTGCAAACTCAAATATGAAACTGTACTAAACAAAATATGTGCAAAAGTATACAAGAGTAACTGCATATAGCAAGGTTAAGCCTGAATTAGTTTTAAAGCTTGCCCTGGTGAAACTGAATTCAAAGTTGTCCCACTGTATTTATTTTTTTTTAATATTTTCTTTTTTCTTTCAACTCACATTGTAAGTCAAATAAAAACAAAATACACATAACTTCCAAATGAAGCTGGTACTGGACAAGCACAGAGCAGGACACTCACTCAGCACGAGTGCAGCATGCCACTCACAGAGAGTTCCTCAGGAGTCCTTAGAGAGTAGTGTACAAATTCAACACTGCATACAACAGCACACATTATACTTGACAACTTCAGAATGTTCTTGGGGTGGTTTGTTTTGTTTTTTTCTGTCTGCTTTTTTGTTTGTTTGTTTGTTTTTCCTTTTGAGACAAGCTTGCTTTCTGGGTCACACACCTCTGGTGGGAAAGCAGTGCCATTTTGCGTTGCAATGTTTTAATGCATAAAAACCAGCCACCTGGGCCCTCCGAACCGTTCTCTTCTAAGAGTAAGGACTATGGGTGAACCAACAGTCTAGAACTGTGTATAGTTATGTGCAAAACATTCACTAGCACTCTGAATCTCAGGTCTATCGTATGGGCATAGGAAGTGACAGATGCAGGTAAATAGTAATTTCAGGATCCAGCACACCATCTGACATCTACAAAATAGCCAACGGAGTTTAAAATGGCAGGTTCTCCCTAGAAAGTGTATTGAAATGATTAACAAAGTAACAAAATGGGCAGAATCTAACTTTGGTGAAAAGTCTGAACATTTCACATAATGCTCAACAAGCCAAAGTAAGGTACCATCTGTAGCAAAGACTAGATTTAGATTAACTGGTAAGTAGAGACAACTCTTCAAAGATCATAACTGTAAACTGCAAATCTACTTCCAAGTCTCTTACACACCATTCAGTCCACACAGGCCACGTTCATTTCGCTGTAAGGACTTCAGCCTGGAAACACTAGGAAAAGAAAGTTCCTTTAATTGGGTCTTTATAGGAGAAAAGGGTTAGTTGTATTTGTAGACTGGGATGCTGACGGCGGGATTCCTGTACTGTGAAGAGGTTGGGTCATTGATCCTGCAATGCTCACGTTCAGCCCCTGGCCCATCCGTGTTATAGATGCCACGGTGCCCATAGCTGGGATGGGTGCCATTCCCACAGGCACTGGGGCCATGGAAGACAGAGGTATTGGCTCCATGCTCATCGGTGGCACAGCACTGAAGGAAGGGCTGGTTCCCATCACAGGACTCGCTCTCATCTGATTTAGAGTGAGTGGCTGAGGCTGATTCACTTGGAAGGGGTTGATTGGAGTTGGTGCTGTAGCGGCGCCTGGTTTTGAGAGAAGAAGGGGGAAGAGGGGAAGAGAAGGCACCTCTGTAAAGACGAGGTTTTGGAGACTGTCTTCTCTTGCAAAGAACACACCTTCTGGACATCCCCACATGCTCCCAATCCCAGAACACCCCACAGAGAAACCTGCATGGATGCCATTCAGCAAACTGGGGCTGCATTGGTGGTGTCTTTCCTTGAACCTATCAATGCCACAAAACACCCCTTTGCTGAGCAACAGTTTCCACTTCTGACAGTAGCCACTGGAGACACAGGTTCTAAATTTGGTTACCTGGAACATCCCCAACCATCCTGACAGCTAATTTGTTTTGTTTTGTTTTTAATTGCTACTGAAAATCTGCATTCCAAAAGAGAAGTGCAAGCTCTCTGTACTCCTTTACGGCAAACTGGCTACTGCAGATTTGTGCATTTGCTTCAAGACCTTGTCCAGTCAACTCCATTTAGAAGCTGTACATGTTTCTGGCATGGAGCTTTGACAAGAATTCATAAAGTAAACAAGTTGTTTCCGAATTACAGCAGTGCTAGAAAAAGCAGAGCATAACTTTCCCAGCGTTTGAGGTTCTCTGGGCTGCTGCCAACACTACAAATTCCTTTTACCGTATATGTAGAGTGTGACTTGGATGGCCCAGTGACCCCTTGTAAACTTCTTGTAGTAACCAGTAATGGCAGATACACAGACTTCCTCTCGCTGAACACTGCCAAGGCTGTTCAGAATTACTGTTTTTTTCCTACCCAAGGAGTTTACTAAACTGTCATTTTTTTTTCCATTGGAAGACAGAGGAAAATAAATACTGAAGGAGCATTTTTAAAGTATTTCACCATACTGGCCTCACACGGAAATTTCAGTGCATATGAAGAGCTTTTAAAGAACACATACATCTGCCACGTGTTTAGGGCCACCATCTAAGTCTGCTGTAAGTAAAGGCACACTTCCAGCAGAGGCCAACTTACAGGAGAACTGCAAGGGCCTGTGTTGTCCAAAATACACTGACTGTGTGCTTTGATCAAAACTGGTTTATCATGCTAGCCTAGACAGCCTAATCAGCAACCCACTCAGCTACACTGCAGAGTTTGCTCTCTGGGACCTCGGGCACAGTCTGAGAAGTTACTGTGCTGTAACTTCTGTAGCCCAAGCAAAAGGGCAACTCCTCCTGGCTGGCACAAGAACCTACCACCTATTACCCTCCCCAAGGCATTCTCTGGTGACACACATCCACATCTTACTCGTTCTGACAGTCAGTCAGCTTTAGCTTAGACGTTTTTAGTAACCCAAAGCCTAGTGCTTTGAGAGAGCAAGGGAAAAGGCAGAAAAAAATTTGCTTGAACAAAGCAGATCTGCAGCAGACCCCAGAGCAGAACCTCTGCACTGTCAGGGCCCAGCAGTATGCCTTGAAACCACGATGCCTCACCCTGCTGCTCTCAGTCACAATCTGTTGGCTGAAGGAATCAAGAAAAACAAGCCCACGAACATCAAACAGGACTGAGTTATGCAGAGTTTTCCTAGAGGAAGGGAAAACTAAAATAGAAAACTGAAGGAATGTGCAGAAACAGACCTGGTGCCAAGAATGGATTCAGTGAAGTAACAGGTTGTGGTGGCTTAGACACCAGCGAATCCAGGTTCACCAAAGCAGCATTGGGGCCCAAAAAAGACTCAGGGGTTTTCCGAGCTGCACTTTGTTTGCCTGATGACACGTTCGAGTGCTGGGAATCAAAGAGATCAGGGCTTGTGGTACCGCTATGCTGAGACGGCAAAGTGGAACCTGATTCAGCTGAAACAACACAAAGAGAGAAACAAAACTTCTCATTAATCTACACAGTCAAACACAGAAACCCCTGAAGTCTCTGATAGCAGAAATGTTTTTAAATCCAATGTTTGTATTAGTCAGATGTAAATGTTTCAGCACGTTATACCCTTCCAGCATGCAAGCAGATAAATGTTCTTTAGAAGAGCACAAAGAAGCCACAGTTAGAGTTGCAGTGCTCTACTTAAGGCCCTACCTGAACTGCCCTGACAAATATTCTCACAACTACGCTGCAACAGATGGAAATCTCCAAGGAAAAGCTACTCAAAAGCCTTGGCTTCTGCCTTTGCACTACACTGCTGCTACACCCTTCCTAGCTAGATTCCACCCAGCTCTCCTCTTTTGTGTTAAAAAAGCCTATCCCAGCTTTGAATCAGTCACTATTGTTTCAGGCAGAACCATCCTGGAAGTAGATAAAATATCAACATGCTCATATGTTGAGGTCTGGCAGTTTTTATTTTAGTGACTAATGACTATATAAAAATAAATTATTCATAGAAGTCTATTTTCTCATCTTCCTACTATTGCTAAACACTAGAATTTACAGATTTGAGAAATTCAGTCAACAATGTTCTGTTTGACTCCAAACATTTTGGATACTGCAAATTCAGAAGTCAAACAAATTTCTGGGTCAATGCAGCAAAAGGTTAGAGAGTGAAACTCTATGGCTTAGAGTGCAAAAGGCCCATTCCCCATAAATTCATGCATAGGCCAAAATGTTAACAACAAGCTTTTACTGCTGCATTATCACCAGCTTTATTTTGAAAGTAAATTTTAATATTTTTTTAAATAAAATTTAAGAAGAGAGACATTTGTTTGCTGAGACTATCACCCAAGCTGTCCACATGCTCAGAATTTGATTCATACCTGGCTTTTTGGAAGTTCGAAGTGTGTCAAATTCAGAAAAATCATCTTTAACTGTACCATTCAAATTATTGAAGAGGTCAAAAGATGTACTTCCTGTTCAAAACAACAAGACAGCCCTGTCATTAACAGCTCTTTGGTTGCATCCCACACCTGATCCTACTGAAAGCAATTTCTAACCCATTCATGTCAGCAAGAACCCTGTCAGGTTCCAGGGCAGCAGCTCAGATCAGCTTGAGAGCTCCTGTTCTTCCCAAGGACCAGGATAATGTCAGAAATCTGTCCTTCCTTACAGCATTAACCTGCTAACTCAGAGCAATGTGCTCTTAAATCCTAAAGGAAGGCACACCTTAGCATGCTGGGTTTTTATTGTCTGCACTAAAGAAATGCACAGGCAGAAAAGAACAGCAATGAATTTACAGCATAAAGTGTGTTAATCAGCCCTCAAGTACAACACACTTCTGAGCACAGCTCCAAAGACAAATGTATCATTGCTGTAACTTCTGTAATTATTTGACTCAAGCTTCCAAAGTTAAAAGGAGCAGGAATGCAAAAGAAAAGGTTATCTATGCCATGTAGAGAGGGGTAAGGCCCTGTTAGCTAAAGCACCCGAACTTGCCCATAGTTTGCAACAAATGAAAACACAACATTTTCAAAATGTGGACACACCCTTACCTCAAAATGGAGGAAGAAAAACCACACCTAAATGAACAGCAATCACTCTTGAAAAGACTTAAAAGTTTGCTTTTTTATCTTTTTTTTTTAAATTACTTGACATGTTTTTCTAGTTTAGTTTTAACCTTCAATACATTTCCAGCATGTGAAGGTATGGACTTAGCTCCATAAAGTGTGCAAAGACAAAAACCCAAGGGAACAAAATTGTGTCTAACAACCATGCTTCTTATAAAGAACCCACCATAGTTATGGTATCATTTTCATAATGATCCAGTGATTGACCTTTGCCCAGTGAAACAACTTTTACATCACTTTTTGCAGCACTCAGTTTGAGAATTCTTTGTTTATTATGTACTGAGATGGAAAACCAGCAGAAACTGCACTGGGATGCACTTAGCCATGGTGCCAATAAGAGAATACCAGGTACTCAGATTCATCAAGGTTGCATTAGTTACAGAGCATGGAAAGGCAATTACATCCACACCTTCTACATCCTGCTACACAGGGTTAGGGATCACTCCACACTCAGTCTGAAGGAACAAACCTTCATTTGCACCTCTCAAAGTCTCCTCAGAGCATGGAACTGCTCAACCTGTCAATCTATGTCTGCAGAGACACCCATCTGCATAGCTATTTATCATGATGAAAGATAAAATTACAGGATTGTTCATTTCCAGAAATTATGTCCTTGTCTAATTAAAGATAAAATCTAAAAACCAAACAGCAGCAGCAGTCATTAAGTGCTCAGCATGCATCCACACATACCAATAAATACTGTAGAAGGGACAGAGCACAAAGCAGCACCATAAATTCAGAGCTCTAAGTCAGGATAATTACATCTGAAGTTCTTTTTGCTGCTAGCTATTACAACTCCGATTTATTTCACAGACCAGCACTGCAAATTGTTCAGCACACAGCTTCTTTTAACCAAGCAATGCTAGAAAACAATTCAGATTTCACCTTCATGGCTTCAATAATATGGATATGGAATGAGACTGTTTCTCACCAGAAGCAGAGAGAGGTTTGTTTGCAGGTGCTGGTCCCCAAGGATCCACAGAAGATTTTGCTGCAGTAGAAGATGGCTGAGCAGGAGCCCAAGGGTCAACATTTTTGGACAGAGTCTGAGTTGTGGATCCTGCTGGTGCTGGTGCTGCCCAAGGGTCAACGGAAGCAGCTGGTTTGGCACCTGAAAAAAGAGCCAGCAGGAGAACAGGTCAGTACAGCTTCACTTTGGAAAGCTTTGCTTGCAGATTAATTTCTCTTATGAGCCATTACTGCCAGTTAATATTAAACATAAATAGGTGAAGCAGTTCAAGATCAGGAATACTGATAAGTCTCAGCATCTGCGTCACATATGCTGAACAACAAGCACAAATATATTCTGTGCAAGATAGATTAATAAAACAAATCTCCCATTTAAAACTGAACTAAATAAAAATCTGAAGTTTCAACAAGAAAATAAACTTGCTGCCACCACAGCAGACAATACCTGACTGAAACTGACCTGAATAACAGGATATATTTATGATCTCATGGGAAAGAAGGTTTCTAAAAAGCCTATATGTAAAAGGTATGAAATATACAACACTAAGACAAGGAAATCTCTACGATTCAAAGGAAACAGTTTACAAACTCTTTTAACCATACTGTTATTTTATAAAAATATAATCAGCTTCCCTGAGCTAGTTGTGCTTTTTTATTGCCATCTGTAAGCACTCCTCCTGACACAGATCTAAGCTGTACACTGATACCCCCTTCCTGTATTTTTTTTTTTTTAAACCCAGTGCCTGCATGTTCAGGATTCCCATTTTTATTGGAAGACACTGGCAATTTTTCACTCCTACAAATTCAGATTACCAAACTGCTTGTACATCAACAGGCTGTGCCCAAGGTTAGGGCTTCCTAGTGTAGAATGACAACTTTAGGCAGTAAAGACAAAAGGAAACAACGAAACTTGCCTCACTATATGCAATTTCCTGGCATTTTTTCCTTCTTCCTTCCCAACCCACTAATTTATTGCTCTTCAGCTTAGCTGACCTCTTCTTCCTCCTACCATTAAATGGAACTATTTCAGCTTATCAAACTCCAGGACCACTGAAACAAATCAGGTTTCAGATCTGCAGTGGCCCAGGTTTGTGTTAGAAGGTCTCTCTTGCTTTGTTCCTGTGTCATTCATCCCTGCTGCCCCTCCCAGGCCAGAGAGCAGGGATAGGAACTTGGTACTTTAACTACACATCCTGTACAACTCCACAGTGATCAATTACCTTCCCGTCAGATAGTACATGCAAACACATTTCCTCTTCTCAAGGCTACTTCTCAACCAGTCATGGTTTACTTACTGAATGAGAACAATTGTATCACCCAGGAGTAGGACAGAATTACCCCTGCAGTACACAGCTTTTATCTTCAGCCACCACGTGGGTTTCAAGCTTCAACA
This sequence comes from Apus apus, assembly GCF_020740795.1. NCBI lineage: Eukaryota > Metazoa > Chordata > Aves > Apodiformes > Apodidae > Apus > Apus apus. The sequence goes on from NC_067295.1 coordinate 2,511,874, forward strand.
AAATATTGCTTTATTTGTCAAAGCTATATACAAGCCCCCTTGGCATCACAATATTCTTGAAAACCAATTCAACACTACACACAGTGGCACAAATTTCAATTTGCAATGTTGGGTCTTTGTTTCATCAACAGGCAACATGGTCTTGCTGCAGCTTCCGACCAGGAAATGCTAAAATTCTCCAAATGAGTCCAACTATTCTCACAGCAGCACTTACATTTCCTTTATCTATCCTTGGTGCTGAGTTACGAGCAATGCCACACAAGAAATGCTAATGACAGCACTTCCCATCAACGGAAGCTTTCAAAAATGGCTTTTCTTTCATAAAGAGAGTGCACAGAATTAGAGCTCTTGGGAAGACACCTTCCCATAGCTTCCATTATCTCTCCTGAAATGCCAAAGCACAAGCAGGATTTGAGAAATACAGTTTAATGAGTCACTCTTTTATTAGCAAATTAATAAATCTGCCATCTTTAAAATTATCCTTGGGAGCAAAGTAACAAGCAAGCTGGAACAAAGGGTTGTTCTGTGGCATTAATAAAGTTGGGAGCCACTGAGAAGAAATGCTACAGCTGCAACTGATGCAAGGAAAATCTTGTCAGAGGATAATATGTCGAGCACAGGATTTGAAGAAGGTGGCTTTTGTCTGGTTTTTAACCGCAGAAAGTTAGATAGAATAGACCTAAGGCCCCAAACTCGGGACTTTTTCTGTGCTTTGCAAGTTATCAATAAAAAAGAAATAGATTAGCCTTGAGACAACGAACTGCAGTTGGCCCAGCAGATATGCAGGTGCCTTGAATGTGACTGTGAAGAAAAAAAAAAATGCATTTCAATATTAAACTTCCAACACTTTGATCAGGAATCTGGATGGCAATGTGCTGAATGCTAATGCCTTTTAAGATAAGCTTTCCTTCTGGCAGAGTTTGTTCTTACCAAATGATTGCCACGGGTCAGAGGCAGTAGCTGCAGCTGTGGATCCTCCCCAGGGATCAGTCTGGTTTGCAACAGCAGGAGGTCCCCAAGGCTCTGTTTTCTGTGGGGCCGGTGCTGAGGAGGGCAGGGCATCCATGAGGTCCAACAAAGTGGTATGCTGAGGGCAGGAATAATCCGAGTTTTAATTAAGAGTATTATCAATCTGAAGTACAAACCCGTGAGAGTGAAGAAGCAATTATTAATTTATTTATTTATTCCTTTTACACACCTGCATTGACTAGTAGTTTGAAATTTAACCCACACGGAAGAAGCTTTAAGCTATGCAACAAAGCAATCCCAAAAGCATAAAAGAGCTCAGTATTAAGCTATTTTGTGTTACTGTATTTCAGCTTTTGGCAGCATAACCGGGAATTTCTTAGTCGAAGGCACTACCTCCTTCTTTTTGGGAATTTTAATTGTGTCTCTGCGACTCTCCTCCAGAGCCATCTGTAATCTCAGATCATCTCCGCGTCTGAGGCGCTCCTCCTGCAAAGGAAATCAACACTGTTGATATAGACCATTAGCCTAGACTGTGCTGCTTGCTCCCTCCAGGTTTCTAGCCCCCTTGGCAGGACACTGCCAGGGAAGGCCTGGGCAGTATCCCCTGCCACCCTAGGAGTGATGGCACTGCAGGCACGCGCAGTGGGATGGCCAGGATTATGTGCTGTAACTTGGACATAACGCCAGGGGAGAAGAGAATGTTCTTCTGATTCTCACCTCGATTAACCAGAGGTCAGGAGCACCCTGACCCTGTAACACCAGCCTGACAGTGTGATCCTAACAACACCCATTTTGTTGAGAAATTTACCCTGGTGTTGTTTCACTCCTAAGGGGAAAGGTGTATATAAAACACTTTTTCCAAAAAGTCAGTCACAATGCTAGAAACACCACAGAACTGAAAGGCAAAGTATCTCATCTCTAAATTATTGTGATGTTTTTCAACACTTAAAATTGCCAATGAAGGATGTAAGAATTTAAACTTTTCCTGGCTTTTGTCAGCTTCCCTCCACAACTGACGCAACTGTTACACAGAACACAACTCAATCTAGCTAACTCCATGCATATTTTGTAGGTTTTTAACATCTGTAAACTACCACATCTGTGGTAGGTTCAGCTACTTGAAATACTTTTGCTTGCATCACATCTTTCAGAAGTTGACTAATTCCCCAGCTGGTATTTCCCTTGCAATTTTTAAAGCGATTTCAACTGATAAGATTCTGATTTTCATTTAACTCTATTGCTCAAGAATGACAAAGTTTACTGGGTGATGGTTTCCCTTCCCAAGCACAGAGATACTAAAGCCTAACAGCAGTAAGCTAAACTTTTCAGAGGAAGCCTCTAAAATATTTCAGACACTCAGCAGGCTAACTTGAATTTTCAATCACAGAATAACTTTATGCACTAGTACATAGTAAACTTTACCCACAATTACAGCATTTACTCCAAATTCAGAATGAACCTCCTAATAACTATTACAGTAGCATAATCCATGTGATAGATTAGGAACAGAGTTATTTTAAATCAGGTTCTGTATAAAATCCAGTACTTTGTGTCAGGTCACCTTCTGTTCCAGACAATGTCACCAAATGAGCAGATCATTCAAAATTTCTTTGTAATCAGAATTCACTGATATTTCTTATGCTGGCCCCACAAATGAAGGTTTTCAGGACCAGTCATGCTTTCAGTTCTTCCTAACTGAAAACATCTTCAGTAATGTGATTATTAACATCCTCCCACCCCAAGTCTTCTTGCAAAGTAACTGTCATCTTCCACTAGTCTCAACAGAAGCTGCAGTTACTTTAAAAATAGATTTTTTTGGGGGAAAAAATAAAAATAAAAATGACCGAGAAACATCTTCCAAAATGTCCTTTCCGCCCCCCTCATTCCAGCTGGAGCAAAGCCAAGCAGCCATTGATTAAAAAAAACCCCACAAACAACAGGATTGTAGTCTCAACTATCAAAGCATAGTAGTAAAACCTACACGGGCACTGACCTGCTCCGCCACCTCCCGGCTCATGGCCAGCGCCAGCTGCAGCTGCAGCTCCTCTTCTCCACTTGTCTGAGGCCGGGCCTGCTCAAGCTCTGAGGAAACTCGAGGGGATGTAGCTGTCAGGAGACAAAACCCATCACATTTAACACCAAATAACAAAAAGATCTAACAGGTTTTATTATTCCCCTGACCAGACCACCCCACTTTCACACATTCTCCAAGGTCGCCAGAGCAGCGACAGGCCCTCAGGTGCCAGGGGCCACCGAGTCACCAACCACCATCAACAGGGTCCCTGAACTGCTGGAGATAAAGCTCCTACCATGGCTGAAAAACCTTCCTGGAAAACAAAGGCTTTTTGTGTCACTGGGGTTGTAGTATCAAGAAGTATCACCAAGGAATGCTCAGCGTACCAGAGCATCAGGGGGCAGGACACCGTCTTAAAAAACTATAGAATGAATCATTGAAGAGAACATTTGTTGATAGTTCCAATGTCAGAAAGAATTTGCTGGGAGTTGGCCAATATCAGGGTAAAACTGGATACCACCCACTTTTCTGTAAAATAATACAGCCTTAATGGGACAGAGAAAGAACTATTCTTAACTGCTAGGCAGGCTCAGAGACCAACAAGCCAGCTATTCATACTCAAAATTTACAAAAATTCTGTATCATTCTCTGTTTAAAGAAAAGAAAAGTTTGGTATATATGTTGGGGAGTGGTTTGTTTTTGATTGTGGGTTGGTCTCTCTTTGGATGAAGACCTCCAGTAGCTAAGCAGCAGCTGGTCACCTCCCTCACTCCTCCCCGAGAAACAGTCAAGCTTGACAGCTAAAATCCACCATCTCTCAATCCACAAATATTCTTTTACTGAAGTTTTCACTACAGCAGCTTTCCTGGTTTGAGCCAGGATGAGGCCAATTTTCATCCTGGCTCAAACCAGGACAGCAGCATGCAGAAACTCCCATCTGGATGTGACAATGCCAACAGGTTTAATTTTTGTCCTCTCTCAGACAATTCTCTACACATACAGAAATTTTACCTTGCTTAGGCAAGGAAGTTAGTATTTAATGGTTGGAATGATAATTAGTTTGACAAAATTCATACTGACTTTATGTTTTTTCTTAATAGGTCAGCTAGGCATGTAAAAATTAGATTGCCAAACTGTAATTAAAAAAAAAAAGAAAAACCTCACTTTTTCAGTCACTAAACTCCTCCAAGTATTTTCCAGTCCTGTCTTTCCCTAACTTTTAGGCCAAAATGACATTGTAAAATAAAAAATACAGCTTTCTCTCTCATCCAGCAGGCCAGAAGGAAGGTGACTCTCCGTAAATGAGGAATGACCTTTCCTTTCCACCATACACCCTGTGTACCATCCCATCCCACTTCCTTTCTAAAGGGACAAATTCATTCATCGCCAGGAACAATTCCTTTTACATTGTGCTCATCCTGAAGTTTTCATACTAACCAAACAAGCTCCTTACTTCACACTTAAAAAGATGTTACTCATACCTCACTTCTATTGGTTTTTCAAGCTCTTTCCCATACAGACTATCTAAATTTAACAGGCTTCAAAAGTACTTTTTGCTAAAACAGTCACAGACAGGATGTCAAATATATTGTATGGACTATTACAGACTTACTGAAGGAATAAACAGGACATCAGTTAACATGATGTCTGCCAGCAAGGAAAATATAAATTTCAAATGTTTGTGAAGCTTGCATATTCTTAAATATGAAAATAAAGAGAATTAAAAAGAAAACAGGATACAACTGAATGTGCAGTTACCAAAAACTAGCCTGTAACAGAAAAACTGAGATTCTTCTCTGCTTAGTCAGCCAAAAGGAAAAGCAGTAACATTAATCTATGTGGACTCAGCAAAGCATTTTATGATGTTCAACAGCAGGTAGTTTAAGCCCTGAAATGGGCAAAAAACCAGCTGAGCAAGAGGTTACATCATATTCCCTGCTACCGAGGAAGTTTACCAACAGTTTCTCAAGAACTGGCTTTACAACCTATCTTAAGAAAAAATATGTAATAAATGCAGGAGGTTATGGTGAAATACAAAGATAATGCTAAGAAAAAATTGTCAAACTAGGAGAAACAGGAACATAAAAGTACATGACTGAAAAGGGAACTATAGAAATGGAATGATACAGAGAAAGAAATTTCTTTGATGACCATCTAATTGACGGCATCAACTGCAAGTGACAGACGTAGAGAACTTTAGCACTAAAACACCACTGCCAGGCATTAACCTAACACAGCTGTTATTAACATCAGCCCTGCTGCACCCAAGCATTAGTCAGAATCCATCTAACACACCAAATGCAATTCTAGTCATTCACATTCAACACAGGTAGATTTCAAAACAGAATGGATGTGGAAACACTCTCCTTCTGAGCAGAGAAAATATTTTTTGTTTATCTTTGCAAAAAGAAGACCAAACAATTTAGTATTACTAAATACATCAGGCTTGCAAATACCGGGAGAGAGAAAAGCTATTTAAGGGGCAGGAACTAATGGTATAAATAGATACATGTCGAAGCAGCTTTCCAGCAGGAATTATAGATGTGAAGAGTCATAACTGTCAAAACAGAGCTGATAAGCATACAAATGGGACAGCCATAGTCACCTGAGAACAGATGGCAATTGGACTATGATCAGGAAGGTACCTTCTGGTCTTGTTTCTTTGACTGCAGTTGTGGGAAGAACAAGATTCCTGGCACTTATTACACAGGACCTTTTCCATCTCTGCTGACATAACTCCATTCCGTAACAACTAAGAAGATGATGCTAGAATGACTTTACAATTATGTGAAATGGGTTAAGACACCTCTGTTGGTTTTCCTCCCAGTTCCACATGAAGGACTACTGACTGAGAGTGCTCACCAGGTCCAGCTTTTAACATCACACAGCACTTGTGGGCTAAAAAGCTGCAAGAAGCAGGGATGGTATCTCCTCCAAGCATCTCACTCGTCCTCCCACGGCAGGTCCTGGCCTCCCAGCTGGGCACAGGCATGGCAGGCTGGCTTTGGCAGGGACCTACATTACCTCACTGCTCCCAACAGAGACCAGCATTCAGCAGCTCCAGGATCTGAACACAGATAATAAGGGGTCTCACAGATACAGCTTATTTCTTTTCACTTTTAGGCTTTTCAGCAATTCATTCTACTTGGGTTTATTAACTGTAAATGGCACTTTAGAGCTCCTTTTACAAAAAAAAAAAAAAAAAGGAAAAAATTGTTAATTTGAAATTCTTCTTTGGGCCTCACATTAAAAAAAACACTGATTAAAATGTTGCTATTTTCCACTTAAACTTCTGCAGTGATTATAAAGCCATCTACATTGAACAGCTGCCAGTATATTTTTTGAAAAAGGATTAAGGGAAATAACCCACTGTACCCAGTAGCAACCTGACATGCTTTATCCAACAACTTCATTCCTAAATTCCTACAGTATTAGAACTGCCCTTCTATACTCACCCTGCATTAATATTTTAGTTCCAAGGATCTAGCATAAAGGTTATTGCCTCAGTAGCAGTATCGCTGCCACACAAAGAATCTCTTATCCCACAGCACATGACAGTTAACTCAGATGTTTATGTAAGATGGGACTCAATAGATCAATTCTGACCTGCTAAGCCCTGCTTTGTTGCTGCTTTGAGAATTTGGAGATCCCAGCTCCCCGAGGCACCCAGAAGCAACTGGGTGGATCTCTGCTGCTGCAGGGAGCCATGCACCAGGCTGTCCTCTCAACAAGGCTCTAGCTACACTGCAAGGAAATCACTTCCAACCTCAGTTAATCACTAAAGCAGGATTCTGCTCCACCATCTGTCTCTAACACAGGCTGTGATGTCTTTCATATATATTTATTGGTAATTTCCTGTATTTTTGCTACATTAAAAGCCCTCTATACACATACATAGGTTTAGTTAAGCTAGTGAGTTAAAGTGTAGGTACAGTAGTCATTTAGACAGGAAGCCACTACCTACATTTATGATAAAAATCACACTGGGTATCTTCATTCAGAAGCATGTGCTTAGTTTTTTGGCGTCTTTTGTTTTGCTTTGTTGTTTTTTTTTAATGTCAGTCTAGACCAAGTGGTGGCACAGAGCGCCATGGAAACTAAGCCCCAGCTTTATAATTTGCAAGTGGCATTTTTAAGAAGAGAATTCTGTTCTTAGTCACATTTATTCAGAAAAACAAGCTGCTTCCTCACTCCATCAGGACACCTAAAAAAGTAGACAAAAACTAGGCCAACTTGAAAAATTAGAATAATACTCAGGTAAGAACTTAAAAACTGATCATAACTGACTTGGGAACCAAGCAGAGATCCCATTTGTTAGGCTTCAAATGAAAGACTATTCAAATAAAGGTGGGATATTTTCAAAAAGCCAATCTATCCTCTCAAATTATGAAAGGTCATGTGCAAACTGCTTAATCTAGAAGGAGCTGTGTAACTCACCTTTCCACTGGGAATTAAAGAAATCTTTCAAGTACAAGAAGAAAATTGATAGCACCTATTAATGCAACGAGGTGGAGCTGATAAATCTACTGCTTGATTCCTAATTGCACTGAAGCAGACAGAGCACTCTGGAAATTAACACTGAACAAATCCTTGAGGCCTTTTTTCGTTCAAGAACATTTTTTCTCTCAGGTGATCTCTACACTCATCTAATAAACAGATAATTTATTGCTACTACAGAGGCCTGATCTTTCACCTTTACTTAGAGCACCAGAAAAACAAAAGTATGATGAAAGGATTGAATAAAGTTGTCAAGTGACAACAGTCAGGTAACACAGGACTACAGAATTCCTTCAACACCTCAACCTACAGACATTAGCCATACAGCTCATCCAGATTCAGTGCTGGAGGATATGCCACATACTCCCTGATTAAGATGGAAGCCCAGAGATGTATTCCAACCTGCAAAGATGCAGAACAGATAAAGCACCTTTAAATATTCCGAATTTCCTCTCATGTCAAACCCAAATTAGTAATTCCTCTGAATTCTTTTCTACTCAAAGCAAAAGGGGAGACAAAGCTGAGTGAGCACAAACTTGCTGACGTTTCACAAAACTGCTTTTAAATCATGAGTCAAACGTACTGTGAATAGTCACTGGAAATATTTAAACTCATCTTTTCAGCTAAAGAAAATCGCTCCCAAAATCTTCACAGGTAAGGTTAACCGACTTGGCATTTCATGAGATTCATAAAAGCCCTTCTAAGCCCATCTTTCACCAATCTTTTCTCAAACTGGCTGTATGTTTAATGAACCTGATCTCTCAGCCAAGCAGCCCAGCTTCAGGCAAAGCGCTGCTCTAGAATCAGGTCACACTGAGAATGCTGTGTTGCTCCCTACTCTGCAGCATTTGTATAAATGAAATCAGGACCCACACCAGCCTTGCTCTGCCAACATTTCTAAGTACAACCCAAAGCCAGTGCAGCAGATGGTCAAAGGAAAGGACGTGTGTACAACTCGAAATAACACAGGTTCTGGTTTAGGCATAATAGGATAGGACCTCTTTAAAAAGCCAGATTAGGGGTGGGGAACTGTTGCTCCAAAAGGTTTCAAATATTGACCTTAAATTGTTTCCTCTCTCCAGCAGGTTTTGTCTCACACAAGAACATTTCCTTAATGTAAAATTAAACCTGCTATCAGATTTCATGCAACCCCACACAATCTACATGTTTTCAAAAACAAAGAAAAACTTAAGTGTGTTGATATGGAATATTTCATATCTCCTGCCCTGAGCATGAATTACCCCTGGCTTAAAACTGGAAGATTAAAACTGTCCCCAGTATGTCAGAAATTATTGACAAGACAGGAGTTGGAAGGAGCTTGTATTTCCTTTTAGCTTTACAGTATCTCTCTTGGCTTCCATCTACAGATTACAAGGCTAGATAGCAAAAACACCCTAATACTTTTCCAAATGCTTTCATCAATAGGCAGTAATACTCACATGCCATAAGGTACTGCCTAGAATTATACAAGCTTTACAGCACAGAGATCCTCAGAGCCAACAAAGTCATTAAGTCAAAGCTTTGGGGGAAAGGGTTTTATTAAAAACTATCATACTTCCCCATTTCACTTTTCACAATCTCTAAAAGATTATTAGAGATGAGATGAAAATTTCTGCAAGGCAATGGGGAAATGTCCTTATTCACCAGTGTGTCTTCCCTGCAGCAGTGAGGAGTGATGGTACCTCAGTCAGGAGACTCTTTGCCATCTGGAATTCTCTCACACTATACAGGCTATCAATACTGTGTTTATTTTTTCATAAAGGATAAATTTGGGACACAAAGCCAAGCAACTCCACAAGAAAAATGCCTTCTGGCTCAACATCAAATACAACAACCAATTCTTATATGCACTGTCAGATACAAGATACAAATGTTTGAGCAGCTAGAGAAGAGTGGTAGTTTGAGCACTGCAGTGTTTCCAGTCAGTGCTGCACAGGGCAGCTCATTAAACATTCTGAAGAAACTCAACTAAAAAGGGGCCACTAACTTATCCTATATTGCACTTTTAGTAACTGACAAAAGGGGGAAGAGATCCCTCACACATAAACAGAACACATTATCCACTGGAAGTTACTTGTTCCTCTAGTGACCTATCCTGGAGAAACTATTAAGGTCTTTCAGCCAGCTCAGGTCTCTCTTCTTCTGCAAGAAGTATTAAAAATGAGGAGATTTCACAGCCAAACAATCTTTTCAAGTAAGGGGAATGCATTCAGATCCAGAACTCTCAAACTCTGCAATTCCCACCCATTGTGTGGAGCAGAAAAAGTAAAATGTGTTAATACCAAAATGAAACACTTAATTTAGCTAGGCTGGTACAAAGGCTGTTACACTCTCCCAAACTTTATATTTTAATGCTAAGAAGACATGTTAAGTATTTAGCAAAAACAGTGGATATACATTGTTAATAGGCAAATCTTATCCTACAGATTGCATATCTAAATGCCTCTGATCTCCTCTTCAAAGGCTCAGAGGAATGAAGGACAATTCTACCAGCATATACGGTACAGCTACCACATCTTACAACTGTTCTAAGCAGAGTATTTCCCAGGAAATAAGCATAACTTAATTCCTTTCACATATTCTACGGAATCCGTATTTTCAGATCAAAAGGGTATCCTTATAGAATAAAAGAAAACATGATGGATACAACTTCTTCCACTTGAAATAATGGAAAGCATCTTTTCCATTAAACTTAGAAGACACAAGAATAACCCTACATTTATGTAACAGATTAAATGTCTGGATTTTGATGAAATTCCTTCCTTGTTTCCTAGGATAAAGGACAAAGCTCTGCACCAAGTCTTCCATTATCAGCAGCACTTAGCACAGCTGGTTTGTAAGGTTATGGTCTGCTTTGCTACAATTAAGCCATAGAAGAAACAAATTAAAACTTCAAAAGATACAGATCATAAAAACTAACAACCATCTGTAGTTTTCTGTTAGATAATTAAGTCCAGGAGAGTCTACAACAGAGGAAGAAGCCAAAGGAAAAAAAAAAAAAATAAAAAAAAGAAGAAAAAAAAAAAAGAAGCCTGAGATTTCTAAAGCTTCTTAGGTACATGCCTATGGGGGAGGAGAAAAAAAGATTAAGAAATCATTGCCTCAAAAGCAACCCTGCAAATAGAGAGACACAGCAAAGTCAAGAGCAGGCAAGTGAGAGTATCCAGTACCTTCAACGCTTGGTACAATAACCAACCTGCTCCTTGACATCTAGTCCCCTATCAAAATTCTTACAACGTCTAAGGAACAGAGATTCACAAACACACCCTGCATTGCACAATCCTTGCTGGGAGGAATAGTTTGAAGCCTTTGGTAGCATTTAACATGACAAACAATAGTTATATGCACTAATTAAAGTTAAGAGCTGGTGAAGAAATAACCCTGTGGAACAAACCAAAGGTGTGCTCAGCATACCTCAGTGACTGATTATTTCAGTCCATCAGCAAAAAATAAAGCCAGCAATATTTCAAGCTATCTCCTAAATTAAGTTCTGTTGTAGCCTACAGAAGTGACAATAAAGTACATGTTCTTTAAAAATTCACCTGGAATCAATACTCAAGTATGGTTATTAAGAAAAAACTAAGACAAAGATTTTCATACCTGGAAACCTTCATGCCCTTTTTTTGAACCCTCCATTCTAAAAACATTTCCTTTGGGGAGATTAAAAAAAAAATAAAAAAATAAAAAAATCCTGCTCTCTTCCATAGCTTTAAATGGACAGAGGTTTTCTTCACCCTGGCTTGATCTGTCCTGCCACTTCCTACTGCCTTCCACAGAAAATGCCTGCACATGTCAGGGGTACTGACACCAGTCCAGTATTTATCATTTGAAAAGTGCTCTGGGACACAGGACAGGACAAACTTCAGACTCTTGCAACTGGAGCTCAATCGATTCACCACACACTATAAGCATTCATTTAAAGAAAAGATTTTCCTTCAGAATTAGACCACAACCACTGACATTCCAGCCAAAGCAGCTTTCATCAGTTCATTACTTATATTAAGAAGGATTTAGTGCCAAATCAGGCCTCTTCCTAACATGACAGGGAGTTCCCCCAAGCAGTGGTATAAAGAATCCATTCTTCCCACATCACTGTATTTTTTAAAGACTGAAATACACTATCTACTCTGGATACTTACATACCAGATGCTGATAGTATAAATATTTAAACACTGACATAGTCAAATAGTTACTCCCCTAAGAACTGCTGAGCAAGCAATAAAGAAAATTAAACTCCAACATTCTCCTAAAATAAAATAGCAGCAATACAAAGACAGTATTTAGCAAAATGATCCAGGAAATACTCTGCATTTTTACTTTTCGTTCAAATTACACTTAACAAAAAAGCCTCAACACAACAAATTTTCAAGCACTCCTTTTAAAACTAGAAACAAAAAAACTCATTCACAGTGTCCCTACTGAGATTGGGAGCCTATCACATGTAACACTGGAACATGTTCACAACAGCAGCTTGACAATGCTACCTTTGGGAACTGACAGTAAACAACTGCCTTTTAAATTGATTTCTGTCAACACACACACCCTCTCCAAAACAACTGTTTAAACAATCATCTGAAGAGACATTAGTGCCACTAAGACCTAGGAAGACTCAGCCCTTGCAAAAAGCCCCTTGCAGTCAGCACATTAATCCTCCTAGCAGGAACCATTTACTCACCCATTTAACAGCAAATCAGAATACAAAAACTCTCAAAAGAAAAGGAAGATAAATTTCTTTTAGGTGTGTTTGCTTGTACTTACAGCCATGGTAAGATGCTGGGGATCCTCCAGACTTTCCATATTCTTGCTCAGAGTAGCTGGTGGATAGGTTTGGCTGACTGGAGCCTCGGCCAAAGGTGATCTGATTGCTACCCACTCCAGTGGCCACCTGAGCCATACGTTCTTTGGTCTTCAGGGCTTGGGCCCTTTCTGTCTTGAGTCGCTCATCATCCTTCAGAAGAGACACTAGCTGCTTGGATTTCTCCCTCACATTGATGCCCTGGTCTTTACCATCTCGATCAATATACTGAAAATCTTTCAATGTCTGGATAGCAAAAATATTCTCTTTACACTGCTGTGCCACTCTCTCAGAACCAGTTTTAATCAGGTAATCTAACAGAGTAAGGGCCTTATACACGTGTCGCCAGTTCTTGCCATGGTCATTGAGTCGTTTCCAGATCATGCTCATAATTTCAGAAAAGGCCACAACATTGTAAGTCAGATCTGCTATTTCAGTCATTAATGAACTGGAGGGACCCCAAGGGTCATTAGAGGTCGCTTCCCGAACTTTTATTTCGGCCTCTGAATAATTGTTCACAATGTTCTTCATCTGCCGCCTAATAGACGAAGTCGTCATTTTTATTTCCCTTTTTTAACAAGACAGATTCCAGAACACACACACACAAAAAAAAGGGCTATATTTGCTCTTCTATGAATGTTTCTGAACTGCGAAGGCTCCGTATCAGTGGCTTATTTGTAACACGTTCCACTACAATCATTTCCTCTCCTCATGAGAACGACACGAGAAAATGAAAATCATGACCTGAGTAAGGAAAGAAAACAAAGCATGTTAGTTGTGTCTCTAATTATTCCTGCATGACAACTAATCTATACACACATTTGATGTGTATGTTAACCTATGGAATTTTTTCCCTGAATTTCTGCAGGACATCCAATTTTGAACACAACTTGCTCTTCTCACAAGTACAATTAAAACTTAAGATTAAAAACCTCAACTGTTGAACAAGACAAAAGCAAGAAAACATTCATGCTGATGCAAATGCCAAATTTTAAACACAAAATAAAAACAAAAGTCCCAGAAATTACTTATGGATCTAGTTTCCAAAAAGGTAAAACCTACTTAGAATTTTTAATCACAGAAATTACAATGCCAGCTTGCAGAGCTGAGATGAAACTGCATTAGATTTTCCCTGCTTAGCAGCCACCAACTTCCTTCTAGCAGTTTGTTGCCACTGCTGTGGGAATCTGAGAGAATAAGCAAACTTCCTCAAAAATAACCAAGTTATTTCTGAAATCCCAGGTAAGTTTAAAGCACACTCAGTTTCAGGGCAGAGATCCTGAACAGTGCTCTGCATTCAGTTGAGGCCTAGCACCAAAAACAACCTAGTCCAATTCAAAGTGACCTTTAATGCTAAGCAGATTAGAGAGGAATTTTTTTTTCCAAATGCATTTACTTTGTGCATTTGACAACACTCATCAGATCTACAGTTTCTTCTCTGTGTCTTTCACACAGCACAGAAGAATTTTTAATTATATGAAAATGGAATCATAAATCCAAAATGACCGGCAAGGAAGCCCAAGGACAAGCTCTGAAGCTGGAAAGCTGTTTCAGTTATTTATTTAAGGTCATTGTTTCAAGTAAACAGAGGCCTATTAAGCTTTAGAATACATTACTTGAGTAAACTGGCAGATTTTGCTATTACATGAACACAGTTAGAACTGTCTTTGACATTCACCAGTAGCATGAACACCAAGCATTGATTCTGTAACAGACCTTAACAGAGGCTGCACAGCCAAGCTGACCTCTAGTAACGTCTCCAAACACTCCAAAGAAGCAACAGTATCATTTACAAAGATGGGAGAGAAGTAAAGCACAAATTTTACACCTAACATTGTCATCATTCTTCAAATTACTAGATGCCAATTCAAATGAAAGCAGAATTCAGTGTCAACTTGGAGAACATGCAGCTCTATAATGATCCTCTCAGCATAAAAGCATTTACCCTTCCTAGAAAACCATTCTGGGCGAGTTGAACTACCAGAGAACAAGTCTAATGAGTTACTGTACTTTATTTTGTTCCACCAAATTATTTTTTTGGCAGAATAAAAAACTCTGATGTCATCGTGGGAAATTAACTTTAAAGGACACCAACACTAAACTGCATCATCCTGGTGTTCTCTTCAACGTTTAAAACCAGCTGCAGACGAATGTCCATCTGTTGGCAGATGGCCAGTAACTACAGAAACAAAAAGGGGCATCTTCTCCTAGGGCTTTTACAGGCTTGTGCATTATAAACCCAGACTCTGAAAAGGTTGATCCTAAATAAAGATTTGCAGGTGTTCATGACTGCTGCTTCACTCCAGAAGTTACCATTGTGCAAACCTGTTGGCTCCCCTGCTCTTGTGATCACTCTCTAACGCACTACCCTCAAAAGATAAGGCACCAGTAAAAATAAAAACATTTTAAAACCCCACAACACACACAAACATCTTATTTAACCTAAACTATTTATTTCTGTCAATAAGGGATTAAGGCAAGTCCTCAGACAAAGCTGAAACAAGTTATCCAAGGAGGTTGCAGCATCTGGTAGAAAGATGGCCACAAAGACCTAAGAGCAGGCTGCAAGCAGTAAGCTCTTTACCTGGTAAAACTAGAGCCAGCAGAGGATGCAAGTGCCAGCCTAATCATGAATACCATTCTGATGATATGGATCCCAACTCAGAAGAATGCAATCCTCCCTGTAAGGACTGAGCCTGTCACCCAAGCAGAAAAACAGTAAGTAATACAAAAAAACCCAAAACCATTAAAACTACAAAGCCTCCTAAAGCAGTTCAACAAAAAGCCCACAAAACCCAACACCCTCACACACAAATCCTCATGCAAAGGGAATGAGAACAGAACATACGTACTTCCTTGCCTTATATTATCAGCAGCTTCGGCATCTTAGATGCAATCTGAGGTGGAGGCTCTACAGCCAGCAATGGGCACAGTGTCTCTATCAACCCTTTTGAAGCCACTTGTACTTCCCCTTTCCCCCTCAGCAAGTACGCAACAGCAGTGCGGTAAACAAGTACTTAGCCTTGCTTCAAACTTGGACATTTATTCCCCAAGCTGTAGACAGGGGCTATGCTTTTTAAGGAAAAACAAGCCATCTTCATGACTCATGACTTTACCAAGACTGGCCAACTCCTTCTGAACTGAGGATCTCCTGAAATGCAGTCCCCCTGTTCAGAAGGAGCTCCGTATCTTGATCATCCCTCATGTCTTTTTACAAACGTACTACGCTTCCATTGCTTGAGACACACACAGCTTCAAGCACTCTTCATTTCAGATTTGGCAGTAACCAAAGTTTCTATCACAAAATTGTCATTTGCTGATTAGGATTTCCCATTCTTTATCAAAAACTTTCTAGAAGTCTTCTTAACTTTGGTAGTTCTGCCTCTTCTCAGGACATAAAAACAGAGTCATTTCTTTTCCCTGTGCAAATGCATTGAGGCTATTTCATCTGTCACTCTATCACTCAGCAGGTCTCAGTCTTCCATCCTTTCTTTCAATTCAAGATTCATTTAAAATTTGACTAATTTTTTTCAATTTGGCCACCTTATATTTCAAAACAATCTGGAAAAGGGAGTAGTTGAAGAGCACTGATCTTTGGCAGGACACTTCACTGGGAACAACCCTTCACAGTGAGAACCAACGATTTACTCCTAACCTCATTTCCTCTCCTCTAACCTGCAGTAAATCTATAGAAAACATTCCTGTCTTACACGAGTTTTATTTCTCTAAAGGCCAGGGAAGAGAAGCCTTAACAAATTATTTTTAAAGTCAAGTACACTATGCAAGCAAATGCCTCACTTGTGTGTACTTTCCCAACCAAAAAAAAAAAAAAAAAAGCTTTAGAAGAAAACATTTTAATACCACACATGATATTTGGAAAGGTAAATTTTACAGTTCATAGGAACACCTGCTGGTCCTAAACAACACCATCTTTGGCCGAAGAAATAAATACCTGAATAATTAACCATAATCACAATGCAAGCAGGCACAGGGACAATCAGGGTACAATTCCACATGCTATGCCAAGATAATTGTAATCCAGCAGCAAACCCAGTGGCCTCCCAACCCTCCAACCACTTCCCCTTTCTCTCTTGCATCAAATCTAGCAATTGCACAAAAGCACAGTAAAATTAATCAACTTAAGGTCTCAGAAAAAAAAATAAAAAAAAATTTAAAAAGCTTTTTAGCACTGGCTTGTTTTCTGTTGAGCCACTGATGTGACCAGGCTGCACAGTGACATGGTCACAAGCTCTGCTGCACAGCAGTCTGTGAGAAGAGTAAAACCGATTCAACCCTGGGCTCACTGTTGAATGAGCTGATTAAACATAACATAAAGCCCAAAAAAAACAGCACCAGAAAGTGAAGGGCCTGGTTTCAGAAAAGAAACCAAACTAACAAAGGCAGGACCCAAGGTCCTGCTGTGCTCTCCATACAGGCTGTAACCAAATGAAGGGAAAATACTCGTGGTTTTGCTGGAAAGCGCGGGCAAGAAGCAGAATAAAAACTATAACCTCACTGAGCGTAGAGATGGTTTGGAGAGAGCCCTACATTTGGGAAACACTTAGGTTTATATTTAGGAATTATTAGTTGAATTACCAACAAAGCTACACCCCAAGAGCAAATGAGCTTGGAGTACCTAGGTGTGCAGGAGGTGCAAGTTATGGCAGCCACATTCCTGGAAGCATCGCTAGGGTGAAGCTTCTGCAGAAGGATACTAGCAGAGAGTAAGCCTGGAGTGGTGCTTTGGACAAACAAACACAGCACAAACATTTCAGAAGAGAACACACTGGATTAAGAGAAATGAGCATTTTTCTGCAGAAAATTGCAGATTTCACCTGTTATTCTGTAACAGACTTGAAAACCATCATTCCATTAATGCTGGTGTGATCCTTAACCTTCCCAACTTTGACTCAAGAAAACAAGGCATTTAATGATAACGCATTAACACATACTATTTCCTTTTCCTGATGTAAAGATTTTTTTCTAATCTTATTCTACTTTTAACCCACTAAACACTATTTAACCTAAACCTGCTTTTACTCTATTAAAATAAAAATGATGACTGGATTGGAAAGATGATGGGCTTTTCATTTCCCCCTCCAGCATCCTCCAATTTCAATATTCAAGATAACTATTTCGGCAGCAGCCAAACTCTCTTGGCTTTTCAGTATCTGCTCAACAAACTCTGCTTCCACATCACACCAAGGGAAGAATTTCACTTGATGATTTTAGGACTCGGAGCACTGTAACAGCCAACCTTCTGATTACAGAGATCAAAAAGCCATACATCACTACTGCATAAAGGTGAGAAACCATTTCTAACACACGATCAAATACTTACATAGAAAGTTTAGATTTTTTTCCAGAGACCTCAGTGAATTAACTTCTCACAACAAACCACAAGGAAGTACAATGCACTTTGCAACTTCAGCAAAAATTGGAGTCTGCATTTTTAACAGCACAGTTGCAAAGAAAGCAGAAAGTAAGGCTAGCTGGTTAAAGCTGCTATTCCTTTCTAATAACGGGGGGGGTTGGAAATGGCAATCAGCTTGGACAGATTTCTTTAGAAGGTTAAGCAGAGAAGGGAAGAAGGAGTTGTTAGCCCTGTTCAGTTTAGGTGAGCCTTCCTCAGTTTTCTCTCCCCTGGCCTCTACAAGCCATTTTTCTCTGTTTCTTAAGTACCTTGTCAACTCTAAATAGATAGAAAAGCAAATATATAATTCTGTAGACAAGGCGAAGCTGACCTGTGTTATCAAGGGTAACCTGGAGGGCAATACCCCATTTCCTCTTTCCTATTCCACAAGTCTCTTTACACAAATAACCCAAATGAATTCTTATGGTGCTTTTTTAGATACTATGAGAAAACAGAAATTAATTCTTGACTGAACTTCTCAACAGCTCTCTCACAAGAGATTAAATTCAGTAAATGAAATCTACATAGGGAAACCATCTTTAATTTGCTAAGACTAACACAGAAATGAGGCCAAGCCACAAAGTCCTTAATAAACTTAGTTCAAAGAAACAGCCATAAAAATCCACCTACATACAGGCTTTCAGCAGAACACATTCAGGTCTCTGGAATGCAAAACTCAAACCAGGGTTTGTCTGCACTGATAAAATGCCCTTCATATCAAGCCTGAAGGTAAATATATGCATAGCCCAGCTAAGCATGGATCAGAAATATATTAAAAGATTTCAATATCAAGTAAGCAATAAAAAGTGTAAAATTAACCTTAAACTTAAGAGGTTTGCCAGAAATTTGCATAAAATTGCAATTAACAGTATGACAGACAATACAGACAAGTTAGATTAGATATTTACTGTAAGTAACATGCATAGAAAGTGAATTTTTAAAAAATTATTCATTCAGTAATTTTATGATTTCAAGGCAGTCTCTACAGACATCTTATTCTATATAAAAATATCTCCCTTTCATGAAATACACAGAAAGCTAACTAAAAGTTTTCATCCAAAGATTGATACTGCAACTGCACAAAGAGGTTTTCCAGGCCATTACTAGAAAAACACACTCAAACAGCTGAAGCAGGTCCCCTTATGACTCAGTTGACAGGATAGCCCCTCAACAGCTACGCTGGCAACCAAAAGCCAAAACTGCTGCAGCACCAGGGGCACAGCTGGGCTATCTTGGGCCAGCCCTGCTGCTCAGCAGCTCTTTATCATGAAGGCACATCCTCAGGACCAGCAGTACCATCTGGGATACCTGCACCCCACTATCATTTCAAAGAAACGTAAGTGAAACATTAAAAGCCTTTAAGAGCCACCAAGAGCCTTTCCTACCCAAGATGTCCTGAAGCAGCTGCTAAGAGGTGCTCCAGTGTGTCACGAAGCAGAAGCGTGTACCTTACACCAACAGGGACAGATCTGCTCTCCTTGCTATCAGGATGGAATGATAGAGGCAGGTGATCTCCAGGGACCTGCATTCCAGGATAAATCAGAGAACCCAGGGCCTGAAGAGTCTGCAAAGAATCAGGCTAAGAGTAAACTTGCCAGATGCTGACTAAGGAAGAAGTTCCCCCAGACAGACAGACACTGACACCACACCTGCAGAGAGCAAAATGCACACTCAAACACAACCCCAGTTGTAAGGGTAAGTCACCTTCTATTTATGGAAAAGGAAAAGGATTCCCATTCCCTCACACTGTGAATTCACATTCTGATTTTCTTGTGATAGTTTATGTGTACAAATCCAAACACACTGTGCTTTTAGAAAGTCTTGTTTTCCATAAAGCACAAGCCTTTATTTCAAACTCAGGAATATAAAAATCCAGAAAAAAAACTATAGCAAAGACCTTTTGCTTATACTGTATCCCACACTGCCAGAGAAATTTTCAAAGTTGGTTAATTCTCTCACAGTTTTTTCCCCTATTCATAAATAATTCTGACAGAACAACTGGATGATCAGAGGATATCATTACACTGCCTACAGTCTAATATTCTACTGCAATACGAACATTGTTCCCAAAAGCAAACAGGAAGAAGGGCAACTGTACATCATGGTCACTTAGAGAAGAGTACTAAGAGAAGTGAAGAATCTTGGCACTACACATGGAAGGCAACAAGCACCACACTTATTAGCTCTCTCTTGCTATTGTATGGCAGAGAAGACAGCAATTCATATGAATAAAGCAGTAAAATGAAGACACTGAAATTACCATCAATGCCTTTCCTCAATCTTCAAAATTATTTAGGAAATGAGTTACAAATACAGATTGGCAAAGGGTTTAAAGAACAGGGTTAACTCCAGAAGAAAGGTTTAATTTCCATTTTTCACAGCTTAAATGCTTGTTGTCTTCAGTGTAATTTCTGAGAAGAGGAAATGGTTCAAAATTAAAAGTTTTGGAAGCTTTCCACTCCCTTTTACAAATGAGAGAACAAGGTCAGCTTTCACAGACAGCAGGTGGCCAAATTATTTCTTTATTTAAAGAGTTAATACTGAAAGATAATTCTCCTTCAAATGTATGCATATTCATGAATCCCAAGGTTGAATTCTACAGTGATTTTACAGTCATGCCTCAGACTCAGAAAGACAAACACTCCAGCTTGTCCAGGCACTTAGCTGTAAAAGAGATTTGCACACACAAATTTGCTTAAGTTTTCTCCAGAACACCTTTTCTTACTATGTCTATTTAAATTACTAGGGCAGTATTTGAGCTCAACAGAGAGCTTATCTCATTAGGCACAAAGTCTACAGAAAGGGGGGCAAGAAGCAGAATTCTAACAACTTTCATCTGGCAGCCCTGAACACGGCTGCACTACCTGGCCACTTCACTTGGGAACCCACCAACCCAGAGCTGCCAGAGCTCTGACATTCCCAGTTACAGTTGACTTTGCAGCCTGGAATGCAGCTGGAATCATTGACAGCGTGGGAAGCAGCTGCAAACATGCTCTGAAGGGCTGCAAAATGGGACAGCCTCTGCAGGAGCCACGCAGATAACCGCAAACGATCCAAATCCGACCTACACTGGAGGTCTAATTTTAGGATTACAAGCTTTGACAACATCTCTTTAAAAATAACACATTCCTCCTTCTCCGGCTGGGTCAACTGTCATTGCCAGTGCTACCTGCATTTTACACAGCAGACCTCAGTTTATTTTTCACAAGTAATACAGCAAGTACCAGGTGTGTAATGAGTAACAGAATCCTGCCGAATTACAAACCAGTGTAAGGTCAAGCCATTATGCACTGAACCAGAAATTCTAAATGCAAATTAATCCAAGAGGGCAGTGAAAATACCTGCCCAAACTCTTCAAAGAAATTTATTCTCTGGGGATTACCTACTTGAATGAAACCACTTAGTCTTTTATTCTCACAAAGAGAGGAGGAAAAATAAAAATCCCCCTATGTGTGCCTTAACAAAGTGTTAATAATCCGAAACAAATTCAGTTTACCAGGTATGTCTGAGCAGCATTTCCAATTTAATTAAATACAGTAGAAGACATTTCTCTTCTTCCATATCTTCATCTTGGAAGGAAGATAACTGATATTCTTGCAAGAGATTGTGTCTTAGAACCTACTGCTAATTAGAAAAGTCCAGCCTTGTCACTTAGGCTGCTTACTGGACAACAGGCATCTGCCAAAGCAAAGCCATTGTATCTTCTCTCCCAACAGCTCAGAGCCCCAACAGATCAGCTTGCACCCAGGACGAACTGCAAATAATACAAGCTAAAAGCCTGCAAAACCACAAAATATTAGCTACATTCTTTAAGCCACAGGATTTTCTTAAACAATTGCAATGTTTAGAATCTGACAAGAACTATTAGACCCATATGTATCTGTGCTCATATACCAGACTTAGTATTTTAGGAAGGTACCTGCTACTTAGAGTTACCCAGTTATTTCATTAACTAAATCCAGTTTGCACATCACCATGTGCAGTTTCTCCCATCCGCCTACACACCACAGACACAAAACCACATTAATAAATTCAGTAGGCCGAAGGCAAATGCTCATCATGACAAAGATCAGGGGGAAAAAAAACAGTTTAACACTCCATGTTATGACTGGTAGAAGCTGAGACACTAATTAATACTTTTACTTTATGACATGAATTTCTAATGAAATGGACTGTCCAAGGAACAGAGCAAGATTTGCAAAGCTCTATCTGGACACACATCCAAAACACTACTATTTTCTTCAGTTAAGTGTATTGGCTGCTAACACAAAGCACAAGCCTGTAAACAAACAAGAGACTGGTTTGCTACCCTGCCTACATCCATTGATGCCCATTCAAGGCATAAAATTTCAAGTGTCATCCTCACAGCCACCACATTTGCACACTCACCTTGAAAAGCCAACACATGGTCTTAATTTGACTATAGCACAACTGGTACCAATTCATGTGAGGTTACTTTAACCCTGGAAATCAAGCTGCATGCAGTTCTATTCTCATGACTAATTAAGTTGCTATAAAATTGTAAAACAGGAAGGATGTAACCTAAAATCTTCTATTCAGTCTGCTGGAGGAGCCTTTTTGGCCAAAGCCCAGGGTTTCACACTAGGCTTTACTGTTTGCTGTCAGGCTCAGCGAGGAACTGAGGATGTGGCCTCATGTTACACTTTCCTCTCAGCTGGCTGAGGGCTGCTATGAGGGCAACAGAGTCCTGCTCCTACCTGCTCTACCCTCCCATGCCACCTCCCTGGCTCTCACACCAGCTCTCCAGATAGAATCAGTTCTGGGAGCTGATCTGACACAGCAAGGGAGGCAAGCAGGAGATGGATAGCTGGGGTTTCTGACAGATCAGGTCACCAAACCAATTAATCCCAAGGTCACTGTAATTACTTCAAAGTACACCACAAATACGGGAAGTAACATCCATTTCCACAACAATCTACAGTTACATTTCACCAGGCAAAATGTAAAGCTGCACCTTGAGAGGTGGCATTGTGGCAAAGTTAGAGATAATGGTTTAGGTTTGGGCTTGCTTTCCTCTGGTAACAGTGCAATAACTGGAAACAGTAGGGTTCTGGAAATCACCTTTCCTACCCACCCGCTAGTTAACAGTAACACATTAATTTTGTTTCAACTTGAAGACAGCCACAGAAAAGAAGGAAATTTGGTCCTTTACTCTTTCAAAGTTGGCTAACATCTTAAAATCTTGGCCCTGAACTTTCTACACACCAATTCTAGTTATCTGACCTGAAACACTTATTCAGCTTTCCCTCTTATTCCTCCACATCTTTTATCTTTCCACACTGTACACACCACACAATTTCCAAAATTTTTCCAAATTCCTCTATCTCTTGTCCCTCTTCCTAACAGAGCTGCCTAACATACCTAGCATCACCATCTCAGCAGGAAGAACAATTCCATCCACAGGAGCTCTGCCAGGCAGATAGTATGTGCAGCGAGAAGGCACAACGACTCTGCCACCAGCCGTCTAGATTTAGACCAGGTTGTGCTTGCCAGGAAACAACACTCAAAACCACTGCTACTCACTTTGGTTTATTTCTGTGCTGCCCCAGCTCCCGATTTTGAGCTACATTCTTAAGTGCATCTTTGACAGAAGTGAACCATTAAAAGACAAAAAAAAACACAACACCCCAAACTGGCATATTTGAAATACAGATCTTTTTTTTCTCATTATGCTACTTAAAACTTTCCAGTTCCTTTATTCAGGCACTAGTAGGAAACATCTCTATCCACAAATGCACAGATTTGCTATTATTTTCTTTTATTATCATCTTGTTAATTTTTGTGGAATTAGGAAACAGAAATCTGGCTTGAAGATGCCAGTGAATCCTACATTCTCCCATGTAGATATACAGAAATTTTCAGCTGTCATCATAACAATTCCTCAAAGTTTCTGAATCTGTCCTTCAGCAGTAATACTCTACCTACTCCCTTATCTATTCTGGTTATTTCGACAGAAAATTATTTGAGTGGGAGTTAGCTTGCTCTTCTCAAAGAGGATGACAACGACTTGCTACTAAAAAGCATCTGTTCCTGTTCCATTATTAAAGGTCATTTTCTTCCAGTCGGTTCTTGCTGAGAACATGTTACATACACCCTCTTAGCTTTGACACTCTGCAACCAGCAATTCTGTGTCTGTCCTCAGGACTCCATACACCCTGTAAGGGGTCCAAATGTATAAGACAATACCTAACATGTGTAATGCAAAAGTCAAGCCTCTGATATTTCTGAAGTAGCCTAGTACAGCTTGAGACATGCTTAAAACAATTTACTGTCTGTACCTCCCATAGCTGCCTGGCATCCCTGTACTGCTGATCATTCTTTTAAGTATGTTTTAAGGCCAGTCATTAAAAACATTGTCTCTCTCTTTAGATTTATAAACAGAACAAAAAAGCAATTTAAAAATTCACCCACTCCATTTTCTAATCTTTTTTCAAGAGCATTCCATCTAGTCCAAATGCACAGAAGAAAGGCTAGCCCATTAACATCCATCAGCTAAGAGAAGGGTAATGAATTCATTAATACTGAAATGCGTGGGTACAGTATCATGCTGAATCATTTAGTAACTACATTTGCAGCAAGAAGAGCTCAAACAACCCGCCTTATGCTGTCAGCAACCACCTTCCTGAAGGAGGAAAAATGAATGTATTAAGATCACCCTCAATTTTCTTATTGCTCTTGATGAGGTTGGTAGTGTCTCTACAAACCAGTATTTCCATGCCAAGCAAATGATGTCTGATCTTGCTCCCCTCTGGACATCATCTTCCTTAGACAAGCCACCTGCAGACTTTCAAGAAGTTTCATTGCTCAGCTTTCCCCAAACAACTTAAGCACCTGGCTTTTCTCTGCTTGTCAACATCCAGGTCAAATAAGTTAAGTCTGAAATTGAGTTTTCAATTTGCAAAGAAAATAAAAACCCCAAAACCCCACACGATTCCCTCAAAAACAGGCTACTGCAACTGTTACAGTGCTACAGAGTTGACTCCCGACTTCTCCTTTGTTATTTATTTACAAAGCTATGGAAGGACCATCTCCCTCCTCCAGCAAGACAACTTCCTAACAGTGAAAAGTTCTAAACATAAGAAAAGCTAAAAACTACCAAAACCAGTCAGAATTAAAAGAATATATATTACAAACTAACACAAAAGTGTGACTGCCAAAAAAAGCCCACACCTGTAACTGGGACTACTGGCAGAGTTTCAGGGAGTAAAAGGGGAAGGAAGAAACCATTTTATGGAGTACAATGGTATTGAGCTATTGTTCTCCTAACAGACAAAGGAAAAGGTATTTACTTTAAAAAAAAATAAAAATCAGACTTAATTTTTTTTTAAAAAATACCTTTCAAGTGTAGATTAGAAAGAACTTTGATTGTTTTGTTTTGTTTGGGTATGCCAAGTCTGGTCTTCTCTGCTTCACTTCAGTTTTAAAAATGATAGTAAGTACATTGCACTTCTGTTTACACTTTCAGTTATAATGGTATCTACTCTAATTAAGTCCAAGAAGAAACAGGTTTTTGTTAAGGTAGCCTTTATAAACTGAGTACAATTACTTCAACTCTCAATACCTTAGCTTCCTTAATGTGGATAATGTCTCAGAATACATACAATTACACATGTGTCTACATATCCTTAACTCCCACGGCTTAATTCAATTAATACTATTAAATCTTTAATGCTTAGCTTCAAAGGCTTTTTTTTTAATTTTTAATAGCTCTCATAGGTTAGCATGAATGTTTTAAGTCTTTCTACTATATTTTAAATAAACTCCTCTTCTCTCTCCACTTTGATGTTTGCCTTTCTGACAACCCTGTACTTTGTGAAGTTCCTGGAATGTTGTGTTCTGTGAAATTATGACATTACAAACTCAAAAAGATATGTTAATCACTGAGCTGTAATCAGGGATATTTTTTTCCCTCTCTCACCTGCCCTCTGGGCTGGGAGTTGGCAATAGAACTGCTTTAATCAAAACAATGTAGAAACCCATGAGGAGGGAGGATGCAACCAGGAGGGAGAGGGCTCTTATTTGCATCTGTTCAGCATGCAAGAAGCAGGCGGGACTTAATTATTTTACTCTGGTTTCCCATGAAAGGAGAAAATGCAAAAGTCACCACAATCTAGAGTTTTGACAAAAGACTACTCTGGCTTTAGGGAAGCCCCAGCCTTATGACATTTAAAGACACACCCGTTTCACACGTTTGATACGCACTGAATGTGTTTTTAGTTGGAAAGCTTTGTCTCTACCAACGGCACCACCATTAGAGATCTGATCAGCTCAAGCTCCAGTTTATATATACATGCACCTACACACACATACATATAATACATATATATATGCAATCTACTGGTTCTGCTACCTGGTAAAAGTTCAACTGTGAGCACGCTGTGCTAATATCAAGGTGATTTACCCCACCATGTTTCTCCCCTTCTCCTGCTCTCACCATCTCAAGACCCCTAGCCACCTTCCACTGCTCAATTTCTAATCTTTGAATTTGTGTGACAAAAGCGACCAAGTTTTGATGGCATATCTCAAGCTTTTCTGCAATGCATACACTAAGAAGAAAAAAAAAAAAAAAAAAAAAAAAAGCAGTTTTTTCTCCTCCTTTAAAGTTTATTTATCTCCTGAATAAGAAAAAGAAATCCCTTCTTAATATAAAACTAAAACTCAGCATTTCCAGGGACTGGAAAAGGCACCATAGTATTACATACACTATGCGAGCTGACACACTCACACACACACAAAAGATACCAGATCTGGCTCTGTCCCAAGGAATCCAGACGAAATTTTGTGCCTGCACATACATAACAAAAATATTTCTGCATTCAGGATGTTCAAGTATGTTTCCTGCATTTACACCCAGAAAGCTAACAGTCTGAAAAATGACGTGTCGTGTCAGGCATTGACTCCAAGTCAAGGACCAGCCCCAGATTCCTCACATGTCCAAAGCTACGTGCTTAAACCCCTTGAAAACCCCTCAAAACATATAAAAAACAGCATCGTGAAGGCAACCTACAAAACTATCCTGGCTGTTTTTCACCTCTTCACCACTTCAGCAGCCTGCAGTGTACATCAAATTCCCACCCTGCAGAGCACTCCCCAGCCCCACACACCTTCAATTATGTAAGATGTTCTGTCTTTTAAAGTTGACGTAAACTCTCTTGGAAGCATCATATGTTTGTGTTATTGCAAAATTAAATATATGCAGACAGAATTTGCTGGCAGATAGACACCAAAACGTCATCTATACAATTCAGCGTGCGTAGACCCGCAGGCCAGGCAAAGGAGATTATTCACTAGGTAGTCAAACGTAAAAAAAAAAGCCAGACGTTTCAGTCTGTCTCAGTGTTTCACAAAGGGGTCAGCGATTTGTAAACTCTAAATGCAACACTTAAGCAGTTTTCCAGACTGAAAAAAAAACAAACCCTCACATCCTTTGATGCTATACCTCAGTGCTTCTCTGCAATAAAACAGTTTAAAAGTGATTTTGCTGTCACAAAAGCTTTTTATACTTCAGCTTCTCTAAAATTCAAGAATTCTGAAAACCAAGTCAATTCAATTATAAATATTGTTGTATTTTACTTCCTTATTAAATCTTCCCGAGAGAACCAGTAAGCCTATAAACACCAATATCTTTCAAATGAACCACACAGGTATCAATCCTTTAAAATGCTCAGAAAGCAGTTGCTTTTCTGAAAAAGTCTAACAAACACAGGCTGCATAATTATAGCCTGGTGCATAGACAAGTTCTCTTGTTCTTCTAAGTAGTTTGTAGCAGCTTCTGCTTTAAAAATACACAGAAAAAAGTTATAGAGGATCTCAAAAACTACCATTACAATATGAAATATTGATTCCTGATATGTATACTTGTAAGAAGAACTGCATGTCACCTGTGCTATTTATATAAAAACATTCCAACAGAGGCATCATCTTCACTTTCTGAGAAACCCTCTCTGAAATTGGTAGACAAAATTTAACTTGATGAACTCTACTCAGCAACAGCAGCAAAAAAAACATAACACTTCTCATCAGTAATAAGTATTCCAAGCCCTTAAGAAAAAAAAAAAAAAAAAAATCACTGCAAGAAGCAAAGTATTACAAGAAATGCAATGAGCCAGTATGGGCTCAGAAGGCAAATATTTAATTAGATAACAGAACAGATGTGAGCTTTATGCTTTTTAATGGTCATTACAGAAAAGGTTTCATCAATTGATGAGACACCTGGGCTGGGGCATTTTAAAGATTCACCACATCTTCCCTGGATCTCAATCCTGCTGGAAACGCATGATTCAGATCCCCCTCTGATCCAACACTACCACTCCAACTCCAGCAATGTCACAAAATGGTAGGGTGCTTCAATGATTAATTAGCTGGCTCAATAATTAAAAACATTAAATTTTTGTTTTTCAAATAATTATTCAAGCGCTTTCCTTTACATATACCACATGACAGAGGACACTTTGCTTGAGCATCCACCAGAGAACAGGCAGGCATCTTAAAAGAATTCTATTTAGAAGTGAAGGATAAAGACTAATTAATGATCTTAAATTTTGCCTGATTTCATAGGGTTAGATCAAACATTTATGCCTTACTCCTGTTGTCACAAGGTTCATCCCTGTCCAAACAGAGCTCAAAGTTAGTAAAAGGCAGCAACTGTAGCAGCAACTGGGTCAAGAGATTTGGATGAAGAAATCCTCACTACCAAAAGAAAAACATAAATAAAAATCAGGAGAATGATAAAACTAAAATGCTGCTTGGGGCCTGCTCACCCAAACACTTCAGAACAGATTTCCTACCTACAAGGAAAGATGTCTGAGGGACACATTCATGCCTGGGCCCCCAGGGAGGAAGTTGTCTTTAAAAATACTTTGGTTTACATTTCCCTAAGGAATATTAGAACTGCATATACCAATTATTTGTGTCTTTTGTCCATGAGGTCCTACAAACAAAGGTCTTATTTGTGAACTGTACAAACCAGTGAGCAATTACTCACAAGATTAGTCCCAATGAAGTCAGAAGAACAGTTTGAGAGAGAAATTGCTTGCCAACCTAGGGGTTGCACAATCACAAGTAAAAAAATATAACAAAAACACAGAGGGAGATAAATTGCATCTGACAAAAATTACCATCAAGAAATAGCTGGTGACAGATTGTTATTTAAGTACAAGGAAGTGATTTAAACAGGAGCAGTTGTAATAAGATTATACAATTCTCTATATAGATTCTTAAAATGTCTTTGTTCTAGAAAAGCTATGAAAAGATCATTGCTCTTGTAATGGGTCAGAAACTACTAAATTGATTATAAGCCTAGAAATTAATGATTTCCAAGTGAGTAAAGAAAAAACTGTGAAAGAACAATCCTGACATCATTAGTACCTCTGCTGCCCATGCTGATACTTTTAACCAGCCCGGGTGCAACATACATTGTAGCATCTCTGATGGCAAAACTCAACCAAAGAGAACAGACCCAACAAAAAGGTCAGAGCTCGCTCTGCTTGGCTTCCTGCTTCTTAAAGAATGAAAACTAGCAGTTTGATTTTAGGAGACATCGCATTATCCCAGTGACATCTTCAGAACTGCAGGAAAGTCTATAAGGTTATACTGCAGGGAGATTAAATCAATGTCTGACTGTTCAATTTCTCTAGAGGAACAGATACAGCATTTGAGCCATGACCCTCAAACTCCCCCATCTATCTTCAAGGAGTCACTTCTAGAAAAACAGGCACAAAACCTGGCCATAAGTATAACTACTTCTACAGTGAAAAACAAGCAAGGCAACCAAGTCTTCTCATTTCTGTCTCGAAGGACCGACACAAAACATCTCTAGGTAAGATGTCTTGCACGTTTTTAAACTAAGAAGCAACTTTGAATTTAAAAAAAAAAAATTAAAAAAAAATTTACTTAATTTGTAAAAGTATCATTGAGTGCTGCACTATAACCATAAAAGAGGAAATTATTCACAGATTAGTGTTTTACTGCAAAGGATAAGAACAGAAATTTCCACTGAAAAAGAATATACACCAATACACGGGGTCTAAAGGTGATCAAATCTGAGCCACGAGAAACAACGTGTGTGACCTTCCTGGAGAGAGGATCCAGGACTGCAGTTCAAGTAAGCACTAAACAGGTGTATCCATGTGCAAAGTACAAGGTCAATATGAGGACAAGAAAGTAGGAGGAGCTTGAAAGAAGTTTAATAGACAGGCTTGTCCCATGTCTACAGAAGCAGACTGCATCCAGGCATCCTCATGCCTGGGTCACCCTCCAGAACTATTCTGCTTCTCATGCCTTGTACTTCTAGTACTTATACAGCTACATGACAGAAGACTCAGCAACCACAGACAACATTAATAAAACAGCACTTGGAGGAGAAAAGGAGCAGTCAACAATGTGGAAGAAAACTGCAGAGTTCACATGCAAAAATCTCAACTACTTACTTCAGGCAGCTCAAGGAGCTCTACTCCTAAGCATGGAAGGAGAATTCTTAATTGAAAATAAATTGTATGCAGCAGGACAATGAAACATACTGAGTCTGAGATGCTTTAGAACTTTTCCCAGCCACCCCCACCATGAAGTTCAGATAAGGGAAACCTCCAATGTAGAGATCTCTCCAGTTCTGGGCTGGGACTGGTTTCACCCAGTGACACTGCTGGAGCCAGCTGCACTAGTGCTGACCCTGCCCAGCTCTCCTCTGCTCTGTGCTCCTGTTTTCCCCACCTGGAAAGAGCTGGCTCGTTCAAGTTGGCCTGCGAGCCAAGGCAGAAGCAGTGGGAACAGACCAAGTCTGACCTTGAACACAAGCTCAAGGCACTAGTTAGAGGCATTTATGTTAACAGCCCTGGGTGACATGAAAACAGATATACACACTATTAACAATTAACACAGTGCAGGGCACTGGTACTGAGATCAATGTTTAAGTTCCATTTTTGTAACAATACAAAAAAAGCTTAAAATTATCTATACAGAAGAAAGGCATTTCCAAAGCACAGTGATCTGAAGTAATATTTCCATATAAAAATGCACACAGCAAATTACAAAGCAAATTCTGGTAAACGTCTCCAGTTGCCAGTGACATTGTGCCTAGAAAACACAAAATATACTTTTATACTAAGTTTCTAATTAATATAATAATTTATACAAACTCCACTACTAGATATTGACACACAGTTAACTTCTTGTGGTAATTCTGAACACACATGCTACAGTTTGAAGGAACTCAATTTTAGTAATTTAAACTATTTGCTCCTTAAAAACTGCCTACAACCTCTAGTTACCTACAAAACACCTTAGAACTGCTTGATTCAACTATTTTGCTTTTTATCAACAGTTTGGAGCATTGTCATAAAATCAAACAAATAGCAAATTTGAAAAACAAAGACAAAACTGCTATTTGCAAAATTATAAATAAGCAATACTAGCTTTTCTGTAGTTTTCTACCTCCTACACAACTCACCCAGAGGCTCAGCTGTGACAACCACCTAGTTCTAGATCCATCCTGAAGTTTACAGTCTCTGACTTTACTTATTCTGACCCACAAGCATTGTCAATTTCCCACAGACACACAGAGAACAGGAAAGTAAACCTGGAACCACCACCTAAACTGATTAATTCTGGGACTTTTTATGGTCTACTATTCAGCACATACCAGTATGTAACCAAACTGATGCATACCAATCCTAGTGGACCTACAATTAGACCTAGCAAGGCTTATTCTAGAGGACAGCATACATGTTGTTCTCCTCCACAGTGTCTCACGCCTTCTTAATGAGCAGCCAGTCTATTGAAATACACACAAAAAAACCTGCTGTTCTTTGAAGCACTTAAGACAGCAGGACACTAGTACGTTTCGATACTTTCCCTGCATAGATCAGAGCAAGGCAAAGCAAAAAAAGAACATTACAGATGTTCATACAAACCAGGCACCTTTCATTTTCTATTAGCAAGATCCCGAGAGACCATTTAGCGCTCTGCAAATATGGCACTGGAAGACTGGGAAGTGACTTTCTGAGTACCAGTCATTAAATATAGATTTTACCATAACTTACATTCTCCTAGACCAGGCAAAACCAATAGACATTTCCCCAGCCAATGTACAAGACCTGAGAAAAGCAAGATCATGGATATCACAACTGCAGTGTCACGTATTTCTTCTAAAATGGATTATCAATTAATGATTTCTCTAAAAAAACAAACTAACCACAAAACACCAATTTTTGCATCAAGACAAGAGTATCAGCATTTGTACGAAATCGCAAATTAGGCCTTTGCCATTTCACAGCAGCAATCCAAGATTTGAGGCTTCTTAAAAGCTCCAAGTTTTAAAGCAATCGACTGGCTGACAGCTGAAACACAATTAGCATGATTAACCAGTTATGTAAATACTGATGTGGTCAGTACAAGCTGAATTAATTTATGCTTGTTGCATTATATAGCACCGCTTGCACTGGACATCACATGTTTGTCAACTACTCATTAAAAATGACTGGACGTGAAAAACAACATGAACGTGACCATCCAGGCCACCCAACAGCCAGGTCATGGATATCTCTTCTCCTGTGAGGACAGGACCACCAGATAACCCACACACAGGACTTTCCATGCTCAAATATTATCCAACGCTACCTTAGCTCCTACCTAGGGTACGGGTCAACTACTTGTTCTCAAGACAGAGCTCCACCCTGTTAGTATCTCATTATATTTCATTTCTTAAAGGCAGATGTAAGTTTTCATTTGTCAGCACATAGAAAAGTCAAGATAACGTGTCAGAGAACCATCCTGACAGAGGGATGATGTCACGTAGTTACTTTATAGCATCAAGGAAGTGACAATCAGCACCAGTAAGTCAGACTTCCTGAAGTAAAACTTGCAGTCCATCCGGCCTTATCAGAATTCATCTTCAGGAATGCAGGCTCATGGTTCATTTGTACTTGATGATTTTTGATAACTTAGTTAAATATTTAAAACAAGGAAGATTATCTCTGAACTCTTACCTAGCTAGTTTACCTGTACTTCGAGTTTATAGAAGAAAAATTATCAAAAGTTTTGATTCTTCACAATAAAAAACAACGACATATGATTTTGTTCTAAAATAATGTATCCAAGAATCAGCCAAGACAAATACATTTAGTAGCACTGCCTAAATGGGCTGTATTTTGCTAAAGATCTCATTACAATGTATTCATATTTTAAATCAAAAATCACTGCAACATCCCGTATTTTACATCGTAACAATCCTGTTTTCTATGACCTTGCCTCGCAGAAAACACAGTAACACACTGGAATTATGCAAGAGTTCCACATTATCATAAAACATCTACTTCAGTGGAGAGAATAATAAAACTTAATCTTGTGGCCCAATTTGCATTTTGAACTCCTGAAGCCAGTCTCTACAGTCCATAATGCCCCCAGCACACTTTAACAAACTGAACAAGTATTTTAGGCCTCCTGTTGAAAATGTATGTGTGCATATACATAATTATATTATATATATAATTATATTACAATGTAATTACATTATATATATAATGCAGGATATTTTCTTAGTAGATTAAGAAGCATGTCCAATTCATGTAAATTTTAAATATAACTTGGCTTTTCCGACCACTGAGGATGCCACATTTAAGAGGGGGAGAGGGGGGTAGCACCACATACCCCCTGGCTAAATAAAACAGAGATCAAACGTTATCTATACACCCTGTGGCTCTAAAATAGGAAACCTCCATGGTGGGTCGTCTATGATATAATTCTTATTTCAGAATAGCTCACGACAATAAAAATGCTTAAAACAAGGCAGCACAGGGAATACACAAGACCCGTCTGTAGCGCTGAAGGTAAAAAATGGGGGGGGGCGGGGTAACAGATATATGAATAAACCCTTGAAATAATTAAAAGCACTACTCGCCCATCTTCCAAACCCACTATATTACTGAAAAACGAAATGAAACAGATCCCGCAGCCCCACCACTCAGGTGGGTGACGCCGAGGGGAACCGCCGGGCCCGGGGAAGCTCCGGGCCCCCCAGCCCAGCCCGGCCCGGCCCGGCCCGGCCCGGCCCGCCGCCATCCCCGGCCGCCCCAGCCCCGCTGCCTTCCAGGGACGCGGCCGAGCCCATCGGCCGGCACGGGAAAGCAGGCCCCAACTTTCGGTCGGCGGCCAAAACCCTTCCCGGGAGGCTACCGGCCCTGAGCGGGACCGAAGGGCCGGGGCGATCGCCTGCCCGGCCGGCGGGCCCGCGAGGCGCGCTCCCCGCTCCCATGATGGGCAGGAGCCGTTGCTGCCCACCCCACCGAGACAACAAAGGCCGCCCCGGCCCCCCGGCGGGGCTGCCCCCGCCGCCGCCCCCCGCTCTCAGGGCCCGCAGCCCCGGCCCACCTGCCCCGGCCCCGCAGCCCCCGCCCAGCCCCGCAGGCAGCCGGCGGGGCCGCTCCCTCCCCGCGGGGAGGCCCGCAGCCCCGGGGGGCCCTTCCCGCACCCCGCTGCTGAGGGGGAAAAAGGCGGGGGGGGGGGGGAGGGAGGAGGCTCCTCCGCCGCCGCTGTCCATCCGTCCCTTCTCCCGCCCCAAACACCCCGCGGTTCCCGGGCTGACCTGGCGCTGGTCGCGGAGCGTTGCGGGAGCAGCGGGGCAGGGGCCGCGGGAGGCGCGGAAAGGGGGGTCCCGGTGCCCGGCGGCCGCCGCCGCCGCCTCTGCCTGGGTTTGACACCCACACGCACCATCCAACATGGCGGCGGCCGGGGGAGGCGGCGGAGGAGGCGGAACCGGCGGCCGCGCGCGGCCCCGAGGCGCGGCCCCGGCCCGGCGAGGAGCGGGAGGAGACCGAGACCGGCCTTCCCGCCCCCGCGCTGCCCGGCCCGGCCCGCGGCCCTTCCGGCAGCAGAGGGTTGGGGGCCCGCGGCGGCGGGGGAAGGAGGGAGGATCAGCCGCCCGGCGGGGCCTGGGGAAGCTGAAGGGAGCCCTCGCCTCGCTCACGTCTCCCCGGGGAAGCCGATTTCAGGGCGGGGAAGCCCTGCTTGGGGGGGGCAGAAGAGGGGATCCCCCAAAAAAGCGGGGTCCCGGCGAGGCTGCCAGGCCCTGGGGCAGCTCCCATCGCGTCACTCGGGGGGGTCACCTCACCCGCCTCCCCCCGATACAAAACATGGGCGGGGGGACCCTTCGGGAGGGCAGGAGGGAGCGCCCCGGTTGTGCCCGCGGCGATGAGCAGGGCAGCCCGGGGCAGGGACACGGCGCGAACGCGGCTGGGGGAGCCGGGCGGTCTGGGTGGGTCGGAGCTCACGTCCTTCCCCTCTGGGGATCATGACTAAACCCGTGTCCGGGACCGCAGGTTGGAGGAGGTTCGTGGTCTCATTGTAGTTCTCCATGAATATATTTGTTCCCGTCGTAAAAACCGTGAGACAATTCAAGGAAACGGGAGGCGGCTGCCGGGAGGCGGCGGGGCCGGGCGGGCAGGACCCTGCTCCTGGTGCCGCTGGCTCCGGGCAGCGCTGCTGGGCACTGAAAACCCGAATTCCTCGGGAATCTTGCCTTACTAAAGCAAAGCAAAACAAAGCACGCTTGGAGCAAAATCCCGTTTATAAAGGTACTGCTTCTCAAGCGAGAGGAAGGTCAGGGCGAGCGCCGCAAACTCGCAGCCCAGCCCTTTCCCCCATGGACTTGGTGGCAAAAGTCCTGCTGACCTCAATAGGAGACTGATCGAGATTTAAATACAGAAGAGCAGGGACTGCAGTGAAACACCAAGTAAGCTGCATTAAAAGCAACTTGGTTAGAAGAAATGCTGCAAGTTCAAATGCTTTGAATACCATCTGGTAGCTGGGAAGCCAAGTGTTCCACAGCTAGCTGAGATGCTGGCTTAGCTCTTAACCTTGAGCTAGGAAGAATTAAGTTCTGGCTGAAAAAAAAAAACGTAAAGGATCAGCACACATCTGATGCTATCAGCAGGAGCTGAAAGAATACTTCCCCTCATTTAGAAGAAAACCGCAATGATGGAAACAATGTTTCTGTGCACCTTCATTAAATCTAATGATTAGGTGCTGACAGCTCTGAAGAACAAGAAGAAAGCTCTTAGTTAAAATAAAATGGGAAGAAGATTGTTCCTGCTGCCTTCTCTCTTGCCTGCCTGCCTTCCAGGTCTGGGCAAGACAACTCTTCCAAGCAGGAGGCAGCTTCCTCTCCATTCCCAGCTCCATCCCAGGTGTCTCTGTCTACAGCATAAGGGCACAAACCAACAAGCCCAGCAGAGTTCCTGCAGCTGGCACGGCTGTATCAACAAAATCTTATTTTCTGTCAACCGGATCAAGCCATTTAGCACAAGCAAAACAAGCCAGCCAAGTAAAATTACATTTCTTTTATAACACCCATATTAATTCCTTAAACCAGTGTTCCTGTGACACTGGCCAAGTACCCGACCAACACAGATGCACCAGCAGAGATTGCCCAGGCTGCAAAGGGACAACCCCTTCTGGAGGACCCCTGGGACGTGCCCAGTGAGAGGGGACTCACAGCAGTGGATCCATGACCCTTGTTTCATATTAGCAACAGGAGGTCACTGCTACTTGTCCTAGGATTTTAAACCCAGAAGCCACTGTAGAAAGCTTCCCACCCCAGCACTGCCACCCCATCCCTCTTCCGAGCAGACTGTACAACACCTTGGATGTTGACCTGAGCCACCCTATCAAATTCTCCCCAGCCCACAACATTTCAGCTGTGTTGGCAGAGCCAGGATTCAAGGCCATTGTTTACCAAATGAGTTCAGCATCAGAAGTTGATAGCTGTGGCACCTCCCCAGTGGCTGTGCCAGCAGCAGAGCAGCCCACATGGAGAGAGCAGATGAAGGCAGCAAACCCAACAAGTGGGAGTAGAGGGGCTGTTGCATGGTGAGGAGCAGGAAGATAAGGAGCAGTGCAACATCTGGTCTGCAAGAGACTCTTCCAGCACAGACAAGGCAGGCACAGCCCCCCCAGCCATGGCTGCCCTCCCAACTAACCTAGCAAGGAGCTGCTGCCAGGAAGCCCCAGGAGGGCCTGTTCCACAGCCAACATGTGAACATCGCCCACACAGCGACAACCACAACGTGGGGCTGAGCACACCACTAATTAGCTAATGAGTTTGTTCCAAATGTCTGGCCATGGTGTGAGTGACAACAGGAACAACACTTGAAAAGCACTGAACAGTGACAAGCACACTCATCTCTTCTCGCTGACCCCAGCCCTGCATTAGCAAATAGGTCACAAACAACAGTGCTTTACAGGGATCTAATCCCCCAGCCATATGCCGGCTGACCAACAAACACACAGAAAAAGGGAAGAGCTGCACAGTGAACATGAAAAAGCTCTGCAAAAGCTCTAAGGGAAGCTTGATAAATACATCCCTGTAGTTTGCAATTTGATTTCCTCACTCTATTGTTTCTCATTTCCTGAGAGCTGGCTTGGTGGATCACATTTTCTGCTTCTGTCTCCAGTGCCTGTAACCAAACAAGACTGAATCTCATTATCCTGAGCCATGCCTCTAGCTGTGTCCAACCCCATCTCTAAATCAGACATTTTTGCTCCACTCCTGATTTTCCTTCCCACTCCTGACCTATAGGTCTTCAGATGAATCAATTCAAAAATAGAGACCAACATCATCTAATGAAGGTGTGTGATGTTCAGCACTTAAGTGTCTACTAAGAAGCCAAGTAGGAACCTGCCTCATGCATCGGGAGGTTGGGCACCTTCCACTCACACCAACTCCAGTGGGAGCTGGTGTTTCTCATCTTCCCTGGGAAGCAACATACATGGGGTAAATAGGGACTTCAGTCCTCAAGTGCCTAATTTTGGAAATCTGATAATTAAATGAAAATCTGGGCAAATGCAATCATTATTGTCCTTAGTGCCAAAGAAGCAAGAGATTTCCCCAAAAGCACAGGCCCTTTTCTGAGCCATCCACATGTTGCTGACAGTGATACAGAATATATTCCAATTCTTAAAGTGATGTTCACTCCAGGTTATTCCCTCTTGGACTAATGAATATTTCATTGAAATGCACAAGTTCCCAGTTACACTCTTGTCTGTGTTGATTAGACACATGGACCCACAGGGTCTGCAGCCCCAACACAGAATTTGTCTACAAGCTGAGGAGACCAATATAAACATTTAGTTCCTACCATGTTTAGCCTGGATTCTTCAAACATCTTGAAGTGTAGTTACAAGGATCAAAATTCAAAAAGATGGTGAATGGGGGAGTCTAGCCCAGTAACCCTGTGCCCAAGTTTGGCTGGAACTGACCTAAATTTAACCAGGACAGGGCAAGCTTATGGCCAGCATGAGGTTTTGGTTTCTTTTGTGATGCAGATAAACTTGTAGAACTGTTTCCAATGCAAATGTTCTTTTTGACACGTTCAAATTAAGTACACCTCTATTACGGGCTTTCAAAACAGACCTTTTCTGAACAGATTAGCAGATTCATGAAAAGAGGAGAGAGAATGCAAGCCCAGCACATTGCTATTCTCAAAATGAATATGCACTCAGTGCAAGGGACAGTAACATTTAAAGCATCCTTAGTTCTAGTAATTACCAAGTGTTTGGCTTCTTTAGAAGATGGAGCCATTCTCATCTGCAGGCACCTTCCCTCATTCCTTTCTCCTTACTGCTCTGTGGGTGCAGTTTTTCCCCCGTGCCACATTGAGAAACCAAGGCTACTGCATTGCTTGCATCAAATCCCACTGAAACCTCAGGGTGAAATTCCACAGCAGTTTTAATTGACCTAAGTCAAGGTGTTGTGGTTCCTGCCCTTCCTCCACCACCCATTCCCATTCCCTCCCTACCCCCAACACCAGCTTGTAGCATCTGTGGTGAAGACTGATCACTATTTTTGAGGGGGAGAGTTACTTCTCAGCCAGTTTAGCTCCCTGAACCAGCTCACCAGAAGGTCAGAGCAGCAGCCACATCAGCAGAAATGAGGGGACAGGACTACTGCAGGGCCCCTCTGACTGACGAGGAGGTATTTTTCTTGCCTAATAAGATACAGTCAGCACATTTGACCTAAAGAGCCTGGATTTGCTGCTTGTTCCCAGGCTGGGAGCACTCATCCATGGGGACCATCAGTATAGTTTTGAGCTGCAGACTGAGGCTCAGGGTATTTGCAGTGAAGATGGGCTCACTGAGTGTTACCATCTGGTTCCCCAAAGCAAGTCACCAAGGCAGAGCCTGTAAGCCCACGCTGCAGGACAAGGATTCCCTTGTGGTTGGTACAGTTTGTACTATCCCTCTTGACTTCCTCCTTGCCAGGATTTCCTGCCAGGAAGGAGCTGAAGGACAACATCATCCATCAGAGTACCCTCTTCATCATCCGTACAGCCACCCAAAGAATGTCACCCAAACAGTCAGGCCCTCCCTTTTGCCCCAGGCCCATCCTCAGACCGATCCAGGCTTCGTAATAACAACTGCAGGATGACTTGTGTTGTTGCACAAGGATTTCACGTGGCCAGGAATCCTTCTCAGTCCTCTCAGCTGTTTCTCACCTTGAGGGAAACCACCCTGTGGTGCTCACGATGAGGAAAGTATCAGGAGAGCAGGAGGAGCTTTACTCCTGTCTCTGTAGCACCTGGAAATCAGGTTGCCTCCCCTGTTGGGCTGGGACAGTGATTTAAGGCTGGTTCTATGTGGCTGGATAGCAAAGCAGAAGACTTGGTACATTAATAAAACTTTGTACATTAATAGAATAGGGGAGGAAAGTGAAGTATGCCTGCAGCTAACCAGTGGTTGCTGCTGTCAGACGACATGGTACACCTAAGTACAAAGACTTTCACATCTAAGCATAAAAATCCTGGAATCAAGAGGAAAGGTCAACCTTGCCAACATGAGGTTATTGCAGTGATTCATCTGCTCCTCACCTGGGGTGAATCAGTGGTGCCATGCCACAATGATGTCAGTTATTAATTAAAATAAGTAAAATTTGGGGGCAAAAAAATCACATAAAAGAATAAAGAGATAGAATAAAAACAGAGCTTACTTAACAGTGAAACAGCAAGAATTCAAGAAAAATATGTCCCGAGTAGTCAACAGCCTGTCCTTGAGAGAGACCTGCAAAACAGATGGGAGGGCTGGAAGGGAGTGCTCCCCACAACTTATCTTGGTTATAGCCTTGAGTACAAGGCAGAAAACATGGACTGATTTGATTCACTGTATTAATATTAACATATTAATGCAATATTAGCATACTAAAATGCCCACCCATAGGCTAGAGAGACCCCTGCTAACAAAAAGCCCCATACTCTTTGAGCACACATGATAAAATTGTTAAGCACTGTCACTTTAAATGGAAGCAAAGAACTAGTTAACCAGTCACGTATATGAGTGATATAATATAATTAGAGATAAAGTAATTGTACATGTGTAGGTATAAAAGCTGCCCTTGTGTTTCAGGAAGCTGAGCTTGCTTTGTGGAACACCACCTTGCTCCTTTTTCTGCCCAGAACTGGATATTCAAAGTAAATATCTCATCTGTGTGGGTCAGCTTCTTGCACACAGGGTGACAGACCCTGCTTTTCAGGACACCACCAGTGTCATGAACATGCCATAAAGTCATGAACATGGAGAATTGGGGTACCAGCTGGTCAACAGGAGCCTCCTACATGTGTGCTCTGCTCCCAGAGCACCCAACAGTGAGCCATGCCTGGCAGCACAGGCTGCCTGGAAGCCCTGGGAATTGAGCTGTGTAGCTACAATGTGTGAGTACAGCCAGTTTTAGCTCAGAAATACCATAGGATTGCTCTCAGTCACAGCAGCAAATGTAGGAGCCCCAAAACAGACCACATACTGGAAGCCACAGGCTTTTTGAGCTCTGTCTCTTAAACCAGGGCATTGGTAGTACAGTGCTGCCATGTCCCTGGGTTGCAGATGGGTGCCCATCACCAATTATCACAGCTGAAAAGCTGGTAGTTTTTCCCCTTGACAGATGAAAAGTGAGGGCTGTCTATTTGGTTTGTGTTTGCACAGGACCCAGCCAGTCGCTTAATTACTTGGCCCAGTTTCTAGGTTTCTGAGTCCCACTTCTGCAAGCAACTTCCTCCATTCCCAGGCTCACAAATCCACTTGCAACTTTCATATCTGTATTCACAGTCTTGACTCCAAGTCTGTTGCTGCTGTCCCATCACAAAGAGCATCTCACTCTCATAACACAGAAAAAAAAACAAACAACCCAAACACTGCAGAGCTGTAAATACGTGGTCCCATGGTGGAATCAACAAGCAGATTTTAAAAAAAATCACCCTCTGGGCCAGAAGAGATTCATTACAAGCCATCAGGACTCTGCAAAGCAATCAAACTGCACAGCACTGCAGGCAAGAACTTCTCAGGAACCTGTTAAGTTCTAGCACTATTTGACCAACCTGCTCCATAGATCAGTCCTGCTGGACAATGGCTCAGCGAGCTCCTCAGAACTACAAGGCTTCCCTGGTTGAAGAAAAATACCCATCTTCAACAACAGCAGGTTTCAGTAGCCATTTGAGCATCTTGGCTAGTCAAGCAGGTTATAATTGGCTGTAATTAATACTCCCACAAACTTCCACATTCTTATGGACTGAGATGGAGAAATACAGGATCACTCCCTGACCTTGCAAAGGAAGCCAAAGGAACCCACTCCCTTCTGAGCTTTAGAAATCAAACATCTGTGATCAGAGAAGGTGAAAGGCAAACACAAGTACTGCTGGTAACTGTCCAAGTACAGTGCAGTTTCTTCTGGGGCACTGACCACAGTGACCTCAACCTCCATCAAAAATAACTGCAAAGCCAGTTGCTGCAGAAGGTTTCCTCTGTCCCTCAAGAAGCCTCTTTTCATGCTCGCATGTCACTCAGAGCAATGGGGTGCAAGTCATGGGGCAGCCACAGCCCATTTTAGCAATACTGAAAGTGGCCTTTGGTGACACATGGAAACTGAGTGACACAGTCAGTAAGGGTGAAAGCCAAATAAGCCTGAGCTGCCTGAGGTACTGAAAAGCCCACATCTGTCTCCAGTGGGCCGGAAAACCAGTTTGTGACACCTGCACAGCAAGGCTTAAAAGTGCTTTACACTCAGCAGGATCTTAACCACTCAGCAAGGGAGGGCTGTCTGTGAGATGATTTCCTCCCCTGAAGCCACCAATTTGACCATTGAAAGGAAACTCAGACTCTTCCACGGAAACCCCCCATGTGTCTTGCTCTGTTACTCTGCTAGCAATCCTTCATCACACGCATGTTGTGAGGGGTGGGTTTACATCAGCTTTTCCAGCTTGCACTTGGTTATCATGAGAAAAGAAACATGAGACTTGAGTGTTTTCCCTCTGGACCTGGCAAGACCTCCCGTTTTGCTCTGAGATCAGAGCCTGGGGGGACTCAGGAAACTGGAGCAGCTGTCATTTCAAGATACATCTTGCAGACACAGCTCCGGTTCAGGAAGTGTTCAAGCCCCACACTGCTGGGTCCTAACATGACTTAACAAGGAAATGTCTGCTTACCCATTTCCGAGGCTTGTCCTCCAGCATTCACTACTGACCATTACTGGAGTTGGGATTCTGGACTGGACTTCTTTGGTTTGCAGTAGGTGGCAGCTTTTTAAGCCTTCAGCACAAGGGAGGGCTCAGAGCCCAGCCTACAGAGGTAGATTTAAACATATGCTAAAATAATCTACTGAACCAGTAAATGTCTCTGCCCTGGGGAGCCAGGAACAGCACAGCTGCAAGTGACTGGAGGCTGCACTGCTGATCCCAGCTGGGCAAGATAGCCCAGCAGATACCAGCTTGGGCTGCAGGCCTGGAGTTAATCCCATGGTCTCCACAGGGAGAAAATACAGGTGCCCAGGATGGAGAGGGCTGGAGCCATTTCCCCAGCTGGTTTTAGGGGTTTCCCAAAATCAAGACTTGTGTGCCCTGTGCACTCAATCCTGGCTGTCCCTGCTTTTACACAAGTCCCAAGCTCCTCCAGCCATCTCAAAGTGCCTCCTGTTCCCCCACAGCATTACCAGCAAAGGGCAGCAGCCAGTCCCATCTCCTGCATGCTGTCCTCTGCTCTGCCTGATCCACTTGGAGCTGACACTTGCTCAAGATCAGACTCTTGCCCTAATTGCTCCTCCAAGCCCCTGCAAGAACTCAGGTGCCCCATGATGCCTCCAACTCCCTGCTCCCAGATGAGCCTCAAGAGGCTGAAATCCCAATCTCTGCAGCTGGGAGGGCCAACAGAGCCACTCATCAAGGTGCACTCTGAAATGCTCCTCCAGCAGAGCAGGACACCATCATGTAACATTAATATGACAAGACAACATGTGGACATAACACACCACTACATCCTGCTGCCACCTAACTGGTAGCTCCATGAGCTGACAAGATGC
The DNA here is from genome assembly GCF_020740795.1 of Apus apus. Lineage (NCBI taxonomy): Eukaryota > Metazoa > Chordata > Aves > Apodiformes > Apodidae > Apus > Apus apus. The sequence goes on from NC_067295.1 coordinate 2,554,907, forward strand.
TCAGACTGTATTTGCAAGATGCAAAGCCCATAATGACCAAGACTGTCAGCCAGCCACAACTCCCCAGCAAAACCCAAACCCAGTTCCTCTTTCAGCCTAAGAGGAGGGCTGGGGCACCTCCCTTATGAAGATAAGCTGAGGGAGTTGGGATTGTTCAGCCTGAAGAAGAGAAGACTCCAGGGGCACCTTAAAGTGACCTTTCAAAACCTGAAAGGGCCCTATGAGAAAGCTGGGGAGGACCTGTTCACTAGGGCATGTAACAATAAGACAAGGGAAAATAGTTTCAAGCTAGAAAAGGGTAGATTTAGGTTGGACATTAGGAATAAGTTCTTTCATATGAGGGTGGTGGATTAGTGGAACAGGTGGCCTAGAGAGGAGCTAGAGGTCCCATCCCTGGAGACATTCAAGGTCAGGCTTTATAGGGTTCTGAGCAATCTGTTCTAATGTGAGAGGTCCCTGCTTATTGTAGGGGCACTGGACTAGATGACCTTTAGAGGTCCCCTTCCAACCCAAGATATTCTATGATTCTATGAAAGGAAGAACAGGAAGGAAGGAGGGAGGGAAGGCAACAAATCTGAATTTCAGATGCTTGCTGAAGGGAACACTTTATCCAACCACACACATACACCAGGGTATATTTTGCTGGAGATTTCAAATGCATCTATTTGTATGCAAGTGCCATGCACACACCTACATGGGAAAGGTTTTTATTACCTGTGCTAAAGTTAGTGCCTTGCATCACTCAACCCAGGAGCCCAGCCAGAGCCAGGCTGCAGGGTGAGCCCAGCCACACAGCTCCAGTGCCATCAGTTTCACAGGGAGGTGGCCCAGGTCCCTGGGTTCCTGGAGATCTTGTGAACTCTTTCATTGAAACAAATGCTGTTGTTTCCAGCACTGCAGGAATGTTCCTAAAAAAAAGCTTTGACTTTCCATTTTAAATGAAGAATTGCCTTGTAGGAGAGCTGCATGTAGCACTCGCTAAGAGAAGCAGAAAGCAGAGCATGCACCTTGGAGCTATTCCCTGGGCAGTGTTTCTTTAAAACAGTCAGGCCAGATCCTGGTCTCATTCACACAGACAGATATCTGGAAAGGCTTTGTGAAATTACCCTGGATTTCCACAGCTGGAACATCAGAAATCGCAATCCAACACTGCCCCAGGGAAGAAATCCATCCATTTTATTATGGCCTCCCAAAAAAAAAAATCTTCACTCCCTCTTTCCTCTTGCCTTGCACAGGCAAAAGCACTGCTCAGGAAAATGGCAGCAGGGTGCTGTGCCACCAAAGCCATGGCAGCAGCTTTATTCAGGTGAGGTTTCTGAAGAAGGGAAGCAGATGCAGTGGTGCTATGTAGGCAGGGACAGGCAAGGCCATGCACATGGATTCCTCCTTGTAGCCTTGGAGGCTGTTTGCTCATTCCAGAGCAAGATGACAGGCTAGGAAGAGTTTTTACAGCTACTGGATTTCTAGACATTTCCTGAAGATGGGCAGCTGGGGAGAGGAGAGAGGTTGTAGTAATGAGGAACAGCTCAACCTTATGTCAGACTTCAGGGAACCCACCTCAAGGTCCAGCTCTATAGGGAAAAGGCACCAGACACTGGCAGGAGAAATAAATCAGAGTGAAAGCAGAGCTGGGAGCTCTGGGAGCCTGGGGATCACTCCTGAATGCATCTCCTCCTTCCCTGCAGGAAAGGGTGGTGCAGGGCAGCCGGAGCATCCAGGGAATCCACAGCTGCACCTGCATCCGTCCCCAGCCAGACACAGAAGGCTTCAGTGCTCCATCTTCCCTCCACTTCCTCCCTCTTGTCTTCCCCATCTCTACCCTGAATAGGCAGTTTCAGGAGGAGCACAGTGCCTGGATTCTCTGAGGTTTCACAGCGCATCCGGCGCTCCATGAATTATCCTGGCAGGCCCTGCTCCAGCAGCCTGCCTGCTCCCCTCTGCCTGGCACATGGCCAGCCCTGCCAGGGATGCACCAACAGGCACATCCTCAGCCTGAGGAAGCAGCAGGTGAGTCAGCCTCCTCCCTCTGGCCAGCATCCCTCAGCCCGGGCTGTCCCCATGGCTGACTCACCCCACCCGTCCTGGCACTGGCCACAAACTTGCTCACTGGGCTCCTCTTCTGAGCACCCCTCAGTGCCCTGAGCTCAGCCAGAGAGTCCCAAGTCAGCCCCTCACGAGTGGTCCCCGACATTCCTGCCTGGGAATTGTCACCCTGTCACCCCAGAGCAGCCCTGCAGCAACAAAGCACGTGCCCAGATCATCCCCCCGTGCTCCTCCAGCCAAACCAGCAGGCAGGTACGGAGCTGAAAGAGGAACCACAGCCCCTCTTGCCACACTTCCAGAGGAAGGAGTGACATGAGCTCTGGCTTAATTGGTTATTAATATCTTCTTTGTTAACTAAACAGCCCTAAGGAGGAACTGAAATTTGACTGCTTCTCTGGTGCAGAGTTCAGCCACCCCACCACAAGCCGTCATCCGCAATTTCTCCCTGCACCGTTTTTGTTCTGGGAAATCACAGGCCTCCCTGGTGGGTCACAGCAGTGACAGCACAGCCCCCTCACCCACGCACGTGGTACAAGGCTTCTTGGTGGGGTTTGGGTTTTTATTTTTAAATCCTAGAAAAATAACAGATGCTGTTGTTGAGGGGGAGTTTCTCAGAATCTGCTCAAGCACCAGGCTGCTTCCGAGTGTGACCAGACTCATGGTTCCCCTGAAACAAGCCCTTTGGGAGCTGCAGGGCTCTCCTGCCCATGGGTGGTTACTTCTGCTGCCCATAGCAAATATTGACAGCAAACAGCCTCCACACCCCCCTGACCAATTTCTGTGGAGTTCCCAGTTAAAGGAACCTTTCTGGTTTCTCATCCGTGCAAATCAAGCCAGTGATGTGACTCTTTCCACCCCCATGCTCTACTCACACCATGCAGCACAGGGGGTTTCCAGCCCTGACTGTCCAGGGATGACTCCTGAGGACCCACAAGAGATGGCAAAGAAATTCTCACTCCTGTATATGCTGCAGCACCAGTCTACCCAGATAGTGTTGTTACTGAGTCCTCACCTTCCCCATAAACAATACAAAGGGTTAGGCAGCCCAACAGCAAGGAGGAAAATTGGAAGCCGGATGCCACAGTAGTTTCTCACACCAAAAGCCTTCCTCAGACATTCCCAGAGTAGCATTCAGCAGAAAGCATTACTCACACAGCTTAAAGCAGAACTGGTGTTAACCTGGATGAGAGCACCCAGCAGGCCTCAGGGTTAACCCTAGATACACCAATGACCATCATAAGGACCCAGGGCAGAGCCCAGGGACCAGCACACCAGAGCCACAGAGCACACGACAAGAACTGTTTCCAGCTGGGCATTGAGTACCTGATCCAAGCAGACCTGCATAGCTCAGTTCTACCCAGGTCCCATGCAGGGAAGCCACAGCCAGCTGGAGAAGAACACCTCACAGACAGAGGGACAACTTACCACCTGCTTTTGTGATGTTCCAGGCTGCCAAGGGGACTTACCCCAGGGAACAGTAGGGTCTTAGTAGCATCTCCAAGCCACAGCAAAAAGCAACCCCTCACCATCAGCACAAACCCAGCTATTGCCACCCATTTCCTTTTATACTCCCCAGGGAGACAAAGAGCCTTAATCAGCTGCCTGATCATTAACTCATTAACAGTTAACGTCTCTGCAAATGATTGTCACCTGAACAGCCATGTGCCTGAACCAAAACAGAGGCAGTGCCTGTCCCCAGAGCCAGGCACCAGCCCTGATCACACCTGTCAGCCCAAAACTGAGCCCTGTGGGAGGTGGTGGGTCTTGGTGCCCCCACGGCTGCTGCTCCTTGGACTGAGCGAGCCCCACTGGCTCTGGCTCTGCTGATTGCCCCTCCTGCAAATGTTTTCCTACAGGTCCTGTGGGAAAATGGGAGGTTCAGAGGAATTTGATCCTCCCAGCACAGGACATGCTCCGTACTCAGTTACACCAGGGTGTAAAGAGTGACCCAAGCTCTTTGGTGTGGGCTGAGTTTTGTGGAGTAGAGTCACACACAAGGACCAGTCTGATGCTCGGGAGTGACCGACATGGCCTCTGCTCCGGGGGAAAGTGCTGACTCTGAAATCCTGTTTACAGGCACTGACGTGGCATTTTCTAGCCCGGGATGTGGCTTCCTCTCCCAGTGGGGCCTCAGTGGGGCACCCACTTCCTCGACAGACAGAGGATCCCCACAGCAGCCTGTGCCCTGGGCACTGCTGGCACCTGGGGGAGCAGCAGGTTCCCAACAAGAATCCTGGGGCCAGCATTCCTGCCCTCCCCTCACTCGCTGTGCCAGTGCAGGGCATTTATTCTGGTCTCCAGGGCCTTGCTGGAGGGCAGCTGGTGGCTGTGAAGTGGATCACCCGTTCTCCTCCTTTCCTCACCTGATCTTCCCCCGCTCTTCCTCCCCATCACCTCATCCTTCCAGCTCCATCCCCAGCCACAGGCAGAGCTGGCAGCGCTGAGCTGGCAGCACCAGGGCTGCCTTCCCACTGATGCCAGAGGAGTTGCCCCACACCTGGAGCAGGGACTGTGTGCCTGGGTGAGAGGAGAGCACAGCGGCCACCACAGCCAACCCACGGTGGCCTTGGCACAGCCAGAGACAGGCAGAGCCAGGGGCGAGCAGGATGTGGTGTTTCTTCTCTGGAAAACCGCCCGTGGTGTCCCACCAGCCCCCTCTGTGGCTCGCTCGGGGTGCTGTCATGCTGTGGGTTTCCTTTCTCAGCCGCCCGAGGGGAAGCGTCGGGTGTGTTGGGCTTGAGACACCCCCTTCTCTCCCACCCTCGCCCGGGTGGTGCCGCGGGCCGTGGCTCAGTGAGGAGCCGCAGGGGGCTCCAGCTGGAGAGGAGCTGGGCAGCCCGGGATCGCATCCGTAACAAAGCTCCCCAGGCCTGCAGCGGAAGGGGAAGAGGCTCCTCTCCCTCCTCTTCCTCTCTCCTGCGTGGGGATTTTTCAGCCAGGTAAACACAGGATGTTGATGAAACGGGCTCAGCAGATTGGGCAACCCTGGAGGTGGCGGGAGCTCCAGGCAGCTCCCAGCACCTGACATGCAGGCATCTGCAGAGGGAAAAGATGCCAGAGCTGGCTGCACCCTCCTCTGCCTGTCCCCAGGGCCATAAAACTCCCCTGTGCAGAGAGAGAGGGCAGAATGAGTTGGCAGTCAAATCCGGGGCAGGATGGGCTCCCTCCCACTCACTGCTGTGCGCCCTTGGGGGGAACCACTGCACCTCCTCAGCCCTTGGGATCTCCTTGCAAGCTGGGCTGGTGCTCACAGTGCACAGCACCCAGCACCTTGCTCTGGGCTGCAGGCTGTGACATCCAACTCATGGCAACCACCCCGGTACCTCCTGGGTCCTCCTGAACCTGCAGGGCCCAGGGGTGGGGCTACAGACCCCCCAGGATCCCACTCTGCCAGGCATTATCTCAGCACCTGCTGGCACTGCAGGGAGAGGTTCTTCCCTGCTCCAGTACAGCATGTGCTGTAAAAATACAGCTACTTGACAAGGCACAAGAGGGAAAATTCAAGGAGGGGAAAACCCTTGTTTTGATGTTTCTTGGATGTCTCAGGCTGGCTGTTACTCAGCTGTTGGCTCCCAGACTGAGCCTTGCAGGGCTCTGCAGAACAGCCTCATGGCTGGCAGCTGGGCACCACTGGAGTCCCTGACTTCTTCTGGAAGCTCTGGTGAGCATGGGATGGGGCAGATTTGGGGCAGGAAGAAGGGTTTTCCCAGGAGATGAAGCAGCTGAAGACCAGGAGGCGATAGGCATCTCCAGGTTTGCAGCACCAGGATTCTCGTGGCCCCTTCGAGGGGTTCCCTGGAGGCAGCATGATGCCACCCAGATACCAAGCACCACACTGGGCTCTGCTCCTCTCCTGGGATCACAGCACCCCGTTCTGCCCTGTGGCTGTGAGTAGGGACGCAGCACCCAGAAAGTGGCTGAACTCAGGAGCATTTGTCTCCCAACCCAGGAATGGGGCTGCAGACTGTCCCGGCATCCAGCCCAGCTTGCTCCTCGGGCTGCTGTCACCCCTGCAGTGACCATCTGCACTCAAGCCAGGGACAACGAGCCACGAGTGGGCCACGAGTGAACAGACCTGGGCCCTGGGCAGGGAAATCGGCCAGAGCAGCAAGAAGGAGCCAGGCAAGGGAAGAGGGGACGAGGAGCAGGATGTGCTGCTGGAGGTGGCTGGACCGGCATTCCAAAGGGGCTGCCGGCTTCCTTAGAACATGAGAGGAGCAGCATGTGGCCCTGTCCCCAGTGTCCCCCTGGATACTGCTGCCATCTGCTGGCAGGACCCAATCCTGCTCCGGTCCTGAGCCCGGCCACTGTGCCGAGGCCTGGGGACCCTTCTGTGACCCCCACTGCCCTGCGCCCCGCTCCCAGGCACACAGGGCAGTGTGGCACCATGCATGGCTCCAGGCTGGACACCCCAAGATGCCCCTGAAGCCTCCCTGCTGTGAGCCCAAGGAAGCCAGGACCCAAAACTGTTCACAGTGTCCACCCCAGGCACAGCAGGTTGTCACCTTGGCTAACCTGCTCTCTGGGCTGCAGATTTCTGTCCCACCAGCCCCCTCCCAGTGCTCTGACACCTCCGCTCCCAGCTCACCCCCCACCACAGCCTGACTGTGTGTCCTTTGCCAGCAACTCCCTCTGCACGTGGGCTTAGGACCGTCCAACTTGTGCTGGTGGATGCAGGGACATGATCAGACCCTTGGCCATCAGAAGGTTACAGCAGGGGCTCTGCTGAGGCCGGTTTCTCCAAGGAGTGTTCGGCTCTTCTCCTTGCCAAGGCTGCTGAGCAGCAGAGGAAACTCACCCCAGAGAGACATCTTCCCTCTGCTGTCCTGTCCCCTGGGTCTCGCCAGGCCATGGAGATTTGCTGACTCCCATCCTGCTCATGGCAGGCGTGCACATACCAAGCCTCTTCCCACGCTTGCCTGCCCTTCCCAGCAGTCCCAGCATTCCCAGCATCTCCACTTCCCCTGGGACCAGAGCCCTGCTGGAGTTAACCATTGGAGACCAGGGCCGTGGCAGTTGTGGGGACACTCAGGGCCACCCTACACATCCCTCTGTACTTCCCACGGGCACCAAGACCCTGAAAGTGGCCTGGGTGGGGTGTTTGTTACATGACGTTTGCTTTTTGGCTGCACTTGGGAAGCAGTGCTAAGGTTTGGAGGAGGCAAATCCCTGAGCTGGTGTCCCCAGAGAGCCCTGCAAGCTCCTTGGCTCATCCCTCCCTGGGCAGATGGCAGCAGTGTCCTGCTCCTCACTGGAAAAAGCCCAAGTCCATGGGCAGGGATTGAGCTGCAGCTGTCCCTGGTTTAATTCCTCGCAGCAAAGCAAATCCAGCATCTGGTGGATTTTCTGCGTGTTTCATGCCCTGGCCCAAACGCAACAGGAAGGCTGCCTGGTGTCTGAGACATTCCCATGGGGAATGAAGACCTGTGTGCAAGCTCTCTGGACTCAGTGTCTGACATCCCTGAGAGTCTCAAGAAGTTGTTTTAGTCTACAAAGGTGGGTTTTTTCCTACCCCCACCAAAGCCAGCTGGGAAAAAACAACCCCCATAGAGACACAACCCAGAAAGACAGAAACATGTTGAGCCCTCGCTGGTCAAGCTGGGACCCGGCACGTGGTTTCAGTCTGATTTCTGAAGAAACCAGGTATGTGCCTCCAGCCTGCTCCCTGTGCCTCTGCCATTCCCATCCACCAGGATTTCCTTTTGCGGAAACAACTCTTCCCACAGAGCCAGCTTTCAAAGGCTTCGCCACAGCTCAGCCCTTTGGAGACATCAGAGGCTCCCCCCCACCAGCATTCCCGACCCACTGTCCATGCTCTCCAGACACACTTCACCCACATCCTCAACCTCTGTGCCCAGCCCATCACCACCCAGTTTCCTTCCAAAACTCGAGAGCTGCCCAGCACTGCTGCCCAAAGCATCACCGCGGAGGTGACGTCTGGGTCCTTTTCCAGACGGAACGCCTGGCACCCCGGAGCAGGGCTCCCCTCCATCCCCGCACATCTGGGCAGCTGTGCCCGCCGCAGCCCCTGCGTGGCGCTCACCGTTTGGCCCCGGCAGCGCCGACATCAGCTCGGCTTCCTGCCGCCGGCACCGCCGCTCCCCGAGCTGCCCGGACCCCCACGGCCCCACGCCGCGGGGGGGGCAGCACCAGGCCGCCCCACACCCCCAGCACAGAGAGCCCCCAGGACTCTTCATCACCCGCCCGCTGGCAGCCAGGGCTCATGGAGTCCGTGGCTCTCTACAGCTTCCAGGCGACGGAGAAAGACGAGCTGCCCTTTCAGAAAGGGGATGTCCTGAAGGTACGGAAGGCAGGGGGGGGTCACTAGCCGTGGGGGGTCACCAGCCACGAGGGGTCACCAGCCATGGGGGGGAGGGGGGGCAGATGCTGCTGCTTCTGGGGACACAGTGGGCACACAGGGCAAAGGGCAATGCCAATGCTTTGGTGTTGCTGGCCTCTTCGGGGCTTTCCATGGGGTACGAGGAGGCATCCCTGAGGTGTTTTGGGGTGTGGAGCAGCATCCCCAAAAGTGGTGGGTACCCTTTGTCCATGACACCACTGAGGAGCCGGATGGGATGTGGCACATGGCCTCCCTTGCCATCAGTGGCTCCAGCCATACTGCCCACGACTGGACATGTTTTTCCTGCCCCACAGAGGCACTGGGGACCTGGAGGGGGGGCCTCAAACATCCCCAGGGGACTTCATCCCTGCAGTGGGGGCGAGGGCACCAGCACCCTGCCACTCTGCCTGGCCACTCACCCTTCTCTGCAGGGCTGATGCTAGGATGCCAGCAGCTCCTCCCAGACCCCCGGCACCCAGCAGCCCCCCACGGGTGCAGCAGGGTGAGGGCATGCCCTGGCTGTAACCCAGGGCCCCCAAACCCGTCCCTGCCTCCCCAGTGTGTTTTCCCCAGCACTGTGCCCTGGGGTTTCAGATCCTGTTTGTACAGCTGTGCCAGCCCCCAGGCCCTGCGTGGGAGGCTGGAAAATGGTGTCACACGGAAGCAGGTGTCAGCACCCCTGCTCACACAAGGGTGCTTCCTCCCAGGGGCCACCCAGCTGCCATCCCCCTCCCCCAGGAAGACACGAGGCCCTGGATGCCACCCCAGCTCCTCTGGGGACAGATTATTTTCCCCCCTTCCCTGGATGGGGTTTGGGGTAACACCAGGCACTCCACAGCTGCTGGCATCCATGGTGAACCAGACTGACCATGAGCTCAGGAGGACTGGGGGCAGCAGCCAGCTCTGTGCCCCAAAAGACCCCCAGACCATGTCACTTTTGTCAGAGCCCCCTTTTCCCCACGTTTCAGTGAGGCATGTGGGGTCTGGAGCAGCAGGGAGGGGGTCCCACTTGGCCACTCTTCCAGAGGGATGGTGGCCAGGCTGACTCCTCCCTGCTCCTTCCCACCTTAGATCCTCAACATGGAAGATGACCAGAACTGGTACAAGGCTGAGCTGTATGGCTGTGAGGGCTTCGTCCCCAAAAACTACATCAGGGTCAAGCCACACCCGTAAGTACCATCCCACCACATGGGGAAGGGGACCTCAAACCCCAGTCTGGTAGCACCCACCAGCACCAGGACATCCTCTCCCACCACCCATGCAGCAACCCCAACCATCCTGATGCCCAAAGGTCTGTCATGAGTGGGGGTAGCCCCAGACGTGGGGAAACTGAGTCACAGAGCAATGGGACGGCAATGGGGTCTGCCTGTCTGGTCACTCTGCCATTGCCACCACAGCCAGAGGGGACGAGCAGCAGCAGGGTGTCCACATGCCCCCAACACACAGAAATCCACCCCCTGAACCGGGCTGCCTGCTAAATAAATGATAATTGGGGAACAACAAAACGTTATGGGATTACAACTGCATTAGGCACAATCCTATTACAGTGTTATTAAAGCCCAGCATAATCCATCCAACCTGTGTTTTAGGTATCATTATCCCCTGGTAAATCATATTTAAATGCCACAGCAAAACCTGCTTGGGGCTGTGGCTGGGGAGCAGCAACGCGTGGGCTCAGGCAGCCCAGGGCAGATCCCGTTGCTGGAAAGTTAAGACAGTCAAGACAAGACCTCTTCCATAGAATACCTGGAGAGGTGGCACTGGGAGATGCTCCATCCTAACAGCCGTGGCAGTTTGAACAGGCAGCAGAGGTTCTCCATGGCCTGGAGCTCCCAAACGCCCGGGCTCAGCCTTGGCAGGGACAGGGGACAGGGACTCCGCCTTGTTTTGGCAGCTGCTAGTGGTGCAGGCAGGCAGGGTTTCCTCCCAGCACAGAGGGGTTTCTGCTCTGCAGACCCCCTCCCCACAGTGCCCAAGGCACAGGGAATCATGGGGTACAGGGGGAGTTGGGGGACAGGCAGCAAAGTGGGGGAAGAGGCAGGTGATGTGGCAAGCTGGGTGACAGGATGTGGTCACGGCTGTGGGTGATGCTGCACAAACCCTGCATGGAGGAGGCAGCACATGGGGACACGTCTGCACCCACAGCACCCTGACGGGCCCCCCTCTGTGGCAGCACTGTGGAGGGGAGAAGGGAAGGAAGAAACTGCTCCGGGGGTGTCCCAGCCCCTTGGGGATCCCAAGGGGAACCCCAGGCCCACCAGCACTGGGGTTCTCAACGCCTCCATCCCATGGGTTGGGGATGCAGCACTGGGCTGTCCCCATGTGTCAAGAAGTTCAGGTGGCTGATCCTGGTGTCCCTCACAGGTGGTACATGGGCAGGATCTCCCGGCACCTGGCAGAGGAGCAGCTCCTCCAGCGCAAGCACCTGGGAGCCTTCCTGATCCGCGACAGCGAGAGCACCCCGGGGGAGTTCTCCATCTCTGTCAAGTAAGTGATGCTGACAGACACACAGCAGGGTGGGCAGGGGTCCCCCAGGGCTTTGGGGACCAAGGACATCAGGCCACCCTTCTGCATACTCTCTGCCATGGTGCTGGGGAAAGGGTGAGCACTCTGCCCTGTCCTGGTTGTCTCCAAGTGGCTGGGGGGGCTGCAGAGCCATGGTGCCCTCACAGCCTCTCCCAGGGCTTTCATCTCCTTCCTTCCCTCTGCAACCTCACACTCCTCCTGCTTCCTGCTCCCTGCCTGGGGTGCCCCTAAGTACAGTCCTGGGGCTGGGGCCAAGCTACTAGCACAGCCTGGGGGCCATGGCCTGGAGGAACATGTTGCCCAGAGCATCCTCAGGGATGAAGGGACACAGCACCCCAGTGCCACGGGCCGATGGCTTTGGCAGCATTAGCCAGGGCTGCAGGAAGGCAGCACGCCAAGGGGCAGAGCCTGCCCTTGGGGTCTCTCACCCCATCACTGCCCCTTCCCTGCCCAGGGCTGGGGTAGCAGAGCCAGCCCCAGGCCAGCCAAGCACTTTCTCACACTTCTAATCTCTAATGAAGCATTTAAGGGGCTTCTTGCCTGTAATGAAAGGGAACCATGTTCTGCCACCAGCACGGCCTGGCCCCTGCCCCAGGGCCCTGGCAGCAGCAGGTCCCCACAGTGGCCCCACACCAGCCCCATGCAGGGCACCCCAACCTGCCACCCTCGGGTACACACCAAGGGGGTGCCAGCACCATGAAATCCCAGCCTGCCCCATCCTCATGCTGCTTGTGGGTCCCCAGGGGTGCTGGGTATTTGGAAGCCCTAGCCTTTGCAGTCACCTCCCACTATGTGCTGAGCTGAGACCTGCAGCTCTCATCAACACTCCTCAGGTGTGGCCCCTATTTGCTCCCTGGACAAATACACCTGCCTTGCATGTGGCCAGTGCTCTGCCAGCCCCAAGCCCATGAGCATCCCAGTGTTCCAGGGCTGTGGGTACAGCCTTCACCTATGTGTGAGATGAGCTGTGGCAGGTCTCAGCTGCAGGTTCGTGTCACTAGCATGCTGGGCACCCTACCCACTGCCTTGCCAGGGGTGCCAGGAGTGACACCAGTGTCACCATCACCACTGGGTGTAGTTGGACCTGTGGGCGCAGCGCTTGGCACAGCCCCCCCCAGAGAACCAGTCCAGCCCCTGGGCTTTGCTGGAAGGTCTGAGTGCTGCCAGCATCCAGGGGCTGGGATAATGTCCATCCTCCATCTGCAGTTATGGGCAGCAAGTCCAGCACTTCAAGGTGCTCAGGGAGAGGAACGGCAAATATTACCTCTGGGAGGAAAAGTTCAACTCTCTCAACGAGCTGGTGGATTTCTACAGGACAACCACTATTGCCAAAAATGAGCAGATCTTCCTCTGGGATGAGGACCAGACCCAGGAGGTACCATCAGGGGACGGGGCCATGGGGAACTTCAGTGCAGCCCAGCACCTCTCCCCCCAACAACCCTTACCCTTGACTTTCCTCCAGGTGAGAAGACCCAAATTCGTGCAAGCTCAGTTCAACTTCTCAGCCCAAGAGGGCTCCCAACTGCCCTTCCTCCGCGGGGACATCATCGAGGTCCTGGACTGTCCTGATCCCAACTGGTGGCAGGGGAAGATCTACGGGCGCATTGGTCTCTTCCCTCGCAGCTACGTCCACCCCATCCACAAGTGAGCTGCTGCCACACGCCAGCGGGGAGGACCCTGGCCCTGCTGCCCCCCACTCACCAGAGCTGCCTTGTGTGGACTGCACGTCCCTTCATCCCCGTGGATGGTGCCAGTCTCCATGCCAGGCTGCTGATGCATGAGGTCCCAGTGCCTTGTGGAGGTAGAGACCAGGCTGGGGGTGATTCCCATCCAGGGCTGCCCAGCTCTGGGACCCCAAAACATCATCCGTGGCTCTCCCTGCTCCCCTGACCCAGGAGACCCCCCAGCCCAGACATCACCTCTCACTGTGGGCTGGTGCTCCTGGGGAGGGAGCACAGAGCTTTTAAACAGGGCCATAAAAACTTTTCCAGAGCCACAACCCTACAAGGTGGCAGCAATGGAAGGATGGAGCACGTGTGCCCCAAAACTTTGCTCCTCTCCAGACCCTGTCAGTGAATTCCCAGCTCCAGAGAGGGCTGTGGGTGGTCGGGAAGCAGCTGCATAGTGCCATGGGGGGGTGCTGGGCCTTGAGGGGCCCAGGGGTATTCAGTCCTGCAGGTGCTGTTCATAGCTGCAAATTGTAGCCTTTTAAATTACTATTTTTATTCAGAGCTTTAAACGTGTTTGGGTGACACCCTGGAGCATGACCACTTTTTTTCCACCACTCTGGAAGCCACATGTGTGCCTGTTGCTTCACTGTGGTTTCACCTCCCCTGCAGCCCCCATTCCCTCACCCCAACAGCTCACCCCAGACCCCCCCTGGGGACTCACTGCCCTCACAAATGCCCCCCACACCTCACAGCCCTCCAAGATTCACTTAGGGTCCACAGAGCTAAGAAAGCCTCACTCACTCCACCAATGGATTTAACCAACCCATGTCCCAAATGTGACAAATAAAAACTGTCACCCAAATCTCCATTTCTCCCTACTTCCCAGTACCTTCTTCCCCCCCCAGGGGCTGGCAGGCTGCTAGGCAAAATAGCCATAGCAGAAAATATTGACACACATCAGGACAAGGGCGTTGATGCCACAGACACAGGCCCAGAAGGGAGGCTCCATGGTGTCCCTGAGGGCCATGGCTGGGGGTCCTTTGGCCTTTGGCAGCTGCTGGGTTCCAGGGGCATCTGAGCAGGAACCTGACACAGGAAGATAGTGAGTGTTGCAGACAGGGGGCTGCAGAGACCCCCATGGGTGGCATGGCTCTGAGGAAACTGAAGAATAGGGCATCCATGCTGCCCTGCTGCTGGTTAAAAGGGGGGGTTGGGAAGGGGCAATGGGGGTACCTCCCCTGTCAGAGAAGCCAAAGGACACACTCACCATTGAGGAGTCCCTGGGGTGTGCCATCCACAGAGGTCTGGGGGGGTTCCTGGGAGAGGGTCCACCAGGTGAGATCCTTTAGCTGGAAACCAGGGCAAGATTTGGTGAGAAATCCTTCCTAGGCCAGACCCCCACACACCATGGGGACCCCTCAGCCAAGGTCAGGGTGCACTTGGGTGACACCAATGTCTCTGGCCGAGGAGGTCCAGTGGGTGGACACAGCCATGGGGGCCAGAGTGAGGGGCTTGGGGTGCCCTGTTCACCTGGGTTGAGGGGGGTGGGGAGGTCATCAGGCTGCCCCCCACCACAATGGCACCTGTGGCAGCGCAGAGAAGAACAGCAAAGTGCAGGTAGTGAATGTCAGCGAGCAGCCAGGGACGCTGGTCAGGGACCCCACAGCGGGGTGGGGGATGCACCAGCTCCAGCCCCATCCTGGTCAGCCCCAGCACCAGCCCCAACATCAGGCCCCAGAAAGCTCCCTGCAAAGCAAAGGTGCAATGAGGAGGACAGTCACCCAATGGGGGGAATAAAAACCCTGGGGAGCTGCTGCCTCCTGCCAGCCCTGGAGAGGATCAAGCAGCCACTGGGTGTTGGGACAGGGCCCTGCATCCCAGCTGGCTGAGCCCTGGCCCAGATCTGCACCCTCTCCACAGGGGTGTCCCCTGCCAGCCATGCCACACTTGGTGGCCATGCATGGTGGCACCTGCCTCCTCCTCCTCTTCACACCAACCACCCACCAGCTCCCTGGGGAAACATCAACCAGCCTCAGCTGGCATCATCCCATGTCCCCAAGCCATCCCCAGGGCCACCCTAGGAGCATACCTGCTCGGTAGCTCGAGGCCAGAAGACAGCCAGCATGAAGACAGCAGTGACAGGAGGAGCCAGGTAGCTGGTAACAGCCTGGATGTAGACATAGAGCTGGCCACCACTGGAGCTCTGCAGGATGGGGATCCAGACCACGCTGAGGGCCACCAGCACCACTGTGACAACCCTGCGAGTGGCAGCAAAGGGGTGCAGGGTGATCCCATCCACACCTCCTTGCACCCACAGCATCACCAGGGTTGGGTCCCAGCACCAGCACAGAAGAGCTGGACAGGGGGTCAGTGGGAGGATGCTCAACACCGGGTGACAGCCCCAGAGCCACCAAGATGCTCATTATGCCAGTGCTGGCTCTATCCCGGGCAGGCAAGATCTCCCCAGACTCCTACCCAGCCTTGGGGCTGCTCAGTTGGATGCCCACATGGGGAAACATCAGGCAATGAGCACTTTTGGTATGAAAAGTCCCCACTGAAGGAAATGGATGCTCTGGCCAGATTTGGGTGATGTTCTCAGTACCCGTGTATCCTGCCAAAGCACCCAGCTGAGAGCCAAGGACATGGGCTGAAATGGAGGAGTATCCGGGGTGAACTGGGGGTGCTGGGCGGCTGTGGCCCCTCCACAGGTCGGGATCCAGGCAGGGATGGCAGGCAGAGCTGTGGGGGGCTCAGGGGGGATTTGGGGAGCATTGAGTGCCCTGGCCACCCTGCACGGACCATGCATCAAACACCAGCGGGGATTTCCAGCTGGGCCACACGGAGCTTAAACACCCAGGTCCAGGAACTGGCAGGTCCCTTCGGTCCCACGGGCAATTCCCTTCCTTCCCAGCGCTGAGCCGGACGGGGCACCGCGGGTGGGGACTGGGGAGCTGGGACCCCCGACGGCTGCTCAGAAACAACCCCTAGCCGCATGTTCCCGTGCTGGCAGGAAGGAAAACCTCAAAGTTGCAGCTTAACCAGATTTTTTTGTTTGTTTTTCCCCTCTGCAGAACGCGGATCCTGTGCCATCCCCGGCGGGGCGTGCGGCGGCAGCGCCCTGCTCCCACAAACCGCCCGGGATCGAAGGCAGCACCGACTCCTGCCCCGGGCGGGCAAAGCCCTTCGCAAACACTCATTAACCACCCTCGGGAAAGCTCCCCGGCGTTACCACTAAAGCTAGAGATACGGAGGGGCGAGGCCAGCCCTCAAACGAGCCCCCTGGTTCCCGTGGGGAATCCGTGCAGGATTGCGGTTCCCAGGGATCGCTGCCCATCCCCTTCCCACCCTCCGGAGATGGAGGATGCCAAGAAACTGCTGCTCCCGGAGCCGCCGAACCAGCCAACCCTCCTGGCAGCTCTGACCCAGATTCTCCCCCTGTTATTGTCTGTCCCTCGCCGAGGACACTCCCCGCACCGCGCCGGGCATTCCCCAGCGCTGACTGCGCCGCCCCGAGCGCGGCACCGCGGGCGCGTTCCCGGGATCCCGGCCATCCCCTCGGGAGCAGCCGGAGCGTGTGCGGGCAGCGCTTCCCAGCAAAGACCCACCCCCCCCCCCCCCCCCCCCCCGTGCACATTGGTTGTCACCCCGGTGGGGACCAGCCATCGGGGACCGGCCATCAGCTTCCCCCCCCCGGGAACGAGGGAAACACGTTGCACCGGGCACGGCCCTGCCCCTCCGAACGCCCCGTCTGCTTTTCCAGCACCTCCATACATCAAATCATCCGAGGGCTTGGTTTCCTTTCATAAGCCGGGCCGAGCCCAGGCACTTTGCGCGCTCCCGGGCACTAAAGGCAGATCACAGAGGGCCAGACCTGCCCCACCAGTCTCCCCGAAACCCACAGTCCTCACCTGCCCACCAAGAGCAGCTCCCGCTCGCCAGCCCCTGGCCTCAGCTTCCTCCAGATGTCCATGGTGAAGAGGGTGCTGCTGCTGTTGAATATGGAGGTCAGGGATGACATGAGAGCAGCCATCATCACTGCGATCATCAGACCCCGCAGCCCTGGGGAAGAGAGGGACCATCAGGGAGTGGCTGAGCTGGGGGTGAAGGGATGGGATGGGAACCCCACGGTGCAGCAGCTCCCAGCAGAGATGGAGGCACCTTCTCCCACCTACTTACCACTGGGCATCAGCTCGACCACCAGCTTAGGGTAAGCAATGTTAGAACAGCCCACTGCTGCCCCGCACACGCGGGTGCACTCCTCGGGGTCCACGCAGGCCACGGCATCTGGGGGACAAAGGCAGGTGACACATCAGGACCCCCCGTGGCTCCCTTAGAGGCCAAACCCAGCACCTGCTCTCCCCTCCACCACCCCCTCCTATCGGACTGGATATTGGTCTGAATACTGGTCCCACACTATGGTCACAGTGCCCGGACCTCGGCAGGAGACCAAAAGGAGCAGCAGGGGGGCTACCTCTGCCTCCCCCCAGCCTCGTTCCCCGCCATTTCCTCAACAGGCAGGATCCAGCCCGACAGCATCGCCCTCACCTCCCGCTGCCTCACACCCAGCCCAGCCCCACTCAGATCTCACCCCCGCCGAGCCCTCCCCACATGAAAGCCACCGACACCCACCCTGAGGGGGGGCCTCCAGAGCCGGGAGGGGCCCCGCCAGGACCCGGAGCTACGGCCGGAGGCGGCTGATCCCCGCGGGCGGGCACTGCCCATCCCGCACACGGGGCCAGGCGGGTTCACGCACCGTTGCTGCAATTACCTGGGCATGGGCAGCACCCGGCAGCTCGCCAGGACCATCCACACCCAGTTACTTCTATGTCTCAACCAGTGCCAAACCTTTTTTTTTTTTAATTTTTTTTTTTAATTGTTAGGCTCATTGAATATGGAAATGTATGGAAATTGATGGCAGGCATAAATATGGATGGGCGGCCGAGTTCTCCAGTGTGCATCCATCCACCCTCCTGCTGAGGAGCACGGGTGATCCCTGCACACGACCAGAAGCATCGTCCTGGTCCTCCTGCATGGTGACCCTCACCAAAGTGGGGTGCAGCCCCCAGGCCTCCCCAACAGCAGGGGCTGGCAAACACCAGCTGGTAACAACAGCTTGTGCTTTTCCAGAAAGGAGCCTGAGGTGCAACGGGGTGCAGCAGGGCCACGATGGGAGGGCCAGGCAGGGTGCAGGCAGCAGACCACCTGCAATGCTTAGCCCATCCCAAGGATGCTAAAAAAGCCCAACCCAGGCCAGCTTTCCCCAGGGTTCAAGTCAGCACTGAGCCTCTGGTGACTGTCCTCCAGCAGCTGTGAGTAAAGCTGCTGTCATCACCCTGTGCCTCAGTTTCCCCCTCTCTAAAACACCACGTTGTGCTCGGCTCCATGCAAATGGCGGCGGCTGGTGGGCGGAAGATGCTCCAGAGGGCAAAGCAGTGTCTGGGTGTTGCAGCCCAGCCTAAACACCCCTCTGAGGACTTGGCTCTTCCACCAAACTCCTCAGTGGGACCTGGGAACATGCAGAAAGCAGGAACCAAGCCTGGTGGGGCAGCCAGAGCACCCATCAAAGCCCAGAATCATACCCCGCTGCCTTGCGTTGGCATTAGGCCCTCTGCAAGAGATGGGAAATTAATTGGAAGCTTGTAATTAATGCTTCCATCTGCAGCCAGGAGGAGCCAGCTCCAGTGCTGGGCACTGCCTGTCCAGCTCGGTCAGCCCAGGGCTGCTGAGCAGGGACACCTGCAATGGTGGGGACCAACCTGCTCAGCCACAGTGAACTGTAATCCCAGGGGCACTACAAAGGAACTGCTGGATCTTTCTGTGTGCTGGGGGTGCCTGCAGACCTGATGCAGAATTCACCACGTGGGGCTCTGCAGCCCCAATCCCCCACTGCAACAGAGCCATAGCAGCCAGCACACCACACCACAGCTGGAACGCCATGTTTACACCGCCATGTAATAAATCACGAGTGCACACACCCCGTGAAAGAGATCGTAAATGTCCTTGCACAATAAAAGCTGAGCCAGGGACAGCTGGCGGTGGCTGGGGCGGGTAAAACCACAGCACGCTCCAGGCACGCCAGGTACATCCATGCTCCATGTACCAGCCACAATTTGGGGTATCCCCCAATCTACCAGGGCTGAGACACCCAAGGTGGGGGAACAACAGGCAGGGATGAGGTCCCAGAGCACCAGCTGAGCTGGGCTCTTGGATCCATCACCTTTGCTGTCCCAGTTGCAACTCCACCAGTGAAGGGCCCACCACTGCTCGCTCAGCAGGGCTGGGATTGCACCTAACATATCCAGTTTTGCCTCCAGCACCCTTGATCTCCACTGTACCCCTTGTCACACAGGTCACAGCATGGAGATGACATCCCACCACTGAGAAATCCCCGTGGGGTTGGTGCAGCCTTACCATAAAGTCATCAGCTCCATCCAAAACACCTCCTGAACCAATATTCGGTGGGAGCCAAATGCTTCCTTCCTCCTTGTGCCCTGATCCCAACTCAAGACTGTTGCATCTCCTGTCCCTGCTGTCCTCTCCTACACACAACAAGAGCTGGGCACAAACCAGCACACAATTTCACACCAGGGGACAGGCAGGGGAGTTGGTTTTAACAGCCTTTCCCAAACACTTGAATAAACCCTTTTACTCCCAGACAAGAGAAAAAAGCCACCAGCTCCCTTCAGGAGACTGTGACTGTAACATCAAGCCGAGTTGTACCATAGAATCACAGAATTGTTTGTGTTGGAAGCGAACTTAAAGATCACCAATTCCAACCCTCCCCCCTGCATGGGCAGGGACACCTCCAGCTTAACCTGTCACAGCCCAACTTTGAGAAAATAAAGTTTCTCCCTTTTCTGCAGATTCCCGACTCATTTTTTCTCCCTCCTTCACTGTGCCACGAAGGCCACCGTGTGTGCAGAGAGGAGCCCTTTGATGGCCCAGAGCCCGGGCAGATGCTTTGCCCCGAGAGCCTGAGGCAAACGGGGCTCTCATTTCCAGGGCTGCAGAGCCAGCTGAGCTGCTGCTGCTCCAGGGAGCAGACGCAGCCCCTGGCACTTCCCTTTTCCTTTTTGTTTTCTTTTTTTTTTTTTTGGCATCAGTGCAGGAATCTGACCCCGATTCTGAAAATGCACCTTTATCTGAGTTTACAAGTAGAAAGCTCCACGTTTCTGGCTCGTGAGGACCAACTGATGAACCCGGGGTGGGGATTTGACCCATTCTCCCAGATATCAACAGAATCTGCCACAGCAAAGTCAAGTGCTGTGAGTGTGTCCTGCTGCAAACCTCCTGGCAGAGGAGAGGGAGAGATTATCAGTTGGAAGGGACTTAAAATGATAATCTAGTCCAGCTGCCTGACCAAACATTAAAACACGGTATTAAGGGCATTGTCCAAACGCCTCTTCAACACTGCCTGGCTTGGAAGTGTCAACCACCTCTCTGGTTCCACCTCCAGCCTGTTCCAGGATCTGACCACCTGTTTGGTAAAGAAATACTACCTCATGTCCAGTCTAACCCCCTTCGTGCAGCTTTGAACCAGTCTGGCATCTCCAACCCGGGGCTGCTCCCCAGGACCCACCCGGAGGGTCCCCATGCTTGGCACAGGAAGGGTTAACCACGCTGCAGAGCTGCTTTCCGACTGCCCAGCCGGCATTCCGGGAGAGGGGGAGATTTCAGGGAAGAGCCTTTTTTTTTTTTTAAGACAAACCCCCAAACCCCTCCCCAACTGCCCCCCCACCTCCCAGTCCCAGGGGTCTCTGGGCCCGGAGGTGTGAGGACTCACCAGCAGAAAGAGTTAACGTGCGGCAGGGCGGGATGTGTGAAGGCAACGTGACTGCAGGTGGGGCCGGGCGGAGCCATGAATCACTCCTTTGCTTTTCCTCTTTTCACTTCTTGCTGGTACCTGTCCGGCCGGCGCTGCGCTGGCAGCAGCCCCAGCTCATCCGCCTGGCAGCCAGGGCGATGTGCAAGAGGCCAGCGGAGACCTTCGCTGCCCAGAAACCCACCAGGTGACCCAGCTCTTCAGGAGTGATAACAAGGGACAGCGTTTGGGCTGAGAAATCCCGCTTTTCTCTCCCCTTCATTAAGCTTTTGTTTAGTTTTGTTCTTTCATTTTCCACTTTTTAAGTTACCTGGTGTTATCGTTGACTTGAAAGAGCAGAGGATGAGAAGAGCGTGGACCTGGATGTAGAGGACCTTTCTGGTGGTGCACGTGTGCCTGGGGCTGTCTCTGCCTCTGCCGTGGGAAGCTCCAGGTTTTCCTTGCCCGGAGCAGAGCCGGGAGCAAGCAAGGAATCAGATCCTCCTCCCTGGCAGAGAAGAGCTCCGGCGTGGCAGGAACCGGCAGAGAAGGGAGCGGCGTGTTTCTCCAGCTGCACATTGAGCCAGGAAGGGTGAAGCAAGTTGTGTACTTATAGACTGGGGAAGAATTAATTCCTTATTTGTTGTCCATATCCAGCTCTTGCTGAGCATACAGATCCTTCGGAGAGGGTAGAAGCGTCCGTGGTCACCATGGCCTTCTCCCAGGTGCAGTGCCTGGATGACAGCCACGTCAACTGGAGGTCCAGTGAGTCCAAGCCTGAGTTCTTCTACAGCGAGGAGCAACGCCTGGCCCTGGAGGCGCTGGCCTCCCGCGGCCCCGACGCTTTCTACGAGGTCCTGAAGAAGGAGAACATCAGGGACTTCCTCTCCGAGCTGGAGCTAAAGAAGATCCTGGACACATTAGAGACGTATGACCCCGGCTCTGAGTACATCCCACGTCATGGGGGCAGCACAGGGGAGAGTGATGGTGACCACAACAGCCAAGGGGATGAGCAGGACGTGGCCCCCTCCCTGGAGTACTGGCCCCAGAGGTCCGACCGCTCCATCCCCCAGCTGGACCTGGGCTGGCCCGAGACCATCGCCTACCGGGGGGTCACCCGCGCCACCGTCTACATGCAGCCCCCGATCGAGGGGCAGGCACACATCAAGGAGGTGGTGAGGAAGATGATCTGCCAGGCTCAAAAGGTGAGGTGGGTGCGTCGTGGGGACAGGGCAGGATGTGCCCCGGGCTGTCCTGCTGAGGGAGGATCCCACGGATCCAGGCAATCCCCCTCCTGCCAGGAGCTCTGCCCAAGCAAAGGCATCAGGGTCAAACGTTTGGGTTTTATCATGTTCCTTCAGTGTTAAGCAATATTTGGGGATCAGATTTTGCTGAAAACACTTTTAGCCTGGTCCAGCACTCCCTGGGAGCAAGGCGACCCTTCCTATGGTCCCCAGGGCAGCACCAGCAATCCCAGGGTCCCTACAGGGGCTGTAGAAAAAACCATAGGGGTGAAAAATAGGTTTGAGCTGCTCCCCAGCTGCAAGCCCACAGTCCCAGGCCCGTCATGATGGTTCTTCCCAGAGCCCCGTGTGACTGCATGTGGCAACACGCAGGAACCGGAGGAGCCAAACTCAGCCCTGGGGCAAAGCAGCCAAAGCCACCAGTCTGGTGCTGACGTGTGCAAGTGTCAAGCTTGGGCTGAGATTGCTGCTGTGCTCCAAGCTGGCCACATCCTGGCTTTAAGAGGAAAATGATGAGTTGATGTGCAGGACAAGTCAGGGGAGATGTCAAAGGGATGTGGGTTGAGATTTGTTCTCCCTAGGCCTTTAAACCAAGGAGCAGCGAGTTGAGGTGCATGAGTGATGGGGTCAGGCTGGTGTCATGGGCAGGAGGACCAGGGAAGGAGGAAGATGTTGACATGCATTGAAGGCCAGCAGTGGTGGCATTTCCCAGTGACCCAGTCCCAGCTTGGAAGCGCAGGAGGGGTCAGTACCTGTTAATTTCATGGTGCTTTGAAGCCCTTTGAGCTCTTGCTCCTTTGAGAAATCCAGCTCCAAGGGGGAATCATCTCAACACCAGGGATGCTCCAGCAGGAAAACAGGGAGATCGTGCCAGTGTGGTTATGGAGCAGGAGGAGACAGGCTGGGATGTGTCAGGTCCACCTGGTTTCAGAGACCCCTGTGCCAGAGCCAGGGGCAGTGCTGGGGTTTGCAGATCCTGGCAGCAGAGCAGGAAGCCTGGTGGCACACAGCTGTCAGAGCCTCTCCAGGACCAGAGGTCAGGAAAACCGATCTCCCACCATATCCAAGGCATCTGGCTCATGGGATGGTTGATGGGGGGATCGGGGCTGCCCTGCTGTGACCGGAGCCATCTCAGACTGGCCATCACCTTCCAGAAGTCGAGGTGACCTGTCCTTACTTGTGCTGTTTTCCCTCAAAAAGGGCTTTGCAGTGAGGGCAAAGAGAAGGGAGAGCAGATATCCCACGGGATGGAGGATGGGAGAACTCCCCTATTACAATTAATGTCTCATCTTCGGGTCTTTCCAGCTGCCTCTGACCTGGGCTTGTAGCTCCTGCCCCGCTTTGCCTACTCACCGCTTCCCGCCTCCCCCGCGCCAACAGCATCTCCTGAGTCACCCTGGCACCCTCCTCCTGCTCAGCAGAGACAGGCAGTTGAGTCAGGCAGCTGCCAGGCCCCGCTGCCTGCACCGTCCCCACCTCTCCTTGGAGCCTCTCCAAGCCACAGGGATGTGGCAGCGGTTGATGCTGCCATGCTCGTCACCTGTTGCTTGATGCCCCATGAGCAGGGCTGGGCGCTGCCTCCTGGTCCAGGTGGTTCTTGCCAGTGGGATGAGATGTGGTGACACCTCTGGTGACATGCAGGAGCCTGCTTGGAGCTTAGAGAGGGAGACAGAAGGGTGTGTATTTGAAATCTGCAGTCCACAGGGTCTGGGGATGGCAGGAGTTTTGGCCTCTGATGGGTGAGGTTCTTCCAGGGGTCTCCCACTCCATGTACAAGGATGGCAGCTACTGCAGCTGAACATGCTCTCACACAGCTGAGCCCAGGTGACCACTTGTGTGGGTGCTCCAAAATGTGGGGATGCTGGGCCAGACCACCCTCCTCTGCACGTAGAGAGTTCAGCCAAGGCTTAAAGTCTTCATGGCAGCTTGGAGGTGAAACAGTTTGGCTGAGGAAACTGAGAGTGGGCAGAGAGATGGTCTGGCTGCCTCCCCATCAGGTGTCACATAGGCTGGCCATATGCCCTGTCCTTCCTGCAGTGTCCCTTGAGCCACCCTGCGGAGATCCCTGCTGGATTGTCCCATCCCACAGGACAATGGCAGTGCTCTTCATCCACCTGAGAAGGAGCATAGGCTTGAGAGAGCTTCAGTCTTGCACCCCAGAGGGTGACCCTTGCTCCTGCCACTATTGAAGACACTTGGCCTGAAACGCTCCAAGATGCTGAAGCCCAGACACGGGGTTGCTGTCTCGTGGCCAGAAGAGCAAAGTTCACCCAACAAACAGCCTGGCTGAGGAAAGTTCAGCCACGTGAGAGCTGTTGATGCTGGGAAGGCTCAGGGCAGCACAGAGCTGGGCTGCGGGAGCCAGGAGCTGAGACGTGAGGCCCCTTTGATGGTGCAGATGAACCTACTTGCTTGCAGGAACAAGGCCAAACGCTGCCGAGTTCAGAGCCTTTGCTTTGCTCAGCAGAGAGGCAAACCCAGGCAAGCTGAGCAGGGGATGCAAATGATCCCCTCCTCTTTCTGGGAATAAATGGTAGAGAAGAGAGGCAGGATCTTGTGGCCACATCCCTGCTCTCCCAATAAATCCCATCTTTATGGCCAACAAACAAAGGTAGTCAGGGTTGTCGTGCACCATTGGGCTTCACCCTGGAGACCTTCACCAGGCCCAGCCATGGCATGACCATCTCTCCTCTGATGAGGATCCTCTCAGGCTGTAAAACTTGGAGGAGAAGTAGGGAAGAAGATCTCCCTTCTCTCTTCTCCTCTAGATTTAGGCTCTATCTGACCAGAAACCAGAGCAGGCTGAAAGCACTGACCTTGGCCAAAGGCCACCAGAGAGAGCAATGAGCTTGACCTCCTCTCTGCACCTGAGGTTCCAGGTTGGAATTGTGGTGATACAATTACCCTGAGCAACTTCCAGCAAAGGTTGGGAGGCCCTATTAATTACTGTTTACAAAACCTTCTGCCATTCCTGGATGAAAGGGTCGACAGGGGAGAACAATTTTTCATGTTACTTGTCCCACCTCTCCCTCATCCCAACACGCTTCCTCTAATTGTACCTTGGTGCCTGCCTAATTTATTAAACACCCACGTGGTGTGCCCCAAAAATCATTAGCTGATGATTCAGAGTGAGCTAATAAAGAGCCATGATTTCCTCTATAAAACATGACCCTGCAGTTCATGTGCTCATCAAAGCTGCTCAGAAGGATCCCAACATCACTTGCCTGGTGTCCGAGGGGACACAATGCTCAGGGCTCCTCGGGGTGTTGGGACCTGGCGCCTGCACATCTACTGCATCCAATGGACCTTGGCAGCTCCTGGGATCTCAGGAAGAAAAACTGAGGAGAAGAAAAACTCACCCTGCCTGAGCTGATCTTCTCAGCACCCTCTAGATGAATGGCAGAGGGATGGCAAAGCTTCCAGGGATGACGCAGCAGCAAAAGGGCTTTGGGAAGAGGTGAGGCTCTCCTGCTGCTGGGGACCTCCCCAGCTGCCCTGGTAGAGGTGATGGGGACAAGGGTGCCAAGCTTGCTCCCCAGAGCAGGGCAGCATGGTTTGTTCCAGACATTCCCATTCCCCAGGATGGGAAGTAAATAGGGCAGGGTTTTCACTCCTAGGAGCAGACAGACCTCCATTCTTTGCAGATTAAACCCTGCACCTGGGCTTGACACCGACCAAACCAGTCCCAGAGGAGGGACAAACATGGGCAGCCCAGCAGCAGGTCTTGACCCTGTGGTGCCCGGGCAGTTGTGGCACTGGGAGCGCTGCCAGTGCCATCCTTGCTCTCTCCCAGCCCATTTTGTGCCAGGACAAGCATGTTGGCACACTGGTGTGGGATCCTGGTGACAAAGCCAGGCCAAGCCTGTCCTGCAGGCGAGACGCGGTGGGGTGGGAAGCAGAAGTGCTGAGTGGTGACAGGATGCACCAGCCGAGCAGGAGGAATCGGGTTGAAAATGTGGGCAAGCAGGTGAGAGCTGGGCTGCCCTGGGCAGCTGCCTGCTCACCAGCCCTGCGTGAGCCATGCCTGGGACAGGGGACATCACCGTGCCCTGCCCACATCCCTGCAAAGCACCTTACCATCCTCAGAGCTACAGCAGCAAGTTGGAGCCTCAGGAATGCCAGGATCACAATGGGAAATACCCTTTTCCTCGCACAACAAGGGACAATGCTGCGCTCATCTCCATTTTATAAGCCCTCAAGCTTCTCTGGAGAAAATGTAGAATGCAGGCAAAGTGACACGACCCTGGCTGCAAGGAGCATCAGTGCCAGAGAAAGGAGGACCGCATTGGCCACCAGACCGACCTCCTCAAGCCAAGGAAACACTGTCCCAGCTCAACTGCCCCTCACCCGGGACTCGTGGCAGACAGCACAGCTCCTCTCCAATTACTTGCTGCACATGGAAAAGCCAAGCCCTGAGCTTCAGGAGTAGCTTTGAACCTGTTTGAACTTCACAGTGTTGGCGAGACAAGCACAGCCCTCCCTGGGCTGCCCATGCAAAGCAGGCACCCGGTTTTCTGCCTTAGTTTCCCCAGTAGGACAATGAGGACGTGCAAAACATAGGAGCAGGTGCACGAAGGAGTGAAGATTTATCCTTTCGTGGCAAAGCCTGGTGAGAGGCTCTCAGGGGAGGGTAAATGGGAACTCAGTTAAAAGCAGGTGACAGAACCACAGTGTCCCCTGTCACTCAGCTCATGCGTGGCCAGGGCTGGGGAGGCTGGGGTGGCACGGGAGGTGGTGTGGGCTGGGGCTCCTCACGCAGCCTCGCTCCTCGCCCCATCGCCTGCAGAAAAGGAAGGGAAGAGCTGGCAGTGTCATCACACACAATCCTCTTAATTAGAGCCCTCCACCTCCTGTGGCACAAAGCTAATTAAAAGGCAGCCTGGTGCTTTGAGAGCACTGGACTGGATGTTCCTGAGTGTGCGAGAGCCCAGCACCGTCCTGATCCCTTCCCTCCCAAGGTGGTCCTGTGCCACCCCCAGGTCAGGATCCCACACCAGTGGCCTGACTCAGCCACGTGCCACATCCCCCGGCCCAGGGCACCTTCTAGAAGCAGCCACAGAGATAGGGACACCGATGAGTTTCTGAGCATAGGACAGGGACATGCCAGTGCCCTGGTCACAAACCTGTGTGGCTGTTGCCATCCATGTGGGATGAGGGACACAGCTTTGGGAATGGCACCATGATGCTCAGCTGGGCTGCAGGCAGCTGCCTGCACATCTCATGCTGCACCACCACTGCTCATCATTGTGTCATGGATGATGCCATCTCCAATAAGGCAAAATCCATGGGTGTGGGCTGAACTCTGGTTCTCAAACAACCATCACAGCAAAATCCCAGTGATTCTGGATGTGACACAGATGAATCTTCCTATCACACATGGGACTTGAATCACCCCGGGTACAAAGGCAGCTCTGGCTTGCAAAGGGTGGTGACGCTGCCATGTGCCAAACCCTACTGCCAGTGCTCAGGGCCCTGGCACCATCATCCCAGCTCTGCTCCACTTTCCCATGGCCTGGGAGGGAGGAGGGATGCTCAGCAGCTGGACACAGGGAGCTGCAAACTCCCAGCTGCTTTCAAGAAACCCCACCAGCTCACACCCAGGCCTGACTTTTAAAAGTCATTTCAGCTCCTGAATGTGCCCCAAAGGTGTCCAGATACTTTCTACCAAGCTTATAAACACTTTAGGTATTTTTTATGTTGTTTCTCTCACTGCAAGCATGCATGACAACCCTGGAGACAGCAACCACCCCACGCATCACTGCATCACAGGTTTCCCCTTCTGATCCTCCCCATGACAGGGCCCCAGGCAGTGCCAGTAGAAAATGGACACCAAACTTCTCAGCCAGAAACCAAACTTTCACATTTGTGATGTTTTTCAAAGGCAAAAAAGTTAGATTCACCCTCAGAAGCCAATTTTTCACAAGTATGTTATGCTACAGGCCACCAAGGGAGACCAAACCTCCTGTAGTGACTGCAGAGGATTGAGACTGGGGGCTCCCACTTCCCTCCTTTGAGGTGGCTGGAGCAGGGGGAGCTGGGGCTCTCCCACACCAAATCCCACCCTCCTAGAGAGAGAGAGCCCATGGCTTCAGCTCTCACCCAAGCACTGGCTACATCCCAGGGATGTCACCCAACCACATTATCCAGCCTCACCTCTCTTCTCCCCTCTCCAGGTCATTGCTGTGGTCATGGACATGTTCACTGATGTTGACATCTTCAAGGACCTGCTGGATGCCGGCTTCAAGAGGAAAGTGGGAGTCTACATCATTTTGGATGAGACCAACGTGAAGCACTTCCTACAAATGTGTGAACGAGCCCAGATGCACACCGGGCATTTGAAGGTAAGGATGGTCTGAAGGGACCAGGTCTGGGTGGCCTCCTCCAATGCAGGGAGATGATCAGATCTTGGAGGGATCATAACCCCAAAACTTTGGGCAGTCCTAGATTAATTTAGTCCATTTTTCCTACAACCAGAGCTGAAGGTGATGGCCAGATCCAGAAGGATCATGATGGAAGGGAAAAGGTGATAGACAGGGACATGGATTTCCACCCAGCAAAACTGGATGCAGAAATCCTGGGGGGCTGCTGGTACCATCCAGAGCTGGCTTTGGGGCAGAAGGGTGTTCAGGGGGCTGCAGCCCCAGAGGGATAGGTACGACTCAAGCAGGACACTGCAAAGCCCTGGGGTAAACCTACATGTTCAGCTCACCCTGGTGAACCAGCCAGTAAGAGGGAAGGCACGAGAGGAAGGCTGCTCTGCCAGGGCCCCATCCCTGCTGTCACCTGCCCCATGCCTGCACCTGCCCCGGGGCAGGACCAGCAGGAGCTGCCACCAGCCAGTTCTCTCGCTTTGGGGCTTTCCCGCATGTCAGAGGCTGGAATTAAAAAACTCAGTTTTTCCCTTTTCCGGAACCTCCGCCCCAGCACGGGGCTGGGAGCAGAGCGGGGAGGCAGCCACACTGCCTGTGACCCCAGCAGCTGCCGAGGGTGCCCTCACTGCTCTCACCCACACTGGGACTGATCTGCCCACACACACTGTGTTCACCCGTCCCCAGGGCTGCTGCACACAACATCACTCCTGTGCACAAGTCCTGTCTGACACAAGGGAAGATAGAGCAGTGTGAGACATGCCCAGCAGTGCAGGGGCTCAGTCCCCAGCCCAAAGTGCCCCAAAACCTTCATGCATCTCTGAGTGTGCTGGGAGTGCAGAGAAAAATCACCTTGCACAGTGCTCGTGCAAAGGATGGGGGAAGACAAAGGGGCAGAGGAGCTGGGGGGCTGGGGTGTGGTGGCCTCAGGAGCAGCCACAGGGCCCCTCACTCCAGCCACAGGATGCAGTCCCAGGCTCTCTGCTGGGCACTGTGCTCCCACCACCAGCATCAGATGGAAAGGCACCAGAGCAGCCCAGAGGTTTCAGTCTGGGGCTTGGACATCCCCCCTCCCCGCTGTACCCAGGGCCTCAGCCTGGCCTGTTGCTCAGCAGAACAGCCACGTCACCTCTCCTGAGGTCACTGGCTGCCAAATGGCTGCAGGGAGACCTGTGCCTGGGCAAGCTCCCCAAATCTGCTCAGAGTCAGGGCAAAGCTTCAGCTGAGCAGGAACATGTAGGAGCCACGACACCCTCACACCGGGCTGGCATGAGTCCGGGACACGTCAGGGGCTCGGGGACACCCACCCTGGGGAGCCGAAAGCACTGAGCCTTGCACCTCCCCCAGCCACAGAGCTCCTGGCCCTGCTTAATTGCTGCTCACAACAATTAAATCAGACTCAGTGAGCTTTAACCCGCGTCCAAGCTCCCCAGAGAGTCTGGTATCCTTCTACCTCAAGACCAGAAAAGCCAGAGCTGACGCACGCCAGCATTTTAATGCATGAACAACCTCAGCGGCAGGACAGGAAAAGCAGGAGAACATCTGCAGAGCTCGGCAAAAGTCTAGAAGTCGAGATTTGCCACATATTGCAGCCAGTTTGCTGGCACGGGCTGCAGCAGGGCAGGAGGCTGGGAGGAAAGTAGGGCAGTGTCTGGGAGCTGCCGGGTAAGCCAGGAGATGCTCACCAAACAGTAGGTTTATCTTGGTGCCTGCTGCAATTAGCGAGCGGCTTTGGGCAAGGCGGTTGCTTGGTTGAGCAATGATGAGTTCCTGGGGAGTGATTCACCCCGTGCCGGGCTGGGCAGGCGGCCACGGCGCCGGGCGCCCGCTCCTGCGCGCTTGTCTTGGGAGAGATTAAATAAACAGATCTTACTTAAGAGCAGCGATCCCGCCAGAGCCAGGAGGAAGGGAAAGGTAACTGGCACCTTGCTCCTGGGGAGCTTTGTTCCCCTGGGTGTTACCTGAGAAAAACCCACGGCTGCTTTTGTGCCTTTGTGCGAAGTTTCAGTTCTGAGAGAGCGAGATCGACGCCCTGGGAGAGGTGGGGAAGCCTGGGGCAGCTCCCCGGGGGCTCTCGGCAGCCCCAAAGTGGAGGGACAGAGTGGGACAAGAATCACAGAATCCCAGACTGGTTTGGGTTGGAAGGGACCTGAAAGATCATCCAGTCCCAACCCCCCTGCATGGGCAGGGACACCTCCCACCAGCCCAGGCTGCTCCAAGCCCCATCCAACCTGCCCTTCAGCACTGCCAGGGATGGGGCAGCCACAGCTTCCCTGGGCAACCTGGGCCAGGGTCTCACCACCCTCCTAGTGAAGAATTTCTTCCTCAGATCTCATCTCAGTCTAGCCTCTCTCAGTTTGAAACCCTTCCCCCTCATCTCATCCCTCCCTGCCCTTGTCCCAAGCCCCTCCCCAGCTTCTCTGGAGCCCCTTCAGGCACTGGAAGGTGCTCCAAGGTCTCCCCAGAGCCTTCTCTCCTCCAGGCTAAACACCCCCAACTCTCTCAGCCCGTGGAATGGAAACTGTCACCCCAACCTGCTTGCCAGCCGCCCCCAGTGCTGGCCGCCACTAACACTGAGGTGTTCAGCATCACTCCCCCCAGACACAACAGGCAAAAAGGCAAATGCTAAGAGAAGAAAATCAAAAGCATAAAAACCGCCCCAAATTCCTCCACTCCATGTGTAAAACCTGCCTGGAAACCTGGTCAGGAAAAGTCTCTGCTTTTGCATCAAAACCAGCTTCAAATCACAGTCCCTCCTGCCAGACACACAGGAGAGGGGACAGTGGTGAACCAAGGCTGTGCCAGGTCAGAGAGGAGACCCCAGGGCAGCAGATGAGGGAAGCCTGAGGTGGGAAGGAAAAACAGTTTTGGTGCCTTTTCTTTTTTGTCTTTTAGAAGCTTTTTAAATAAAAATCCCAACCATGAAGGGCACGACCTGATGAGGACACGGTGCCTTTAGCAATGGCATCACCAACATCCCAGCAGGACAGGGAGGAATGCAGCTGCTTTCATAAGAAAATATTTTCTCCCCACCCAAGGGAGACCATTTGAAAGATGCTATCTGCTCAGCTGCAAAAATATGCTGGTGCTCTCCAGAGAAAAGCACAGAGGCATGAGACAGACTGCACATCAAAAATTCATGTTCTCAGAGCCAGGGCTGCCCCTCCCTGCCTGGGCTCCCTGAGAGGGGACACCCCACCCCCTCTGCAGGGACCCACTGTGGGAGGTGCTCTTTTGCTCCATGTCCCTGGGTTTCATTTCCCCAGGGTGATAAGATGTTTCCCCACTTTTTAATTTTTCCCATTCAGCCTTAAAAAGAGGGCTAGATGCTCAGACTTAAGAGCACAGCAAGGCAGGAACCACCAGCAGGTCCACTTGTGCTGCCCTGGGGTCACCACCTTCCCCTAATAACCCTTGTACTTCTCCCACTAGGGAGAAGGTGAAGAATCACCTCTCCCATTATGGCATTTGCATAGATCCCAGAAGATGGAAAATGTTTGGCAGCATTATCACATGCTGCTCACCCACGGGCACGGGCAGCACCAGGTTCAAGAGGTAGAAAACACTGCCCGACACATGAGCAGAGCAGGAAATTCCTGAAGCCAAGTCCTTGGCTCACTCCACGGCCCTGGGCAGGTTATTTTATCTTCCCATCACTGTGGCCTCCTCTGAGCCAGCCACAAAGACTGATTCCCACTCCTGGAGGGGCTGTGGAGCATCCCCAGGGGCATCAATGGAGAGGTGAAGGATGCTCTGAAGACCAGCCCTTTGCTCCTGCACACACTTTTGCCTTTGCTTTGCAGAACCTGCGAGTCCGGAGTACAGGGGGGACAGAGTTTTTCACCCGCTCGGCCACCAAGTTCAAAGGGGCTTTGGCCCAGAAGTTCATGTTTGTGGATGGGGACCGGGCCATGTGTGGATCCTACAGGTAATCAGTGGTGTCTCCTCTCACCCACCCATGGAGGTGTCGGTCAAAGGACTGACAGGGACCCACATGGTCCAAGTCCTGGTCCCAGAGCCCTGTCCCAGACTTGTTTTCTTCCTCCTAAAGTGGGAGATGATTTTTTTCAACGCCAGCCTGAGTCTTGGAGTGGGACCCAATGGGTCCCCACTGCTCTACAGCCAGGTCTAGGATACTCCTCCTTGGAGGTGATGGGACACACCAAGTGCTTCTGCCAGGGGATGTGATGATCACAAGGAAGGACAAAAGCATCCAACTGCAGCCAGTCCTAGCTCTCAGGTTGATCTCAACTTTTCAAGTTAAACGTTTCCTACCCAAAATATTTTGTCCAAATGAAAACTTGCTTTGGTAGGAATGGATCAGTCTTGGGAAGCTTTTCAGCTCAAACAAACAAGTTTCATAAACATGGAACTGAAGCATTTCCTCCTTTCTGGCCACAAGAGAAAACACGTCCATTTATGAGTCATTTTTCTTAACTAAACCCCAACTGAGAAAGGAAAAGCTGCCAACACTGAAGTGAAAAACTAAGTGGCCCTCAGCAAATACCTGATAGTTTTACTCCAAGTTCCAGTGTGCTCGAGACTTCAAACCCTTCCCTCTGATTTGGGATGGGAGCTCTATCTTCCGTCTTGTTATTATTCATGTTTACAGTGAGATCATGTCCCTGCTAGCACCACCAATCCCCCGGGGGATCCCAGGGCTGGGGAGAGGCGCGTTATTTGCCAGCGAGTGCTCAGAACATTTCCAACATGTTTCTCTTCCAGCTTCACCTGGTCCGCGGCAAGGACAGACAGAAACGTCATCACGGTCCTCTCTGGCCAAGTGGTGGAGGCATTTGACAAGCAGTTCCAGGAGCTCTACCTCATGTCCAAGGGGGTGAGCCTTAAGTCCATCACCATGGGTGAAGAGCCCGAACCTGAGCCCGTAACGCTGCCCTCGGTCGTGCCTGTGACCCCTGCCAACGCCGTGGTGAAGAAGCTGATAAACCCTAAATACGCCCTGGTGAAGGCCAAGAGCGCCGACCAGATCAGCAAGACTTCATCAGAGAACCAGGACAAAAATCAGAAGACAGACAACAAAGGGAAAGCCCCGCCTGAGGGCCAGGCGGGCGACAGGCACGGCGACGTGGCAGACCTCTCCCTGCTCATCCACCCTGGTCTCCTGAATCTGGAGAAAGCCAACATGTTTGACTATCTGCCCACCTGGGTCGAGCCTGACCCTGAGCCTGGGAGTGAAGTCTTGGGCTACATCAACATTATTGACCCCAAGATAAAGAACGTGAAGCTCTCGCAGATGAACCGCATCAAAGTCTGCGACGTCTCCCAGGCCAGCGCCCAGCACCGGCAGATGCTGAAGAACAGGGAGATGGAGAACAAGAACTCAGACCAAGAGCCACCTCTGGTGTCCCCCTGCCAAAGACAGACCTCACAGACCCCCATGGAAGCTCCTGCAGCCCCTGCTACCAGCCCCTTTGAAGGTGCCAGCTGGACAACAAAGCAAGCGGGAACATTTACCACTTCACCATTGGGCCACCACTTGAAGCCACCAGAGGAGACACTGGAGGACATCAAGCTCCCAGTTCCTAAGCCAAGAACCATTCCCGTTGGTGTTCTTGTCACCAAAGTCACTACACCCTGTGAGAGCAGCGCTACCTTTGAGGCTGACATACAGCCACCACTAGCCGACCACATGGATGCAAAACAGGAACCAGAGGAGAACCCCAACAGAGCTTCAATGGAGACCTGCCATCTCCAGCCAGACCGGCCAGCAGTGGGACCACAGGAGGACAGAGGGCCTCCCTGCACCCACAATGGGCTGGGAGAAGAGGAAGAGGAGGAGGAAGAGGAGTACATCACTCTCAGCGACCAGGAGAGCTACTCCAGCAGCTCTGCTGACCACAGCTACCGCCGCTCCAACGCCTCCTCCATCTCAGACGAGTACTTCGAGGTGAGGGATCGCTACGGGCCACTCCGGAGAACCAACTCTGATGTCACCCACAATGGGGAGATCCTGCCCATCCAGAGGAAGCTCAGTGACCCTCACATCAGCCGGGGCACCTTCCTCAGCCCCTTGGGGAGCCTTCCATCCCTGAAGCACGTCCGCATGGAGGACGTGACGAAGAGGAGGAGCAACGCTGTGGAGATTAGGTGTGTGCTGCCCCGCACCATCCTGGATGGGAACAGCTCCTACCCCAGCAGTGCCGCCCAGGTAGGACTTCATACTATAACCTTCCCTACATTTCTCCACCCTACAAAGGCTGCAAACCTGGAGGTGACCCAGCCAGCTCAGGCAAGGCGTGGTGTCATCCCTAGAGCTTTGGTGTTGCATCCTAGATGCTGAGATCAAGACTCCCCATATGGGAGAATAACACCCTACACCCTTGCTGGGAGTCACCCAAGAGGTGCTGCTCTTGGTTGGGAAGGTGGTGGCCAAGCCACAGCTCTTGAGTACAATGGGAATGGCTGGGAAAAGGGAGTTTTTTGGGAACTGAGGATTATCCCATGGCTTTGGGTTGTGGGATGGAGCTCAGCAGCTCTGGGTACAGCCCATCAGCAGTGGCATCGTGCCCAGCCAGGGCCAGACTGTATGTGCAGGCGTGTCCTTCTCAGGCTCATTTTCTACCTCCTTGCAAAAGTGATTAGCATCAAAGTAAAAACACTCGGACACATAATTAGGCACAGCAAGACAGCAGAGAAACAGGGATGACAACCTCTGTGGGTGAGCGTAGCAGTCAGCAACTTTGTGGCAGGTCCACGAGTGACACCAGGCCCTTGTCACCCCCTCCCCCAGTAGGGCACATGCCAGAGTCCCACCATGGTGGGACCATCACCCCATCCAAGCAAGGGTATGCTGGGGTCAAACCCCTATTTCCACCCAAGCTCTTTAGCTTCTTGGACTACCAAGCGTTTTTTGGTTTCTTGAGGCTTCCCCCACCTTTGTTTTCAGGGCTTTCAAACCCCCCAGGGTTAAATCAGCAGCTGAAATCCCTGGAGCCACCTGAGGTTACCCCAGCTGAGCGTCTAATCTGTATTTACAGGGAATTAAATTTACTAGCCCAGAATCCACTTGCATCTCCCTTCCCAGGCAGCAAAACACAGCTCAGAGCAGGGCTTTAATCCTTGCACATCAAACATCCCCTCACACCCCACCGAGCTGTGCAGGGCAAGAAGCACCAAGCGCTTTGATGCTCTGTGACCCAGGTCCCAGGTGCCACCTTGCTAGGGGTGGCCAGGTATGTTTGTGTTCCTGCAATAACTTGTCCTGGCCCTTTGATGCAAGGCAGGTAATTAACGCCCCAGAAGGGTTAGCAAAGCCAGCACTCAGAGGATGGAAACCTGCAGAGGGTAGCTTCTCCCATGTGTAAAATAGCAACCTTGAATCCAACAGGAATCGCCATCAAACATTTTTATGCTGGGCCCACGTTTCTTACACCCTGGCCTGTAGCCCAGCATAGTCCAACATGCAAGTGGAGGCTCTTGCCAGGCAAACATCAGGTTTTCCATCCACCTAGAATGCTGCACCCACTTTCTAAACCTGCCTGGACACCATCCTGTGCAACTTACTCTACGTGAACCTGCTCTGGCAGGTGGGTTGGACTAGATGATCTCCAGAGGTCCCTTCCAACCACTAACATTTTGTGATTCCGATTATCCGTGGAGTATCTCCTTGCCAAAATACACACCACCCTGTTCACACCAGGCTACGAGTAGCATTTGCTGATGGCACAAAGACAACACCAAGGACTTCTAGGTTCTCTTCTGTCCCTCTCCCTCCTGCAGACTCCCCCACATCTGTAGAGAACAGAGGTTTCCAGACAAGTCCTCCCACCTCCCCTCCCTTCCATTTGCCACTTAGTGACAGGCAAAATGTCTGTCCTGGCAGCTCCATGTCCACACCTTGGGACCTTACCTGGGTACAGGACCCTGCTGATCATCCCTGGCATGATGATAAGGAACAAGGGCAGCATCTTCAGGTAGCTGGCCAAGATGGAGCCAGCCTTGGCATGACTCAGGTTCTTGGCAGAGAGCGACCGCTGGACAATGACCTGCGGAGAGAGCCAGGTGGGAGGGTTGAGCAGCCACCAACACCTCCTAGTCTACATCAGCCTCTTCCTTGCCCAAACTGCATCCCAGGCACTGGAGCTGTTGGGCATGAGGCCGAAACACAGAGGAGACATGTATCCAACCCACAGGCTGGGTTTCTCTCCAGACCAGCAGCAGGTCACTGTTATGCCACAACACCACAAAAGCCCAGTGCAACCACAGCAGCATGTCCTCCTGCTGATATCAACCATTATCCACCATCATCCTCTCCCCTCTTGCCCCTTCTATTCAACTTCCTCCCCAAAGAGTGCCCACAATAAGAGGGACACCAGGTCCAGCCTCCTCCTACCACAACTCCACCACCGACACTGCTCAGACCATCATCACACTTCAAAGCTGAGCCATGTCTATCCACAATGCAGCCCTTGGGTTTTGAGGCAGTCTCTCTTAAATAGGCAACATCTGTAGGAAATGCTGACCTCAAAAGAGCCCAGACTCTCCCCAAGGGCTTACAGAGAAGTGCTGAGCACCCAGCAGGATTCAGCTGCTCCAAAGCTAACACTGGCTGGTGCCATGGTGGGCAGGAGGAACCAGGTGCCGGTTCCTGGGGTGGGATGCTTGGGAAGCTGTGGTTTAACTTCTACCCAGGAGCCAGAGCACATCAGGAAACATAGGCCCCACCACCCAGCTAAGTCACCACATCAGGCACATGATGACCTCAAACCTAGATCACCCTTGGTCTTCCCCACCCAAAGACACCCCAGAACTTAGCAGTGATTTTAAGCAATATAGTTAAAACAATCTAACACTGCCTGAGCTAACCTGCTGTAATGCAGCCTCCTGGTCCAGGAAGGAGGTGTCTTCTCAGGAGCCAATGGGATTTAATGACTCAACATGAAGTTGATGCCAACAGCACAGCAGGGGTCTCAGCAGAGGCAGGACAGGTCGGGGCAGCAGCTCTGCAGCCTCGTGGCCCCAGCTCATCCTGCTGTCAGCACCTGCACTCACTAGATCCAATCTCAGCCCAGCACTGTCTGCACGGGTGCAATCACACCTCCAGATTGCAGGGCAGACACACCCAAAGAGGGAGATCAATATCTGGTGACCACAGCCATGTGTTCAGGCCTTACTCAGTCCAGCACTAACATTAATGGTGCTCAGACCCGATGCAAACATGTCTCTCAACGCAGGCAATCAGAGCCACCCCCGCAGCGGTGTTGCAGCTCAGTGTTGCCTCCTGGTCCCACCTCCTCTCCCAATCCTCCATCCTTTCATCTAACCTCGGTAGCCACCTAATCCCACAGGTGGGGTCTGGATGACTGAATGCTCTTTGGGCCTGAAATGAGCACTTAGATGATTAAGATGGGGGTTCAGGCTGCAGCTGGAGAGAAGGTGTTGAGATGCTGATGACATCCTTGATCCTGGATCTCCAGGTGGCCATGACTGGGCTTGGGACAGCTTCCAGCCTGCTGGGGCTGCTCGGGGAGTGGCTGCTGAGGTGCTGCCAAGTGCAGGACAGTGCGTTGCCAGAGCGAGAAATGAAAGGAGCAGCATCAGTCAAGACTGGAGGCAGTTTTGAACTGCCACCAGACCCAGAAGAATTTGGGCAAGGGAGTACACCACGTGGCAGAGAGACTTGTCTGTGAGGACCAAGTCCACAGCACAGAGGTGTGAATGGGTGTCCATGCAGGGGAGCAGCATTCCCCTGGCAGCAGCAGCTCATCTCTTTTTCTGCTCTTTAACAAACAGGGGACACACATCTACCGTTACCGACCCAGGAACCCTGCAGGCAGAGAACAAGGCAAAGAGGTCTCCTGCTCTCCAACACATGAGAAACCCCTTGGGGCCACCAAATACAGAGGGGATGGAGCTGAGCCCAAAAAGACCATTGCAGGCAGCCAGCCATACTGGCAGAGCAAAGCCTTCAGCCCCACCAAGCCCACACCACACGGCCGCCTGTCACCAAGCAACCCCAGAACATCAAGCAAACATTTGATCTCTCTGCCAGAAAGCCAGAAGACAACCGAGGAGATGAGGACACCCCTTGGCATCCCACTCTCCAAACTGTCCCAGTCCAAGCACCTCAAGAACAGGGTTGCGGGAGCCCCGGGTGCTTCTATTGACTCCAAAAAGAAGCTCCCCGAGACCACCAGCCAGAAGGACCATTAGGTGCTGATGCAGGTGGACTTCTAGGTCAAGAGCAGTAGTAGAGCGTGCCTGGACCTCAGGCAACACCGTGTTACATGGGGCAGGGGATTCTTGTTTACATTTACCTGGTCAGTGCACCAGTACCACGTGGCCATGATAGACAGCCCAAAAGTCATCCCAGTCCAGGGCAGATCTCCAGAGACTGGATCTCGGAAGAGGTGCATTGCATCCACTCTGGGCAGGTGGCAGGTAGCGTTGGGAATAATCTTGGATGGCACAGCTTTTAAATAGGCCTCTTCCAGGTTGGGGTAACCTCCAATCTCATCAAAAGCTGGAAAGCAGCAACGAGGGAGGCTGGTTAGAGTTGAGCTGAGATCAGCTGGCAAAACACTCACCAACCCGTTAACTCAGATGTGCTGCCCAGAGAGGGAGGGCTTGTTGGTGATCATGTTTTCTTTTAGTTATTTAAGAGACTCTTCTATTAACATTTTGCACAGCAGGTCCCAGCACCGTCTGCCCTCCCTTCGGAAGTGACCCGTGTTCTGGGACAAAGGCTCCTCAAGGGACTCACTTCTTTTGACTTTGTACTGTAAACCCAACCTGTTTGTTAAAGCTCCCTGGTCCCAGAGCAGGGGAATCTCACCTAGGACTATTAAAATGCAAGATGAGGAAGCCTTTGGCTTGATATGCTACAGCTCAAGGTGCCTTGGCACGAGTCTCTGGCCAAATCTTTTCTACCCCTCACACCCCCAGGTGGCTTCAACCCCAAACTTCCAGCAACCAGTCGGGGGGGGAGAGGGAAGAAAAAGAAAGGAGCAAAAACAAGACCTTTTTTGCTGTTTTTTTTTTCTAGGAAATGGGATCCAAGGTCTGGGCTGTAGCCTGAGCCCTGCTGAGGAATATATGCCATGAACAAGCCCCAGCAAGCGAGAGGCTCTGAGCCCTTGGCAGCCACAGCCCCCAGCAGCAGCTGCCAACCAGCCCCGGGCTCTGCCCTGGCCCCCCACCCTCTCCCTGCTCCTGGGGGGCACGGGCTGAGCGCTCCTTGCAGCTCCCCCGGTACCTCCAGCAGGAGGGGTTTGGAGCCAGCGGCATCGCTTTCGGGAGGAGGGAGGGACTGGGAAACACCCGCCCCGCTCACACAGGGCAGCAGCCTTAGGGGGGGATAAACAGGAGGTGCGTCGGCACCCCCGCACCCAGGGCAGCTGCTGATGCTCAGGGGAGGAGAGGAGGCTCCGGGATCCACACCAGGCTCATGGAAGGGAGGCTCAAAGCAAGACCCACGAGCATCCCTCAGTGGATTCACCCCCCCTGGCGCCGTCCAGCTGTTGTATCCCACATCCCTTCCACCCCCACCCATGGGCTGCAGTCCAGACCCGCAGCTCAGCCCCCTCCAACACAGCAGCACGGTGGGAACGTGCCCCTGAGAAGTCACCCTCCTGCAGGTCCGTGCCCACAAGTGCTGCTGTACTTGACCAAGAGCAAATCTCTCAGGCATTGGGTGCTGAACACTGGAATCACCATCAAGTGCCAGCTTGAGTGAATCCCAGTTTCCAAGACATGCTTCCAGCTCCATTGTCCTTCCCTGCCTGAGGACAGCCCACTCCCTCCAGCCCCATCCCAGGGCTTCCCCCAGATCTGAGGCTTTTAGGGAGTTTGCTAAGGGGCATCATCCACCCTTGGCAAAACATCTCCCCAAATTTCACAGGGAGTCAGCATTTGGAAGCTCCTCCTGCTCTTGTGCAAGCAGCCCTGGCCGCCCTCCAGCGCTTGGTTTGTCCAGGCACTGGCTACTCCCAAGCTTTGCACGGGCGTTGGGCACCAACAAAAGCTCTCCAGACGCAGAGAGCGAGCTCTGAAAGCAGAGATTTGTGCCCGGGGCTGCAGGCCTGCTCTCTTCCAAAGCTGTTTGCTGGCAAGTCAAGACACCTCCACTCCCTGGGATGGAAGAGCAGGACAAAAACCTCTGGGCAGTGGGAGCTCAGCCTGCAGCTGCAGGGCTGCAGCCCGTGGGCTCCGCTGGGATTCATGTCCCTGCAGCGATCAGAGTGGGGTGCAGGGTAGCACAGTGTCTTCTAGCTGTGATGCTGGCGCCAAGCAGGACCCCTGCCAGCACCTCTGCCTGCCAAAACAGCCACTAGCTCCTGAATAAGGGAAGTCTAAGATTTGTCTACAGTCCCTCAGTCTGCACCCTCTTGCTGTCTGACTCGAGACTGCTCTGCCCAGCATCGCACCCGCGGGGATTTGCACAACCCTCCTGTGCGAGACGGCGCCTCGGA
The DNA here is from genome assembly GCF_020740795.1 of Apus apus. Taxonomy (NCBI): domain Eukaryota; kingdom Metazoa; phylum Chordata; class Aves; order Apodiformes; family Apodidae; genus Apus; species Apus apus. The sequence goes on from NC_067295.1 coordinate 2,595,330, forward strand.
GCCAAGCAGTTTGTTTGTTCCTCCCTTCAGCAGCAGCAGGGGAGCCTCCAGCTCCTCAGGTCTCCCGAGACCTCAGGGAAAAACTGTATTGACCAGCAGCTTTTGGCTCCCCTGGATCAGTCCCTCTCCCTGCAAACCCTGTGCCACACTTGGCAGCAAAGCCAAAACCCACCAGGCTCTGCAGTCACTGGAGGGACCTCCCAGGCTTGGCCACCCTGACCATCTGCTCGGGCTCTGCTTTGCTGCACCCAGCCCAGCTTACAGACAGGAGCCTCAAAGAGCCCCATGGCCAACTACAGCTCCAGACAATGACCAGCAATGTCCAAGCACCTCATCTAACACAAGAGCTGCAGCCTCTGCTTGGATCTGCCTGGACAGACAACGTGCTCCTCTGCTCAGCACAGCTCCTTGCTTCTGCTGGGGTACTTGGTTCTATTGTTACTTCTCCAGGAAGTATCTGTCCTCTCATTTGGTTTTTGTAAATATACTTTGCTGCATCCAGGGCTCGCCCAGGAGCAAGCTCTGCTTTTGCACAGGGGAGCAGCTGTGGGACCGGGCCAGCTGCAGGTCTGTGGCTGCTCCCACCTCCACAGCAGAGCTCCTGCACCGCCTTGGGTCAAAGCCTTTCCTACCCACCTGCCTAAGCAGACTCCTCCAGGAGATCACAGAGTGACAGAATTTTTTGAGTTGGAAAGGACCTTAAAGATCATCAAGTTCCAAATCCCATGCATGGGCAGGACACCCTCCACCAGAACAGGCTGCTCAAAGCCCTGTCCAACCTGCCCTTGAATACCTCCAGGGATGGAGTCCCCACTCTTTATGAGATGGTGGAAGATGGATCTCAGGAGTGCCTCTGGAAATCATCCTCTGTAGGTAAACACCTGCCTTTGAAGCTGGGACCTGACTTTTTACCTGTTACTCCTCGGGGCCAAGAGCCCCGATGGCAGAAGGCGGCTGATGAAAGCTTCCAGCCTCCCAAGGGTGCTCCCCACCTGAACCTATGGAGACACCACAGAGCTGAGCTTTCAGAAAGGGCTGCTGTTGAACCATGCTCACTCCAGCCAGGAGGAAGGCACAGCACCATGTTCTGAATCCCCAGGCAATCCCTTCCAGTGGTGCCTCACCCTGGCACCACCTTCTACCACACATCCCCATGAGGTGGGATCCTTTCTGAAGACCCCACTGTGGCACCGCAGCAAGTTCTGGCATCTCCACCCAGAGGAATGGCACGTAGGGGAAGCACAGGGGCAGAGGGGACACAGGGGGACCACAGACTTTCTTCAGGCAAATGCCACAGTCCAAAGACCTGTGGGGCATCTTGGCCACTGAACTGCTCAGGCTGAGTCTTTTTATTTATTTCCAAGGTCACCCAAGTGGGGAGGGAAGGTCCCCGTGGATGGGGCCATCTCTGCTGTCCCAGCTCTTACCTTTCACTGCCAGCACGATGGCTCCAAGGACCATGATGAGCGTCTGCAGGGTGTCAGTGTAGATGACAGCCACCAGCCCCCCTGCACGAGAGCACAGCTCAGCATCAGGGGCCGCTGGGCCCGGCCAGGAAGTCCCAATAAAGTTGCCCCCGTGTTCATGGGGACGTGCCTGTCACCAGCCTGGTCCTGCCAACACTGTGGTGGTGATGGGGGGCTGTGGGAAGGGGGCAACAGCTCCTCAGGGGTGCCCTGCAGATGGGGTGGGGGGAGCAGGGACAGCTGCAGGGGCTGAGATCCCACACGGGTTGGGGAAGGGGAGCCCAGGGATGGGGGGAAGGGGAATGATGAAGCCCCACATCATCACACCATCAGGAGGACACCAGCCATCCCCAACCCCAGCTCTTGGGATGCTCCAGGCACCAGACAGTACATTCAAGATGTTGATCTCATCACTCCTCCCTCCTCTCCCTAGGCTGTACCAGACTTCCTCCTTCATACACCCCTCAGCTCTCCTCCCAGCCTTACAGTTTTATTTTTCCAGCAGCTGGCACATAACAGGGTCCCCCCTGGCCATCCAGCCAGCAGCAACTCTCCCTTTCCATCCCAAGCTGTCCCTCCAGACCTGTTGCAAACCCCAGGACATCCTTACCCTAGCCAGACAGCAATTACTCAGCACATGAACCAAATCATTTAAAAGTAGCGGAGCTAGAGAACAATAGGTCAAAAACTGATCTGATTTCAACTCGAGTCACCAACTCACATCCTGGGAATTCAGGGCTGCACCCTCCCCGGCCATGCCTGGGGTATGGAGGGATGTTCTCAGGATGAGGGTGACGCAGAGATCACACCCTCTGCCTGAGCTCTCTCCAAAGTGCCTCGCTTCACAACAAGCCTTGTGGGCAGGGAAAAAAAAAAAAAAAACACAAAAAAAAACAACAACAAAAACAACAGATGGGATTTGCTTAAAACCAAAGTCTTGCAAAATCCACCATGTTTCGGATGTACTTAAACTGCTTCCCATTTTGACAGCTGGGATGAGATAACCAGGGTGAATTTACTGCTGGGCATCTCCACCAGGGAAGGGAACATTCCAGCCAAAATAACCTAGAGGGCTGGCAGGGATACCTGGTCCTGCTGTCTGAGAGCAGGACTGCCAGCCAGGAACCCCCAGTTTCCAGCCCCAGCTCCAAACCCTCATTTCCTCCAGATCACAAAAGAACCATATGGATCAACCCTTCACAAAAGCAGCTGGTCCCAGGATGGGAAAGCACGGGCAAGAAATATTCCCAAAAAGTTTGCAGGGAGGGCAGCAGGATGCATAGAAGGTAGAGCAAGCGGGGAGGGGAAGGAGTCAGGTAAAGGTTCCCAGCTTGTGGGTTCCACAGGAATGGGCCTGTAACAGAAGCCCTGATAACTGCTGTTACAAATAGGCACACACGCAAGAAGGTTTGAACTGTGTGATGGAGGAGCAGTTCTTACAAAGGAAAAGCTGTAATGACAAAGGAGAGCTTGTCTATCGAGTCATTGACTGAGCTGGAGCTCAAGAAAGATGCTCAGATACTGGCTGGATTGGGCAGGGAACATGAACCCTACCAATATAAATCCCCAAAAACTTTCAAAGAGCAAAAAACAAATAAAATGCAGGAGTTTAAGTGGTGTGGTTCAACCAAAGGAGAAAAATGGAGACCAGCAGAGGCTGAGCAACCTACCTGCAATGGTGTAGAGCCCTGTGACCACCAGCATCAGGACGGTGGAGAGGTAAAGGTCCCAGCCCAGGCAGACTTGCACAAAGAGGGCCCCCGAGTACAGGTCTGTCTGTGTGGGGAAGGAGAAACACGGGGCTGGGAGAGGTGACATCCACTTGGGCAGACAGCACCCAAGGGCTGTTGCAAGAGCAGAGCAAATGGTCAACACCACAGGTGCAGCTGGGACATTGCACTGCAGATGCCAGGGGGACACCTCCCAGAGCCAGCATTGAAGCTCGGGGTCCCACACGGGTGGCTGTGTCACCACTGCAGACAGGTGTCATGGGCCACCCTCCCCCTCAAGAGCAGAGCCAGCAGCTCCAGCAACTGGGACATACAGGTGAGAAATGGGGTGCCTTGGAGCATTAGAGCTGCCACAGCCTTGGAGAGCAAAGCTGGGAGCTAGAGATACTTGGCCCTTTGTGAAATCAGACCGTGACCTGAGCTATCTCCTTGCCACCCTGAGAACCTCCAGTTCCCTCCACTGATGCCAATGCTCTGCTCTTCAGGTGGCATCTCATCATGCTTTCTGCAGAATCTTGGATAACCTGGCACCAACCTGGTACCAAATGAGGGGCCACGTTCCACCAAAACACCAGCACCCTTGGATGCCCCTTGGAGGCACCTCAGCCCCCCGCCAGCCCAGCACATCCCTGCTGATCCCCAGGGCTGATGCACAGGGGTGGCTGTAGCTGGTATTTCACATTCTGCTTGGCAGGATTCACCCTCCTGGCACCTGTGCTGCTGGTGAGGAGGCTGCCAAGGACCAGCTCCCCCCTCCCCAGTTGCAGCTCAACAGTCCAGGCTGTCAGACCAGCCAGGAGGGTGGCAGCAAGCCCAGAAATGCTGCTGGGGGCAGGAGAGGATCTCCTCCCAGGTGCAGGGACTTTTCAAGGAGCCTGCTGGTACCTGCAATGCCTTCGGTGATGGGTGGGCCAGCTCTGTGCCACATGGCTCAGGCCCTTTGGTGGTGCTCGGGTGGGTGCTGGTGGGACAGGACGAGGTGCTGCCCTGCTCGCTGGCGACCACGGCAGCGCTTCAACCTCAACAGCTGCTCCACGGTGAAGAGGACACATGGGCAGTCCCACCATGGAGTGCAAGACCCCTAGGACTTGCCCTTCCTGAGCCCTGCCCCCATGCCAAGCCAAGGCTTTGTTTAGCATCTCTAGGGAAACATCTCCTGGTT